>NW_028324173.1:0-644953 GCF_054372755.1 Phalangium opilio
GCATATTATAATTCGAGAAAGGTTATTTTATTTTGGAAGTAGATAATTGTAAACAGTAATGTTTTGGAAAAGGCATATTATAATTCGAGAAAGGTTATTTTATTTCGGAAGTAGATAATTGTGAACATAATTTCTTGAAAAAGGCATTTTATAATTCAAGAAAAGTTATTTTATTTCGGAAGTAGATAATTGTAAACAGTATTTTTTTGGAAAAGGCGTAACATTGTTAAACCAATTCCAAAATATTACTAACCTAAGTCTAACCAATCGAAAAAACCTAACCTAGCCTGACCTAATACTATTTAGTTGAAATAATCAACTTTAACCTCACCAAATTATCCATATCTGACCTAGTTCTTTTTGAGTTCATATAACCCAGCTGGTCCAGCTTACACCATAATAAACACTATCGTTTTTCGAATATCTGTTTTTCCTCTCTTTAGAGAACTGCTGTAACGGTACGCCGCGTTTACGTGAACCGCTGTATCGGTAATTGCTGTAATGGGTAAACGGCCATTTCGGGAACCGCTATTAGGAGAACTGTTGTTATGAAGACCGCTATTATGAAATCCGCTCATAAGGGAACTGCTCATATGAAGGCTTCCCATCGATTGGGCGTGTTATCAAAACAGCATTGTCCAAAACGGCTTTTTCATAAACGCGTTTGTCATTATAGCCATTTCTCCTTTCAGCGCATTTTGATTACAGCGTTTATATCTTGAGAGTTGTTTCGTATTGTTGAAGGTATAAGTATTAGAGCGCGGCATTATCTATCCATTGTCCACGTTATTTTATCCATAATCCAGAATTATCAACAGAAGTTGTATATTAAATCGAATTATGTCCACAGCATTTATCTATAAATAATCGATTATTCACTAATTTACTGATAACGGATGGATAATGTCGAGCTCTTTTTAGTATTGATTTCAGCTTCAGGTTGGAATTTTAATGGTTGTCAAACAAACAGTTTCGTGGCCTTGTGTGTTAATGCGTTTTAATGTTTGCTTTGGATGGGTTATTTTAACTCCTATAAATTACCTTCCACCTTATCCAAAATATCCTCCTATTAATTAGCTGGCACCTTTTCCAAAATATTCTCCCATTAATTAGCTGCCACCTTTTCCAAAATATTCTCCTATTAATTAGCTGCCACCTTTTCCAAAATATTCTCCTATTAATTAGCTGCCACCTTTTCCAAAATATACTCTTATTAATTTGCTGCTACCTTTTCCACAATATATTCCGCGAACCAGTCCATAACCTGAGGATCACAAATGGTTATGAAACGCTTTAGTGCTAAACCGCTGTTTGGGAAAATAGCGCTATATTGAGAAACGCGGAAACAGCAACCGCGGTTTTGCTTCCACGCGGTTTTGCAAACCGCTGTTTTGGGCACCGCTTTATTCCAAAACGCTCTCTTGAAAACCGCTCAACTACCCGTGAACCGTTGCAGTACCGCGAGATTCCCAGGAATTCTTGTCTTTTTGTCTCCATAAAATTATTTGGTTCATATTTCGTTAATCTCTCTGGTTATAAACGTTCATTAGTTTTTTCCTGAAATATTTTTAAATTAGATATATTATTAAAGCTAACTTAAAACACACTATTCTTAGAGTTCGCAACGCTAATGGGGTCTAGATAATTCTAGTCTAACTTCAAATCAAACCTACAGTCGATACAAAATGAACAAATATTTTTCAGCATCGTCAAACACTCTTAATGATATAAGGTTCGTTGAACAACTCTAATAGAAAATAAATTCGAATCGATAATAATATTTGCACAAAGTGCCTACGATTTTTGAAAGCTGACAAATGAAGTACGGTTCTATCTTTTGGGTATATGGTCATTTAGTCACTGAGAGAGCTTGCTCTTATTATGAACTTGTCTGTTTACGTCCATTTCCTTTGCTTTCAGGTTAAACCGTAATTTTTTTCCGACAAAATCATTATTCCTTAGAGGAGGAAAGTTTGAATCTGGAGAAGAATACCCTTTAGGGCTAACACTTCCCATGCGTGGACGTAGAATTTACTCGTAGAGCGGCGATTTCAGGTTGAGCCTACGCTTTAGGTTCCACTTTTTTATAGCAAAAATATCTTCTATTATACTTTCATATTTAAATCGAGAGGTAGCACTCACTGCTGCCCAGCCGCGAAAAGCATTTTCGTATTTTTAAACAACTACAAAAGGCTCCCAACTTTCTACTCCAGAATCAAACTTCCTTCCTCCAAGATTATTCGCTATAAACTTATGGACTCCTTTAAAAGTATTTTCGATTAAAATGAAGGCTCCAATGAAATATTTTAAATATTGACACAATGTTTGGCAAAATTTTCCTTAAAGGAGTTATTTTTTCAAGTTTTCGTTGCTCTTAACAACCAAAAATGAAACAAATGCTGTCCATAACATTTCCAAATTGGTATTTTAGCAGTTATACACTATATACATATCTTTGGGAACGAATAGATTTTTTAAGGGTTATTGTTTTCATATCTAAAAAACCAATATTCGAAAATGTCTAGTTAATACTCTAAAACTGCAGCGAAAACCAAGTAACGTGATATATGTGACTAAAAATAATAAAAAAATCTACAATTCCCATTAAAAAGTAAATTTTCGGGGATCTGAAAGTATTTGGTTCTTCTAAACTAAAATAGGTGCTTAATATTTTACAGAATGTTCGCGTATGGTGCTCAATTTCTTCGACCATTATTTTATTATAAGTCAAAGAAATTTATTAAATTCATTTTAGTTCCATCGGGTGTATATGCGCATGCATTCTTGTCCCAATGGACCTAATCCGAAACCCGGATAAATGCGGGTTTTTCGGTTGATTGGGACTAGTTTCGGCCGAATGCGATTCGGTCCAATGGGGCAGAGTCTCTAGGTTTAGCACATATAAGGATTTCATTTGTACCACCCTACAGGTTTCCGGTAAGCAAGTTTTCATAACAGCTAGATTGAAGGGGGACCCTATTTATTTTCGAAAATATGCCATCGAATTAAAATTGTTTAGGATCCTTTCAATAAAGTTCCCGAACGGCTTTTTTAATTTGTCAAATAAAATGCAATTTTGTTTAATTTCAGGAACATCGAATACACAAAACGAATCAAACATTTTTGACAAGCTTTTCGATATTTTAACATCAAACTCTGACAATATAAGTGACAACGTTTGAGATCTGTAATCTCTCTTTTTGTCAACTACATAATCACTAGAACATCACAAAAGTAGAGTTAGAGGTAAATTTGGACGTTCTTGAGGTTGGCCCTTGCGCAAAATCTTTGCATTCCTTACTCCTATTTCATTTAATCACGATCATATATCATATAGACAACATGAAATATGTTTAACATTAATGTTGACCACTATATGAATTTACATACACGTTTTGGTCACAAAAAATCATCGACGTATCAGTTGCAATAAAGATTACATAACACCTCCAATAAAAACAGAGCGAAAGCTAAAATATTTCCAGAAACGTATATCCATAATACAGCTTGAACATCGTCCACGGTAATGTCCGACTGAGTATTCTCTGGCTCCAACCATTTGAGAAGGGTTATAATGTCGTCAATATCCTTTGATAAACCAGTGCTCTTGTTTTTAGAATGTTGGGTTTCCCACAAGCTCAATATTCTAAATTAAATTTAATGATATAACTAAATCCAGGAAATGAATTTTCTAAATTAAATTTAATGATTTAACTAAATCATCGAAATCAATTTTTCTAAAATAATAAAAAAGTATCGAACCAATACTTTTACGAACTAGCATAACCCAATAATATCCCCCATAGGTGTGGGTTATTAGGCTTAGTTTCTGGTGTCCAATTAGGGTAAAACAGCTTAAACCATTGCTTTGAGTGATCGTTACCTCAAATGGCGAAACTATAGTACCCGTAAACCCTTACTTATGTAGATAATTATGCGATTATAGTCGCACGAGCTACGTTATTTATTCCCAATGGTTATTAAAAATGCACTTACATTTGATTAACATCTTCTAATAGGCTCGATTTCGAGAAATTTGAGGATATTGGAAGCCCGACATAGCCTTGTGAAATCGGTGTTGAAAAGAAGATGTTCTCTCTAATTGAAGTGGTTTTATTGTTTAACCAAAAGTGTCTGAATGAATTACGCAGTTTTATATTCAAATTAAATTTAGATGCTATTAGAATGTTTGTTTCAAGAGTTTCAGGTGAAAGTTTTTCAAGTATTCTATGAAGTTTATTATTTGCAAGTGAAGAATCCCTTTAAATGTTGAATTATATTTTATTCTTTGATATTGGAGTTTCTTTTACCATATTGGTAATGATTTTGTGTTCCAGTGAATCTTTAATGACGTAAACAGTGACATTGTTAAAGCGTGAAGAGTCTCTGAACGTGTTAATTGGATAAAATGATGATTTAACGAACTTTGACTTAAGCTTGCTCGACATTTCAATATAAATAATTAGTATAGATATGAGCCATGTGCCGATTAATATTCTTGTCGACCGATTTTTAGGAACGTTGATGTAGGCTGAAAGTAAAATTACACCTATTTATCTCGCTCGCTCTCTA
Source organism: Phalangium opilio (assembly GCF_054372755.1). Lineage (NCBI taxonomy): Eukaryota > Metazoa > Arthropoda > Arachnida > Opiliones > Phalangiidae > Phalangium > Phalangium opilio. The sequence goes on from NW_028324173.1 coordinate 4,573, forward strand.
AACCATCCAGCCAGCTAGGTGATATTTCTTGATAATTTTCACGTCCATCGAGACTGCGAATTACCAAAAATTAACCTCTTGATTTATAGTGTTGGGAAACCAAAATAAACCTCCGAGTCGAGGCTAAATACCATATTAAGAGGTTTTCCTTATATAATTAAATAAATATAATTGATATAAATTATTTAAACGTCGGTACTTTACTTTAATTCTAGTTAAGTCGTTTCAAGAAAGGTTATTCCTAAAATCATTTTAAAACATCTATTTTTAATTATTAATGACGTCTACCAAACTCATTTTCTCAAATTTTGTAATTTTGGGTATATAAGGCGATTGATTCAGAGTAAGTTATAAAAAAGCCGCAATTACATGAGAATTTGGCGCAAGCTCTGCCATTAACAGACAGGTCGACACGTTCAATGTAGTAAATCTCCGTGACGTCATCGTCACTCGGAGAGGTAAAAAGAAAACTATATCACGGTACTTGGGGACCGGATGGGCATATTTTTAAATTGAAAATTAACTCACGTTCAAAAAAGAAAATGATTGTTGATTCCCAAATATTTTGAAGAGCTTCATCAAAAACATTTCCGTTTTGTTTGGGCTTCATTTTATTATGAAATTTATCAGAGATTGTTTTAATTATACTATTTGATATCAAACTTGGAATCAGAAGAACTATAACCTTTGTGTAATTAAGAGAAAACAATTAACACAACGTTTGTTAGCATGATTAATTATTTAATACTATATTTTCCATGCTTAGAAAATCCGTAGAAACCGATTTGACTTCCTTAGGTTTGGGTGACAGAATTATGGTCGAAGTTTCTTCGAATACTTGCGTCAGGTAAATAGGATTCGTTAATGCTGTACGTGATAGGGACGATAGGTCAAGTGGTATCAACATTATATCGATATTCTAAAATTTATGGAAACAACTATTAATGCCAAGGGCTCAATTATGACAGGCCTGAATATTACATTGTTGAATCTTAATGCAAATTCATCTCTCCAATCTGAGTAAATCTCTTTAATGAAATGATTATATTTTAATCTAGATAAAACACTGAATTTGAAATTTCACACTTTTTGAATCTAACCAAAAAACGTCTACATAAACAAGAAGCGCGCAAAGTTTCTAGACTTTTGCGCTTTCATTTCGCTAAGCTTAAATTCTGCAAGAACATGCGCGTCTTAAGCATTTTTTGTAAAGAAACCTGTGGTACGTTTCCGTTATTTATTAATTTTAGCGTATACTTAATGTTTTTCCGTGTGGGTAGGGTAGTAATGACATCTATGAATCGGTAGTTGATTAGTCCCGTTCCCTATTACGCAAATGCCTCTGATTAGTTATTTAATATCGTGTATTATATTGAGAGAGAATCAACATGAAGTAAGAGCGGAACAATATTAATAGGTACTTCATGAAAGTCAGTGAAAGAATGTAATGAACTATTTAACTAAGTGAAGTGTTTAAGTAATTTTTACTCCATGATTATTCTCCAAAATTGTTCACCTATTTACAACCGTCTAATTATTTTATTAATATGCCATACCATACTTGAAAGAACACCAATGGTCTTCGCCATTGGAACTTGCTTCGTACTTCGTTATAGAATTTGAAATGAAGCACTATAACGTCTGTATTTGATAAAATATTTTTAAACTGTTTACCTGTTAATTTCTGTTATGTTTTTCGGCTGTTTAAGTTTTAGTGACAAATGACAAAATCATATTTAAGTAATGTCACTCAAACTTCGTTTCTCTAATAATAGAAAGATAAGGCTAGAAAAATTGTTTGCTTCAAATTGGTGAATTACTATTAAAAAAATTGGGATCTTTATACTTGCTTTAGCAAAATGATTTTGGTTCTGCCCGGTTTAGTCAGGTAACCGGCCTGAATGTTTTCATAACAGGTAGATTGATGGGTAGACCCAATTCAATTTAGGAAAATGTTTCATCAAAGTAAAAATGTTCACAGACCTTTCAATCAAGTTCCAGAACGCCTTTTTTAATTTGTCAAACAATAGCATTTTTTTCCCAAAATATCGAGTACACAAAACAAATCAAACATTTATGTCTAATTTTTGTACTTTTTAACATCAAACTCGGATAAAACGAGTGAAAACGTTTGACAACTATAATTTCTGTTTTCTCAACAACTTTGTTTTTTATTCATCATCACAAAAGTACGTATTATGGGAAAATATACTCTTTCTAGAATCTTAGCATTACTCCTATGTATTCTTGATCATAATAGATAACATGACCATAAATGGTGAACACTTAATTAATTTTCGTAACTTTTCTGTTAATGAAAATTATCGACTTAGTCGGATACCCTGTGACGAGGAGATGATTTTAAAATTGCAAACTCCTAATTTTGGAGGTATTTACTATCTAGTGACACTTGATGTTCGGAGTTATCTTATAAACAGACTAATGTCGTGAGCATGTGCGGAGTTTGCTGCCGTCTCGTGGCAAAAGTTGAAACGTTGCTTTTGCAAGGCTTAACATAAAAGCTTTCCCCAATAAATAAATTACACTCATATAATTAATTTTTGAATTTCATTAATTTCAAAATTATCCAAAGGATTTAAATCGTTTTATTGGAATTATTTAGTTTCAAATTAAATACTCCCAAAACGAAGAATTTCAATTTTAAAATCATCTCCTCGTCACAGGGTGTCCGACGTTTTAGGTGACGATTCAATGCTTAAAAAAACGAATCTCTTTATTTTGCCGGTATGATACTGCCTAATGGCCAAAAAAGGGCCATTTTTTCTCTCTGTTTGAACCTCTGACCAATGTGGTTGTAATTCCCATTACAAGGAGTGAAGACGTGGGGATGGGGTGATCATCCGCCACAAATGGAGCGTCATCATCTTTCCGCTCAACCTCTTCACCTAACCCGTTCATCATGCACATGTTGTGAAAAATGCAAAATGCCATGACTATTTGGGAGGAAAATTCTGGCAAGTAATGCAGCGAACTAGATTTTAACAAGCAACGAAAGCGCTGCTTCAGCCACCCATTACACCTCTCAATGGCAAATCTAGCCTTACAAAATGCCTCCATGAAGTGCAATTCGGACTTAAGCTCTTCCTTTCCAATGATGGGCACCATTAACCAAGGGCTTAATGGATTTCCACTATCCCCTACAAGAGCGATTAAACTATTAATATTAAAAATTTGAAATCCATATCAAGAAACTTTACTGGTTAGCCAAGAGTCGTTTAAAGAGCCATTGAGGTAAGACTCCTGCAAGTGGGCCGACACAGCCGTCGACCGGTATATGTGGGAGTCGTGGCACGATCCCGGAATGTTGGTGTTTGCTGATAGAATCAGCAAGTCGTATTCGCACACCAATTGAACATTCAACGAGTGGTAAGACTTTCGGTTTAAAAAAATGTATTCCGGAAAGTCTGGGTTGTTGTTCGGTGGTGGAACGATTGCAACGTGGGTGCAATCGATTGCGCCTATGGTTCCGGGAAAGTTGCATTCCTCCTGAAAACGCATTTTTATGGCCGTTTTTTGCACCTCAGTCTCGGAAAACTTTATGTACTTATGTACAAGTGCTCCGTTGATCGCTTTCGTTACATCTCGTTTGCAACGACTCACGCTAGACTGGCTAACACCGAGGAAAATGTTTTGGCCCACATCTAGCCGGTACGATCCTCGTGCATAAAACCGCAATGCGATTAACACCTAAAAATAAACCATTATTCAGTACTGAAAAATCATTTGTGGGTTTCAAATAGTGATTTTTTTTACCTTCAAATCTACTGGCAACGAGGTAGTTCGAACACCTTCAAGAGGCTCAGTCAACGTTCGGCAAAAGCCTAAGACCATTTCCCTTGTCAACCTAAAATTCCTCTTAAAGCGTAGGTCATCAAGCTCCCAAGCTTGATTACCATCTCGAAAGACACGTTGGACTCGTAAATCGCGACGCGCAGCGTGATTACGATCATCAAAACGCAAACGTTCAAGTTCTTGGTGGAAAAATAACGCAGTCATTTTAGTAAATAGAATAGCGGGAAATAAAATTTTGGCGGGAAATAAAAAATACAGGGTGTTTGAAAAAAACGCTTTAATTAGGTTAAATTGAGGGAATGGAATACAAATGCAAGGCGCGTCCTTATTTAGACATTTAAGGCGACTATTATCAATTAACTAGTCCATATAATTAATTTTAAGAATTTAACTCATTTCAAAACTAATCTTTTCCTAAAGGTTGTGAACCATTTTATTGAAATTTAGTTTAAATATTAGTGATGGCCGAAATGGTTAATTAGAGGATGTCGGTACAAGTTTTTTTGAACTCGATGCAAATTAGATATGGAGGTCAACCAATTATCTACATAAAAAGATAAGCTATTATTAATCTTTATTTCTCTCATTATGTTTCAAAACAAGGTAAATTTTCTTATTTTCTGACACAAAAATTGGGAGTGTTATTCCCGAAGATATTTCTACTCTTAAACAGAAATTTAAAGTTTTATGATATTAGTGGACCAATTTAAACGTCAACTAGTTTTTCGTTCTTTTGATCTAGTTTTTATAGAGGAACGCAATCAAGTATCGATAAAAGTAACCTTACCGATAATAGGTTTTACTAATCGAGACAATTGCCGAGAATTAATATTGGGTAAATGCTCCTTAAATATTTTACGCTACTCGCAAATTTCGTTTTCTATTTGTGAAGCGTAATAAATACTATCGGTGGTCGTTATCGGTCATAAATTCAGTTTGGGCTTAATTTTTAGAAGAAAAAAATTGGTGGATATTATTTTCATTAGATAATTTGTGATATGTATTAAAGGTTCACTGAGTTAAAAAATTGGAATTTGTATTTCGATTAAGCTTTGATATTGACATCAGTTAATTTACGATATCGGCTCACGATGTTAGTCTGTTTATAAGATAATTCGGACCTTGTCACAAGACAGTATCTACCTTCAAATCCAAGAGTTACCAACTTTATAACAATCTTCTCGTCACAGGATAACCGAGGTTGAAATTATTATTATATGTGATAATTTGAGATAATGTGAAAAAAGGGCTCAGACTCACACCCTCAGTCAACGTGGGGCAAAGGCCTCATACCGTTTTACTTACTGTCGAGTATGTCGTCCCTCGTCGTCAAATTCCTCTTAAAGCAGAGATCACACGAAATTAAATGCAACAAAAAACATTGAATTCGTAAATACCGACGTTTAACGCAATTATAATATTGAAATCTTATACAATTAAGTTAAATTTTAGAAAACAAAGCACTAATTTCAAAGTCTAAACTTTAAAAATACGACGATACGAGTAGGCTAAGTGACGGGCAACAAGGGGCAAACATTTTTTTAAATGACAAAAATTAACGGTAAATCAAGGCTTAGCGTAATTTCATCGCCTTAAGAAAGTGCCAAGTTTCGAAATAGATTGATGGGTAATAAAAAAGTGGAAAATTATGAAATTAGGCTTATATTAAAGCTTAAAACCTCCTTATATTATATTTAAAATCCAGCTATGTGCAAATTCTCAAAAAATATGAAAATGACAACGAAAATGGACCCACTCTCAAATTTTTCCCCTTAAAGAAAAATGGCAGTGACAAACGAGGTGAAAAAAAGGAAAAGAGCTAACCAAATGATGACTTGGCTAGCCATCTGACTGCCCAAATGTTTGGATAGGGTTTGAACCAAATGAAAAGGGATTTGAAGTTACAGAATACCGATTAGTGTCATTTGGGGATAAATCGACCCCAAATCCAAATCATTTGGATTAATAACGATCCAAGTGTAGTTAGAGAATAGGGTCTCTGGAATCAGTATCTCAGTCTTAGCGTATGCGGACGACTTTCTTCTCATGGTGAATGCATACTAAAGCTTAGATCGTTTACTGCGGACAGTAATTCAATTTCTGGATTGTCATCATCTGAAACTAAACGAGACTAAAAGCAAATATTTCGGTTTCCATCACGTTGGTCAACTGGAAAAGTTCAAATATGACTTGAAGAAGATTAAAATAAAAACAACTTACCTCGAATCCAAAATGCAACGAGCTTCCTACCTTTAATTTTTAAATCGTTCAAATAGCTTTGGCGGCGAATTGTCAAAACTTCAGTACGCATTAAACTAAGATATCAATTCTTAACTGACAACGTCATTCCACGATATACCTACCTCCTATCGCGTCTCTTGAATCAATTTATTGGTTGCCTGCAAGCCAAAAAAAAAACCGTTTCGTAGTGTGTAAAAGGAGCTCTATCACCTCCCGGTGGGGTTTCCCACTGTGCTGTTGAGACTTTCGCGGAGAGAAGGTGGTCTTGGTCTCCTCGTGTTCGAACAGCAAGTTCTTGGAACTTACTGTAAAAGCAACGGCGGGATGATCCTTCGATAATAGGAGTGTTAGAATGTACCGTGACAAGAGACATTTACTCTAAAGCATTCACACGTGTGGGGCTAGACTATAACTCAAGCAATAATAAAGAGATTTTAAATAAAAAAAATCGCTTACATACACAATTAAACAACTTGCGTTGTAGAGATCTCCAGACCTTTCGAAAAAGGCCCGCCAGGAATTCCTGGCTTTCGCCATAAAGGCCCTTCGAGTAAGGGCTGGTCTCTCTACAACACTAAATTTGACCAACAAGCATTCTGACAACCTGGCGAGCGAGCAATGTCGACAAGGGTGTAATGAATGAAGACTGCCTTTCACATCTGCCTGACCTAAAGGCTTGATTGTTCAGGGATCACGTATGAAACGCACGATGTTGTTGTTGTTAAGAAAGTAACGACGTTCATATCAAAACGTCTTACTTAATCTAGAGTAAGGCTAGAGGGGGTACGTGAGGATGGGTAAGGGAAGCGTTTCAAACACGATGATGTCGTTTTCGGAGTCAATGAGAACATTATTGTGGTAGTGAGAATCCCTTGGGATTGCAGTGAAACCTCACTCCATAAGGCCTTCCATCATAAAATTGACGCGTTCGAAAGTTTACGCCGTGAAAAGGACAGGGATAAAAAGACGTTTCTTATACCTTCATAATTTGAGGCTTTTTTGCCGAGACAGACGCGAAAAATTCTCATGCCAGGGCAGGGGTTACGGTTCGTTGTGTGGTAGTTCCTAATATTTCTACCACCGAGATAGGTACAAGCCTTTTTTAATTTAGTTATTATTTTGTTTTAATTTTGAGTTTTGAATTTTTGTGGATTGGTTCCTATACTTTTACCAACAAGGTAGCTATAAGCTGGTTTTTTTAATCTTATATTTTATTTTTTTTCCTTCTTTTTTCCGATTTTGCTTTTTTTGTTTCGTATTAATTAGGCCTTTGCTTTACAGGTCACCGAGGTAAGTATTAATCATTTTTTATTTGTACTTATTAATATTTTATTATTATTATTATTTTTATTTTTTTCTGTTAATTATTAATCCTACGAATAACATTAACATGTACAAAAATGGGACAAGCCTCACTTCGCGCCCGTTCCGCCGTAAAACGTTCTGAGATCCCATGTAGAGCCAAGTCTGTCTTTTTGTTCTCATTCAATCGCCAATTGAACAATTATGTTATAAATCCAAAATATCGTGACTTGGCAACCTTAGTAGGGGAAATATGCCGTTCCCAGTGCAGGTACAGTGGAAGGCCGGGAGGATTCCAAGATGGCGGGTGAGAAAACAAGATGGTGGATGAGACTTTGTACGTAAGCCTTTTGATTGATGCACCTCTCTCTCAGACCTGCAAGGGCGTTTATGATTGACGCACCCTGCTCTCGCACCTGCAAGGGGTGTTTTTGATTGACAGCTCAATGAAGCGTGTTCGATTCTCGGATGTAGAAGTACATACATTGGAGTATGAAGATAGGGTGAATTAAGAAATAAACAGTATTTTAACATGTTAATTAGATAAAAATTTGAACCATTAATTTCTCCCGTATTAATCAAATGGTTAAGGGGGATGAAACTCCAGATTACGTTTGGGGGAAGATAAAGAATTCCCAAAAATCCCTACTGGGAAAAATTTTATTTCCCCATAAAACCTAAGTCACAAGATTATTCTAGAAAAATTCACCATAAAATAATGTTGTGTAAGACCATGGCGTAAAACGTACAGTGAAAGTTGTTGATTGTTCGAGAATAATCTTCCCGAAAAAAAACCCACGGCGTAAAAACCATTAATGTACAGTCAAAGCTAGGATAATGATCTTATTAAATAGTATAAAAAGCCGGAATCCCGAGCTATACAGCCATCACAATCTCACTAAAGTTCGACGAGGAAGGAAGGAACAGACACCAAGTACAATGTAAGTATAGTTTTTATACTCTATCTCAATCACTGAAAAATATCAGTGTTAATGGGAGATTTTTTTCTCTCCACGAAGGCTTAAGAAATCCATCGTGGTCGATTTCGATTTTCTCAACGGGCGTATTGTTGAAGTTGAACGGGAACAAATCGCGAAGGAGGTGGCTGTAACCAGCGTGGAGAAAACCCCGAGAGTTGGATCATGGTCTTTCGCGCCCCCATACACCGAAAAAGAATTGACCTACGACGCTGTACGCAAAAACAAGTGGCTTCTAAACAATTTACACGGCCTTACCTGGAAAGACGGGGTTACACCTTATGAAAAACTCCGGGACTGCCTCCGGTCTGCAGTTCAAGGTTACGACCGCTTATTCTGTAAGGGAGAGGAAAAGTGTTTCTTTTTCTTGAACATTAATAATCGTGAAGTTATAGACTTCAACGGAGTTGGATATCCCAAAGCCAACGAAATCGACGCTGATGGACCCATGACTATATACATGCTTAATCATAAAACTGTCCGTAATAATAAGAATTTATGTGCACTAAATGTATATTGTTTTCCGAGTGGATTTATAATCACAAGGAAATTGTAAATAAAAACCTAGGAGACGAATAAAAATGAAATTCAAATTGTAACTTTTAATTAATTAATTAAATTTCTAATTTCAACATTTATTTTTTTATTTAAAAGCAATGTTAAAATGGGATATGATACTTTCACATATCGTCGCGTTGATATGCTGTATGAGTACCCTCTCAAGTAGGGAGACCATATCACAGTCCTCCGCCGACATTCCCGAACTGTTTCTACTGTTACGCCTCCTCATGGACTGCGTGAAATAGCGTTTTGAACGCTGATAAAAAGAAAAAAGTTGTTTTTAGTTAATCTATTAGCATCGTAATTAAAGAAAGTGTAATTAAATCTGATTCTTACCCATACCCATCACATTTCGGGGATGGGGTACCACCATTGGGTGTGGGGTATAACCCGTTTGCGTCCCTGACGGGACTAATGGAGAATTATATATATGTTAATGAATAGTCTTATTCGTAACTATATCTTCAATACACACCAAGGACTAATACACCACGCCACTAAATCCTCCAAGGCCGTCAACAATTCACGCACATCCTCCGATCCCATGCTCGGCAACAACAAGATCCTAATTGTGTCCAACACCCTAAACGAAATCAATCAGTACAATATATGTCGGGATTAATAAATAATGTATTCAAATGTATCCATCGCATTTTATGTTAATTGTAATCTCATCATCAAATGAGTTACAATCCCCCAAATCAGCGCTATAATTACATTAAAAAAATTAAATATTGAAAGTAAATAATGGTAGAAATAATATCAATAAACTACTTACAAATTCACCGGTTGGATGATGAAGAAAATGTCCATAGAATCATCCTCATGTTCCACAATATAATTAATTACATTGCTCTCATATATTTCACCATTTTCATCATCATTGACCTCTAAAATTGGAGGGTTTTGATCTTCTGGGGCAGTTAACCACGTATTATTAATCGACGTTGGAATTCTACCCACGACCATTTTTAGACATTTAGTTTAAACTGCGAAAAAAATCTATTCTATCCCGTTGAGATGTAAAAACATCATGGCCAAATTCTTAAAAATTGTCCCTGTCCCATGTCGTGTGTGGTATGAAAACCTCTAACCCTTCCACGAATTTTCTCCAAATCACAATAGAACTTCAAACAATTAGTATGAATTGTAGGATTAAAAACCATACATCTATGAATCACTGGTTTCATTCGGGATTCCCCCTAAAAAAACCCAATAAACGCGAAGAAATCAAGTCCGATTACTGGGTGGTCATCCACTTGTTCGAATTACACTGATATAGTGTATAAAATAACACACATCTGACCCCTCGTTTCGAACCATCTAGATGGCGAAAACATGTGCGTCCTCATCTAACATGTCAATTTGACGTTTAGACTGAAGTGTACCTGCTAGTACAGTTCAAGATAGAGTATGGGTTTTTATCAGATGTGTGTATTTCTTAGAATGAGGGAGTCTACAGATCAAAGCGTCATGTTGAACCTACAATATCAACAATATAGGACGAATTCGGATGTCTAATGCGATAATATGAAGTGTCGATCCCATCGAGTCATCTAGAATATTTTTTGTTTCTAGAAAGTTCTTTTTGGGTCTTCCATATTAAACCATATTAAAACCAGGTGCAATTGGATTTCTGTACGTCGATGGGGAAAATTTGAAACCCCAGAAAATCCACGTAAAAAGGCACTGTTTTGGCTGAGAATATTTATACCCAATGGGAATCATGGGAGAGGGTGAAACAATACATACGTAAGCCTGAAAAAAAATATTATAAAAGAAAAGGGAAATGGTTGCTATGGTCACATTCGATTTCAAGATGTACTCCTGCTCTACTTGTGCCGATGTCTTCACCAACCAGCGGAACCTCAGACGTCATATACGGACCAAACATGGTAATATTTCTTTTACGTGTCCAGTTTGCGATAGGTCTTTTACGCGTAAAGATAGTTTATTTCGCCATCAATGGAAAATACATCGCGGTCACCCTGCGGAAAATAATGTTGGGGAAAACCACGTCGCGGAAAATAGTACGCGTCCATTATCCCCATAACCTGGACCATCTCACCGCGTCACCCCGCCTAATTCGCCCGTCAAGAGCAAGGCAGCGACGATTCCATGAAACGTAAAAAAAGAAAAGTTGAAAATGCTAAATATTTAGTTTATTGATTTCCCCTGTAAGGTGTCTTACCCGCCGCACATTGATGCATAGGGTGTAGCTAACTACCAGGGTTTAAGACACAATCTCTCTTTTCTAAATTGGTATATGAATTAAATTCTAACGTATTTGAGAAGATGATCCAAACTGTGACGTCTTACTCTCCCAAGACGATGTGGGACTTAACAATTTTATGGACAATTTTGAGGCTCAGCAAGAACACGATGATATTTTGCTCTCTTAAGACGATATCGGTTTAAATGAAATTATGGAGAATTGGGAGGCCGAACAAAACGCGGTAGAACAACCCGAGAGTCCACCACCACCGGACATTGAAGAGATTGACGCGCTCGATAAAGCGATTTTCTCGGCTCGAATCAACGCGCCTGAAGGTGTGACGAACCCCGTTTTGTTTATTAGAGGGAAGTTAGAAGGATACTTAAGAAACAAATTGAACGATAAAAAGGGAATTAAATGGTATTTGACGGTTCGCGCGCGGTATACACGTCAACTTGGAAATACTAGTGCTGAAACCGAAATTAGTCCATTTTTCCGGGGTTTTACACATGCCACATTTACACCGGAAGTAATCCCACAACAAATCGATTTAAGTCGGGATAAAATAGCCGCGAGTATGAATAGCTTCGACGCTAAGGGAAGTGGGTGGGAGTTAGACCGTATTTTGTTTATACAAATCAATATTATCCAATGCCTACCCCTAGTGGGTGGAACATTTTTTCAATTACCACCTGTGATTGAAAATAAAAAAGCGGCGGTGAATGTTAACTCAGAAGATCCAAGTGACAATAAGTGTTTTTTATGGTTGATTGTACTTCATCCGGCTTTAATCATCCCAAGTCGTGTAACACATTATAGACCGTACGAGAAAGAACTCAATTTGTGTGGAATCACTTTCCCTTTTGAATTAGATACGTTGAAACTTAAACGGTTTGAGGAAGTGAATAATTTATCTGTGAATATTTTCGCGTACGAAAAAGGATATTTTCCGCGGTACGTTAGTGAAAATAAAGTGCACGAATCTTGACAAATTGATCTTCTCTTGGTTTCCATTGGGAAGTCAAAACACTACGTGTTAATTCGCCACCTTAGCCGATTGTTTAACGAATTCACGAAACATTGTCACCAATCATTCTACTTCCAATATTGTTTGAAAAGAAGCGCCTTCGCAACAGTTCATAAAAATAACGTGCGTGAATGTAGGTTACACGACTCGCAACGTGTGATTATGCTGCACAGTGAACCTATTTTGAAAATTTAAACATTTCGTTGGAATCAAATGATTATTTACTAAGTATAACCAAGTGCAAGACAAAATTATGTTTCATTACATCGACATAGGTGACATACATTATTGTAGCCGATTTTGAATCGATTATCGCGAAGGTGACAACATGTTTGCCAGATACGTCACTATCATCGACAACTACTTTGGCGTTGCATAACGCGTGTTGTTTTTCATACGCAATAGTTGGACCAACCGGTAAATTCTAGACCCCCCACCAAACGGATTAACCAGTTATCTTTCAAATATTCATGCTATCATAGGAAGTATACAGAGGGGTTGACGGAACGATGAAATTTTTGAAAATGCTGTTTGACGAATCTGATATCATTGTTGAAAAACTGAAGGGGAACATACCAATGCTATTAACAGCAGTCGAGGAAGCTTCACACGAAGCTGCGACTCGTTGTAACGTATGTGAAGAGTCCTTCACGGCTACTATAATCAAAACACGCGACCATGACTACTACACTGGAAAATATAGAGGGGGTGCATGTCAAAGCTGCAATTTGAAATTAAAAGCACCCAAATTCATTCCAGTCTTGATGCACAATCTCACAGGTAATTTAAATAGTCATGTCTAATTAGACTTGATTATTAACTATCAATCACCGGATATGTTCGATGCACATCTAATTATGCAGCAAATTGCCGTGATTCGTAACAAAAGGATTGACTTTATAGCAACCAATAGTGAGACATACATTTCATTCTCGCTGGGAAATCTGCGCTTCGTTGATAGTATCCGATTCCTGCCTGCATCCCTCGAATGGCTGGTTTCAAATGTTGCGAAAGGAGGATCAGAGAAATTTCCGCTCCTAAACGCAGTTTTCAATCCGACCGAAGTCAAGTTACTCCTTCGGAAAGATGTATACCCATATAGCCCAGAACTTTTAGGGTTTGACCTAGAACATTTGAACATAAAGATGAAAATTGGCACATGTGTTCTTTTTGACCCAACAAAAATATACTAAAAGTCCCCTCCTGTAGAGTGCGAGCTTTCGCCGCCATCTTGGAATATGGCCGCCATGAATTACAGCTACAATGTATTCCACGTTCTTCTTCAAAAATTATGAAAACTGGTACACATTATGAATGGAACCACATGAACATCATGGCCTAATTTTACAGCTCTGTGTTCAATAGTTTGGTCGCCATGTTGGAAAATGGCCGCCGTTAATGTTAGGTACAGTATATTTCACCATTGTTGGAAAATTATGAAAATTGATAGGCATTACAATCAGAGCTGTGTAAACCTCATAGCAAAATATTGAAGCCATTAATCAGATAGTTTGGCCGCCATGTTGGAAAATGGCCGCCATCAATGTCATATAGAAACAGTATATGGTTCAAAAATTATGAAAATTGGTAATAATTATGTTGAAGACCGTCTAATCATCATACTTGAATATTGAAGACGTGCTCCTGATAGCTTGGGCGTCATTTTTGAAAATGACTGCTGGAAATGCTAAATATATTTCTAATATTTAATCCTTTTTGAAATTCCTTTTTTGAATAGATGATTTTCATTAACGTAATAAACAACAAAAAAGGGATATTCGAAGTCGAAATTATCGACGCCATCTTTAAAAATGGCCACATGAAAATCATTGCCCTAAATTCTGAAAGGAAGAAAAGTTATTCTAAGCTGTTTTTCTCAACATGTTGGTTAGAGAATATGATTTCATATGGGGTTTATACATTCTAGTGTTGTTAAAGATTAGAATTTAGACAAATCTCTAGCATTTCATACATATTCATCGTCATCCTGAAGATTTTTCATAATAATTGCATGTCAGAACCCTTGATTAGGCGCTACACCTAGCCGGGGGCCTTATCAGCGCCCCTCCCCATCATATTCCAAATTGAACCTGCGGAACCGCCGTCATGACACACGGGCTCGGCCAGTGGGACCGACAAACGCCACCTGAAAAGGTGACAGAAGCTGGACACTGTCAGCGGCGAGCCCAGTCAGGAGGTGGTCGATGACAGGGAAGGATTAAAGCAGCAGAAGACTCGAGGGGACGGGGGAGTTTTCTCCAAGCACAACAGTGCCATACGGCCCAAACAAATAGTGTATCCGCGACACCAAGAGGGTTGCCAATAGCGGGGGCAAGCCAAGGCAACACCTGAGCGGGGGCGAAGCGGCCCAGCAAAACCTTCACTGAATGGGGCAAGGAACGGTCTGAACCAAGGGCGAACCCAAGGAACTCCCGAACCGTCACGCTGAACTCGGACCCCCTCCGCCACGACAAGTCCTTTGAATTAAAAAGGTTAAGAGAACACTTCTTTCATTTACGTGCTGTAATTGGGTGTGGTTATGATAAGGCGTGGTTTAAAGTAATGACAGATAATCAACATCTTACAAATTTGTTGCGCTTTTTTAATGACCATATTCCATCTAGGGAAGCCATGGCTGATGCCGAAGAGAGATTTCTTTTCGTTTTTTATAGGGTGATAATTGACACTTCACGCTTCAACTATGTAGATATTACACGTATAATGGAACCGTTGCCACATATACTGTCAAGTCCTCATTTGATCTCGCTAAGCTTCATCCAACAACCGACACCGCAAAACCACATTTTTTCCAAGCGTATCTTCAAGCCCAAAATAGCTAGGAAACGATTTAATCCCATTCACACCATTCTCCTTCCGGCATCAGATGATTTTGTAACACTCATTATTTGTACCTGCAGTCTGCAGAACATCTTGTATAAAGAACTGTGAATGTCGACGATCTGGTTTAGCTTGCTGGGCAATGTGTGGTCATTTTCAAGGTATTAGCCGTAATAAAAAATCTTCAGGATGACGAGAAATATGAACGAAAGATGAACGAAATATTAAAAATGTGTCTCAAATCTAATCCTTAACGACACTAGAATGTATATACCCCATATAAAACGGTTTTTCCTAACTAAAATCCGAGTAATATGGCTTTCCTTTTCATTTTTCGAGATTTTAGGATAGTAATATTTCAGGGACCAATTTTGAAGATAAGTCGATAATTTAGACTCGAAAATAGTTATTTTTATGGCGTTTTATACGTTCATGAAAATCATCAACTCAATAAAAAAATATCGAAAAAATTTATATATCGGTAATATATTTGGCACTTGGAGCGGTCATTTTCGAAGATGGCGCCCAAACTATCAGTAGCACGTCTTCAATATTCAAGTATGATGTTTAGACCAGCGCTTCTCAAACTTTTTAACCTTGCGGACCGGTTTTTTTTCAATTATGTACACCAGCCGCATGTCCGCGGACCGGTGCCGGTCCACGAACCACAGTTTGAGAAGCGCTGGTTTAGACGGTCTTCAACATAATAATTACCAATTTTCATAATTTTTGAATTATATACTGTATCTAAATGGCATTGATGGCGGCCATTTTGCAACATGGCGGCCAAACTATCTGACTAATGGCTTCAATATTTTACTGTGAGATTCACACACCTCTGATTATAATACCTATTAATTTCCATAATTTTCCACCAACATGGTGAAATATACTGTACCTAGCATTCATGGCGGCCCTTTTTCCAATATGGCGACCAAACTATTGAACACAGAGCTGTAAAATTTTGCTATGATGTTCGTGTGGTTCCAATCATAATGTGTACCAATTTTCATAATTTTTGACGAAGAACGTGGAATACATTGTAGCTTGAATTCACGGGGGCCATTTTCCAAGATGGCGGCGAAAGCTCGCGCTCTACAGCAGGGGACTTTTAGTATATTTTTTGTTGGGTCAAAAAGAACACATGTACCAATTTTCATCTTTATGTTCAAATGTACTAGGTCAAGCCCTTTTTTGGCCTATCTGTCCTGACCTAATACACTTACATGGATTCGGAGAAACGCTTTTCTGAAAAGCAACTACCATCAATTGAGAGTTTCCACAACGGTCTCACGGATGAATCACTCAAACCAGATTATTACGCTCACGCTCAAAACGTATGGCAATCATTCAAAATTCATTCAGAATTTGGGTATGATCATGATAACACACACTCGAGATAATAATTACTAATATCAGTATTGTTTTTAATGGAGGGTACCACGATTTGTATGTCCTGCCCGATATACTACTCCTAGCGGATGTTTTCCAAAACTTCTGCAAAATGTGCTTGACATACTATCGTCTAGACCCTGCACACTCATATACATTACCTGGTTTTGACATCCATGATAAGTCATCGTTTCACGGCGGCCAACTACAGATATCTAGATAATTACGACGCATCAAAACAACCATTTGACAATTTCCCAATTCTCTCTTTTTTCAAGACGAGATACAACACAGGTGCGTACAATAAATTCAGCTACAACCTAAAAGGGAGGGTGAAGTAGAAAATGAAGTGATTTTATATCGATTCTTCTACTAATTATAAGATCATTCTGCATAGTGAAACATTCAAGAAACACTTCCGAATGATTTTAAAATTCAAATAAGGTTAAGATTTTGAGAATAAATATAAATAAGGACCTCCGAGAAATCGCGTAACTCCCTGCCTTTATTTTAACAAAATTCTCGTGGCACGTTCCGTGTCGAATGAAATTTATCACGAGATTTGATAAAATTTGAGCGCGACGTGACAATCGTGGCGCGAGACATGGAGCGTACCACGAGACTTTTTGTTAAAATAAAGGCAGGGAAATACGCGATTGGTCGGAGGTCCTTATTTATAAGTATTCTTAAAATCTGAACTTAATTTGAATTTTAAAATGATTCGGAGATGGTATTTCTTGTATGTTTCACTACGCAGACTGGTCTTGTAATTAGTAGAAGAATCGATAAAAAATCACTTCATTTTCTACTTCACCCTCCCTTTTTAAGGTTTTCAGATAGATTCCGTTGATTTTAGGATGCGTTTTTTTCAAAAACATTTTTGGTTCGAATAATAGTAAAACCTTGACACCGTCATTTTCTGCCGAGGGGTTGTTCACTCGTTAAATCAGTTTTCGTAACTGTGGAAATCATTTTCCAGGGAATCACGAAAGCCATGTTCACACTTGACATTTTGAAACCGCTTTCAGCAGGTTTTGAAAGGTCAGAATGTAAAATTTGGCTGTAAATCATAGAAATCTTTCATGACAAAATGCAATCATCATTTTGAAAAAAGATTCGACCTTCCCAAAAAAGTTGAAAACAGTTTCAAAGTGTCAAGTGTGAACATGAATAAAATCTCCGGAGTATCATTCAGAAATATAGGGAATCTTTCCCCAATCAGGGGATAATTGGAAATGCGGGCAATATTTGAAACTTGAAAATATACTATTAAACGGAGGGTGAAACGTAAAATCAAGTGGAAATGTTTCCATTCAATGAGAAACCAACGTCAAACTGAAATCCAATTTTTAATATACTTTCGAAATTTATGACCCTACGTATTTTCACGTATTTCCATATATAAAAATGTCGATACTCATGTCTTCAAGCAATTTCCGCATCTCCAAGTATCGTCAATAGGAGGTTCCTCTTTCACGTTTTGGCATTTCCAATGGAACCATTTTTGACAGGAATCGCATATAATCATGTTTTCTTTAGTAGTTATTTTGGTGCAGGAATTACACGACCATTATTTACTCTTCGCTGCAAAAATCTGGGAAACTATAATCCAGGCGTCATCACTTAAATGCTTTCGAATTAAAGAAATCGTTGGACTGTTTAGGTTTAAATCGACCAATTTTTAAGGCACATTTTCGGGGATTGTTTCGATTTCACTCTCTTCGGCTTTTTCGTTGTGTTTTAACAAATTATCAACTCTATCCTTTCTAATGAAGCTATTTAGAAATCTTCGTGCCATGTTAGTAACTTGTTTGGACACTTTTAATTCTTCAAATTTTTCTATTTTTTGTTCCGTATTTTGCAGGGGGTTAAAGAGGTTTGTTGTACAAATGATCATCCGATGCTTGAAAACTGTCATTGACCAATTCATTTTCTAAATCTTATTTCTCCTCAAACGAAGGTTTTGCCAGTCTAACTTTTGGGTTATCATTTTTCTGCTTCGTGGAGAAAAACCTTTTTTGCTTGTCAATATTTTTATTGCGCGGAATGCTAGGAGTTTGTCGTGTCAAAGTATTGTCTGATGGGACAGTGGTCTTTCTAGTTTTAACAACGATGAGGCACTTGAAATATGTTGTCTAGCTTCCAATAACGCGTCTTTACTCTGACACTTTTCAATATCTTAGCATAAAACCATCACTTTGGTAAGAAAGGATTCTTTTAAAGATTCAAATCCTTCTTCATTCTGGACTGTTAACGTTTTAAATAGGTAATCCGCTCCTAAATCTTCAAAAACCTGATCATCGAAAACAGTTTTTTATCATGGCTTTGATTAAGGCACTCAGTTGAAGTAGTTGCGCGTCCATGAGAAAATTATTCTTTTTCTTCAGGCTGACTTTGCACTACAAGGTGAATGTGCTTGCATATATTCGTTCCAACAAGGCCATCTGGGGAGTTACAAGAAAAACTGTGCAGGCAGATGTTACAAATGGGGCATTTAATTTGACAGTTTAAATTGCTTCTTTGTTTTGTCGTCGACGAACCTTTTTTGGCAAGTGTCCTTGCTTTCGGGGTTAGTTTCCCTCAACGTGCGAGTTCCTTGTAACCTTTCAAAACTCTCGATCGGTTTTCTTTCAAGTTTGTGTTTATAAATCTAGTGCTGTCGGATTTATTGTAAAGGTCTTGGCCCAACATAAGATCCATAGCTTCGTAAATGCCTACTGACTTAGAAGTCAGTGATTTCAATCTATAGGCAAATAATCTTTTGGACAAACTTTCGTTCCCTAACTCGGCAAAAGTTTGGTCCACGTCAGCCCGGTCTCCCTTTGTCACGTACGCCGTGACATGGTTTGCCACTATTTTCGATTTGTCAGCGACAAATTGCAAATCCATGTTGGCATTGGAAGACACACTTTCAATCCTTTTCTAGAATTTTTCACCTTCTTATAACAACTGGAGGTGCATTTGTGAGTTTGGAATTTTTTAACCAGCCGGTGCAGTTCCGGACTTAACGATGCTCTTGGCATCGAACACGTGACGTGTTTTTGCACGTAATCCAAAATAGTCTCGGTCGAAGAAATTCCGATCTTTGGAGCGTTCTTGGCCCACAATAGGATGTGGTAGTGAGGTAAACCTCGTGATTGGTATTCAACCCGCCAAAAATGATGTTCTATCATGCCAAGAACTGGATTTTGCTTACACAAAACATAGTTGTTTGGCAGCGTATGAACATTGTTGTGAAAGTGCAAATTGACGCTAAGTGGGTCGAAATTCAACAATTCAGCCACCGTCATCGATTCTACTCCTGGAACGTCTGAATTAATTTTTCTCAAGTGATCGTGCAGTTCCAAATCATCGTATTCGGCCGGATTAAAAGTCAAGAGCCACGTGGGAGGACCAAATTCCCGTATCATCGCCAAAACGCACCTAAGGACCTTGTACCAGTAGTCCTTAGTTCCCAAGAAAGCGGTTAAATAACTCTCAAGTTCTTTATCGCCAGATTCAACGCGACTGAGCAAGTTTTTAACCCCAATTTCCATGGGTTTTTTAACACGAAGAACCTAGTTCAAACTGCTAGAGATCGCTTTCATTTCGCATTCTTGATAAGCATGGAACAGATAGGCGTAATCTCGTCTAAAAATTGGACTTTTGTTCAAAAGACGAGATAAACGATACTCTGATTCAGTTAATTTCCCAAATGGTCTATCATCGTGCTTGCCGTAGCGACCCTTGGGGAACAAATGAACGAAACTCAAGTAATCCAAGTTTTTGTCCCAAGTATTAATCGGCGCGGCTTCGACGCGCTTCATTTGGTAAGCGGCCAATAAATCTTTCGGTGGTTGGACGTTCACCGGATGAATAGAGTAGTGATCGTACAGATCATTGGCTTCTCCCTCAGAAAGTTTTCGCAACAAAGCCTCGGGCTGTGTTAAAATTTTGTAGACGTTGCCTGGTGCAAGGCTAGACTGATTTTCATCCTGCTCCTGCATGTTAGAAGCGTTTTGGTCACCTTCACCGTCCTGAGGACCATCCGCTGGTCCTTCTGTTGGAACCGCAGCGGAAGCGCGTGTCACCGCATCAGATCCATCGTTAAGCAACGCACGTGGATCTGTTACGCTCAGTAATCCATGGGGAGTCAATGAATTTTCATTTCCATCAATATCTTGCGTTCCACGAATATATTCCTCGCTCATTGCCGAAATATCAATGTCCTTATACAAAGGATTAATTTTTTTCAGCACAGTGAACGCATTCAACACTTTTTCGAGGCAAACAACCTGTTGCCAAACCTTTTTGTCCGCAGTGGGAACGCCATTCACTAGGATATGCAGTTCGTGATTTTTGGGCAATATCTTGGGAATCATCTTCACATTTTTCTCTACTGGTATTGGAAGATAAATTACTCTTCCCTTTAAAGCTTTAACCGTACCGAACTGCATGTTGGAATTGGTTTTAGTACCTAACCGCACCACAGTGTGGAAGGGCTTCACAAGCTGAATTAAAACTTTCTCAAACATGCTTAAATCAGTGACATCTGTCGGAGGATTGTCAACCAACAAGTTGTTCAGGAAGCATCTGATGGGAACTTTTCCCTTTCGTAAATCCGTAGAGCAGTAACGACATAGAAGCTTCTCTGCTTCTCTTGTTTCTGAATTGTTTATTATACAGCCAGCTCTTAAAATCAGATAGGCCTCGTTATCGAAAACAGCACTGTCTACCATTTTTTCTATTGATCTCAAATCCGATTTCTTGTACAATCTTAAGCAGCAGTCACAGGGTGTGTCGTGAAATTCTTCATTATTTAGCGCCGCTCGAACGAATTGAGTTTCATAAAGATTCAAGATTTCGCTTTCATCATCCCTGTGGACGCGTTGTTTTGCTCGTTATTTAAATTTTTTCTCGTGAGGCAAGGATTTTTCTCAATTCTCCCATGATTTTGGTGAGAGAATCGTAATCACCACTTTCAATTTCATTAGAAATCTTTGTTAACGCGTTAAGCAACGCCTTCACGTGATAAATATTATTCAAAATATTTCTAATTCCCGAATAATGAGGAGCCAGTTCAGCAAAAGAACGTAAATAGCTTTGGCAATCTTCACTATCAGCGCAATAAGCCGTGTATCCCAGGAAAGGAACTATTCTCACCACGATCTCAGCACCATCTGGTGTTATAGACACGTTGGATTTAGAGCAAAATTTATTTCTAAAATCGCATAGGTCCAAATCCGACTCAAAAATTTTAGTCACTGATTTTTCATTCGCATTCGCAACCGTGTTTATGAAAGTTACCACTTTCGCAATGGCTCGAGTTCTAACATTACAAAAATCACTGCATTCCCAATAAAGGGTTTTGGGTTTAGTTTGTATAAGACCACTTTCATTGATCACGAAATTTCTTTTCGGGTTTTTCTCCTCAGTTTCAACAATGTTGAAAAGATTCGTAACCACTCCCAAATTATTTACTTGAAAGACTCTCTCAACATCGCCAGCTTTGTTACTTTTAATGTCAACGAAGTTGCCCGTTTCGTCAACGTACAGTTCTTTAGTGCCATTAATAACACCGTCTCTCAGCACTTTACGTACATGACCATCAGCATCCAATTTGATAACTTTGGCGTAGCGTAACTCGTGGTCATTTTTCAATATATTGCCATTATTTCCAATTGGAAAATAGGTGGTTTCGTGGAAATAGGCCTCTTTGAGACTACTGTGAAGTCTTTTACCACCCACTACATCCGTTAAATTGTCCTGATTAACAGTACAGATTTCTTTGATTTTCACGGCAATATCTTTAAATTCACGAACCATCCCTGTAAGATGGTAATTGTATGCCGAATATAATTGCCTTTTCAAATGCAAAATTTTGCCTGCTAGCAATTGGCATTTAGGTTTCGAGAGAGTAACTTTGAATTCCCCTCTTTACTGAAATATGTCTGGATACCCCAAAATTAGCTTGTATATCATGTGAAAAACTTTACACTTCAAGAGATGTGTCATCCATACTGCGACTGCGAAAACCACTAAATACAGATGTTTGGCTACAACTTCTAGAGTACCTCAATTCCCCACAGTGACTATGTGTGTCATTTATGTCTACAAAAGATCCGAGCAAATAAACTCCCGCATACTTGTGTCCTTAATGACCTCTATGTCAGTGAAGTTCCTCCTCAAATAAGTCAGCTCAACGACTATGAGAAGTTAATGATTCAGCGTGCGAAAGCTTTTCAAGTCGTTACAACTATGGTAACTGAAGGAAACAAACGTATTCCGAATCGGCTTATGGTTAAAAAGATGAAAGGTAGAACTTTTCATCTTCCTTTACCTCTAGAAGAAACCCTTAATAATAATGCTTATTTTTCAGTAAAAAAATAAATTCCACTGAAGGCAACCAGATTAAGGACAAGTCCCATAATCGCACTGGTTGCCAAGACAGACATACAAAAATTAAATTAGAATAAATTAAATTAAAATAAAAAGAACAATTTTTAAACATGGTATCGCTTTTGTTTAAGATAAATATCAAGGTCATTTTTAAAAGTATAAATTGTCATAGAACATCTAATGTTAAAAAGAAGCGCATTCCATTGTCTAATAACACGATTAAAAAAAGAGTGTAAAAAAGCATTACATCTACATTTTGAAATATAAAAAGTCAAGCATTCATGCCTCTCGTTAATACTAATATAGTCTAAAAGGGGAAAATAATAGCATCCCTTAATGATTCTAAACAAAAAAATTAAAGCAGCTTTTTGACTTAACAAATACATTGGCAAAACATTCAATTGTTTCAGACGAGTACTACGATTCATGGGAAAATTTATATAAGGTTGACCAAGGCAAAAGGATGTAAAATAACGCAAAACCCTCTCGATAGAATCTATATCTTTCTTTAAATAAGGTGACAGACCTCTACACCATATTGTAGCAATGGAATAACCAGAGCATTAAAAGATATAAGCGACGCTTTCGAACGACCAAACGTTCTACGAATCAAACCAGCTATGCGACGGGCCTTAGCAGTTATATAAATAACAAGGTTAGACCACTTAAGGTCACTCGAGAATATTATACCAAGCAATTTACACTTGAAAACCCGAGGCAAAGAAAAATCATTAATCTTATAATCAAAATTTAGCACATTGCGACGCCTCGTAAAAATTATGAAAGAACACTTTTTAATATTTAAATTAAGCAAATTAAGCAAACCCCATTCAAAGATTGCGTCAATGTCACTCTGAAGAGTAACGGAATTCTGCAGTGTCCTAACAGCACGGGATAAAAAGGAATCATCAGCATATTGCCAGAGAGTGCTTTGTGCAGATATGCTCATCGGAAGATCATGAGCGTATAAGTTGAAAAGTAGTGATACCCAGAAGTAACAGGAAGAAAACTAGAGGATTGACCCTGATAGACAACCCTCTGCATTCTATCCCTCAAAAAATCCGAGACCCAGAGCAAGGAATTACCACCGATACCTAGAGCCTGCAACTTAGAGACGAGACGATCATGGGGTACAGAGTCAAAGGCTTTCTTCCAATCAAAAATTACTACGTGTACGTCAGGAGGATTAATGGTGTCAAGGGTGAGAGCCCAAGAGTGGAAAGCTTGTACAAGCTGAGTTGTACAGCTAAAACCTTTACGGAAACCAAACTGACGCTCGGGAAGAACATTATTTTTCGAGCAAAACACGAGGAGATTCTCACAAATAATAGATTCCATTACTTTACAAAAGACGGAAGAAGGTGATATTGGTCGATAAGATTCCAGCTCTGAACGACTCAAAGAACCAACCTTTATAAAGGGGTACTACATTGAGCTTCTTCCAGGCATCAGGTTGATTACCTAATCTATAAGAGTAGTTAAAAAATTCTGACAAGGGTTTAGCTATGCTCGTAGCGCACAGCTTAATAATTTTAGTAGAAACCCCATCGGGCCCAGACGAAGAACTGGACTTTAAGCGTACTATATCAGCAGCAACGGAACCGGGAGTAAAAACGAGATCTGGGTCCCTAGTCGGATTAGGCAATGAAGCAACATCAAGAGGGATTGAGTCAGACTTATTGAAGCAAGATTGAAAAAAAGAGTTAAACATTGACGCAATCGAAAAGTGTCAGTGACAGGGGTATATTCATAAAGTTCGGTATAGGTATTTTAGTTTTACCAGCGACAAACTTCCAAAACTTATCCGGTTTGTCCTTAATCATAGAGGACAGGCCGTTCACGTAATCATTAAATTTAGAGCGAGTTTTAGCTTTTATCAAATTACACGACCGTCTGTATTTAGCTCTGTTAGCCTCAGTTGGCTTAGATTTAAAAAGTTTGTACAAAGTTCTTTTGACATTAGAAAGGTGAACAATATCACCGGAAGTCCAAGGCTACCGAAATATCTTTGAGTATACCGTCCTTGAAGGAACACTGTCCTTAAAACAAGACCAAAACAGTTGTAACCAAAAGTCCCATGTTTCATTAATGTCCTCACTAAACGCTAAATGCAACGGAGCATATTCTATCAAGCCATTCAAGCCCTTCACATCAGCGCGACTCAACTGTAGAACTTCCGTAGAAGAGCTTCTTGGCGTTGCACGTTCACAAGCGATTAGACCAGTCACCGCGTTACGATCGCAACCAGGAAGATTATCGATTGTTTGAACTTCCTTAATGAAGCGACGTTCATTAATATAAAACAAGTCAAGAGTATTGCCAAGTCTAGTGCTATCAGAGACAACTTGTGTTAGACCGATATTGGATACGCATTCATAATAGTCGAACGAGGGATGACTTTCAGGGATCTCTTTGTACTTCTGTCAGCCCTCTTATCTTTATCGCCAGAGGTCAATTCAGTGAAAAAAGAGTCATTGAAATTAGGTAAACCACAATTTAAACACACGAAGCCAGAGTCCTCAAGATGAAGAGATTTTTTAAACATTCGAATAAACACACTTGACGTGAAAGACGAGATCACACACTGCAGCGAAAACGTTTTTGAGGCTTACGAAAAGACTTGAGGCAGACTTTACAACGACTCTTAAGAGTAGGTCCCGGATTCACCTCAATATCATCCGATAAAATCAAAATAATGGAGACAAAAGTTAACTTACTGCACTGGCTGCATAGAGGCTTAATAGTCAAAGGTTTACTCTTAACAAAGTGATGGCCATTGAAAGTAACGACATCAAAACAATGCGACGTAGCCGAAATACGAAGCTCAGGAATAGCACGTTCACACATAAGAGAATTAACTGAGCCTTTGAGGCAAAAAAACGGTAAAAAAACATTAGCGCAATACACACTCCGAGGAGACCCGTACCGCGTTTCATCACATTGATAAGATAACGATAATCAGAAAGAGAGAAATATGTTGCGACTCCACTCGATGAAAACCCAATTCCGAAACCCTCCCGCCAAAATATCAATGCTGATTTACTGAGCAATTATTCGTTTCGTCGGTGCGAATACCTAACCTCAATTTTGGCCGAATTATTTGGTCTGACCAAATAGTAACGAATAGTCTGCACGGCCCTAATGACAGTGTTGAGTAGGAACGCTGGTAAAATTCTCATTTTAAAGGGTGCTGAAATCTTCTGAAGGAGAGACTGGGGGAGTTTTTCTCCAGCATGGACTATAGCGATAGACAGGGGTGTAGACTATCCCTTCCTCTGGGAGTGCTTTTTTATGAGGAGATAATGTGCGTGCAGAGTAGGGTGTCCTCTCATTGGATAGAACCTCATTCGAACGATTTATCTGGAATATGGTTTTAAATCCCGTCCTTTGTGTGGTGAAAGAGGATGTATAAAGTGAGGCTCGGATTCAGACAAAATGCATATAGCCCCTCGTTCTGTGGCGTTCCCTAGTTACCATGGTTACCTCTAGCTCTCATGACAAAACAGCATACAAAGT
Organism: Phalangium opilio; assembly: GCF_054372755.1. Lineage (NCBI taxonomy): Eukaryota > Metazoa > Arthropoda > Arachnida > Opiliones > Phalangiidae > Phalangium > Phalangium opilio. Next base: position 30,833 of record NW_028324173.1, read on the forward strand.
CGTGCATGCGTTCAAGCCCTTAGAGCGAGCCTGCGGCAAGTGGAGACACATGAAGGAGAAATTCTCTCTTCTAATTTGTTGGGTGACTCGCGTCGAATTTTTTGTAGTGTTTTTTTTTTGTTTTTAGAAAATTCTTAGAATTTGTTTCATAAATTTGGCGGGATTCTGTAAAGACTTCTGACAATTTTTTTAAGAACTTGTAGTATGATAATTTCAATTTTAATTTCCGTGATAATAAAATGGTCGGAACTATGAACTGTTGTTACCGTGGCTGTCGAAATGACTCGAGGAACTTGGACCCCACTGTTGTGAAAGTTGATATTTTTTATCCCTTCCCTAAGCCCAAAACTATACTGGAAAAATGTAAAAAATGGCTTAAAGCTATTGGAAGAGATCATTTAACTCACGAGCTTCAAGTTCATTATGTAGGTAATGAACATTTTGTCGGTGGCAAGGGACCCACTGAGACATACCCGTATTCTATTCCTTGTCTCTCCGCTATTTCATTTCAGCATCAGGAAAGAGCAGACGAGAGTATTAAATGCCTGTATTATGATATTAGTTAATTCTATATGCATTAACTGCATGGATGTTAACTGCTTGTTGTAGATAATTGCTACAAGATTGCATGATAAATGCAGTAGTAATCCTAAGGATATTACGTCATTATCGCTACAAGAAACTAGCATAGCTGAAGCTATGGAAATAGTAGTAACAGCTGAGGTCCCTGTCATACACAACTTACCTCATGTAATGCTGTCTAGTCAATTTAGTTCACGAGTAATGAATAATTTTGGGGAATCAATTCAAGACTCTAGCTCGGAAATATCAAACCAATATTTACGGATAGAGTTACTGCCGCCAAAGAATTTCAAAATGAAACCAAAATACCAAGAGTTAAAGATTACGATGACATTTATGACACTGACCACTCTAACATAACACGTATTTGTAAAAAAGTTATTAAGTTTAGAATTAGATGACATTTTGTATATATTTAAATAATACCAATTTAGGAATTAAGAAGCGCACATGATGCAGTGCCTTGTCAAAAATTATAGTTCTGGTAGCTTGGTAGTTAACAAACTCTCTAGTTCTTCGAATATTTCTTTCATTTCTCTAGAAATAAATACCGCATTCGAGGTTAGAGTAGAAGGTTTAGGCAGTTTAATAGTGGAGACACACCATTTGGCAATCTTGGAAAAACCTTAAGGTTATCAACAATTGTGCAGAATTGTTATGTTTTTTACACCTCGATAAGTGTGTGTTTTGTGTTGGTATGCCGGAAAAAGCAGTAAGTGAACTCTCAAATGACAAGCAATCGTGTCACATGACCGGTGAAGAGTTATACTCCGTAATAGAGGAAGCAAACGAAATACTCGACAACAATCAGTTCAAGGGTTTGGTTGTCACAGGAGATAAATCTCAATAAATTGGAAGGCAATCAAAATAGGAGCAGATGAAGAGAATATGGTCCACTACAAAACTAATAATGTGTGTGAACCGATAAATGACCCAAGCCAAATTTCCGATCCTCCACACTGAATCAAAACAGTTCGAAATTATTTTGCCAATAGTGGTGATAAGACCCCACGACTGTTTAGGAAAAATGAAAAGCTGATTCTATGGAAACATGTGCAGGATATGTACAATAAAGGTTGCCAATCCCAACTGTGACTTTGCCCCAAATTAACAGATAACCCACATAGCTTTGGGACCATTTTATGCTATGAGAGTCAATTTAGCAACACAAGTTATGAGTGAAGCATCTGAAACGGTTAAATCCATTAGAATGTTCAACAGATTTTTGACGTCTTAAACACTAAAAATATTGGAGAAGAAGGAAGAAAAGAAGTGAAGACCTCAACTCATTTTATTCATTGACTGACAGGAGATTTAAAGTGATTTTTTAATTTTTATTTTTTACGTTTATACTAACATGTACGGTATTTAGTGGTTGGAAGATGACCGTTTGGGCTACCTCAAAGACAAAGAGTGGAAACTCCAAGCAGAAACAGATGCAAATGCATCGCCAGAGGGCAGAAATAAGATGCAACTGAACAGAGAAACTTTAGAAGGCATTCATACAATTGGTATTTGAAAATAAGTTAAAATTTAACGAAAGTTAAACGCCATTTCAAAACTTAACAAATTTTTACTTTTTTTAGTTTATTCCATCATAGGAGCCGTTCAATTCCTTTTAAGTATAGGTGCCAAATTTGTATTAACTGAAAAGTTGAATCAAGATCCCCTTGAACACCATTTTTGCAAATACCGGCGAGCTGTTAAACTCCACGAGAACCCTGATCTAATTATTTATGGGTATAATGAAAGGATATTTAAAATATTGACGGCCTTAGTAAAAGGGCCAAAAAATGGTATCACTTCAAAATTAAAAGTGTTTAAAAACATTTGTCGAAAAAAATTTCTCCAAAAAAACTTAAAAACTTAATTAAAACATAAAAATAAATTGTAGTAAATTTTTTTATAAATTTATTTCTACAACATGAGGAACTTTATTTTCAAATAAATATTCCATTAACTACTATTGTCAGAGATCGTTTAAAAAACCAGGTAGTAAATTTTGAATTATCACAAAAAAGGTGCAAATAGATATATTTCAAACCATTAAATATTGCAACATTATCACATTAATACATCACTTTTTGTCATACAAGATGCTATCTGAGCAACTATTTTTCATGGATTGCCTTGTACCCATGCGTTTACCACAGTCTTTGAGTTTAAAGTCATTGTATTTCCTTTGATTAAATGAACAGAGGTCTATGCCTCTACAATTAGCGAAGGTAACACCATAGCCGACTTGTATTAATAAAGGCCTATAGGCGATCCTCGGTTTTTTTCTGATATTGGCAATGGCCGTCGTGATCTGCCGCCGCTAGATGTCGATCTTAGGGGGAAAATTTTGTGGCGGGAACTTCAAAACGAATGAAAATGCCAATAGGAGAAAGCTTACTTTTTGCCTTGAGTTTGGTTTTGTTTTATTTTTTTTTGAATAAAGTAAGGCAGTTTATTTAGAATTAATACATTTACTTGATAACAATATATTTGTCTTTATCTCATTTAAAGTGCGTTTAGAAAAGTATGTTTTCTACTTTTCTATCACAGTACAATGTAATATTTTCAAAATAAGTGTTTTGATAAGTACCTAACATATGAAATTCTTTGAATCACATTACAATTTTGCATATTTTCGGGGGATCATTAGGGGTTTGACAAGCTTATCTAACATAATATCACATAAATTAATATATACATATCACAGTAGGATTGAAAAAGTTTAGTAACTTATTGCGTTATTGCATACTTTATAATACCTTAAATATTTTGGCGAGGTAGAAACGTTAAGGGTTCTTTGACAAAATCAGATACGAATCATACGATGATTTATAATTTGTAATTTAATATACTTTTGATTTGTAATTATAATTTTTTATTTGAGGTTCATGTAATTTGGCCAACCCTGTGAATATGCCTATATTTATCAAAACATTACTGGGGTATTTTAGGGCAAGGAATGGGGGTGGATACGAAATCTGAGAGAAATACGCCCCTTCACTGCGGAAACGATTGGGTCTGGTGGGACGCTGAAAATGGGGGAGGAATAGGTATATATTAATTTATGTGATATTATGTTAGATAAGCTTGTCAAACTCCTAATGATCAACTATGCCAAAGATATAAGTGACGTTGAAAAAACAGTCAAAACGTACAAATTAAAACCCTTACCCCGAAAATATGCAAAGTTGTAATGTGATTCAAAAAATTTCATATGTTAGGTACTAATCAAAACACTTATTTTGAAAATATTACATTGTACTGAGATAGAAAAGTAGAAAACATACTTTACTAAACGCACTTTAAAAAAAATAAAGACAAATATATTGTTATCAAGTAAATTTATTACTTCTAGAAAAAACTGCCTTACTTTATTCAAAAAAACCCCAACCTCAAGGCAAAAAGTAAGCTTTCTTCTATTGGCATTTTCATTCGTTTTGAAGTTCCCGCCACAAAATTTTCCCCCTAAGGGCGACATCTAGCGGTCGCTAAAAAATTGGTATGCCGCCCCATGGGTAGCTTCCTACCTATAGGCCTTTATTAATACAAGTCGGCTATGGTAACACAAACTACACGTAAAGCTCTGTTGCTCTGTGTTACCTTCTTCCCATAACGCATCCCATTTCTGAAGTACACCAACCTCATGAAGCCTTTTTAGAACCAATTGTTTCCTAATTGCATTGTAAATTAAGACCGCTTGCTTGAAAATGGGTTCAGTGTGGTTGTGTTTATGTTTGAAAAACTCAAAACCATTCGGTGTTAAAGTTATAAGCCCGCCTCTGCTTATTTTATCAGACAAACTAACGTATGCTTCGGATTTATATTTCATTTTAGACTGATTAGTTCCAATTTTCAAAATACAGTTTTCAAATAATTTCGGTCTTTCGAACTTGTTAATCAGTTTCCTTATTCTAAAACCATCAATATGATGCATCACCTTTTCAACTTTGGCAGATTCTTCTAATGGTGTAAGGAATTTTCTAGCTTCGTTGCGTTGAGGAACTGAAACGTCTGCTTTCAAATTCACCCACATTAAGAAAACTTCATCCATAAAGCACCTCATCCCATCATTAGCAATCAATTCTTGTCCAAAATTATCGAAGTTGCTTTACCTTTCTGCCAATTTTAAACTGTTCATGACTTCCAGCTTAGTTTCGAAGGATGATCTTAAAACTCTGCTATCGATTGCGAGTGTAGCTCGATCTTTAATATTATATTTCCACTTAATTTAGAAAGAATATTAAGTGAAGCCGGGCTCAAGATAATTTTTGGGGGTTTTGGAAATGATTATTTATGACTAGCATCAAAGTTGAATCTATTTGTTCATCAAATTTTACATTAGCCATTAATTTTGAGACTGCCTCTGAGATTTGTATCCCGTGCTCCAGGAAAAACTTTGAATTAAAATCTAAATTTATGATAAGGTTTGGAATAATTATTAAAAATAATAACAATATTAAATTATTATAGCACTGATTTGCAGGTTTAAATTTTTGAGCTTAAAATAGCTTGGGTTTTTCTTTTCTTTTACGTGAGGTTATGTTAGTTGTCTCGACAAGTCAACGGACATTCGCTTTGGTAGTCATAATAACCCTTAACCAAGTAATTTAAACCAATAAATATCAAAAATATAATTAAATTTTTATACCAGGAAATTTGGAATGCCGAAGTTGGGAAGTGGCGTAGCGTTCGATCCTGTTGGCCCATTTCCACCCAAAAAATGCACGCCTCAAACGTATTGTGATTCTTTGATTTTTTCAGGGGTTAAATCACTTCTTCCACAAACAACAATCCATCTTTTATATTCCTCCAATTTAGATTTAAGTTTAGGTAATGGTATAAGCTTTACTTCTGCGCTTGTATATCTGGTGTTGCTGGTACAGTTGTTACAACAACACTTCTGGTGGTACAGTAGATATTTTAGTTCTCCATCAAATGAGACCAAATTTGAAGTCGTTGGTCGAAGCACGTGCTCAAAAAAGCGAGTTTTTCGAAAATCTGAAAATGTTCACCTTTTTAAATATTAGTTTTTGGAGAAAATAAATGTGATTTTCGTTATCAGGGGGGTCAATTTATATTTAGAAAGTGTCTTCAATTTTCTTGTATCTTTAATATTTCGCAAGATATTTCAATTTGTTTAAATTTATAAAATTGAGAACCCTCCAAGTTCCACAAAAAGTGAAAATGAAAACCGTTTACCCAGATATCTAGAACATCCCATGTAGGGTATTTCTACCTATCTTTTTGTTGATATGACGAATTAGTAAGTTCCAGCTAACTTTAACTTATAATTATGTTTAAAGGGATGCATAAATGTTCTAATTTTAAGAATTTAGACTTTCACTTCAATATTACCTGGCCGTTGTAAATGTCAAAAGGAATTTTTTTAAATGTAAAGACTACTTTCCCATTATAAGTTTAGTAGCAGGGCCTGAAATGAGGTAAAATTATTATATAACGTGTGTCCAGTAACCCCTCCTTTGACTGGAAAATATATAGAACCCTGTCCTCCGGAGTGTCCAAAAATAGTGTCGAAACCTAATAGTCAAGCTATCTCAACTTCGTAAATATTTGTCGGTCAAAATGTGAAGTGACCACAATTTTTAAAAAAAATATGGGGCATTTTCAAATTTAATTGGACAATGTCCTGTGTCCTGTGCTTATTCCCGGCCCTGTTTAGTAGTGTTTACCTGTTTGGATTAAATCTCGTAATCAAAGCTGCTGTTAATGACCGAGCTTCACGATATTTTGACTTCACCATGAATAATCAGAACGGTCGGTCTACTCAAGCCAAATATAACCCATAAGGTGAAGGTTCATAAGTAGCTGTGATCTTATATTTGAAAAGTTAGTTGGAATTTTAGTTTATTTAGTCTTTATGCACAGTCACGGTTAGTTACCCAATTTGACCACTAGCAATAGAGGATGACTTCACATGTGGATTAGCTGAGGCTGGGTCTACGAATGTCTAGTTATTCAGTCCCTTAGGAACGTCCTATTATAGGCCCGCAACATATTAGTTTTATGAATAAACTCTGGTTAAGCATTGTTTGAAATTTTTACACACCACACTAACAAATTCATAGAAATAATGTTTAAATTTACGATTGCTGTGACGTTCAATTTCTGAATGTCTTTTATGGGTCATGAGTGAAAACAGTATTTTCAAATGATAATTGGTATGAAATTTCGGGCTTTTCTATTGCCAGGCCTATCGTAACATTGTTAGTACGACAGCAGTTACCACAAATACAAGTGGATTTTTAGTTCCGAGTCTTAAATTTACTTCGAAACGGTATACGGACTAAATACCCTTAAGACCGAAACCCCAGGTCATAATCCCCACTATTGAAAAAAAAATAAAACACCCCTCCTTAGACAAAATCCCCGGCCGTTTTCCCCCATTCTCAAGGCAAAACTCTCTGGTCCGTTTCGCCTATCCTAGAAGAGAGTAAACCCCCCATTCTCTAGGCAAAATCCCCCGGTCATTTTCCCTCATCCAAGAATAAAGTAACTCCCCCCATTCTCAAGGCCAAATCCCCCGGTCATTTTCCCTCATCCTAGAAGAAAGTAAAGCCCTCCCCCCATTCTCGAGGCCAAATCCCCTGGTCATTTTCCTTCATCCTAGAAGAAAGTAAAGCCCCCCATTCTCAAGGCAAAATCCCCCGGTCATTTTCCCTCATCCAAGAATAAAGTAAAGCCCCCCATTCTCAAGGCAAAATCCCCCGGTCATTTTCTAGCTATCCTAGAAACATCTCACTTGGATAGACTATTGGATTTCTAACTTACGGTTTTAGTGTTACTTTTGCCAAATAATACTAGAAAAAATTTTATTATCAAAAGTAATTATGTGTTGAACTCCTTAAGGTTTTGAAATATGTTGAGCGCCAATAAATTTATAAAAGAGGCAAACAAGACAGAGACTGCGGCAGTTAAAATAAACGTCCTGCATGGTTCGTGTGCCGAAATTACCAAGATCTACTTAACATACTTTATAAATTTTTAGTTCAATAGCTCAACTCGGCTCGCATTTTGGCTTGATAAAAACACTGAAACTACTGAATATTTTTCAAAATTTTTAAAAACTGCTGACCAAAGGTTCTCAACCGGGTTCAAATCGGGTGACTTGGAAGGCCAGTTCAACGTCTGTATTCCTTCGCCGTTCAAGAAGGCCGTTACGACCCTGGCAGTATGCGCTGGACAGTTGTCTTACATGAAATGGAAACTGAAAACCAAAAATATTTATAAAACCTCATGGTCCTTAGGCGAAAACAGTAAATTAATAATATTCCGCTGCCTGTTCCAATTCGTAAATTGCGGCTGCCGATGGAATCATGGCTTCCGGCAAAACGTTTATGTACGCGTTACCGGTCGACCTGCCCTGGATATGATGGAGGATTCCGGCTTGATTGCTTCCCGAGCAACACCACTGAAGCGGCCACTCGTCTTAGTCTCTTCGATGTTCCGATGTTGCGCTCTTTGGGAGCGCCTCCTGTATACCCACACTGTTGGCGGGGAAGAAAAGCTCTGGATGGTCTAAAATGGATATCTCAAAGTGAGCGTTTAAACGCTTATTGATCAACAACTACTATATAATACTTTTTCGTCGGAAAAGAGAAAATATTTCTCCAAATTTTCTCTTGGCCAAGTCAACAACTCTCGACAAAACTCCATTCGCTCTCGTCTGTGTGGGTTTATTTCATCGTGGTTCAATTAGTATTTTCGTTGTAAATAGCCAATAATCATTCTGTTAATTCTCGTTGTGAAGGATTTACCACGAGAAGGTAGACCACCGGTTATAAATGATGTCCAGGGACGAAGACTGGCAAGAGAGGCTCTTCGCAGGCCGAAGCTTTCATTGCGAAATATTGGACATCACCGATAGCAGTCTGTCGGTTCCAACCCTGTGGCGAAACCTCAAGAAACATGGTGTGAGACGACGACGCTCTTTATGTAAACCAATGTTAACGGCAATGCACAGACGAGAGCGAATGGAGTTTTGTCGAGAGTTGTTGATTTGGCCAAGAGAAACTTTGGAGAAATATATTCTCTTTTCTCACGAAAAATTAATATATCGTAGTTGTTGTTCAATAAGCGTTTAAACGCTCACTTTAAGATATCCATTTTAGACGTTCCAGAGCTCTTCTTCAGCGCCAATTGTGTCGGTATCCAGGAGGCGCTCCCAAAGAGCGCAACAGAGGAACATCGAAGAGACTAAAACGAGTGGCCGCTTCAGTGGTGTTACTTGGGAAACAATCAAGCCGGAGTCCTCCACCATATCCAGGGTAGGTTGACCGGTAGCGCTTACATAAACGTTTTGCCGGAAGCCATGATTCCATCGGCAGCCGCAATTTACGAATTGGAACATGCAGGAGAGTATTATTAATTTACTGTTCTCCCCGAAGGACCATGATGTTTTATAAATATTTTTGGTTTTCAGTTTCCATTTCATGTAAGACAACTGTCCAGCGCACACTGCCAGGGTCGTAACGGCGTTCTTGAACGGTGAAGGAATACAGATGTTGAACTGGCCTTCCAAGTCCCCCGATATGAACCCGGTTGAGAAACTTTGGTCAGCAGTTTTTAAAAATTTTGAAAAATATTCATTAGTTTCAGTGTTTTTATCAAGCCAAAATGCGAGCCGAGTTGAGCTATTGAACTAAAATAATATAAAGTATGTTAAGTAGATCTTGGTAATTTCGGCACACTAACCATGCAGGACGTTTATCATAACTGCCGCAGTCTCTAACTTGTTTGCCTCTTTTATCAATTTATTGGCGCTCAACATATTTCAAAACCTTAAGGAGTTCAACACATAATTACTTGTGATAATAAAATATTTTTATATAAAAATGAATTTTTTTAGTATTAATTGGCAAAAGTAACACTGCAACCGTAAGAAAGAAATCCAATAGTCTATCCAAGTGAGGTGTTTCTAGGATAGCGGGAAAATGACCGGGGGATTTTGCCTTGAGAATGGAGGTGGGGCTTTGCGTTCTTCTAGGATGAGGGAAAATGACCGGGGGATTTTGCCTTGAGAATGGGGGGCTTTACTTTATTCTTGGATGAGGGAAAATAACCGGGGGATTTTGCCTTGAGAATGGGGGGGTCTTTGCGTTCTTCTAGGATAGGCGAAACGGACCAGAGGATTTTGCCTTGAGAATGGGGGAAAACGACCGGGGATTTGGTCTAAGGAGGGGTGTTTTATTTTTTTTTTCAATAGTGGGGATTATGACCTGGGGTTTCGGTCTTAAGGGTATTTAGTCCGTATACCGTTTCGAAGTAAATTTAAGACTCGGAAGAGAATAGTAAGCCTCGATATCCACGGGCAGCGCAGGGGGGTATGAATTTTTTCCCCCATGGTTTATACCCGCGAAGGGGGGACGAATTTTTGCCCCCATGCTCCATCCCCGGAGGGGGTTGGTGGGTCTCCTCCCTCACCTTCTCCCCCCGAAGGGTGGAGGCTGTACTTCTTTACTTGAGTGTATGCTCTCTTTTTCCGCTAAGTCCCATTTTTATTCTGACTTTCACTTTCTCTTTATATTATATGCCAGCCCGATACCCGCAAGAGCGCTGTGAAGGCTGGAGAGTTTTTTTCTCTCTCTTGGGTCCCTCTCTCCAATACACGTACAAGCCTAGCAGCGCGCATTTTTCTCTCTTGTATATAGGCCAACTCCGTATAGTACTGAAATGTACCATAGAATTCCTCTCTCGGGTCCCTCTCTCCGATACACGTACAAGGCGGGGGAATGCATGTACAAGCCTGGGAACTTCCATCTCTCTCTAAATCTCCGAATTTCTCTCCCAACGTTTTTTTCTAAAGCGGGGCTGTTTTTTACTTTTGCGCTATGTATGTATAAATCTAGAGGCGTTAGATATTTTATCCATGTTTTATTTTTTACCTCTCCGAGTGACGTATGTCACGGAGAGGTTCTAATTTCGACGTGTCTGTGTGTCTGTCTGTGTGTCTGTCTGTGTGTCTGTCTGTCTGTTGTTACACCCACGTGACCGCGTTCGCAGTTTGCAAATCGGAGCAAACGTGTTCTCAATTTCCGGAAATTTCGGAAATTGTATTACACTTACAGGCTATTACTCCATTGCCTGTCTGACATCACCAGCCTCTGGTCTTTGTCCATCCCACATGGACAGCAACCTGTACACACTGGCTTCTAATCACAATCATCTGCTGCTCTTTGTCCATCCCACATGGACACCAGTCTGTACACACTGGCTTCTAATCACCACCCTCTTGTGGTCTTTGTACATCCCACATTTACACCAGTCTGTACACACTGGCTTCTAATCACCACCATCTTCTGGTCTTTGTCCATCCCACATGGCCACCAGTCTGTACACCTGGCTTCTAATGAGATCCCCACCATCTTCTAGTCTTTGTCCATCCCACATGGACACCAGTCTGTACACACTGGTTTCTACACACCACCATCTACTGGTCATTGTTTTTGTCCATCCCACATGGACACCAGTCTGCACACCTGGCTTCTACTCCATCATCATCCTTAAGGTTAAGACATACGCGGCGATCGGCCAGGGTTACGAGAAACGTCCGGCCTCCCTAAGGTGGGGCTTCCACCAAAGGTTCACGCAATTGCGCTGTTCTTATCTATAGCTGCGATTCGAAACCCTTATATACTACCTATTTTAGTGAGGCGAAGCAACCGGCGTATGCTTCATTTCAAACGCCAATATTAGTCAAGTCTCTCAAGAATGTTTAATTGTTCTTTTTTAAAACGATGTAACGTTCAATAAGGCGAATAACTAACGAAGAAAATATTAAATATTAATTATATTTATTTTAATATTTAAGATAATCTTGTTTTTATATTTAAGATAATCTCTTTTCTCAATTCAAAATTAACACGGAAAGAGTTATAAAGCAGTCTATTTTTTTTGTCTGTGTGTGTCTGTCCGTTGTCACACTAGTGCGCCGAGTTAGCAGTTCGCTTTGTTTTGATGTGTTAAGAAATCCTACAGAACCTTGATATTCACTTTTTCCATAATATAAAGTGAATATGTGGAAATCCTTTTCGTAATTACGATGCATTTTGTACTTTTGTAGCTTTAAAGCTCTGTTTCATTTTGATATTCCAAGGATGTTTTTTAATATTATTATTTGAAATGGCTGTTTATATATTACTTAAGCTATACTACATCTGTATATAGAATAATCCTTGTTTTAGTTATTTCAAGCAGAAAGCTAAGGCCTGGATTCTGTCGGGTAAATCAAGTTTGATCCGCAATAGGCTTAGTAAACCAAAGAGTAAATAATTGAGACCTGAGGTGGAGTAAACTTTGGGTTTTGATTATCGTGACATTAACGGTTCAGAGTGAGCCGAAAGTTAAATACACGTTTAAATAATCAGATATAGATTTTATAATAGAAGAAAGCATCATGGTAGCATTAGATCAGTGAAAGGGCTAATCGTTATCGGGTTAGTGGTAAGCATCAGAGAATAAAATTTAACATAGAACTTATATATTCTTTGTAAATAATGATTTGAAACCTAGGATTAGCGGATGATTATATATTTTACAATGTAGAGAAAACTATTCAATGACTTAAGCCTCGTTAGACAAAACAAAGGGAAAAAAATGTTGCTCTAGTATTTCGATATTGAGTCGTATACTAGTCTTTTCCCCGACTCGGAGAGGTAATATTTTGGTTTTCCCAACTTGTTTACATAAAGTATTTTTTCTAGTAAAGTATTAATATTACGGATGCGTTCATTAAAATTAGAGTGGGATATAGACCGAGTGGGGAAAGGTAAAGCCCCGCCCATTGACATGCGCGGTAACCACTGGATGTTTTACTTCCAACAACAACTAGTAGATGGCGGGAAAATCTACACTTTGGCGCGAAATTTAAAATGCTTCGTTTAACAACATTGGTGTTGTTATAGATAATGTTAGTTTAAATCTTAATAAAAAGGTGAATATTTGTGTTAAAATATAGATATTAAAAGACATTTCCCGCCATGTTTTAATCACAACATACACGTTGTTTATTGCTAAACAATAAAGGATTTACATGTATTATTTTTAATCCCGACGTTAAGAAAAATGGTTAAAATTATTTGTAGACCGAGCGAGATGCCTAAATTGGAAAAAACCAGCACTTTTGTCTTTGCATGATCATGTCTTGTTCTTCAATGAAAGACTAATAGTTTTCTAATAGCTATTTTGTTTCAAGGCTCATTTTTCCCTGAATTTTTGCAGTTGATTCCAGGATGAAGAGAGTAGTTTTGTAAAGTGCGGTGCTTGAAGTCAATTTAGCTACCAAAAACGTTAATAATCACGATAATGAATCAGACTGAATGTATGTTAAACTTGTTTTGTTATTGTCTTAACTTTGCATTAATATAGCCGAAGCAAAACAAGTTTAACATACATACATTCTATTTAATAATCGTGATTATTTACAAGTAACTTCAAGTGCCGTACTTTACAAAGACTTCGCTCCTCATTCCGGAATTAACCGAAATTAATCACAAAAACAACCCTGATAACAAACAAGCAAGATATGTTATTAAATCTAATTTTATTATATATTTCCGCTGTTCATTCTTTTTTTCATCATAGGAGCTTCAATTGATCTGCATTTGGGAGTTTCTTTATTATTTCTACCAAAGAAATACAGAGAAAAATTATAATTGAATGTTTATTGTGTATAAAAAAAAGAGTTGTAAAATAACTCACGATATTATAAACTTGGTACACATTTTCAATACAAAATATCAAGAGAATAACGCATAAATGAAATAGTCACGCGTACAAATTTAAATTGGGAAAAAGACAGTAGTAAATCAGTGATTTTTTTTCTCTCTCTTTTCTTTTAACATTTAGTAACATTCAATAAGTTGCAGTCGAATTATTTTATGTACATCAGATAAGTTGTTCGAGTAAAGATCAAAAACGCTAGTTAAGAAATTGCATTTGCATCTTAATTGTTATACTGCGATTGTAAAGTGTATTTTGGGCTGCACAAATGTTTAGGAACAGAAAAATGAAGAGCATTTAATAGAGTCGAGAGCGGAAGAATGTTAAGAACTAACTTGTGAATAAAAGTAACATGATTCAGTCATTAAATTTGAGGAGATCAAGGATTGTCAATAATAGTCCATAATTATAAGTAGCTTTAGGCAAAAAGTATTTATGACTGAACTCTATAAAATTACGCTGTACTGCTTCTACTGTTTTTTAGGAGAAATTGGCTATACAGCTACCCCAGGCAACCCAACCAAACAACAACCTGGAACGAACTAGGCTTAAATATAAGATGCGGAAATGACGAAGAGATTTCAACTGACGACAAAACTGAAGCGAAATCTTTAAGGAACAACGACATAAGCTTATAGTTTTGGTGACGTGCCTACAAAAATGTAACTTAGCGTCGAATATAGTACTCAAATCTTTAGTTTGAGTTGCTGTGCGGATGGGTTTGGAGTCAATTAAGTAGGAGTTCAGCAACATTCAAACGAATTGGTTATTAGGAAACTATTTTTCTTTCATTGATAAAACAAGACATTACCATGCAAAGACGGAAGTGCCCATACTTTCATTTTAAGCCATCATTGCTCATTCAACTGATAAATTTCCTAACGTTGGGATTATTTTGGAAATATACATTCACTTCTGTGTTTCTGAAACTACTCCCATAATTATACATTTAATATTGCAAAACTCATGAACTCAAACATATTTTTAATTTTATTGTTTAGTAATAAACAATTTGTATGTTGTGTTTAAAACATTGTGGGAAATACATTTTAAAAATCTATATTTTAACACAAATATTCACCTTTTTATTAAGATTTGAACTAACATTTATTTCTACACCACTGTTGTAAAACGAAGCATATTAAATTTCGCGCCAAAGTATAGAATTTCCCGCCATCTACATGTTGCTGTTGGAAGTATAACATGCAGTGGTTACCGCGCATGTCAATGGGCGGGGCTTTACCTTTCCCCACTCGGTCTATATCCCACTCTAATTAAAATGCAATTTATCGATATAATAATAGTTAAAACGATCCTCGTAAGATATTTTATATATTACGGTAAAAGGGCAAAAAGTAACTTTTTTTTCACCATTGTAAGAGTCTTTTAGCTTCGTCTTTTCTTGATAAGACAGATATAGTCCTCGTTTTCCGGAGTAACGTCTACTTCGATAGGCACATTGAGCGTCCGTTTTCCAAGAATGAATGGGCAGTCAGGGTACAATTGTCTATGTTTATTGCGTACCGATTCCGAGGCTGTCCATACTTGAAGAGTGCCGTGGCAAAAGAAACATCTGAAGGTATGGTCCGTGTGGACTAGCGTTTGTTGCCCGAAAATGTATGGACAGTCTGTGTACAATTGTCTATGTTTATCGTTTACCGATTCCGAGGTTGTCCATACTTGAAGAGTACCGTGGCAAAAGAAACATCTGAAGGTATCTCTACGGTCTAAATAAAACCCGTCTCGCGCTAGTTCGGCGGCATCAACGTAAAGCGATGTCCACGATTGGAAAGTTTTTAAACGGGCTTCTTCCGAATTCATGTCGTATTCAACATTCTTGGGGTCGCTGAAAATTTCTTGGACGTAGGTATCCAAAATTGCCTTTTGAATGACAGCCTTTGGAATGCGAAACTCCATATAATCAGAGCGGGCGGTGGGTGGTACGTCGTGACCCTTGCCGTCTTCGATCGGTACGTTGTTTGTTGGAAGTCCGCGGATGAAGGGACAACTAGGAAAATGACGTTTGTGTTCTTCGTGCACAAAATCCCGAATTTTCCAATCGTTTAATATACCGTGACAAAAATAAGACTCTACGGTATCGTGACCATACGTATATAAATAAAAAAATCCGTCTCTAGCTAGATCTCGGGGATTTGTATACGGACCCTTCCAGCGATGGAAACTTTCACGTCTTTTCGCCTCGGTGTTCATACTAGTTATGAAACCCAACGATCTTTTCCGTTTGCTTATATAATTCAACGTGTACAAACCCCCTAGCGGCTAAAATAATTCATGCCCAGACCCGTTCGCCTCTCACCTTCCACCCTCCCCACCACCACTAAACTTTAACTAGAACCAAACTCAAAATATATCAAGAGCTGACCCCCATGCCACCAAACTAAACCTATAACAAGAACTAGAACTGCCCCCACCCTCTCTCTCCCCTATCAATCATGCCCAGACTTGTCAGCCAGCCCCGCAGACGTTCTTTGTATACAAAGTTGTTTACGACATTCGAACCAAATGGATCCCCCAAGATTAAAGATAATTCGTGCCCAGACTCGTTCGCCATCCCCGCTATGAGCCCCCTCCCTCTTTACAAATGTTGTTTACGTCACTCGTCTGCAAATAACACGACCAGAGAGAATCTGTTTTCAAACTGTAATATGTGTATGTTGAAAAAATAAAATCATTTTTAAAGAAAAAATACATTTATTCATTTTTTTACATGTAAAATTCATTAAAGATGTCTAGATTGCACGAAATATTAATTTCGGCCTTGTTAGAGTGCGCCCATAAGGCGTAAATTAAAGCCTTGTGAAAGGCGCAAGCCGTTCGGTGCTCACCGACGGGGTGTGGGTACAAGCACCGTACGGGAAGAGAAATGATGTCCGCGGTGGTGGCTTTCGGACACTTGAAGTCGTTCAAGTCGTGAACCGTTCTGTTGAGACGGTCCGAGAGAAAGGTGACTTTTTCGTCACCCTTTGAAAAGATTAGGTCGACCCCCTGTAGACCGGCGGCTAGGCATTCGTCGATTTTGGCGTAAGAGGTTAGGCCAGCATTCCAGTCCAATCGGTGCAGATTACGCGAGACCCACTGGTTTTGTCGTTGTTTTGAAATCGAGACGTGGGATTTATTGTACGGTGGCGCAAATGTCCAGGAAACGGTTGCAGGCTTGGCCTCGATGGTTGTTATGGCCATTTCTTTCACGATAATGTCCGTGCTGCCATCACTACGAGTGCATCCGTTCAGGTATTCTAACTCAATAACGGCGGACTTCATAATAACTAGCCGCGAGTTTGTGTATGACTGTTTAAAACTGAACCGGGAGTAGATATGAATCCTCTAACGACCGTAGGGCTTCTTTTATAGAGATTGGTATACATACTTTTATAGAGCTCGTAATGTGAAGGAAATGCGTTATTTCCATGCTAATAGTTAAGACAAGTTGAGAAAGATCCTCTTCCGGCTCTTGGAAGTATTGGGTAAGATATAAGATAGACATCGTCAAAGAATTCACCCGGTGAGATTGCGGCAACCTACAAGCTTAAAGTTTATTTGATGGACGGCTGTATCGAAGCCGATTTATTGGAAAGCGTTTCAAATTAAAATATTTTCTCTTTACTTCGGTTTTTGGGGTTAGCCATGACGGACAAAAATGGGGTCGGGCTTGCTTGTTTCCTCGAACCCACATAAGAGTAGAAGCCTAAAATATGGTGAATTTAAGCCTTCTTATAGGTACATTTCTTCTTGGTAAAAATGCAGATTTTTCAGGACTCGTTTTTGTATATCCATATAATATTCAAGAGCAGAAAAGTTAAACTCAGGAAATATGGCAAAAATATTTTTTGGTAATCTCTAGTACTGGTCTTTCAATCATTTATATTGTTATTTAAACAAATTAAGCTAATTTTGAATCGATTAATCGTAGCGAGTAATTGACTTTAGCTTCTAATGGCGATCTCCTAAAAAGGTCAAAACGAACTATTAGCTCCCCCTCACCCGCCAATTTTATTGTTCTATTTGTTAAAAAACTACCAGAAACGAATCTTAGCTTACGGACTGTTATAAACCAATGTTAATATTATGTTGCAATTAAATGTTCTCGACGACATTTAGGCTGGATTTCGAAGGGGACGATATTGAGATGGATGGCTTTTATGAAACATTAGTTGCGCCAAATTTTTTCAAGGTATGCGATTTTACCGCTAGTATTAAAACACTCTGATTAGGAACCGGAGTACAAAGTAATAAACCCTTACAACGGTTTTAGAAATCTCATGTTATGGCGTGCGACATGCCAAGCTCATTTTTCCGAAGTCGATTGGATCATTTCAGTCCGTCTCCGCCCGTCAAAATGAGCAATATGATTATCGTGTCCAGCCCTTAAGTGATAGTCACGTCCAATTCTTGGTCCTTCTTAAATATGGACACCGAAGTAAATTGTTTTTCAATAACATTATACTTGATAGGCAATTCATTCAATTTCGTTCTTGTATTCATTCAGGTGCTGATTTTAATAGTGTTAACTTTGGTCCTTCTGTCACTTTTACTTGTCATTCACTCCATCGTAACCAACAAATACAAATCGGTGCCCAACAAGAAAGTTGTTAAGAAAATGGCCCAAGTTACCCTTGAAAATGTCTGGGAAAACGCTTCGCTCATATGCGCCGAACGTAAGCAATTACCTATTTCATAATGTTTGAAAAGAATTGAACTTCGCAATGGAGGTACAATTAACCCGCTTCATTGCGAAAGTAGGCCGACGTTTTAGTCAGACGTAAAGCGAATAGGATAATTTTGTTTTGTAGCGATTACCGCCGTTTTGCCCCACATTACTTGTCGTCTGCTCGCTTCGTCGTGGCTTATCGGAGTGACTTTCATTCTGTTCTTCTTGGGTTGTTTCTTGCGTACGGATTTCTCAACGGAAAGCTACACCTGCATCGACAAGCTCTCGGACTTGATCAAATCGGGAATTGCGCCTGGATTTATATACGACGACGATTTCAAATATATGAAAGATTGGGTGAATATTGTTCTTCGTGCTAAGTCCTCTATTGGGAAAGAGCTCTGATCATAAACGCAGACTTCATGATTGGGATCTTGGGAATTTTCTTGGATGATCCCAAGGTGAAAGAGCTCATCGGGACAAAACGAGGTTTCTTCTTTTCGCAACAAGTTCTTAAATTCGACTACCATCACTTCATTTTCAGCACCTCTTGGATAAGGAGCATACCACAATTGAACGCCCAACTGAAGTCAGTATCCATTTCATCATAAAACGTTTAAAAGCCTTAAGGACTGTAATATTACAGGGTGAAACCGATGTTCGAGAAGCAAGTTTTCAAGTATCAGAAACTTGCGCCAGATTACTCTATTGAACAGTTTATGTGGAAGAGACCATTGCAAAGCACTGAAGCCTTGGACCTGAGTAGCGTCAGCGTTCCTTTCTACTTTCTTCTCATGCTGTTGTCAGGAGCAGTAGCCGTTGTCTTTACCGAAATATTCTTCTACTAACTCCCTAAAACGCTCACAATTAGATTGGAACGTGAAATAGAATTCCCTAAACAAGAAACACATTTATTTTTCTTCGAACTGTACTTAACAAATGAAATCACCGAGTGTTACCTCATTTTGAAAACACACTTTAACATATAGGTGATATTTGTGATTATTATAAAATTAAGAAATGAATTTGATTAACTATCACTAAACAGTCATATTAATATGAATTTGATTAACTATCACTAAACAGTCATATTAATATGAATTTGATTAACTATCACTAAACAGTCGTATTAAAATGAATTTCATTAACTATCACTAAACAGTCATATTAATATGAATTTCATTAACTATCACTAAACAGTCATATTAATATGAATTTCATTAACTATCACTAAACAGTCATATTAA
This sequence comes from Phalangium opilio, assembly GCF_054372755.1. Classification (NCBI taxonomy): domain Eukaryota; kingdom Metazoa; phylum Arthropoda; class Arachnida; order Opiliones; family Phalangiidae; genus Phalangium; species Phalangium opilio. Next base: position 50,066 of record NW_028324173.1, read on the forward strand.
TATGAATTTGATTAACTATCACTAAACAGTCATATTAATATTTTTGCAAAATTATGACAGAACACGGAAATTCAGGTAGAGTTTAAAATGTCTAGGAATATGCATAGATAAAACAGTGGTGATAAATCATTGACTATATGAAGAATGATGAGCAAAAACAAAATTCGGCAATCGAGTGTGAGAAACACATGTAGATTAGTGAATATTACAGTCCATGAATGCTATCAGAAACACGTGCAAAGAACGTTTCGCAATTTCTAAGTTTATTGGTAGCTTTTTAATTTGGCACTTAGTATTGTCCACGTTATATTCAAGGTGACGAGTAACCGCTTACTCTTTTGTAACAATCTCGTCATCATTGATCCAAATCTATATTTATACAATTTTGTTTTGGCTTGAGGTCGGGTTATCTACAGCATTTTCTCTTTTTTAATTGTCAAGACTTGGTTTTACTACCTTTCCTTTTTCAGTCTCTGTTACGTTTGATCCAACGATCTTAGAAGTTTCGGAGAAGTTTCGTAAAAAATATGTAACATATTGACAATACGTATAGCATTTCAAATATCCACAATTCTTAATTCCAAGGGGATTTACATGGGAACAGAATAAAAAAGTTTCGCATCACTCTAAAACTTTATTCTCTTTGGTGTTTATAGCAACGGGCTTTGCCTTAAAAATGGTCGGTTCTACGACAGTGATTGACCAAAAAGCCACCGCTTTGGCGGAAATGATGTCGTACTCAGAAACAGACCTTCTCATTTAGTTACATGCTTTTTGTTGCGAGATGTTACTTATGGTCCATTATCGGTTATTTCTGGCTTAATCGTGTAAGCTTAAAATTTTATTATAGATGAAATTGTTGCAGCTGTAGTTAATTAGCATTTTCCAGCTCTTCAATTTTGTACTAAGTATATTTTCAATTTAATTAACTGTAAAACCTGTTACTTAACTAAAGTTTAAGACGTTGTCCCCTTTTTAAATATAATATTTAATGTATAACTATTTTGACACTACCCATTTGTTGAACATAAATATCAATTGAGTATTAGAACTATATTGACACTACCCATTTGTTGAACATAAATATCAATTGAGTATTAGAACTTAATTGAAACTACCCCTTTATTGAACATAATATTTATTTTGAGCTAGAACTATTTAGACACTGCTCCTTTTATTGATCATAAATATTTATAGTGAACTATAACTATTTTAACACTACCCCCATAATTGAATTAATAAAAAGTGTTATTGTAGACAAAGACGCGAAAAAGTGAAAGAAAAGTGTTGAAAATGAATTGCCTGAAGTCCCAGATATTCAAATGTTTCTTTTGAAGACATGATTGTAAAACATCAAATATTTGAAAAAATTCTTATCTTAGTTTTTTTCACTAAAAGTATTTTAGTAAAACAATTTGATTATGATTCATGAGCATCATTTTAAAAAACGTAAGTGTTTTAATTTTATTTTCTCTCAAAATTTTTGAGTGAGGTCGAGTATTCGGCCCTGCAAGGAGAGTAAATAGACAAAATTGTTTATAGATGATAAAATAAAACCCGTATGAAGATTTAACAATTAGTTAATTTTAATATTTTCGAATCTTAAAAAATTTACTTCAAAAGATCACGACCAATCTACAAAACTTTTCGAAATTAATAACTACAAAACAGTGAAACGAGAAACGGCCTAGGTTACTTTCCGCCTCGCAATAATTCCGATTTTAAAATGTAAAAATTTAAAAGCTCAATTTTTAAGATTACCGAGTATTTGAACCACATAAAAGCAAAAGTGTGTGGAATTTAAACCTAGTATCAGTTAAAAATTCTTGTTGATACTTTTTTCTAGATCTACTATTGAGAGTAAAATACTTGTGTAAATAATGTTGAAAAATATTTTTAAGCAAATGAAATTTTGGTGAAAAAACTAAGATAAGAATTTTTTCAAATAATTGATGTATTATAATCATGTCTTCAAAAGAGAAAATTTGAATATCTGGACTTCAGGCAATTCATTTTCTACACTTATCATTTACTTTTTCGCGTCTTTGTCTACAATGACAGTTTTTACTAATATCTGTCACTTCAGTCTTAATATTAATTAAAATTGTTTAAAAACCTTAGGAGAGGAAATGTCTTAGGGCGATGCGCATGCATTAGTTAACGCTTTTGAAGAAAATAAATGTAAAAAATAATATTTTCGAAAAGGCGTACCATTGTTACAATATTTCCAAAATATTACTAACCTAACCCTAACCCAACCCAACCCAACCAAACCCAACCAAACCTAACGTAAGCTGACCCAACCAAACCCAACTGAACCCGAATAAAATTAAAAGATTGTCAAACTGAATGTCAATATTGAATGTCAGTGACACAACCAATTAACAATTCGAAAGCAAAAATTGTTTCGTGTTTCCAATTTTTCTCCAATATTCACTCTAATAACTAATTATTAATAAGTAAACCTATTTCTACCCTAGAAATGAATGAAACTGAATGATATAATTAGAAATAATTCAAATTATATTTTGATAATACTTACGTACCTTCGGGGAATCGAACCCACCATTCTTCTCTCCGCTGTTCAACGCCTTATCCACTACGCCACGAGATCGCTGAGGATTCCAGTGTTTTAGATAATATTGATATTGTATTTTTTATTGTCGGGGGATTATGAACGCGGAATTTTGTGCTGAGGGTGAGGGGATTTTGACTAGAGAGTGGGGGGATTTTGTCTTGAGAGTGGGGGGATATCTTACTCTGAACTAAGATGGGGGAAAATGACCGGGGATTTTGTACGTTTTTAAAAATGGGGGGATTATGACCGGGGGTCTTTTGTCTTGGGGGTATTTAGTCCGTATACCACTTTGAATGGAACCACTTTCCATTTTAAAGTTGATTTGAAAAGCTTAGGCTTAAACCTATAAATAGGAGAGATTTAGTTTCAAATAGAGTTATTTATAAATAAACCCAGGCTTGCCTTAGACTTCCATCTTTAGTTGTAGCTTGTGGACGATGAACGTTTGAATTGTAATCAAGCACATCCAATAAGTTTCTTGTAACAAATGATTTAAAACTAACAGAAGGATTAATTCAATTATATATTATTTATATTATATATATTATTTATTTTCCCACAAATACATTTAGTAATTATTTATTTTCCCACAAATACATTTAGTAATAATTTATTTTCCCACAAATATATTTTGTAATAATTTATTTTCCCACAAATATATTTTGTAATTATTTATTTTCCCACAAATACATTTAGTAATTATTTATTTTCCCACAAACACATTTAGTAATTACTTATTTTCCCACAAACACATTTAGTATTTATTTATTTTCCCACAAATACATTTAGTATTTATTTATTTTCCCACAAATACATTTAGTAAATATTTATTTTTTCCACAAATACATTTAGTAAATATTTATTTTCACACAAATACATTTATTAATTATATATTTTCACACAAATACGTTTAGTAATTATTTATTTTCCATTTATTTCTTAGAATACATCATTAAATATCTATGTAGTTTTTTAAATACCTCGTGAACAAATTCTTACGCGTATTTTCGTTTTAAGAGTCATCGCGATTTTACAAAAATATTAGAAATTCCAATATTTTAAGTAATTATAGTAGTATATACTACTAACTTTGGATTCCTTAATTGGAACGCACAATCTCTAGGTCATGCTTATTTTTAAAAATTTAGAAAAAGACTTGGCCTAGTTTCATTCGCTGACAGAATTTGTTTACGGTTACAATTATTGTAAGAACTTCTATTGTTTCAATAAGTACTTTGGTTAATTGAGTCTTTGTCAAATATATTTACACGTCATTATAGTTACTTTAGCTTATGGTCATTTCCAAGTGTCACTTATTGAATTAAACTTGGTTTCATCCTCGAATGACAATAAGAAATAAAATAACTTAGTATCACCAAAAGTGGGTGGCCAAAAGTCGCGAGGCATCAGAGTTTCGCCATGATTGGCCGTTGAATCAGCGTACCTATATTAGGCTTATTCACTCCCTAAAAGTAGGCCTAGTGCTAGTTTACGGTTACCGTCGTCTGCTATTGTGTATGCTAAAACTTCCTCAAATATTTTATTTTGCATGTGCGATTTAATCATGAAAATGCCTATGCTTTGTGCAAATACTAGTCTGAACCGACTCTTAGCCATGTGTTTGTTCGGATTGGAATCGTTTTAAATCAGTTTCCGGTTTAAATTTCTGTTACTAGGTGTTACGTTCCTACAATCTTCGTTTCATCCTAATGATGTGCAGTGGTTCTCGGAACTGAAACCTTGTGAGTAGCTCGACGGTGAAGACGAAAGAAGCGACTGCAAGCATTGCCGCCCACAATCGGAACTTGGCTTCAATGTCCTTGAACCCGAGTACATGCACTTCATTCTCAGCAGTCGAATGTAGAGGTTCCAACTCGATGTGAAAGCCTCTCTCGAATACGCGATGAAATGCTGTGATTTGGCTGGTTTCCAAGAAAGACCGCAATCTGCAATCACCAAATGGTGACAAACTTTAATTTTTCAAATCAGTAACTTAAATCAGGTTGCAAAATTTCTCCGCGCGATTAATGCTGACTTTATTTGATAGTTTCAAGGTACACACGACACTTTTGGCCGGGACTTGAAAAATGATATTCCCCAAAGATTTGAACTGACACTAGGTCTATGAAGAGTTGACGATAATTATACCGGTTTCGTTTAAAGTCGCGATTTATTAAATGTATTCGGGTGGATCTCACGGGCGCGTAGCGATATGAACATTTAACAAAAGCCGTCATTTAAGGCGTGTTTCGTGATTTGCACGCTTCTCATTTGGACTTTGTTGACAGCGGATTACCTAATGAGCAATTGATTGGTTTAGCGGTGCTATGAAAATGGTCTATTGAATCAATCGGCAGTTGGAAGTGGAACTGCTAAAAATTGCCATTTTACTACGCATCGGTTCAACGAGCGATAACGTAACTCGATACCAAGCTCTTGAACTCGAAATTGTGTGCTCGAGAGTAGTTGTATAATAATTATCAGCTATCCAACGTTATTAGTCAATGCGCGTGAACGCCAGTTGAGGTATAGAATTATTGAAGAAGACTCAAGTAGCACGAAAACGCTGACTATTCTTGCATTAAGAAAGTTAACGAACCTTTGGTTGATGTTCTTCAGAGCTTTAGGATTAATTGTTGCATTACGAACTGGGAGCACTAGCGGTTGTTGCATGTACTTGGCCGAACCAAGATGAAAATTCAATAGTTTCAGCGTTGGCTCATCGAAGTGCATTAAAGAGGCCATCTGTAAAGTAGGTAAATCTGAAAACCATATTTGCTTTCCTGATGTTAAATCTCTCGCTTTAAGATCTTGGCTTTTTGCTATCTGGAGCCACAGAGTTTTCATGTCATCGTCAGTCTGTTAGGATTGAAATTTTATTAATGGACTTTAGGAATGAGATTAAAGTGTTCAAAAATCTCCACCGATTCTTCAACACTGTCGAGTATAGTCTAAGGAATGTTAACGTTGACGTCGGGTACTTTCAAGAAATCGGGAATTCCGTTAATTTTTTCCTTTTTCTGAGATGAGTAGTTGGCTTTCAAGCCTCCGTTGAACAAATTGACGAACACCACTACTATCAAGAGATAAACTCCAACGCTGAAGCGAATCGCCAGTGACGAAGGAATATCGAAGCCTGCAGCGACACAAACCAAATGAAAAACTGAGTGGTTGAAGGCACTGTTCATTTACTTCACTATACTGGACGTGTGGGTGTGTCTGTGTGCTGCATTCTTACAACCAAGGGGACCGCGTTCGCGGTTTGCAAATCGAAGCAAACGGGTTTGAAATTTCTGGACTGCATTCATAGTTCAGGGAAATTCGAAAAAGTTGTATTTCACTACCTTGGCTATTCCGCAATTTATAGTGGCTTTAAAGTATTAAGGACAGATTTTTTAGAAATCGGCATTACGTCTCCATGTTGTCAACGCCATTGTCCTCAGAACTTGCTTATTAAATCGTATTATATCCTCAACTTCGTTTATAAATAATCTTTTATCCACTAATTTACGGAAAATGGATAGAAAGGGTTATTTTGTTCTTTTCTTTTGATTGGATTTATTTTTAACTTTGCGCGTCCATCATAGATGGCATGCAAAATTTATAGATTTATACGGCATCTTTCGTGTTTTGTGTTTACGCGTGCGACGGAGCGAGACAGGCAAGGGGAGCTCACGCTCCCTTCGAAATTTTTTCTCTCTCCAACAATACCCTTGTGTGACGTCACACGAGACCACCGCGGCTCTGCTTGGCATAGGAATCAAGGCGCGCGCTTTAAAATTTTGTAACTTACTGCCCCTAAATTTCGAAAATTTGAAAAGCCCGACCCAGACGGGCCCGATAAATTGTTCGACTCTGGAGACTACCTTTTCCCAAAATGGCTCCGAAATAAAGAAAGAGTTTTTGAGCAGCGACGGATATCAGTGATCCTGGAATTCCCTTCACCCGCTTGTGAATGATATCAATCATCGTTAAGACTCCTATGACGCAAAGCAACCCGCTCCAAATCTGGAAAAGTGTTTTCAGAGAAGCAACGATTAAGAAATACTTTGCAAATAAATAGATTGCTCTCAAGCAAAGGGCTTAACCTTAACATCACCGGCACTAACAACAGAGTTCTTTTACACGCTACACATACTTAAAGATATACATTCTACAGATTTACACGAAGACAAAACTCTACATATTTACACGAAGACAAAACTCTACATATTTACACGAAGACCAAATTCTACATATTTTATATACACTCCATTCTACATCATTATTTTGAAAGAAAGATTTTACACGAACTGCAGATAATTGGAACTGAAGGAAAATGCTTTCCCAAAATTGAAACTCGTTCCTCGACAACTAAATCTGATTGGCTGGAGTAGTTAGATATTTCATAACTCTAATTTTTACGTTACGTTTGGTCATAGCTTACATGTAGGGAACGATTTCGAAATCGCCGTGTAATCATGTTACACCAAAAGTCTGATAAGATTTTTTTGAAGTCTTATCAGATTTTTGGTTACATCACCCTATAGCTGGAGGATCCTAGCGGCCCACAAACTAAATGATATGTTTATTTCATGAATTAAAGTTAAGTAATTAAGATAAGCAAAGGGTGTAGTTCTTCGCATTTAATTCTGACACCCACAATTGCAATGCTAATCATGTAAAGCTAGTTCACATACTTAGTTTACACTTAGAGATCTGAAATTACCCTAATTTTTAACAAGTCACAAAAAAACATTTACATATCAGCTAGGTGTGGTTGGGAGTGGGGAGGGCGTGTTGGTTTCGTATGAGCTTATTTAGTACAGTATTCGTGTTTTTTAACTCGTTTAGGTAATATTCGGTTGAGGTACAATAAGGTCTTACCACACATAGGTGAAAAGGTCTTTTCGTCTACCCAACATACGTAGCCTAGCCGGAGTAAAGATAAAATATTTTAATTTGAAACGCTTTCAACAAATGGCTTCGCTACAGCCGTCCATCAAATTAAACCAAATTGGAGGGTTGCCGCGATAAAAAAGGGTGAATTCTTTGACGATACCAATGTTGTTTACTAATACTCCCAAGAGCCGGGCCCGCAAACAAAAGCCCCAATGTAATTTTTTTTATCGAAATTCTTTGCTTAATCGGTATCTAGCCTCACTTGTTCCTGGCGTACCCCGGCCACAAACACGCAAACAAACACACGTACAGATCATCAGTGCAAAGCAAGGTCCGCTTACATAACCACACCTAGCAAAATTACCTGTAAGTTAGCTATTAAAATTATGGAATAACAAAAATAACCGTAATTTATGGTATTTTATATTAAAACAGGCTTATTACCGTGGTAATTTACGTAATTTACCGGTAAACATTTTAAAATTACGGTTAATTACGTCGTACTCTCTATACTTACACCAATGGAAATAGTTTTTAAATCTTCGAAGGCTCCGACTGGAGCAGCGTTGAACGTCAGATTTTTGGCAGACAGTAATCTTTGATGGGCGTACGTCAATGGCACCGTCAATGTTGTGTACTTATATTTTCGCATTGCTAATTCGTAACTGATTGGAATTGCTGTTAGGTCCCCATTCTGGATATGCGTATCAGAAAAACAGTTTGTAGTTGGCCCTTAATGGGAGCATGAAGGGTTGAAACAAGTTGAACTCATTCGCTTTAAAATTATACAGTGAAATGAAAAAAGGTTAATGAAAAATAACGCCTTGCTTTTAAACGATTTTCATGTTGCCTGAAATGTATTGTCGACCATTTTCACTCTGAATTTCCTAGAAATGCTCGACCATCCATTTTAAATTGGCCTTGTCAAGAAAACTATAGTGCTCTCTGCTGGTTGAGAAGATTTCACCGCCCTCGACGAGTTTTGGCGGAGAACGTTTCGTCAGTGGAACACGATCTAACACGCTACTACGTCACACATGTTACGTATTAGACTTATTTAAACTTTGCGGATCAAATTTTTTGTATTACTCATCGCTAGGGGTCGCTAACGAACTAGTCAAAGCAGTATCATCGTGGTTGTTGTTTCTCATTCTTAATTAGTTAAGAGTGAATGAAACCTAACTAACGGTAATAGTTAGTATAGGGCGCTGTCGGTTAGCTGTGGCATAGGGGCTAGCCACCACCCCTCTATGCATTTTAAAGACGTTAAGGCTCGTTTACAAAGGCGCGAGAAACCGGAAAAGTCGAAACTGAAAGCGGAGAGATGAAGAGTATTTATTTTTTGATCTTTCGGCTAGGCGTTTACAAACGTGCGGGAAATTCAAGGCCGCGCGTTTTGCTTATAGATGAAGCTGATTTTCGAAATAAGCTTTCGATCTGCCGCGACAGAATCTCTCGCATGAGTTTCTCTCTCGCAAGTAGTCACGTGACTGCGCAAACCAATGAGAGGCGTTGTTCCTGAAATAAATCTTCGTTCGTTTTCTTTTGTCGTCTGCTATTTGGCGCGAAAGGCTAAATTTCGAGTTGTGAGACACAAAGTAGAGTTTCGAATTGTAAATAGAAAAATGTCGTTAAAGGACAAAAAAGAGCAGGATAAAATGTTAAAAGCATCCCTCAGGCTAAAAGATATTGAAAAAAAGGAATCGCTAATTAATATAATTATAAATTATCCAATGCTATGTAACAAAGCCCATGCAGAATACAGGGACCGTAATCTTCAAAATGTTAAATGGTCGGAAATCGCAAATGCAATGAATATGTCTAGTAAGTTAAATCAGTCTTGTAATTAAAAGATTTAACAAGTAACCGAGACTGATGCCGTTTTCCAGTTAAAGATGTAAAATCCATGTGGAAGTACCTTAAAGACCAATTTAGAGTAAATTTTCATGCTATAAGTAGCAAAAAATCAGGGCAAGAGTGCATTGAAGAAAATGACATCAACTTGGTGAAATGGCCATTTTTTCGGCAACTAATGTTTTTAAAAGATGTCGTTACAAGAAGAGAGTATGTATTTTATATGCTATTAACGCTTCATTAGCCAACTAACAAGGAAACGCTTCTTTGGATTAGTACTTGCTCCAACATTCAATTTTCTGCGAACTTAAATAACCCAAATGATGGCGATGAAGTCGAGGCAGACAGAGTAATACCATTGAAAGAGTTGAATTTACAATTATTAACAGTAAATTCTTTACGTGATAGCTTTTCAATGAAATGAGTCAAATGACCAAGGCAACTGAAGGAATCGCAAACGAAGATGAAGACGTGATCGAAGAAATAGCTATTAGCAACGAAGATGCAAATGATCGAGAACCAATTGCCTCAACATCCAAAGATACAGAGACATCAAAAGGCCCAAGTGGCCAAGAAGCAGTTGCCAATGCAAAAGAAACGGAAGCTTCAACAAGAGCTTCAACTGCAAAGACTTCCAAAAAAAGGAAACGAATTGACGACACAGTTGATGAAGAAATAGAAAAAGAAATCAACAAAGTCGATAGGTACGTATTAATAATAATACCAAATGGAAAAACCAATTTTCAAGATGAAAATCAACCTGAGATTGCCTTTGCTATACGGTTAATTGCCCATAACATCAAAGTCTTTAATTGCAGTTTCTTAACCGCCACAATTGCTCATGAATGCCAGAAAAGTGTTGAAGGCAGGTCAGAAAAGTATAGTAAATATTTAGCTGAACTGCTAAAGTTGTTGACCTTCAAAGAAAATGTGAAGCCGAAATGGCTGACGTTGTTGACAGATATATTGAATTATCAAAAGAGCAAGAGCATTAAAACATTTTTTTTTATTAAAAACATCTATTATTTTATTTCCTTTGAAATAGTTTCAATCTAACATTATTTTAACGCGTTACCTCAGGCATATCCCATTGCCACGGAACGGCACCCTCGTCTGACCAAAAATAGTCAGTATATACCTTCCTACAATATTTTGCAATTTCTGTGGAATTCCTCGCAGTTGTGGGTTGTAGATTAAAAAAGCCACTGTGTGCCTCTTCATTCCAATTTCCATATCTATAATTCCCAAAGCTATCTGTGTAGTCGGCATAGCCAGAAGGACAGTACACCTTTTGGGATTTTTTCAGGTGTTTCTCTTTTGATATAAGAAAGTTGTGAAGCACCACCGTCGCCTTGATTATTCTATCTACATTTTCGGGAGCATGACCTATGGTACGCTGGAATATTCTCCATCTCGCACCCAAAATGCCAAAAGCGTTCTCGCTGCAACGCCTGAAAACATAAATTACACAAATATCAATTTCATTTATTATTGGTTCACTCAATATTTGAACCAAAACTGACGGCGAAGCACTTTGTGTCGTGAAAATTTATCACCTATTCTATGAAATATTTACCTGGCTCTACTCAAACGATAATTAAAAACTCTTGATTTGGAATTTAATTCCTTAGACGAATAAGGCCTTAAAAAATTCTCTTGTAATTGGAAGGCTTCATCTCCAAGAAAAACAAACGGCGCAGAAATATTAGTACGGGGTAATTTTGACGGCGATGGTAAGTTCAGGGTTTTCTTTTCTAGAGCAGAGCCAATTGCTGAAGCTTTAAAAATGCCTCCATCAGAACTAGATCCAAAGCCACCAATGTCAACCGCGAGGAATTTGTATTCCGCGTCCACAACAGCCATAAGGACTACAGAATTTGTACCCTATTCAACACATTTGTAAATGTAGCAATTACCTCTTTATATACTTCAGTTCTTACCTTGTAATTGTAAAACATGGAGCCACTGTTTGATGGTTGTTTTATTACCACGTGCTTACCATCAACAGCACCGCAACAATTTGGGTACTGCCATTGGCGTCCAAATTCGTGGGCTGCGTCTTCCCATATTTTTTTTGTTGGAGCCTGACATTTACGAATATAAAATGTGCATATTATTATTAACCGTTTTCTACAGTTTTCACAAAACAACAGTTACAACACAATGTACTTTGAGATATAGTGGCTGAAGAATATCCCACAATGCTTCACACGTATCTTTAATAACTACATGAGCCGTTGCTTTTCCAATTCTAAATCCATATGCAATGCTCATCAAGCTATCGCCTGTTGCCAGGAATCTAAACCACAAATTAATTATTTACCAATGTCATAAATCACAGAAATATAATAATACCGCAGAGTGATAGCCAAGCGATGAGCGGGTGAAAGAGGCTCTCTGGAAAATGGAAATCTTTCAAGACGGTTATTTAATAATTGCACCAATTCATCAAATAAATGTGGTGCCATGCGGGTGAAATTTTTGAAATAGGCATGGTCACAGCATCTCATTTTTTGAAGCTGCAAATATAGTTAGTGAAACAACTGGAAATATTCAAATGCATTTTAAGCCTTATCATGATGCTTAACTTACCAGGGTGTGAAAATAGCCTTCTGTTTTCTCCAAATTGGATGCACCCACCAACGACGTTTCATTTTCGGATTAATGTTACGTAACTTATTCCTCCTCATCTTTCTCAAAAGCAATAATTTCTTTTTAATAAGAAGCAACTTAACCACTGTTGACGCCATTTTCCATCACGTTTTCGCGAATCCCTGACGACCACGTACGCAGCGCCCCTACTCTCTTCGAGCTCGCTTGTAAACGATAAGCGAGAAAGAGACGCGGAAAGAACAAGCGGGCCGCCGATGCCTAGTTTCTGGCGCGAGAATTGAGTCGACGTTTTGCCTCGACATTCATCTTCAGCCTCTACTTTGCGCCTTGTTGTAAACGAGCCTTAACGCTTGGTATAATATGAGTTTATTAAGCCTAACTCAGTTAAAGATTGAACGCATTCCGTATCTCAAATGCGACAGATGTGACCTCTTACATAATTATGATGCAGAAGGGGAAAGAAATAATTCCCATTCATTTCGAATAGCAGAATACATTGTTTGGGTGCACCAGGTTTTAAATTAATAGGATCTTGGTGAAAGGTTCCTCATTAAATTGAATTTAAAAAGTGAATTTTTGTCTTTTAAAAACACAAAACTATCTTTCTCTAATACGAGTTAGCTGTGACCAAAAACTGTTTTTTAAATGAATATCTGTTAACTTTAAATGAACCATGCCCTATTGTAAACCACCTGGCACGCCAAAGATGTGTAAAAGGAAGTCATTTTACTACTTCACAAGCGTTTAAAGAATAATTTATAAACAAAGAGAAAAACTTTGAGCCTAGATTTTAAATATTTCCATTTCTAAAGATTGCTTTGAAACGTTTGGAATTACTGCTTTAAATATAATTGCAATTTAATGCTTTCTTGTAAATTTGCATGATTATTTTACAAATCCTCCAGACTAGCCAGTATAGAACGCAAAAAAGCGGCACATAAGTGAGATTATTATCAAAACAACGTGTGACCATAACAAGATAATTATATTGTTACCATTGCGGTAGGATTGCACTTTATCAAACTAACTCAACTAACTAATTAGACCACGGAGAGTTCGAAAAAAAATAGTTGAAAAATTATTGGCCTGCCGTAAGTATTTTTTAAAAAATCTGGAATATTTTAAAATTGCATGTATTTTCCGTAACCCCCGAGAATTAGAGAAAAACCTACCTCCGTCGTCTGCATGCGAGTTCGATCTTACCAAATGGACTAGCGACGAAAATAGTGTTATAGCTTATTCTAGATCTCACTAAGAAAAGCAGAATCTACAAAAATTATGAAATTTATGCTAATAATATTTGAAAAGGTGGATTTTAATTGAGAAAAAAATTAGGAAAAGGTCTCATTTTATTTGAGTTGTAAATGAAGTAAGCATCTAAATTCTGGAAAAGGTGGATTTTAATTGAGAAAAATTTCAGAAAAGGTCTCATTTTATTTGAGTATAAAAATTTTTGAAAAGGCAAATTTTAGTTGAGAAAGCCTAGTTACTTAAAAACCAATTAGTGCCTTTTCCCAAAATATTGATTTAATGCTTTTTTTAGAAACTAAAATATCGCTAATGTAATTTTCGCAACTTCCCGCTTATATTCTCCTTTTCCTTAATTTTGGAATTTCTAAATTTTTCTTCACCCAATAATTTGGAAATTTCTCAGATTACTTTACCAAAAATGAATGGTTTTGGTAAATTCTGTATGTCCTAAAAATACCATAGCTGTACTTCTGTCGCCAGTCCTTGAAGTTCATTTAGTTGCCCCCCCGGCATATTATCAAAGATTGAGTTCATAATGTGTTTATTCTATTGTGGTAAATACATGTAATTTTAAAATTTTGAAACATTTTTAAAAATTACTTGCGGCGGGCCAATAATAGTATGACTATTTTTTCGAACTGCCCATGGTCTAATTAGTCAGAAACCACTGTTACTTGAGTTAGCTAGATAAAGTGCAATCCTACCTCTCAGCGGTAAATGTATGAACTCAAGTGGGTTTTACCATAAACTAAATCTACATAGGTTTTTCGTACTAAATAAATTTGTTTCAATCCACCTTATTCCCTTTTCCCTATCGCAAGAAGTTAGGGTTAACAAAGGGGATTCGGGGGGGGGGAATCAAAGGGTCGTCGTCTGCTTAAGCTGTGAATCGGCTGCTACAGTAGGGAAAATTACAATTCCGTGAATTTCCGTTTGTTTTGAACGTTTTTAATGCGATTAAACGTGACAGAAATAATTTATTGGAAAAATTATTGAAAGCGGACGGTAAAACGAGAGTATATTTTAAAAACTTTTTCATTTGCATTTTATTATTGTAATTAAGATTTACCGTCAAATAAGTTACATACCTCAGCTTTTCAATAATTTTTCCAATAATAAATTATTTCTGTCACGTTTAATAGCATTAAAACGTTTTAAACAAACGGAAATACACGGAATTGTAATTTTCCTCACTGTAGCATCCGATTCACGACTTAAGCAGATAACGACCCTTTGCTTTCCCCCCCGAATCCCCTTTGTTAACCCTAACTTCCGGCGATAGAGAATAAGGTGGATTATTATGGCGAAAACGAAATAAAATGTTGTTTTCATTCAATCAATTGTGCAATTGTGTGTTATTACGAGAAGAAATTATTACAAACTTACCTTGAAAGGGACCGAGATAATTCCAACTTTCCCATTAACAGTGTTCTCTCATCGCGCTCAAAAACCTTCAAATCAGTGGGCAATGTAAGTTTCAAGGTTACTGCTCCCTATACCAGGACGAGAAATAAAGAATTTTACTACTGAAAGGCACATAGAATTGAACACAGCTCCATCAATTTCTAGAGTGCATACTCCTTTGAAAGTGATACAGTAAACTGTCCTGAGTCCAAGGTTCGTGTCCTGAATCTCCTTTGAGCCTAGTGAGCACACTACGTTTGCGGTTATACTCTAGAGTTACCTCCAATGTGTAGAGAGCAGACTACGTTGGCGGTTCTACTCTAGACTGCTACTAATCTGCTTACCTCCAATGTGTAGAGAGCAGACTACGTTGGAGGTGGCACAATAGCCTCTAGTAGGCAGGGCCGGAAATAAGGGAAATTTCTTATAGGACAAGTGTCCAATGACGCCCCCTTTGACTGGAAAAATTATAGGACATTGTCCACTGGAGTGTGCAAAAACAGTGTTGCATCTTCATAGTCAAACTATCAAAACTTTGGAAAATTTATTGGTCAAAATGTCCAGTGACCCTCTTAGTTTTTAGAAAAATTATGGGACATGTTAAAATTTTATTGGGCAATGTCCAGTGTCCTGTGCTTATTTCCGGCCCTGCTAGTAGGCCTAGATAACTCGGTTTTTCACCTCCATACTTCAGCCGCCATATTTACAATCTCGCGATATATATATTTTATTATGTATGGTTTTAGTTTTAGTTTGTTTTAGGTTCATTAAACTAAGAGAAACTGCTATTAGCAAAAACGGATTTATGGGATAAAAACGTCGGAGTTAGCGAATTCACTCCCCATCCTCGCATACTTTATTGAGAAAATTCGTCTGCTTATATTTTGACTCCACCCACAAATTCTGTATATAGCTACTTCTAGAGATCGAATTTGTGGGTGGAGTCAAAATATAAGCAGACGAAGTTTCTCAATAAAAGTATGCGAGGATGGTACTAGAGGCTAAAGGTACGATCCGACGTTCTTATCCCATAAATCCGTTTTTGCTATTAGCGAGATTATTAATGTGAGAGAGAACATAATCATCATTTGCGAGTCATTTAAAATTTTATTTAGGTAAGCTGAATGTTTTTAGTATGGATGTTAGAAGTTATGCATATTTTATGATAGACTTGATTGATCAATGATGACTAAACTCGATCTATGGTCATCACATGTGAACTTTAATGTTTAGATATCTCATGTATATAACTTATAAAAACTTATTTTTGTAACCGTTTGTGTGGGTGTACAAAATGACGTTCATTCATGAACTTTTATAGGCAAGTTTTCATTAAAAACCCACCGTACCTTTTGACCTTCTGGGCTTATTCAAAAGCTTAACTTCCCCTACGCAAAGTTATTTCACCCCCCCCCCTCCCTTTGATGCTCCCACAAGGGGTCACAGTCGGAAATTATTTCACCAATATGCCCGCAAAGACCAACTGAAGCACTCTTTTTTCCGTCGGTCGATCCCTATTTGGAACTCCCTCCCTTCAGAAATTGTAGCGGTCAGATCTCTCCCTGTTCTTAAGTCCAAACTGAGACAGTATCTAGGCTTTTAATTACTTAATTGCACTTTATATTCACGGAGCTGTAAGGCTTTTTGAGCCCTAGCTCGTCACCCCCAACCGGAAAAAAAAGGTCCTAGAATAGACATTTTAAACACGAAAATTGTCTTTCAAAAACCCACGCAAACCCGATTACACATTATTATTATTATGTGTGCTTATTGAATTTCATCCTTAACTAAGCCCTAATCACGAAGAATTTCATTAATAGTCAAGCTTGACTTGTCTTCTATCTTAGAAACCATTCCTTTGTTTCTTATCATTGTGATGGGTTTTTATTTATGTTTTTTTTTGGTTTGGCAGACGTATGGATATTTTTAGAAAGGGTTGAAAGAGTGGCCACACTTTTATGAATTATATTTGAAAGATTCGGGCAATCGATGACCAATGTCTAACATCGTCTATAGAAAAAAAGATAAACAGTTCGATCTCGGAAAGGTTTACGCGATACTGCACAAAGTTGAATCCGGGAAAAGAAAGAAATATGTTTTGACCGAACCTCCAGTTAAACCTAAAGCTGGGGAGGTATACCTCTACCGATGCAAAAGTTCCAAGGACAAGGACTACCTATGTGATCAATACTTTGGATTCCGCAATAGGGGAAATTATCAAGGATTACATAACAACGAAAACCCGGTGGTTAAAACTTATTAAAAGATGTCGGAACCGGCACCTAAGAAAGGATTTCTTAATTTCCGAAAATATGTCTATCAAAGTGTTACATCTAAAACACCAGACTCCCCTGCGTTCTTATTCATTATCTCGGTGATGAAAGCGTATATGAAGATCGGGCACACGGAAACTCAAAGAAAAAGCATAAAGGTTACGTAAGGAACACTGCTCTGGTGAAGTCCATGATCAAGGGAAAATGTGAAGAAAACGATTTACCTCCTAAAAAAATTTATTTTGGCATGATTAAAAGTGATGATGGTCGAGAAAGAAACAAAGTTTTGAAACCAAGAAATAAAAAGCAAGTGGCGAATGTAAAACAAAAGATATCAAGAGAAAATGCAATTCGTCCCTGTGAATATTTTTCTCTCATTGAAGTTTCCAGAAACAAAGAATTTGGAAATTTCCTTCATCATATTCAATTTGTACCTGACACTATAATTGTAATTGGCGTTCCTAGTCTGATCGAACTTTCAAATTATATTCTCGAAAGATGTAATGATGATAAATCGCACACTCAACTATTAACAATGGACACTACATTCAATTGTGCAGACGCATACGTCACTGCTATAGTTATTAGAAACACGATGATGGAAGAAAATCCAATATTCTTTCCCTTTGCCATGATTCATGACAGAAAATTAGAGAGAATACATTCTCTCTTCGTTAAAATTGTGAAAGAAAAACTACCTAACCTAGGACTGATTGAAAATAATATACCAATTTGCGTTGATCGTGAAAAGGCTATAACAAATGCAATACTCGGTTCTTTTCCAAATGCTAACCTGTTGTACTGCCACAACCACGTGATATCTGACGTCAAACAATGGATTAAGGAATCAGTAGGTAGAACTAAAGATGACACAGTTGCTCTTGTCAGAGAAGTGCGATGTCTACTGGATCTAGATTCTGAAGAAGATTTTTCCGAAAAACTTAAGTGCTTTAGTGATACATGGTCTGCTGAATTTAAAGACTATTTTGACAAGCATTTAAAATTAGATATAGTAAAGCATGCAGCGAAATTCGTCTATAAGCACTTTAAAGCTTTTGAATTTGACATCCCAACAAACAATTCAAGTGAAAGTTTGAATAAAATGGTTAAAAGTGATGCATCTTTCAAGGAGCTCCCAATAGATTTACTCGCTCTTCACTTCTATGAAATGCAGCTAAATTTTCTTCAAGATTTCCTTGATGCGTACCATGATCATGGTAACCTTACATTAAAGCTGGCAACTGACAAAGAGAAAGGATTTCCTGTTGAGTTGCCTAACTTAGTGTTGCACTCAAGAAACAAGATAAAAAGAAAAATTAAGGATAGCATTCAATATCCAAAGGATAACATTTTTAAGGATGACAAAGAAAATTATTTGTCAAGGGTAAAAATTATGTCCCGAATAATGTGCAGGGAAAACCTTATTTCAGTGAACATGACTTCAAAAACATTGATCGCAACTGACCCTTTCACCGGTAAAGTTTATACGTTAAATAAACCTGATAATTACCAGGAGTATAGTTGTTCTTGTTTAAGCACTGGCCGTTGTTTCCACAGACAAGCCATCTACTCTATTGTTGGAAATCCTCAAAAAGACGCCTTAAAGTATAATATAAGACCAATGATAAAAAAAGCTAGATGTTATAAAGGAAGAACGGGTAGAAAGGCACCCAAACCAGATGATATATACCCATTTGTAACACCAGCTCCTGATTCAACATATGCATTATCCCAACTAAGTGAGGATACAGATGGATTTGAACATTTTTATAGCCAAAGTGATTTGGATACTAACGATAGTACAGCTGCACATGACAATTCCGCTTCACATAAAGATGAAAATGAATGCACGAAGATAAGCACTAAAGTGTCTGAAAAGTTTGAAAATTTCCATGAAAATCGAGATTTGAATGAAAAAAACCAACGGAATGAACAGTTGGATGAATGCCCTCATCTTGTTGAAAATGTACAATGGGATAAAGATCGAGAATCCTCTAAAGATGACCAACCGAATGAAGGTCGAGATTTGGCTAAAAATCAAAAATCTAAGGAACATCGAGACTCGTCAGAAAATGTCGAATGGGATGAAAATTATGAGTCAAATTATCGTCAACATTGTAATGAAAATGAACATCGAGATTTGTCTAAAGATGACCAGGAAAGAGGTAAAGTTCCGGAAATACGAGTGCCTAAAAGAGCGCCTCCTTATAGGGTAGTCAAATTATAAGAGAGGCCAATAAACTAGCTAAGTAGCAATAATTTGTAAAATGAACCAATATTTTGGAAAAGGCAGCAATTTATCCGGTTTTTAATGAAAAAAAAACAGGCGCACATTTTTCCGCTCATAAATTAAATGGTAGAAAAGGTCGACTGCATGTATTTAGACCAAAATCCTAGCAGAAAAACCAAACATCAATGGCAATTTGGAAACTCGAAAAGTTATACATAAACTAACTGTATTAAATTGCTCTCATCTTTCTTAATATTTAGAAATGGTTTTGAAAGGAAATCTCTCTATTACGCCAAACGTAATAGACGATAATAGAGAACTGAATTCATTACTTTCTTGCACCATGGAAAAGACTAGTATAAATGAACTACAGCCGGAGTTGACCCCAAGTAATTATTTAAAACTTGTTATAATAAGTGGGTCTAATCAAAAGTCGCTTCATAGTGGGATGCTTCTATCATTTTCCCCTGAGACAATTTTTGTTAAAAACTATTAAATAATAATTCTAATGGTTTTCATTTGTTTAAACAAATCCACTCTAGCTGATCCTTTTTTGAATATATCTGAGGAAATTTGCGTTCCAAAAAACTTTAAAGCCATCAATTTATCTCTACAACCAGGAAAATGGGTAGATGATGAAGTTCAGAACTCTCTTGTCTCTTACATGATTGTATCATTTGGACTTGAAGATTCGGTGCTGTTTTTCCCATCATACGAATACACTGCTGTATCTAGGCTTTCTCTTAATAGTGCTGCGAACTATTTCTGTAGAACTACAGCCCTAAATAGAGACTGTATAATTGTGATTATAAACACGCAACCATTAGATAAAGGGCTACATTGGCTTCTTGGGGTTATTTCTCTCAATAAGAAAATAATATACTTGATTGACAGCATGTGGGAAAGTATATCGGCGAACATTAGAAAAGATGAGTTCAAAAGGTTACTGTCTTTAGCAGCTACAGCATTATTTGTTGCGAATATTAAGTTCGATCCCATGGAGTGGAAATTAGTTATGGCTAGAAATTTTGCAAGTCAAAACAATTCACATGACTGTGGTGTGCTTTTATGTTTAAATGCTTATATGCTATTTAGTGGAAAATATGTTGATAAAAAAATATGGAGTAACTCAAAATTATTGAGGTTCTGGTTGAACCGAATTTTTGAGACTTCAAAAAGTTACAACTTTACAGATAAAAATTACGATAAAAAGAAACGAGTACCACGAAATTTCAGGTTGCACCAAAACCAAATTATATCCTTCATGAACGACACTACAACCAAAAACATTTCTCTGGAAGACGTTAGACGTAATAGAATTTTCGACCGGAAATTAAATGTAAAGGAGTGGTCTCAAAGCGAAAATCCGGAGTGCGATTTCGAAACAGAACAGTACGACACTGACACTGTTATCTTTTGTGTGCAGTGCAGACTTTGGAACCATATTCAATGCACAGGTCAACCGTTATGTAAAAACGAGGATTATTTTATTTGTAGACGCTGCACTATGTATAAATTAAATTGAACTATTAAGATTATACAACGATGCTGTAACATTATTGTGTATAAAACAATAATCGTAATTTTTTAAATCTTCTTAAAAAATGTAAATTACATTATTCGACAGAAAATAATAAAAAAATAAAGTTTCCACAATAATTTTCTAAATTTCTGTGAATATTAAGCGAAAAACACGAAAAGATTTTAATGTTAAATAGTTAAAAAAGTTCAGACGGTCTCTATCTTACATTAATTTCAAATTTCACGGTTCAGAATTCAGCATTTCCGCAAAATAGTCAAAAACGTTCAGACGGTCTCTTTCTCACATTAATTTCGGTTCAGAATTCGGCATTTCAGCAAAATAGTCAAAAAGGTTCAGACGGTCTCTATCTTACATTAATTTCGGTTCAGAATTCAGCATTTCAGCAAAATAGTCAAAAAAGTTCAGAAGGTCTCTATCTTACATTAATTTCAAAGTTCACGGCTCAGAATTTAGCATTTCAGCAAAATAGTCAAAAAGTTCAGACGGTCTCCATTTTACATTAATTTCGGTTCAGAATTCGGCATTTCAGCAAAATAGTCAAAAAGTTCAGACGGTCTCTGTCTTACATTAATTTCGGTTCAGATTTCGGCATTTCAGCAAAATAGTCAAAAAAGTTCAGACGGTCTCCATTTTATTTCATTTTCAAAATTCACGGTTCAGAATTCAGCATTTCAGCAAAATAGTCAAAAAAGTTCAGAGGGTCTCTATCTTACATTAATTTCAAAGTTCACGGTTCAGAATTCAGCATTTCAGCAAAATAGTCAAAAAAGTTCAGACGGTCTCCATTTTACATTAATTTCGGTTCAGAATTCGGCATTTCAACAAAATAGTCAAAAAAGTTCAGACGGTCTCTATCTTACATTAATTTCAAAGTTCACGGTTCAGAATTCGGCATTTCAGCAAAATAGTCAAAAAAGTTCAGACGGTCTCTATCTTACATTAATTTCAAGTTCACGGTTCAGAATTCAGCATTTCAGCAAAATAGTCAAAAATGTTCAGACGGTCTCTGTCTTAAATTAATTTCGGTTCAGAATTCGGCATTTCAGCAAAATAGTCAAAAAAGTTCAGACGGTCTCCATTTTACTACATTTTCAAAATTCACGGTTCAGAATTCAGCATTTCAGCGAAATAGTCAAAAAAGTTCAGACGGTCTCTATCTTACATTAATTTCAAAGTTCACGGTTCAGAATTCAGCATTTCAGAAAAAAAGGTCAAAAAAGTTCAGACGGTCTCCATTTTACATTAATTTCGGTTCAGAATTCGGCATTTCAGCAAAATAGTCAAAAAAGTTCAGACGGTCTCTGTCTTACATTAATTTCGGTTCAGAATTCGGCATTTCAGCAAAATAGTCAAAAAAGTTCAGACGGTCTCTGTCTTACATTAATTTCGGTTCAGAATTCGGCATTTCAGCAAAATAGTCGAAAAAGTTCAGACGGTCTCCATTCTACTTCATTTTCAAAATTCACGGTTCAGAATTCAGCATTTCAGCAAAATAGTCAAAAACGTTCAGACGGTCTCTATCTTACATTAATTTCGGTTCAGAATTCGGCATTTCAGCAAAATAGTCAAAAAAGTTCAGACGGTCTCTATCTTACATTAATTTCGGTTCAGAATTCGGCATTTCAGCAAAATAGTCAAAAAAGTTCAGACGGTCTCCATTTTACATTAATTTCGGTTCAGAATTCGGCATTTCAGCAAAATAGTCAAAAAGTTCAGACGGTCTCTGTCTTACATTAATTTCGGTTCAGATTTCGGCATTTCAGCAAAATAGTCAAAAAAGTTCAGACGGTCTCCATTTTATTTCATTTTCAAAATTCACGGTTCAGAATTCAGCATTTCAGCAAAATAGTCAAAAAAGTTCAGAGGGTCTCTATCTTACATTAATTTCAAAGTTCACGGTTCAGAATTCAGCATTTCAGCAAAATAGTCAAAAAAGTTCAGACGGTCTCCATTTTACATTAATTTCGGTTCAGAATTCGGCATTTCAACAAAATAGTCAAAAAAGTTCAGACGGTCTCTATCTTACATTAATTTCAAAGTTCACGGTTCAGAATTCGGCATTTCAGCAAAATAGTCAAAAAAGTTCAGACGGTCTCTATCTTACATTAATTTCAAGTTCACGGTTCAGAATTCAGCATTTCAGCAAAATAGTCAAAAATGTTCAGACGGTCTCTGTCTTAAATTAATTTCGGTTCAGAATTCGGCATTTCAGCAAAATAGTCAAAAAAGTTCAGACGGTCTCCATTTTACTACATTTTCAAAATTCACGGTTCAGAATTCAGCATTTCAGCGAAATAGTCAAAAAAGTTCAGACGGTCTCTATCTTACATTAATTTCAAAGTTCACGGTTCAGAATTCAGCATTTCAGAAAAAAAGGTCAAAAAAGTTCAGACGGTCTCCATTTTACATTAATTTCGGTTCAGAATTCGGCATTTCAGCAAAATAGTCAAAAAAGTTCAGACGGTCTCTGTCTTACATTAATTTCGGTTCAGAATTCGGCATTTCAGCAAAATAGTCAAAAAAGTTCAGACGGTCTCTGTCTTACATTAATTTCGGTTCAGAATTCGGCATTTCAGCAAAATAGTCGAAAAAGTTCAGACGGTCTCCATTCTACTTCATTTTCAAAATTCACGGTTCAGAATTCAGCATTTCAGCAAAATAGTCAAAAACGTTCAGACGGTCTCTATCTTACATTAATTTCGGTTCAGAATTCGGCATTTCAGCAAAATAGTCAAAAAAGTTCAGACGGTCTCTATCTTACATTAATTTCGGTTCAGAATTCGGCATTTCAGCAAAATAGTCAAAAAAGTTCAGACGGTCTCTATCTTACATTAATTTCGGTTCAGAATTCGTTATTTCAGCAAAAAAGTCAAAAAAGTTCAGACAGTCTCTATCTTACATTAATTTCGGTTCAGAATTCGGCATTTCAGCAAAGTTGTCAAAAACGTTCAGACGGTCTCCATTCTACTTCATTTTCAAAATTCACGGTTCAGAATTCGGCATTTCAGCAAATTAGTCAAAAAAGTTCAGACGGTCTCCATTCTATTTCATTTTCAAAATTCACGGTTCAGAATTCGGCATTTCAGCAAAATAGTCAAAAAAGTTCAGACGGTCTCCATTCTACTTCATTTTCAAAATTCACGGTTCAGAATTCGGCATTTCAGAAAATTAGTTAAAAAAGTTCAGACGGTCTCTATCTTACATTAATTTCAAAGTTCACGGTTCAGAATTCAGCATTTCAGCAAAATAGTCAAAAACGTTCAGACGGTCTCCATTCTACTTCATTTTCAAAATTCACGGTTCAGAATTCGGCATTTCAGCAAATTAGTCAAAAAAGTTCAGACGGTCTCCATTATATTTCATTTTCAAAATTCACGGTTCAGAATTCGGCATTTCAGCAAAATAGTCAAAAAAGTTCAGACGGTCTCCATTCTACTTCATTTTCAAAATTCACGGTTCAGAATTCGGCATTTTAGAAAATTAGTTAAAAAAGTTCAGACGGTCTCTATCTTACATTAATTTCAAAGTTCACGGTTCAGAATTCAGCATTTCAGCAAAATAGTCAAAAACTTCAGACGGTCTCCATTCTATTTCATTTTCAAAATTCACGGTTCAGAATTCGGCATTTCAGCAAAATAGTCAAAAAAGTTCAGACGGTCTCCATTCTACTTCATTTTCAAAATTCACGGTTCAGAATTCGGCATTTCAGAAAATTAGTTAAAAAAGTTCAGACGGTCTCTATCTTACATTAATTTCAAAGTTCACGGTTCAGAATTCAGCATTTCAGCAAAATAGTCAAAAACGTTCAGACGGTCTCCATTCTACTTCATTTTCAAAATTCACGGTTCAGAATTCGGCATTTCAGCAAATTAGTCAAAAAAGTTCAGACGGTCTCCATTCTATTTCATTTTCAAAATTCACGGTTCAGAATTCGGCATTTCAGCAAAATAGTCAAAAAAGTTCAGACGGTCTCCATTCTACTTCATTTTCAAAATTCACGGTTCAGAATTCGGCATTTTAGAAAATTAGTTAAAAAAGTTCAGACGGTCTCTATCTTACATTAATTTCAAAGTTCACGGTTCAGAATTCAGCATTTCAGCAAAATAGTCAAAAACTTCAGACGGTCTCCATTCTACTTCATTTTCAAAATTCACGGTTCAGAATTCGGCATTTCAGCAAATTAGTCAAAAAAGTTCAGACGGTCTCTATCTTACATTAATTTCGGTTCAGATTTCGGCATTTCAGCAAAATAGTCAAAAAGGTTCAGACGATCTCTTACTTTAATTTCAATGTTCACTGTTCAGAATTCGGCATTTCAGCAAAATAGTCAAAAAGGTTCAGACGATCTCTTACTTTAATTTCAATGTTCACTGTTCAGAATTCGGCATTTCAGCAAAATAGTCAAAAAGGTTCAGACAGTTTACGGTTTGGTAGGATGGGAGAATTTTATAGTAGGAATTCTACTATTTTCAGCAGTTCAGACGTTCAGACATTCAGCAGATTAGTCGATCCCACTCGTATGTGCTAGGAGTTGAACGTGAAAGAAAAAATACTTCAGTCTGAAGTCCTTTCTAAGTGGATTCTATTTGATTTCAGCTTGAAAAGGAAACGCTCACGAAAGCGTATTTTAGTTTGGAACTTGCGCTTAAAGATCAAATGAAATTACTCGCGAGGTACTCTTCGCAGCAAGTGCAAAGCAGCGCTGAGGTGAGTTTCCCAACTATCTCCATTGGTGTGAGTGAGATAAGTGTTGACTACCGAATGACTTTACTGTCCTTTTATTGGCTTGAACTACTGAGTGGAAAAAATTCTTCTTTCGCTCTCGAGATCACTTATGTTCTATATTTTCCGAGTTGTCTGCTCGTCTCGTGGTGCGTGTTATAACGTTTTCCAATGGGATCGACCGAGAGCGCTCGGAGATCGCTCCGTCATCGCTTTACCTCGGAGGAACTGATCTAGTTGCTCCCAATGAAAGACGAAAGTATTTTCAGAGCGGTTTTGTGACGTCATCAGACTTTCTCGTGTCGGAGCGGTTGCGATCAATCCGGGAGCGACTGGATAGATGGAAGACGCGCCACGGTCTCGGAGCCGCTCGTGTTTTTTCATTGAAAATTATCTATACCCTCAACTCTCTACTATCGATTTCTATTCTAAGGGGACGTCAGCACGGAGTTCACTATCCAGTTCAACCATATACTTCGTTTTTCTTAATTCTAGATGGCACGTTTAATCCATGAACTACAAGATAGTATTGGAAAGCGCGCCTCGCTTGAGGACCAAAGTTCCATGTTACGCGAAGAATTCAGGGCGCAAGCCCGAGAAATACAAATTAAAGATTCCCATATTGAAGAGCTTGAAACTCAGTAAGTTTGTATGGACATAATTGTAGATTATAGAAAGGTTTTAAGTCAGTCTCAGGGTTCGAACAGAACCTGGATAAGTCAGGGATATGAAAAAATGGGGGAAAAGTCAGGGATTTTAACTTCCGGCGTTAGACCGTTCACACTACGACTGAATTTTGAGTTTGGTGGAAGATAGTTTTGGGTCACGTGACAGATTTGAGAGGTTTCTATTTTGCACTCTGAATTGGTATCTTTCTCCCCCCTTGTCGCGTAGAACGTACCAGAAGGGATATTTTCTAACTTCCTCAATAAAGTCTTCGTTATTAACCTCTAATCTATTTTATTTCCATTAGTTTCATTTTTCTTTCTTGAAGGCATTTTTCCGATAAGCCTTAGTCAACCACAAAAAAATGGCGGCTATAAATCTATCTCGCGTACGTGTGCGCTCTTGAAATTTATGGCGTAGTCTGTGGAATAATTTGATTGGCTGCGACACAGAAAAAAATAGAACACCACTTACACCCGGCCAAACGGCAATTTCGCCGGGCGTAAAGATTTTTTGGTCGAAACCCTTTCTTCCGGGTTTTCCGTCGAGTGGGAATCTAGCTTTAGTCAGCATTACTAAGCCTATGATAGCAGCGCCTCACCAGGCGTCGCTTTACGAGAATCTATGACCCGCGTCACTTCATGACAAACTCCAGTTTGTAACGTATCTTACGAACTTATGGTAAAAATTAGTAACACGCAACGATACAGTGTCATGCCACTGCATGGTCATGCGTAGAAATGCTTCTAAAAAAGTGATTTTAAATTAGCATAGGGTTTTTTTTGGCGCCTTAATAGTATTTATGTACTTTGTCAGGCTTGAAAATGTGGGCAGACAATTCGGTAAGCAAAACGGAGTTAAGGACAAATCAATCAAAAGTAAGTCAAAAAAGGAGATTCTTAAATACTCAAGGTTATAAATTATTTAGCGTAACCGCCTCTATTTTTTTAACAGGCCTTACTTCAAAGATTAATAATCTACAACAGAAAGTAAGTTGATATGTTTCGGTTGTTTATATCTAAGACCATTGAACACGGATGAACTGAACAAATTATAAGCTAAAACGGACCCCGTTCTTCTATTGGCATGGCCTGTCGTCGCCCCTAGCGGGAGAGTCCCGAAATTTTATTCGACTCGTAAGCCTTATGGCTGTGTGGTTTGAGTCGAAAAAATTTCAATATTGGTCGGGGCGTGACGCTTGAAAGGAGCTGCCATGAATGAACCACGCCTCGTGTCTCAGTTGTGACGTCAGTGCCTAGGTGAAACGTCCAGGGATTAGTTTCTTCAGTGAGCGGCGGCCATGTTTTTTTTACCGCTTTGGTTCTATGAGTGACGTCACACTAAGGCTTCTGAGATAGCTCTTATGGTCTTAGGTGCGCTCATCAACATAAAATTGACAAAATAGAACAAGTTTCAATATTGGTCGCGGGGTGGCGGCGCTAGAGAGGCGCTGCCCTAAAAGAACCACGCGCCTCCCGGCCGTATCTCCATTCTAGTCCATTCGTGTTGAATGGTCTTAGTTTATATTTTCTCCGCGGAATTGTCAAGTTAGAAGTATAAATTGAATAGGCTCATTTTGATATTTTTGCAGTTAGAGATGAAAAATGAGGAATTGAAGAAATATAAAGAAAAAATTCGTGAAGTGGGACAATTTATGCTTCAAAACTCTTAACTTACCGTTTTAAATATTTTTAAAAATTAAATAGTTTTTTACCGGAGGTGTGCGAGTCCTGATTTTTAGGTTGCGAGTCCATGTGTTCGTAGTGGAAAACTGGACTTGCCGGGTCCATAGTTGGGCACTATCATATCATTTGATAGTTTTACCACTTGATACGATAGAAAACTAAATCTGCCCCAATCAAAGTATCAATTTTGATAGTTATTTTCAAGAAAAATTTGAATTATAATGATCGATTGAGTTTGATAGCTTAGAAAGTGCACTCAAAGTTGATATGACTCATTGATTCGTTGAAATCTTCTAGAGAAAAATATCGATTTTCAACGTGATCTGACTACTAACCCCATCTTTTAGAAATCATAAAAAATGATAGGCATTATTCCTTGAGAAATATATTGATTTTATTTGGCGACATCTGTTTTCTGATTTCAATTTAAAAAGATTATGAACTAATCTTTGATAGGCAATTTTGATAGTTATGAAAATTTCTAGAAAGATAAGTCGTTTTTTGAATGATATCGAAGTTTTTAATGTATTTGAACGTTAGCAAGCGTAGGTTTATTCTATAAGAAGATTCTGTACTTGGTGATCGTTATAACCCTCTCAAATAAATAAATAACAAGGCGACCCAAGGGCTCGTAATAGTAGCCACAACGTACGAGTGAATAGCCCCTCTATACCCTACCCTAATGAGTGAATAGCGCTATCTTTTACAATGCTTAAATAATTGACCGTGCATAAAATCAGAGTGAATAGCCCCTCGATGCCCTAGTTACCCTAAACGGTGATAGAATTATTACCCGTATAAACTTACTTATGCCGTAATTGTGATATTCCGGCGAATCGAAGAACAGATAGTTTTAGTGATTATCCCCTCGATGAGTTTACAACATAGCCTTATACCGATGCACACTTATTGCTTCTTCTAAATTTCTAACATGAACTTATGGTCAGAAGAGTTTGAAAGGGAAAACATTCGGGAAAACACGCAATAATTGTACTATCCCGGTGCCTTAAGACCATTCTAAAAAGAACGTCAATGAATACCATGAATTTATTTATTAACATGAATATATATCTGCATTGACTAGTTAAACTACATGTTCAGGGATGGGAGGGGCTTAGTTTGAGTGACGTCAGAGAATTTCCGGCGGTTTGTTTTTAAAGCTAAAGCTCTTGTCACGCGGAAGGCTAATTATGCTTGTAAATTGAGCAACTACCGCATTAATTTAACTCCAACAGCAGGGAAAAACCAGCATCATCAATTCTCACGATTTAAAATGTTAGTAGTTTACTTTCAACCGTTACATTCATTTTCATAATGGCCAAGGCTTAGCACTTTACCAACAGTTTTCAGTTTCAGATTAGGAAAAACATTGCAGGCACTTTTTATAATTTCCTTTAAAAGATCAATATCACTTTCGGACATCGTGTTGAGATATTTATTCACGTATCGGCGATCATTTTTAAAATTCAGTTGACGCAGTTTGGTGAACCCAACCGAAAATTGTATCCCTCATACAATTTTGTTAAACTGGTCGTCTGCTGTTCGAACTTCCAGATGTCTCGATTTTGATTGGCTACCGCGATGACGTTAAACGCGTATGTAATAGAAAGGTCCCTCCCATCCCTGAATAACATGATAGAAAGGCTAATGATACACATATATATTCATGTTAATAAATATATTTTTGTGAATACTTGCTTTTGCTTTCAAAATTTCCCTCGATTTCTTTGAATGTTAAAATAGGGGAGTGTGAAACTCTTATTGTCGACGGGTAAGAGGAATTTTTAAGGGAGGGTACATAGCTTAACCTAACCATCATAATTTCCTTCCTTTTAAGTAGACGAACGAAAAATATCACCTCACCACAACTCTCTCCCATTCACTCTCCCTTCAATGACGATCGAAAAATTTTATACTGTCTAAGGCAGTTCTCTTTCACGACGACGACGCCGCCACCACCACCACCACCACCACCACCACCACCACCACCAACACTAACACCAACACCACCACCTTCACCGCCAACAACAGGCCACCACACATCGTAGATGTTCATCATACGATGTGGCTAAAAATAAAATAAACGATGGTTCAACAGTTCAAACTGTGAAGACGGGGCTTCTTGTATATAGAAGCTCCGTGCTGTCACTGACGTGAACGACTACTCGAGGAGGAAGAACGATTCCACGAAATCATCCAAACGTACAAGTAGATAAATTAAAGTGTAGATTTTCTGATTTTTATTACCCAGAGTTTTTAATTGCAATTTTTGCCTTTAATTATTATTAGTTAACCGTTTGTAGTAGATGGTTTAGATTAAATCAAGGGCGAATAATTTGAAAAAGTTTGGATAGCAGCTTTTGAACTATAGACGGTTAAAAGTCAAACTTGAGAAATGAGATTATGCAAATTATATGAATATATGAAAATATTAGAAATTCTACAAAATCAGGAAATATCAGGAATCGATTAAACAGAATAAAATTAGGTAGAGACCAAATGAATTTGATGGAAAACAATCAAATTTAAAGTCCGGAAATTAAATAATCGATTAATTTAGTCGTTTCTAAAGATTTCAATTTGATTTGATAGGCAAAAAATCTGTCTAACAATGAGAGCCAATCTAACATATTGAAGGAAGATTTGATAGTTTGACCATCTATGACTTGTTGAGAGGGAAAAAATCTATCTAATAACTTAATGCCAGCCTAAAATATAGCTGGAAGAATTGATAGTTTCGCCAAATATGATAGTTTGATCAGAGATAAGGGAGGTGAGATGGTGTTAAATATATTGTAATATCAAAAGTGTATAAGTATTGGTGGAATTATTTTCTGTTAAAAATGTAAAAACCCAGGCTTAAAGTTTTTCATTTGGAGCATTTCTAAAACCCCTTTAGTGCCTTTCCATCCCCCAAAAATACCAATGACGTAAGGGGAAAGTGAAAGTGTATGGAAGTGAATGAAAAGGTACTGTTGGTAAAAACCACCCAAGATGAAAATACAAGCTTCCAAATGAGAAACTAGAGTCGCTTGGGAAAAATATTAGTAGGATGGGGCTTACCCCCAAAAACTTTCCGACCTACCCAAAAAAGGGGAAATCACCTTGGCGACTTAAAAGCAAGGTTTACTTAGTAAACTTAAAGCAGAAATATATTACCTTATACGAAGTTCACTTCAATAATGGTTAGTACCGTGGGCATCATCTATGAAGAGAAATCGGAAAAAAAACTATGCAAGAGTGAAGAGGTGTGAATTTTTCCCCCTCCCGACGCGCGCTAGTCGCGAAGAGAAACATTTTTCCTCTCGAGAGAGAACTGTGATAAATGGCCACTGCCAAGATAATCTGACGTTTCCTAGAAACGGCGGGATTCAACTGTATTTCGCGCAAGTGAGAAACCGCTACATACGATACAACCATGATACGATTGTAAGAAAAGCACTTTTTTCTCACTATGCGACGCTAGTGTTTTTATTTTCACCTCTCTGCCTCGCTGTTCGGGAGGAACGGTACCGTTTCTAGCCTGTAAAAATACTTCATAGATGATGGCCGGCGCGAGGTAGGGAGAAGTGAACTTCGTATAAAGTAATTTATTTCTGATAATCGCCAGCACCCTCTCTTCGCCTGCCACCGGATAGCCAGCATCCTCTTCTGTCTGCCACCGGATAGCCAGAACCCTCTTCGTCTGCCACCGGATAGCCAGCACCCTCTTCTGTCTGCCACCGGATAGCCAGCACCCTCTTCGTCTGCCACCGGATAGCCAGCAAACTCTTCGTCTGCCACCGGATAGCCACCACCCTCTTCGTCTGCCACCGGATAGCCACCACCCTCTTCGTCTGCCACCGGATAGCCAGCACCCTATGCGCCTGCCACCGGATCGCCAACACCCACTCCGCCTGCCACCGGATCGCCAACACCCACTACGCCTGCCACCGGATCGCCAACACCCACTCCGCCTGCCACCGGATCGTCAACACCCACTCCGCCTGCCACCGGATCGCCAACACCCACTACGCCTGCCACCGGATAGCCAGCACCCTCTCTTCCTGCCACCGGATCGCCAACACCTACTACGCCTGCCACCGGATAGCCAGCACCCTCTCTGCCTGCCACCGGATAGCCACCACCCACTTCGCCTGCCACCGGTTCGCCAACATCCACCCCGCCTGCCACTGGATAGCGAGCACCCTCTCTAGAATTTTGATAGAGGAGGTCAGGCATATGGGTCTGAATGCCTTCGCCTCGAGATAGCAACATTTCCCAGGGTTATGAATAAAGATGACCTTAGAGCTTTTCCATTCAAAAGGCATACAAAGTCTAGAGATCTTGCATAACGGAGAGATGATGTAGTCTTAGCCCGCCTGCAAAAGCAGGCAGGGACATTGGAGACTTGCTCACAGAAGGTCCGCCAGGAGTCCTTCTTAGCAGCTCTAAAAGCCCTGTTGTAGGTATTAAAGGACTGCCTATATCCAGTCCAGTCACCCGTGCCCTTGGCTTTGTTAAAGAGCCTGCGCGTGTATTTCCGAAGCCGGCTGAGATCCGCGTTCCACCAAGGGACAAGCCTCGAGCAGTTAACGGTCTTAAGTGGGCAGTTACGGTGAAACGACTCAATGATGGAGCACGGTAAGTCACCAGCAGCCCTATCAAGACCCTTAGGTGAAGTAAGTTTAGGGGTGTGACCATCTCCGTAGCGTAGGATTAGGTCTTTCCTATAGCCGGCCCAATTGGTCAGTTTTGGATTGCGTATCTCCGTCCCCAACGGGACAGAAGTAGTCGCGACATTGAAGCAGATGTGCCTATGATCCGAAAGAGACGGCTCATTAGACACATGCCAGTTAGACACGGAAGACGCGAGGTTTTCTGTGACTAGCGTGAGGTCAATTACCTCCCATCTATTAGATGTAACAAAAGATGGTTCATTGTTTTGATTGAGAATATAGAGTTTACAACCAACTAAATATTCAAGTAGATCATCACCTCTCCTGTTGCAGTCAGAACTGCCCCACGTGATGTGATGAGCATTGGCGTCCCAGCCAATGATTAGTTTGTCCCCCCTCTTCTCGCATTGATTGACCAAATTGATCACCTCAATTGTCGGGAGTGAGTCCGTATCATGGCCAAAGTATGCAGAGTAACCAGGACACCGCAGTCTTGAAGGGCCCAACGTCAACGCCTGGACTGATCGAAGTAAATGGCTACTATAAAACCCGGCACGAAACTCTACCCGGAGATGACAAAGATATGCAATATTTCTTCTCTCCCGTGAATAATTTGATGGACTTAATGACGTTGGAAAAAGATGTAGGATAATTTCTTTAAAATCTAATATACAGGGTGGAAACCCATGTCAGTCTAGATACTATTCCCAAAGAATTGGTGTCATCAGAAGGGGATAATAGAAGAAAAATGACACTTTGTATACTTTTAATACTTTAGTCATGAAACATGATTCTTCCCCGGATCATGACATCATTTCTGTTTGCTCTCCCGCTCATCAAACTTCAGATGGGAATCGCACCGTGGTAGGGTCAATTCTATAACTGTTAAGTATAAGCAATCAACCCAGAAACCTTGATTGTCTTGACGTGGGACAAAATCCACCAGCGCATACGCCTTGGCAAATAGTTAAGCAGCGCTAATAGAATTATGATGAGCTAGGAACTTTTTATCACGTATGTGTTTCGGTTTAGTAGCTTTGTGCACTCCAAATGTTTTAGCTGACTCCATTTTCACTCAACGCATCTAGGCGGACTTTGTGGGAGGAGCTATCTAGACTAATCATTATGTACGACGAATTTTACCTCTTGAATAATATATCTCGGTGCGTGTTATACCTTGCCCCCTGACCTTGATACCAACCAATGAAATCACAGTTAGAAAGATGCAATCAGAATTAGGAGGCGTCACATGACGTGTACTAAGTTCTTAAGCCCGGTATACCCACAAAATTAACATACGATGCATGGGGTCATGATGTATTCCTGTTTTAACCAATAGGATTTCACTTTATCCATATTTCCACCCCATAGGCCAGCGACTATTTCGAACAATTTCGTGACGTTCCTTGCTTTTCAATTATACCGGCCAATTTGCACGTTAAATCAAGAGGCACCATTACGCTGCAATCAAATAATCCTCGGCAACCTCCAGTAATTCAATCCAATTATTTAAAAGAACCCATTGACTTGAAGGTTCTCGCAGCAGGTAAGAGACGTGGAAACGCGAGTCAAAAAAGTTTAAATATTTGTCGCGCCGTGGCGCTAGAGGTTCTGCCATAAAAAAACCACGCGTCGTATCTCCAATCCAGTCCAACTTTATTTAATGGTCCTGTACTTCTTTAGGGATGATAAAGGGTCATGAATTTACGCAAATGCCAGCGTTTGAGAAATACAAGCCAGAACTAATCGGTCCAGTGCCCGGTTGTGAAGAATTTGAGCTTGCCCCTGAGGAGTATTTTGGGTGCATCTCCAGACTGCCAAACTTCCCAACCCTTTTGGGGTTTAAAACTGAAAGTTCATATGACAAAATAAATAAGACAACTGTTGTAGCAAAATATTCAATTTAATATGGTAGTGTTTTATATGAAAATATCACGAACAATCAAATTTTATTTTTTTGAAAAAATTGAAATTAAAAACAAACTAAAGGGAATTTAAAGAAACTATAACAAGTTGACCAAATGTTGTAGAGCTACAATAGGGCTAGAAAACTCTGGTCGGTGAATTTGACTCATTATGGATCTTCTTCGTCTCATTTTGGTTTTCTTTTCTGCGCATGAGCAGCCTGTGTGGTCGTCCATTATCCCTTTACAGGCTTTCAATTTGAATGAGGATTTGCGGGAAACGGTTTCTAACAGTTTCCGAATGGTTTTCTCAGTATGCGAATTAGCTTTCAGTTCCTAATCAGGATCATTTACATTTAAATTTAATTATTATAAGATAGGCAAGTTTGAAGGAGCATTATAATTTAATTGTCCGTTTTTGTAAACTGCTATTTGTTACTATTATGGCCAATTTCGATGGCGATTTACCATTATCGCCAAATTTTGGTCGCAATTACAATCATCGCAAAAATATCGATCGCCAATTACGATTATCGCAAAAAATCGATCGCCAATTACGATTATCGCAAAATTTCAATCAAGATTACGATTCGAAACTTACCTCGAGCCTTTGATGATTATCATTACAAAGCAGGAAGACAATGGTCGCAATTTTATTTTGGATAAAAGTATCCCTATCTTGAAACTTCTTCATCAAGTCATTAGTTATGTCATCATAATGCTGAAAAAACAGAGTAAAGTACACTTGAATTAACACATCGGCTTTGTAACATTTTTTAAGGAAGTCAAAGATGACTAGAAATCAAACTTTTGTAGCCAAAGAATTTTAATTTCAAGAGAGCTGGGTTACGAATAGCTTAATATTCATGTAATTCCTAAGATCAAATTTATTATATTCTTTAACCTTGCATAAAGTTTGGTTCGATCATGACTAATGTTTGAGGCGAGTTATATTTAGTTTTTGCCACAGTGTTGAAAGGATTTATAATAATGTTCGTGTTTAGTTGACATCATTATGAAAACTTCATGCGTTTAATTCTTAACGGTTTTGGATTGGTGGGCTGATCTAAGCTCCATTATATAGTCATGGCGCCAGAGCTTCCATATTTTCTCAATCGTAATTTCACGATATTTGAATCTTTTTTCAGTTTTTGTCGCGAGGTTGGTACACTTTCTTTTATTTTAAAAGTTAACGGTGACAGTGACAGTGAATTTAATCTAAGCCCAACAAGGAATTCAGCGGGCGTGAGAGGAATTGGTTCATTTTGGTCATTGTAATTATAGGTGATAGGTTGACTATTTAATAGCGCTTCGGATTCTATAAGTACGGTCTCTAACTCTGTATAGCTCAAAAAAGCTTTACATAAGCACTTTTTAAGGCAGGTTTTGGTGGACCTCACAAGGCACTCCCAACATTCACCATACCAAACAGCTCTTTCAATTCCATGTCTTCCGAAGAATTCTTTTAACTGGTCCAGTTTCATGTTTTGTCAAATGATTTTTAAATCTGAGTTTTCTTTTTTTTTAATTTTTGCATTGTCTGTGTATATAATTTGTGGAACACCCCTCCTAGATATGATCCGTCTGAAGGCTAGCAGAAAATCATCAGTACTAAGAGAGGGGACAAGTTCTAAATGAATCCCGCGGGAGTAGTTAACCCACCGAAATATGGAGAGTTAATTAGGTCATTTAAGTGTGCCGCCAGCCTTCTAGCGCGCTAGACTCGCGCGTGTATACTCGCGTGAGTTTAGAATGGGGGAACACCGGTTTTTTATCCGGGGGGGGGGTTTCTCTGAGTTCGGTTATTGGTCGAGAGTGGGGGTCGCCAATTGAATAGGTCTTTGTTAATTGGTTAAGGGCGTGAACTTGTCTCTCTTTAGTCGTGACGTAATTGCCAGATAGAGTTTGTCTGATAAGGGAGTGCTCTCTTTATCTCGGTTATTCGCCTTGAAGAGAGCAGTGACTTCTAATGGATATCTTCTTACACACTATGCGTTATATAGTGACGTATCAACGATTCAAAGGGCGCGAGGATTTCCAATATATGGTCGCGTATCTTTTAGATCAATGCACTATGTATACAATATGTTTCGAACACCGAGTATCTGAAAGTGGGAAAATCGCTCGTGTTACAAAGAAATGCACGATATATGAAGATAAACCTCCTGAACATCAAGATATCGAATACCAGAATCAGGTGGAAATTTTGAAGCGATTAATATTTGATAGTAGTGACATTATTTTGGAGGATTTACATGACGGACTTTTATTTACCCGATTGGGTCACGGTATAAATCAAACAAGAGTTAAAGCCCCGGAAACGGATTCACCGGCGCCATTGTGTTTAGAAGAAAAAGCCGAATTTTACGGAAATGACTTTATAAAATGTTTACGGGAAGAATTGAGGAAATTAGGGACTCTCGATAGTATCTACGAGGAATATTTATCCTTTTTATTTCCCGGTAGTCGTTAATGTAATCTATTCTATAACCGTCAATTGATTAGGTCTTTGTTAATTGTTTAGGGGTTTTTAGGACGTGTCTGTACTTGTCTTTAGTCGTGACGTAATCGCCAGACTTAAATAAGAGTTTGTTTGATAAGAGAGCGATCTCTCTTTATCTCGGTTATTCGACGAACGCCTTGAAGAGAGCAGTGACTTCCGAGGGAGATCTTACAAAATGCGTTATATAGTGACGTATCAACGATTCAAAGGGCGCGAGGATTTTCAATATATGGTCGCGTATCTTTTAGCTCAATGCGCTATGTATACAATATGTTTCGAACACCGAGTATCTGAAAGTGGGAAAATCGCTCGTGTTACGAAGAAATGGCCGATGTTTAAAGATAGAGAGCCTCAAGATAAAGATATCGAGTATCAGAATCAGGTGGAAATTTTGAAACGATTCATATTACCTAGAAGTACCATTATTTTGGAGGAATTAGATGATGGACTTTTATTTACCCGATTGGGTCACGTATAAATCAACCAAGAGCCAAAGCCCCGGAAACGGATTCACCGGCGCCATTGTGTTTAGAAGAAAAAGCCGAATTTTACGGAAATGACTTTATAAAATACATACAGGAACAAATGAGTAAATTCGGTACTCCCGATAGTTTTTATCATGAACATTTACCCGTTTTATTTCCAAGTATATGTTAATGTAATCTTCTTTAAAACGTAGGAAGCGATTAAGGTTGCTCTCGGTGTAGTGGTTAGCGAGTTTGTTCGCCAATCAATAGATCGCGAGATCGAACCCCGCTCTAACCATCACATCGAGTTCAACCTTTTATTTCTAAATAAAATTGGATAACGTGTAAATCCTCATTCATTTTTAAATAAAATATCAATTATGTCGGTCAATTCTTTTTTCGTTACTCTGTTAAGTGATAAAACTGATGAATATCCCGATAATTCACAATCGTCTTTCACGGTCAAATTAGGTAAACCAATTATTCTTTCAAACGAATGGGAAATTGGTTTATCGGAAATATTAACACCGAAAATTTCAACCGTAATAGACAATACCTGTAACTCTTTCGAAATACAGGTACCTGAACGATATTTAACGAATGATGGCTGGGACGTTAGAAGAGTGGAGTTAATACCGCAAAAGTACGAAGGTTCGAAAGATAAAAATGGAAACGCCGTATTTTTTTCAATGCAGAATAAACTGGTGCGTGACTTAACCGTTCAGCTTGAAAAACAGAATTTTCCCGTGAAAATACAGGTTATAGATATGTCAGTCCCGACTGGGCCTCCTATCAAGAGAGTTAAATTATCAGTCGATGCCGGTCACCAGGCCAGGCTAGCTCCTGGCCCTCTGGCTCAGGTTTTAGGATTCGAAACGGACGAGTACATTACTGGGGAATACATTTGTCCCATTCCATTGTCTCAACAAGCTAGAAATATTACGATAAACTACACCAATAATTATATCGAGATAAAATTGAAAAAAACTTTAAAACTTCAAAATCGTATGGTAACGGTAAAGATTCCTGAGGGACCCTATAGCGTCGACGCCCTATTGGAAGCTATGAATAGAGCGATACCCGAAGCTCATCAATCTCGGTTTAATTTCTCATTAAACGATAACGGTACCGTTCGAATAACGACTGATAAGGAGTGCACCGTGCTTTTTAGAGGCGTTCGTAACAAATTAGGTTCTATGTTAGGATTCGGTGACCAAACTAATCGTCTATTAGGGTCTGCAAACGCCAACTTCAAACCGGATTTAGTCAGTCAATATTTATACGTTTACACTGATCTGATATACCCCCAGTTTATAGGCTCTGGTTTCAAACCTCTTCTACGCGTCATTCCCACTAAAAACGATACGTCGGAGAAAATTATCACATACGATACTATAGACTATTATCCTATAAGATCCAACGAAATTGAAACTATCAAAATTGATATTAGAGACGAAGCCGACGCTCCTATATCCTTTATATCGGATCGCATCATTATCAAAATTCACTTTAGACGACATGTCTCGACCTAATAGGTACGTGTCCTATTATCAGGATCAGTTCCTTGGATCTCCACCAGGTGTATTAGTGCAGAAAGGATTTGGTTTGGGAGGCATTTTTAGAGCTTTGATGAGAATGTTAACTCCTCTAGCGAAACCGATAGCTAAGAGCGTGGGTAAAGAAGCTTTAGGACTTGGTGGAAGGTTTATTCAAGATTTAAGCGCTGGAGAAGAACCCAAGAGAGCGTTCAAAAGGAATCTAAAAATAGCCGGCTCAAATTTAATTCATAAAGCGGGTGATAGTCTGGCTAATTCTCAGTACGGGTCTGGTATTCGACGGAAACGTCAGAAGATACGCAAGAAGAAAAGTAGATCAAAGGCCGATTTTTTATCATAAAACAAGATGGCCCAATTCGAAGGGATGATGGGGGAATTAGACCTATTCGCGACACCCCCTTTGAACGCTAATATTATAACTAGTAGCGACGAAAGTTATCAACCTTTAAGTTCCGTAACGGATAGTGGACCTTTGGAATTTTTTGTCCCTGGCACGAGCGAACATTATATCGACCTTTCTAAAACTAGGTTAAGGCTGAAGGTCAGGGTGCTTCATTTGGACGGCACCGAAGTACCAGCCGCTGAAACCAAAGTAGCTCCGGTTAATCTTTTACACGCCGCCCTCTTTTCCCAAATAGACGTCTTTTTAGGAAACACGAGCGTTCAGTCCCCTAACCAAGGAGCCCCTTATATCGCTTATCTCGAGAATTTATTAAATTACGGTATAGATGCTAAAGAAAGCCAACTAAATCTAGGGTTGTATTATAAGGATAATCCGATCGATCCCGATTCCGCCTGGGTGGCAGCCAATAAAAATCTTACTACCAATGGGATATTAAGAAGAGCCGAGAGAGCCAAGGTATCGAGTACGATAGATTTATACGCCCCGTTACACGTTGATATTTGTCGCTTAAATCGTTTCCTATTGAATAATGTAGACGTTAGATTTAGGCTTATTCGATCCAAACCAGAGTTTTGCGTAATATCGAAAGAAGCCGCTGATAAGAAATATAAAGTGCTTATCGATAATGCCTCATTGTACGTTAAAAGACTAAAAATAAATCCCGAAATAATGTTAGCCCACGCTACGGTATTAGAGCAAACCAGCGCCATCTATCCTTTGAATCAAACAGTCGTGAAAACCTTTTCAATTCCAGCTGGAATGAACGACGTTAATCGAGAAAACGTCTTCTTAGGTAAAATACCTCAAAGAGTAATCATAGGTCTAGTTCGAACCTCGGCCTTTAATGGTAATCATTCTTTAAACCCCTTTAATTTTGAAACCTTTGATCTTAATTACCTATCCGTCAACGTCGGTACCGATACCTATCCTTCGGAAGCCTTTA
Organism: Phalangium opilio; assembly: GCF_054372755.1. NCBI lineage: Eukaryota > Metazoa > Arthropoda > Arachnida > Opiliones > Phalangiidae > Phalangium > Phalangium opilio. Next base: position 90,200 of record NW_028324173.1, read on the forward strand.
CGCCTGATTACGAAAACAATCTATACACTCGAGAGTACATGTCGTTATTCACCTCTCTAAACACATACAGAAAAAACAAGGGAAATTTTATCACGTACGAAGAGTACAAAAAAGGTTACGCTTTGTATTGCCTAGATTTAAGCCCGGATGAAAATGCGGGGGCTAGTCATCTTTCTTTGCCCCGACAAGGAAATCTACGTATCAATATGAAATTTAAAAACAATTTACCACACAATGTCACGTGCATAATTTATTCCGAATTTGAAAATTCTATCATCATAACTAGGGATCGCTCGGTGTTATTTAATCCCGAGTAAAAAGGCTCTATATAACCTCTGATTTAAGAAGCATTCTCTCATAACCGGTTAGAGATGAATCAAGTACACTACCTATCGGAGAAGCAAAACATTTACGTTGGAAGCGGAATTCTTCCCGTCTTCAATGTCAAACGACTCGATACTAAAACCGAAGCGTCTTTCGACAGTTGTATTTGGAATAGTATATGGACTTTCGAAGCGGATATTGGGGCCAATTCTCTAACTTTTTAAGCGAGTTATCGCATGTGATAACTATCGTCTAAAGGGTTGATGCCAACCTCGTGAGTTCTATGAGAGCACGCTATCTAAATAGGTGATTAGTCATAGGTGTCATCAAACCTTGAACGAAAAATCGGTGTATGTCTCGTGAATTCCGCTCGTGCTAATAAACAACAAAGTAGGCAAGTTTATTTTTACCGTCTTTAATATTCACGAGAGTGATAACTTATCGAAAGGGTTTAAACTGGTCGATAAGTTATCCCTTGCTTTATAACCAAAGACGGTAAAAAATAAACGTGCCCAGCTTGTTTTTTATTAGCACGAGCGGAATTCACGAGACATCCACCGATTTTCGTTCAAGGCTTGATGACACACATAAATAATAGCCTATTCAGATCTCGCGCTCTCATAGAACACACGAGGTTGACATCAACCCTTTAGACGATAGTTATCACTTGCGATAACTCGCTTAAAAAGTTAGAGAATTGCCCCCAGTGACGCTTTCTTTAACGGAATAACGGGACGATTTCTGACTTGGTTAGTTGACGGTACTCAGAGAGTTAAGCTAGAATGCTTCGTATGTCAGAGAGGAAAAATAGTTGATATTCGTCAATATATTAGAGGATCGAATAATAGATATAATATTCTATTCTCAACATCGAAAGGATTTTCATTAAATAAAGACAGTTGGTTAAGGTTAAAGAACTTGAAAAATGTTATTGGTAGCGAATTAAAGCGAAAAGAAGAGGCCAGAGAAATAATGAAGAAAATTATCTTGGACAGTTTGACCAATATTTTATTTAATTTCACTGATTCGTGCGAAAATATCAGCTGTCACAACGAAATCGCCCACGATATCACTTGTTTACCCACGGATACTAATTGGAGCGAGAGAGTGGAGAAAAACCTAATTAGTGCTATTCCGTTGCTTAACTACGAAAGAATTCTAGAATCCTTTGTCGAGGAATACGGAGATTACGAAGACGACGTCTCAATTTTATTTAACGATATTCTCGGAAACTTTGTCGGTCTAAAAACTGAACTAATGTACGGTTAAAATATATGTCACTCTTATCTCGCGTGTATTGGGTCATGGATTACTCTAAGGCGTCTGAAAATATTCCGAGAGGATTTGAAATCGTTGGAATGCGTTACCTCGGAGAAGAGCAAAATGAATTTAATATCGAAATTACTCGATAAACGGTGCCAAGGGACCAGGAGATATTCGCCAGAGAACAACCACTACCGAAGCTAATGTCCTAAATGATCCAGTGTTTAATGACGTATCTATTTAAAATATATTCTTGGAAATTTTGTCGGTCTAAAAGCAATGTATTGTTAATTTTTAAGTAACCGAATAAAATATAAATTACTCTTATTGTTGCGTTTCCTATACCTACGTTATATATCAATTTTTTTTCCTTATTTAGAAAATATTCCAGAAAATTGTATCTCTCCCTCTTATATAATACCCTACAACTACGTTATATTATCAGATATCATTTTCGATCTTGTTTAGAAAAAATGTCTCTCTCAAACGCGTACTACGACCCCGAAAATCCCTCCTCTTTTTCCGGATTGGATAAATTAACGAAAGGAGTTCCTCAGTCTTCGAGGAAAGAAGTTGAGAGTTTTCTATTAAAACAACCCACCTATACTATTCATCGTTATCGTCGATTAAAGTTTCCTCGCAATAAAATTACAGTGACATCTATGGATGAGACTCATCAGGCTGATTTAATAGTTTTAGATAAACTTTCCAGATACAACAAGGGTATGAAATATTTGTTAAGTAATATAGATGTTTTGAGTAAATACGCCTACGTTATACCTATTAAAAACAAGACTTCCGCGGAAGTTATAAGAGCTTTTAAAATAATACATAAAGATGTTGTACCCACGAATATAAATACGGACGCTGGCTCTGAATTTTTAGCTAAACCAGTTCAGCAATATTTTAAAGAGAAAGGTATTCACCACTACGTAGCTTACGGGAATAAAAAAATTGCGATCTGCGAGAGATTTAACAGAACGGTTCAAGAGAAAATACACAAATTCATAACTAGCGCTGATACTCGTAGCTATCTGAGTGCGTTACCAAAAATAGTTAAGGCTTACAATCACTCGATACACCGCTCAACTGGTATCGCGCCAGTCAATGTTAATCTACAAAATGAGCATAAGGTGTGGTACAGTCTTTTCGGTACCATTAAACCTGGGACAAAACCAAAGCTAAAAGAAGGTGATTTAGTAAGGTTGAGTAAATTTGAAAAAACCTTTTCAAAGGGATATAAAGGCTACTTTACAAAAGAGATCTTTATTATTGATAAGGTTTTATACCGTAATCCTCCAGTATACGTCGTTAAAGACAAAAATAACGAGATAATTAAAGGAACGTTTTACGAATACGAACTATCTAAAGTGATATGAATACGTTACAAATAAATCAAATATTATCATGCGACCAGAGGACAAAACCCTACTACCTAGGTACTTTTCCTAGAGACATGCTTCCCAGTAAACCTAGAAAGAAGAAATTTTGTTTTGTTCTGAACACGGAGAGAGCCGAGGATCCTGGACTTCATTGGGTAGCCATTTACGTTGAAAACAATGAAGGTAATTTTTTCTGCAGCTACGGGCAGAGCCCGGATACGTATAAAATTAACCTGGCCAAATACGCGTCCAGATGGATCTATAACGATAAATTAATTCAAGATATGTTCTCCCTTTGTTGCGGACCTCATTGTATATTCTTCCTTATTCAAAGATGTCTGGGAAATTCGTTTCATAGAGTTCTGAAAATGTATGAAAATAAAACGGAAATTAACGACGCCTTATCTTTATGGAATACCTGCCTTCACTTGTTAAGACATAGATATGAAAAATGTAACCAATAAAATATTAAAGTTGTAATGTTTAATAATCAGATACACTTGTATTGAATGCGAGAATAAAAATATTTATTATTCGACTATAATTTTTTATATAAATTGTAATTATCATGCTTTTATATAAATTGTAATTATCATGCTTTTATATAAATTGTAATTATCATGCTTTTATATATAATCAGATACAAGCTTTTTTATATACTCAAATACATGCTTTTATATAATCAGATACGTGTTTTTCAATATAATGAGTTAGATGCTTTTATATAAAATGTAATAATCATTATTAAGGTTATTTTTTTGCCTTTCTATAAGTTACCCATTCGATCTTAGATTCGGGCTTTTGAAGTTCTTTCAAACTAGCTTCGCGATCTTTTTTTATTTTGGCTTGTGTAGGGTACGGTTTTGATTTCGTAGATGGAATTTTCGCAAGTCTTTTTTTCGGCGAAGTCTCATCGTTAGGGTTAAGTTTCCGGAACTTTGAACCAGAAGCGCCCTTCGTTGATAAGGCCTGTTGAGACGTCACGGGCTGATTCGGTACCATGGGTGTTAAAACTGGCATACTCGGCGTTTGAGACGTCCCGGACTGTTTCGGTACCACGGGTCCCATGGGTGTTAAAATTGGCATACTGGTCGTTCGAGAGAGAGACGCTGGCGTAGTAAACGATATCGCCGGTGTTTGACCCATTGCTGTACTACTCATTATAGGCTGTTGGGTAGTCAGACTCGAGGAGATATTAAAAGGGATACTTTGGGGAGGGGTAGCGACATTAGTAGGGACAATTTGGGAGGGGGTAGAGATATTAATAGGTATATTCTGGATAGGGGTAGGCCACGATGGAGGAATCCAAGACGAGGATGAAGGACTTAGAGGCTGTATTTTACTCGACACTCCGGGTCCTGGAAAAGACGAACTCGTTGTAGGTGGCAAGATAGTAACGCTTGGTGGCTCCGCTAAACTCTTTAAAGATAAATATTTTTGAAGAGTTAAAAGGTACTCCTTCAATTTTTCCTCGGCAGAACCAGGCTTTCTCAGTACCTCTTTAATGGCGTTGTCTAAACTGTTAACTTCCTTTTGATTGTCCGTCAGTAAAGCCGCTGGTACTAAAACGCACTTTTTCATTATCTAGTAAAGACCGAAGCTATTGTCGGTATTAACATTGAAAACGCCGGCCAGAATCCTCCTACCTGTTTAATTAACACCTGTCGCCTCTTTTTGTCGCTTAAACCTCTCTTGGATAAATACCTTATAACGTTTTTGTAACGTTGAAGTCTTTTCTTTTTATGACGATTCAATGGAATACCGCCGTTCTTCAAATTATAACAAATACCGCTTATACAATCCAATTGGGGTCGCGTACACTTTGATATTAAAAGTTTTCTTTGATTCACACCGCTTTTACGCAAGAGATTTAAAAAGGGTAATTGGTTCCTAACCGACACGGGTAAAGGCATGTCTCGAAATGAGGTTAAATAAATTGAGATTTATATTTTATGGATTATTATTTTCTAACGTAGATTACCATCGGTCCTTCATTAGGGAATATATTGGACCTAAGTCTTAAACTATTATCGGTACTTTGTTTTAGATCTATTAAGATATAAGAATACGCTTTTTCGGTACACTCTTCGTACGCTTCCGTTAGGCGTTTGGTGTCTGTAGGAAAAAGCTGACGACTTAAATAGCGAACCTGGTTATTATCCCTAGGATTTTTAAACATAACGATATAAGAACAGTTCAATGATATATTTCTAGAATATTTACCTGGGTTAAAGACATTTTGAGACAGCAGCACGATGCTTAAAGATAAATGATGACTCCCGACACAAAAAAGATTACTTATAAACTCCTGTTTGGTACAGGTGTTAGCTAGATCGTCTAGGATTAAAAGATTATTTATTCGTTTATCAAAAAAATCAGAATCATTAGGAATTAGTCCTTCGTGGAATTCAATAGGTAAAAAGAGTTTCAGTTCATCAAAAATGTCCTGATAAACGCTATAGCAATAGACTATTCTATCAGGAGGTTTGTCCATGATAATGTCTTTATATTTGAGTAAATTTATTACCCACGTTGTTTTCCCCGAGCTGCTTGGACCAGCCAGTAAAATGGTCATCGGTGTTTCTAAGCGGAGGCGATATTCTAACCCGTTCTCCATTTTTAAAACGTTCTCTAATATCGTCTATGAATTCGTAGTTGACTCGATCTTCGCACGGTATCACTCTCACTTTGACCAGGTGGGAAAACGTGACCCGATGTTTAGTGGTCCGTTTTCTCATTTGACGTGGCAGACGGGTCTTGATGATTTAAATATCCGTAAGGAAGTGTTGTGTAATCCTCTAAGACTCTACGTTTATTGAAACTATATCCAAAGGTTTTCTTTAGATTGCCTAATAAAAGTGTGGCTGTTTCTTTACGTCTTACAACATTAAATGGAACGGTGACCGACAAAGTTTTCGAGGGACTATATAAAACACTTTTAATCGAATCAAAGTTAATGATTTCTTCATTTCTTCTGTTAAGGGTAATACCTTTCATCTTAATAACAGATTTACCGTCCGAGGTACGGTAAGCGTACGACTTAGGCCCTGTCGAGACAAATTCGAGAATCGTCTCACCCTTTAACTCATCCGTCCAACACCCTAGATTACTAGATAAGGGGGGTAAATATTCCCCTTCCATTGTTACAACTATACATGAATCGGTGTCACAATAAAGTAACCTCTTACCCATTTTACTTATCGTATTATACAACTCGATACGTCCTAATGAACTAACAAAGGAAGCTATCGTGGGACTTCCCTTGTAGTAGGTAGGAGCGTATTCTTTTTTTAGTTTATAACTGACTAAACAGATTTTATCGTTTACAGGTTTTAGGTCTAACAGTTCTTTCGTTTCATCAGTTATTATCTTAACTAATCCAGCGTAAGAGTCAATGTATACATTTTTTCTCTTATCCGTATTGTAACCCATTTTACCCCAAAGCGAATTTAGACATAGTTTACTAATGGCGCGAAGAGTGGGGTTGTCCACTATCTCTTCTTTATTAATAACTATTCCTTCTCGGTCATAAATTGATTTTAAATACGCTTCTTTTTGCTCTTCGCTTTCTATTCCCGAAGGCCAACCTGAACTAGATTGTTTAATTTTAAGGTAACAATCAATGAACGTGTCAAATAAACCGGTATTTTCTTTTCTGTCAAACTTATCTTTGTAATGTTGGACTTCAAAAAACTCTAGAATCTTATATCCATTTTTAACTGCTAGATATACCTCGGGACTTGGCCAACAACCGCAGAAGGATCTTTCTTCCGAATTATGTGTACAGACTGATTGTTCAGTTTCAACGCATTTTAAACACAAAGCAAAGAAAAGTTTCTTTTTAGTTTTAATTGGAAGGACAGGCAAAAATAGATTTTCAGGCGCTAATACTCGACAAGAAATAAGACCGAAATAAAAATTAGGTTCAAAGTTGAAGTCTTTCGTAATAATTTCAGGATGACCTTTAGGAAATACGCCCCATTTACATACGTAAGGATAGAGCGAGCAGATATCTAGGTATTGAATAGACTCGCGTTTTGCCTTATAATACAGACATATACACTCGCTTCTTCCCCCGTACAAGGCACTCCTGGATCCAATTGGTTGTTTAAATTTTAAACTGTCACAATAGTTTAGCGTCAGGATCATCTCGTAATCTCTCATTGAACTCGCATTCCCAAATATTGAGGTGTTCGGCGTTCGGTAAAATCTTTTTTAGATAATTTTCCCTATCTAGAGTTCTTTCGTAGACATTTCTGTTTAGATCTTTAACTATAGGATTGTACTCGTAATGTTTTGTGTGTTTTACACATCCGTGATAGACGCATCCGTTATAGTTTAAAACAATTTCAGGATTTTTACAATATCCGTCTATTAAATAGTTTGACACCCTTTTTTCCCCTTCCAATGACAAGGCAGTTTGAAATTTTACCCCGCGTAATTTTTCTTCCAAGGCTATACACTTTAAGGCTCCGATACTAAAATTTCCACGAAAACCCTTTGCAGGTACGACACCTAGTGTGTATTTTTCAAGATGTTTGTGAAGGAAAATATTAGTTACTGTTCCCGCTATGGTAATACCACCTACGTTAAGCACGTCGACCCCGGAGACATTCCTAAATAACTCTCTAAATTTTTCCATTCCTAATTGTAGGACCTTAACATCTTGAATAGCGTATGTTTCAAGCTCCTGTCTCAGATTATAGGGCTTATCCTTTCTTTCCGAATACCATTTCATAAAATCCGCGTGCTCCTTATCTTTAAAATTATCGGGCTCAAATTGATGTATCTCGGGTATAGGGCCTACATAGTCTAACGTTTTTTCATTATGGAACAGATGCGGGAAATAGTCTTTTTTTTCTTCCCCGAGATCGAATGTAGAGGGAAATTTCCTTAAGGGGACGCTAATAAATCTGTAACTGTCAATGAATTTGATCTTTAGATTTTTTAAGAAGAGTGCCATGATTTTTGAACCGTTGAAGATAGGCTCAGGAACTATATTCCTTCTAAGTATTTCTTTCAATATAAAGAAAAAATCGAACCCTGCCCCGTTATGAGCGCAGCAGAGTACATCGGAAAACAACATTCGCGCAACCTTTACTTTCTTATTTCCCTTTTTAATAGAGCTTGTCTCACATTGGAAAAGATTGTCTATAAAATCCTTTATACAATCAAAGCCCCTAAAGACACGAATGGTAAATTCTTTTGAATCAACGGATTCTTGCGCAGCGGAAACCAAGAGTACGGGAGTGTGTTCATTATTTAAAGGGATAGTTTCACAATCGAAGTATAGAAGACGAACAGGAGGATAATCAATATCTAGGGGCATCACCCAACAATGATTTTTTTCATGCGTAATTTTACAATTTTTGCAATTTAGATCACACTTATGATTTGGTTTTATTTCGCGAGCGCAATTTCCGCATCGTTTCAAAGAATCGCATGTTCCGTTACTCTTATGGTTATTGAAACATTCGGTTCCCTTTAAAATCTATTACACTCCTCGCATCTTATGAGTTTATACTCGTCTTTTTCATGATAAGCCTCCGTTGTTAAACAGCGGTAACACTTAGCCATTTCCGAGCAAGAATGACTAGATTTTTCTTCCAGACCGTAAAATAGGGTTAAACAGTATTGACAATAAGCCTTAGCCGCGAACATTGAGATGTAAGACCGTACAACATGCATATAATTCCCAACTTTGAGGAGGAAAATTTTTTTTTCCTTGTGAGGACCTATAAATATTTTCTCAAACTTCTCTTCCGCTGAAAAAATTACAATCTGGTAATCTGACAAGGCATTTTGAAACTTTTGAACACCCAATAAATCTACAGGACCCTCCGGGACTTCGGCTAATGCGTGTAACTCTAAAGCCGCGGTTTTTTGGGAAGGGTGGTCTACATTTCTTAATAATCGGAAGCTCCATTGATTAAACTCGTTTAGCTTTCCTATTGATTTTAAATAAGTTCGATCAGCTAGACTTTTACCCACGGCTAAGGCTCTAGAAACGCATAGAGTATCATTATTTCTAATAGGTATGTAAGCATAACCTTGATCAATATATTTATCCAGTTCAGCTATAGTTCGATTATGCACCGCTTTTCTACCTGTCATTGGAACATTGCATTTTAAAAGAATAACATCAATTTTTAGAGAACCCTCTAATAAAAGACTACGTTTGGACTGAGCCACCTTTTCGATACTAGAGAGTAATCGATCAGGAGTTAACTCATTTATCGCCATAAATCTTAAATTTACAGGGTTCTCTAACGCGTCGGAGCTTATGGCGAATCTAATTAAGTTATACTCTTCATTATTTTGCGTGATTTGGTTTATAAGAGATGTTAATATTTGGGAAAGTTGTTCGTGAATTTTTGTTAATTTTAGTTCTTCTAAGTTACGGAATTTAACATTATATTCTGTTGTAATACATTTATATTTTCTAGATTTTCGATTAGATATTTTGTCTATCTTGAAATATTGTTCAGGTCTAAATTTTGTGGATAAATCGATGGGATAAAGTTCATCATCTGAGGATGACGAAGTGTCTCGACATTTTTTTCTTAATGGGAAAGTTCTTCAAATCTATTGATTGTTTTCTCCAAGGCAACTATTATGTTATGTAGATCGTCTGAATCTCTTATTACGAACTGCTTCTCATAGGGTTGTCCTCTGTATTTAAAGATGGCTATTTCTCGGTCAGGCGTGGTGGCTATTTGAATGGGTTCTTCTGACATATATACCGTTGCGCCCCAATCTCCCTGAGCGTTGTTCAGAATTGATTTCAGTTCAAATGCGCTCTCGTATTTAATACATATACCGTCCTTAGTAGGGATGGGAAACGGTTTTCGCGGGTTCTTTGATTTCGCGTACCTCCTAATATCAAGGTATAGAGTACCATTGAACGACGATATTTTAACACCTAATAATCTATCCCGACCATATTCTATTATATGATCTTTCCAATCTTCCTTTTTAAATCCCGACTGAGATAACAAGGTCTCTACTTCTTTGTCACAGGATTGTGTCTCATCCTTTGATTCGGCCTATTGAAATGCCTATTTCCTATGAACTAAATCTTCTAATCTCATTGAAAAAGTATAAAGTACTCACCATTCTCAGGAATAGAAATTTCTTGCTGCGAGATGTTAATGCAGTAATTTCGGCACGAATGAATCTCGAACGTTGAGTCTGAGCTTTTATACTATACGGTTGTTATCTTTTCTAGCTTTACGTCCGAGAGGGTTTCATATTACTTAACTACGTCATTATATATTCAGTAAATTAAATTTATATTTAAACCTTCAACGACATCTGTTTCTTTTTAACGAAATTGAATAATTATAACCTTAAGGTCAAAATTAAATTAGTTTTCGGCGTGTGACAATTTATAACTAACTCTTTCCCATAGGCCGATGAACGTATTTATTCGCGTCATAATATTAAATTACATCCGCATCTTTTATTTTTAAGTCTCCAAACACATCTGGTTTAGTTTAACTTTATATAACTCGTTCAGTTGTAATCTTAAACTTAGTTATAGATATTTTATAAATCTTTCCTATCGTCGATGATCGTCTTTATTTATGTTATTATATATGTATAGATTAAATAATATTAGATTTAATTCGTATCTTTTATTTTTCAAAGTCTCCAAACACATCTGTTTTCCTTTAATTTTTTATCCAAGTCTTTCACGTGTAATCTTAAGGCTACACTTAACTATCGAAAATTTTATAACTAATTATACTATCACCGATGAACGGTTTCGTGTTACTATCGGACTCCTAGTATACTCGTGGGTGAGAAAAAATGTATAAATACAGCGTTTAAGCCTTTGTATTCTCTACAACGCAATAAAATTTCATAAACTCAATAACTTCTTCTTCTAGTCTCGCAATAAAAAAATGTAAGTATTTTTCTAGTATTTTAAAATGGTTAGGCAACAGTGACCCTTATCTTAGTGTCTTTTAGTTTCTAACGCATCACCATATATCTATAACCTCTTCTTTACTCAGAAGTCTTTTTAAAAACTTAATATATACATATAATGTAAGTATTTTCTATTAGATTTAAACCCTCGATTAAGAGACTTATATTTTAAAATAGGGAGTCCCTTATCTTTATCGCCACGAGCTTCGCGATCGTTTTTAGTCGCGCTAGGAACCTACGTTGTAGGTTTCTAGTCAAAGAGGTATTAAATCTTAACTAATATTTTAGAATTTTTCCTTATACGTGTGTTTTCATTTTAATAGATAGGCTGCATACGCGATAGCGGTGAACGTAGCGTTAGGAATTTTCAAATTCCTGACGAGGAGTGTTTCCGTAGAACGGATAACACGGTTATTTATAATAACCTCAGACATTCCGGTTTGGGGCGTGATGGTGAATACGGTCAAGACGAGATCCGAACCGTACTTCAACAATTAACCCGAGGTTGCGATACCGTTTACGTAAAAGGGCCAGATCAAAAAGAATTTTTAAATTTTTTTCTTGGAACCCTCCGGGTTGTGGATATAGGAAGGTTGGGTGCCCCTTCAATTCGCATTATGCCGGGAGGGGAAGATGTCTATGACCCCCATTTACGATTCCCGCATAACGGAGATAGATGCGCTCTGGTAAGAGCTAGAAAAATTGAGGTCTTTTTCAACGCTCAAGAAATGGCACCTCAGAGCCGCGCCGGCTCGGTCGATTGGGGTTTAGCCGACGAAGCTCCGGTTTCGCCGGCACCCAATCGTAATTTAATTCCGGCCGGTGCTGAATCTCCTTATTCGTGGGAGAGTAATTGGGGTGACGATAGCGACATAGATATCCCCATTTTACGTAACGTTATCAACACTGAATACCGGCCCCGTATCGAAACCCCTCCTCCCCCATACCCTGGTACTCCTTCCCCTCCTCCAAACATCCTTCCTCCCGATGACCCGCTTGAGCGAATTCAACAACCACCCCAGGCTGTTGTCATTCAGGAAGGACCTCCGATTCCTGGCGCCGATCATCGCGAGATAACGTTAAACCTGTCTGACGGTAAATAGAAAACTTTTTTAAATAATGCATCATTTATTAACTGTAAACTAATGAATCATTTATTAATTGTAAACTAATCTTTTGCAGTTCCGCGCGACACCCCGATCCTAATCACCGTGGCGGGTGGTAAGTATATATTAGCATTTGAAAAGGTTTACAATAGGGTATAATAATACTCTATTGATTCGTTACAGAGGGGCCTTTGCTTTTAAAGATTACTTTTTAAAATTTATTCATATATATTTACTTTTTAAAATTTATTCATATTTATATATTTCATCTTATCTATTTTGTGTATTTTCATTTTATATCTTACTTTTATGTATTATTCAATTATATCTTATTTTCTGTATTTTTCATTTATTATTTATGCATTTAATGTATATGTAATCGTACAATTAAAGTAAATTTTTACAGTTAAAGATTACGTTGTCAGTCAATACCTTTAAAACTATTGGCGACATCTTGTTCAGTCAATTTTCTGATCTTTCTAGCGCAATGACCGAGTAGCGGATAACATGTAGGCGTAGAGAAAACCGTCTCCAGTGAAATTCGAGACGTTAACAGATGTCTAACATACGTCGCATAAGCTAACACCCTCTTATCTAAATCTGGCCATTACGTCACGACTAAAGAAGTTCACGCCCCTTAACCAGTTAAAAAAGACCTAATCAATTGGCGACCCCCACCCTCGACCAATAAACGAACTCAAAGAAACCCCCCCGGATAAAAAAACCGGTGTTCCCCCACTCTAGACACACGCGAGTATACACGCGCGGGTCTAGCGCGCTAGAAGGCTGGCGGCACACTTAAATGACCTAATTAACTCTCCATATTTCGGTGGGTTAACTACTCGCGGGTGACAGCACAAGTAGCTTGGCATAAGTTTTTTGTTCTTGGTTGTTGGTTTTAGCTATAAAGGACCTGCAAAATCTATCCCTATGATTGAAAATGGTGGGGATTGGCCTATTCTGTCCCTAGGTAAGGGTGCGATTGGCATATCACCTGGCCTCGCTCGTAATCTTTTGCATGCAATGTATCCGAGAAAAAAGGGACTAGATGTAACCCCAAAGGGCACTCGGATCATTCTAAGTATAACGTGCTGATCCTGTTTAATCCTCCCATCTTCCTCCCGGAACCAGATAAATCTCACAGAGTATTTATCGGACTCATCTAGAGCGATTTGCAAAAAAGCCTTCTCTATGTCTGCGACTATAGCGACTTTTCCATATCTAAATCTCAATAATAACAATAGCAAGTTAGGATTAAAATTTGGGCCGGGAAGGTGACATTCGTTTAAAGGAGTGTGAAGACCCATCCAATACCACCCGAGTTTTGGTGGTCTTTACATGTTCTCTTTCGACACCTTGTTGAGGCATATAATAGGTGCCAGGTTTAGATAATTGCACTTAGTCTTCTGGTACCACTTCAGCTATACCTAGCTCTAATTGCTCCTTAACTACGGCCTTGTACCTTTCATAATATCCTTGATCTTTTTCAAATTTTCGTTCCAAACTTGAGCTCTTTTTCTAGTGACAGGCAAGTTATTTGGTAAGGTTTCTTTACTAAACATCCAAGGCAATTTTACAACATAAAAACCCTGATTTGGGTGAAATTTTGTATCCTCAAAAAAGGTTGTGAAGGCTTGATCATTGGGGTTCTTTTTTTCTCAGAACTATCAATCTATACACTTCGATCAAATCGAAAAACGTTCTAAGCGTTTTCTTCACCCGTTGTTCCCCTAAACTTATCAGCATAGATGTCACTGACTGCTTCTATTTGCCCTTTCAGAACTTTTCTCAGGTCCGCTTAAACACCAACCTAGTTTTGTTAATAATGCTACGGTTCGGGGTCCTAACCTTTCAGTTTTTCCACTGACTATTACCCAATAATAATCTGCCCCTATTAGGATGTCTATATCTGGATGGCGTTCGACGTTTTCTACGACGGGATTATCTGCTAATTTTATTCCCTTTGATTGGAGAATCTCACGAAACTCTAGGTCATTGTAATTCGAGAAATTGTACGCTAAGAAGCTTTGGACAACGGCTACTATTTCTACCGTTTCTTCTGGGTTCTCTTTATTCTCTAAATTACCGACAAGATATATGAATTTTTCTACCTAATGTTGCCTTGCCGTAGATGGCAAGAATGTCATGATACACCAGTGGAACATTGCATTATAATTAGAAACTAAGTGATAATTATCTTGATTTAATAATTGTTCTTTGTTTAGAATGCACCCTGATCAAAAATGATATGCCCTCTCTGGTTATATGATAGTCGACTGACACCAGTGACATTTATTTATATGGTTTCAAAACGATTGTTTTGATGGCTTGATGGCTATTGTGGACGCTAGATATAGATTTTAAGTTGTGGATATTGTAGGATACGTTTCTGATTCTGATGGTGGAATTTTTTAGTCTTTCTCATTTGGACAAGCTGTTGAAAGCAATAAAACTGGACTTTCTCCACCAGTGTTTCTACCGAAGACGGTCGTTTCTTCTCCCCACGTACTTGTTGGATATGATGCTTTTCAACTGTTAAAGAATTTCATGAAACCCTATTTTCGAGAAGGTCGCCTCAAGGAATTCTCAAATTGTTTTTTCTTTATCGTTTAAGCAGAGCCAGGTAAACTTGAAACCAGGGCTGTGCGAGTCCTGATTTTTGAGTTTCAAATCCAAGTTTAAAATGACAATGTGACTTTATTCTTCTAGATTATTGTTCAATTATAAAGGTTGTGTAGTGAAAATGCCTTCGATATTTTAGCCACACGTTGGAGATTTTTCCGTAGACCTCTAATTTTGAAGCCATCTAACGTAGACAAAGTTATTAGAGCTTGTGATATGCTACATAATTTTTCAATGATTGACGAAGAAGCTTTGATAAAATGTTTTCGGAAAATGAAATTGTTCTTGAAAAAGCGGAGATATGCAATTTTTTGAATAAATTTAGAGGGAATAGATCGATTAAGAGTAAAATCAGCTGATTGAATTAAATAGTGATTAAGGATTAAACTACTAAAAATACTTAAAGAAAAATTTCAATGTCTGAACTTCAGTCAATTTATAAACCTCACTCATATCGTAGGTTTTTTTCGGTCTTGGTCCAAACAAAGACGTTTTTGTATAATAGAAAATGCGGTTTTGGCTTTTGCCGTTTCCTACAACTTCTCGCAATCAGAGTTCATGGAGAAAGCCAACCTGTTGTAAGACAAACGTAACAACGTCGTTTGTGTCAATTTTAACACGTGATCTTTGTTTCAGGGTTGAACAATTAGCAGAAAATGATCTAGCATTCCCATACTTCTACAAAGCGCGATACTCGCTCGATCTCATCCAATGGAATCGGCTTGAGGACGATTTTTCTCCGATATCCGTGAAGGAAATCGAAAGCCTTATTTCTCTGTACTACATGGGAAAGATCATCGCGCTATTGGCATTAATATTGGAATATGCTTTATTCCTTCTGCTGGCTTTGAAGAACTCGAGATCCGCAGCAAAGGTCTCGAGACGACGTTTACATCGAGTTAACCGTCATAAAATATTATCATGAAAATATATGAATACTAACGTATTCCCACCTCTTACCATAAACAAGGGATTTCTCTTAGACGCTCGTTCAGCAGATGATAAAATATGACTCGCTACCCCTAACCCTCCCCCCGTAAAATTTTGTGAGTAAGAGGAAAAGGAGTATTCTATCTCTCTTTGCGCATGGATGAAATTTCAAATGTACTACTCAGTTTTCACCCTAAATTTACAGTTAGTTCTCCGCACGTGACTCAGCGTTTTCCGCCTCGATAGCCGTCTCACAATCTCGGGTGTACGGCATGTTTGGTTGCCGGCTTTTAGAACTACTTGGGAATTTCAATACGTTAGTATTTATACCCACTGAAGATTTTTTTTAAAAAAACCTGTATTTACAGTCAGTTTGTTGAAAAGATATTGCTTTAAAAAGTAAGAGAAAATTGTGATAAGTAATGTTCATGCTTAAAACTAAATATAAATAACTGAAAATACATACGTCTACTTACTTATAAAGTAATATAATTTCTGAATAAAAATACTCCTGCTTAAAACAAAATATCAATTTCAAAACATCAATATTTCTGCTTAAATATGAGGAAAATAGACGTTAGCTAGCTTAAATCTAAATAAAGTTTATGTACTTTTGCTAAAAATACGTGCACTTTTGCTTAAAATCTAAATAAATTACGAGTACTTTTGCTTAAAATCTAAAATAGATGTACTTTTGCTTAAATCTAAATAAAATAGATTTACTTTTTCTTAAATCTAAACAATATAGATGTACTTTTGTTTAAATCTAAAAGATATAGATGTACTTCTGCTTAAACCTAAAAAAGACATACTTTTGCTTTACTCAAAAGAAAATAGATGTGGATTCATCTAAAAGACTTGTCTGTATTGGAAATTAAATTTGGGGGTTGAAGAATTTTACATTTTGTCGAAATTTGAGAAGTCCAACTAGATGTTACAAGCTATCTCGCATTAAGCAAGAATTGAACATAAAGTAAACGGATGCTGTACCTATCTCTAAATAAAACCATTCAAGCTGGTAAGACGAAATGTAAACAGTTTCGGGTAGACGTATTCATCCGCGAGTTCTTACGAAAAACTAGATTCTTGGAAGGCGAAAAAAAACCATAACTCGACGCTTCGCGAAACCCTCTTTGATACGTACTTCACGCTTTTTACTTCTGGTACGATCAAATTCAATGAGATTTGCCAAAGCTTCAATCAATCAGCATTTTCGTTCTAATGAATAGTCCCTGAAGAAATATGATAAGTAATAAATTTAAGCCACGTACGATTTTGCATAAATTGAAAATAATTTTTCATTTTTTTTTGAAGTTTGGTTAATTAGAGTTCTATTTTAAAAGTCTAAAATTACTGGGAAATGCCGTAGGTTTACCCTTTTCACATTCGCCTCGGCACAAAGTCGGGTCGATTGATTTACGGAAGAAAATGAGGGAAGTAAAGTTAAAATGCCAGAGCAATTATCTTTTGAAAGTTAAGTTTATTTAGCACGAACTTTGAGAGAAGGTTTTAAGAGCCGCTGTTAAAGTCGGGTCGATTTAATTTAACGGTTTAACTCACGAATGTTTCACTCGCCTGCAATGCCAAACATAAAGTTAATTTTACCAGAAGCACGCAGGAACTAGAATCTGGTGGAATAAGAAAGTTTGCGACTGATTTAAGCTAGATTAACGTCTTTACTCGCAATGCGGTAAACCACGTCCCAATTACAATACGAACACGCAAATTAAAATGTGCAATAGCTGGCGGAGGTTAAATATCAACTTTGAGAAAATAAGTTGACTCGAAGCCTTTAAACACTGTTAGACGGTTCCAGGCTGTTAGCGAGTCTCCTGGTTTATGGTGAAATGTAGAACACCAAATATAACCAAATTTTTGTTTCCCATTTTAAACAGCTTTAAAGAAATTTCACGCTTGATTTATACTTTAGTAATCAGTCAACATGATGGGAATAATTAAGGTAAAAATATTTACTCTATCATAATCTCAAAATGCACATTTCAGTGATAGAGTTCCAACACTCATTAAGAAATATTTTTCCAATTCGGGATTCCGTGGTCATCTTAGAAAATCGTAGCCAGTAATATTTAAAGTATTTAACATTTAGTACAATTGTTCACTAACTCTATTAACGAAAAATTCCTCACTTGCTGATTAATTTCTCAGTCTCATCAAAAAATTGGCTTTTGGATAGCTGCAAACAGCCTTCACAGACATGTACGATATAAGGTTTGGGTTCATAGAGGTAATTGCAAAATTATCAGTATTATTTTTACTTGACACGTATTTTTTATCGACAGCCATTTCCATTAGTGACTGAAATATTATTCTGTCCTAGGAAACTGAGGTTATGGAATCTGGCATTCAATTATACGATATGTTGAAAGAGTGTTACAGGAAAAGGTTCAATTTAAGGTAAAGTCTAGTTGAAGTTAATTAAAATCCTGAATATAAATTATTTTCTGATTCTACGAAGCCTTGGTCTTATTCCTTTTCAACAAGAGGACATTAAGACATTTCGGGAAGAAGGCGACTTACCAGAGGTGAAAACAATCTTCAAACGCAGTAGCACCTTGTTCCCATTTTAATCTAAATTAACCCAAGAAGTGAGAGATTTATCATTTAAACTGCGATTGTGCATTAACAGCATTATGCTGATTATCAGAGATCTTAAAATACTGTAAATGCTATGATTGCAATTAAATATTATAATACGCGATAGAGCAGATAAAAATCAGTTTTCTCTAAACATAAATTTCAAGTATAAGAACGGAGAAAGACAAGTGCTCGTTAATGGACTACAACTTGTCATTTTACAGACGATGGACTTGGTGATGGTTCCTATCCAAGCAGAGAATTTCGTTTCCCCTCAAATGAAAGCAAGAATGACGGCCGTCTATGACTCGCTGGCCACCTTCATCGTATCTTCAGTCCCGGAAATGACAAAGAAACCATCTCTGTCTTTTCTCAGCATGGAAGGACAGGTAAATATTCGCTATGTAAAAAATAGCGCACAACTATAGTTTTAATCGTGCGTGATATTGTCTCATGGCCCTCGCTATGATATGCAGTTCACCTTAGCTTGGATGACGAGTCTATTGGCTGTGTCAATTATCTTGGCTGTGGCCAATCACAGGAAACAAAATGGCCGCGTGTTATTCCATACTATAGTTGAAAAACTATGGCAAATCTTTCTGATATTCTTCTACGAACGTAAGTTATTTCGTCTTTAAATGGTGTAGTAAATCCATACTTGAAAATGGACTTGTACTTGTGGTTGCAGCGTACAGCCGTGTCGAGAAAACGATGACTTGGAGAGTGGCGGCCATGTCCTGGTTGATCGCGACCACTTTCATTTTCTTCGAAATATCAGGCAAGTTGAAGTCGAATTTCACAGAGAAAGTCTACGATACGGTGGACACCATCGACCAACTCGTCAAACAAGATTTCCATAACGTCTTCTTCTGGGAGGGTTCTGACGAATTCACGTCCTTAATCAGAAAGGTATGTGTCGTTGCATGAATGACGAATTATCTGTTAGGCATTGCAGCAATAATTTTCATATCCAGGCAAGGTCGAACGAGAAGAAGTACGGGAAACTACTGTACGGGATTCCTCCCTCATCCATGCTCTCTGTAGAGAGGGCAGTTTTGGGAGAAGAGTTTGCGCACACCGCGGGATTCAAAGGATTTGACAGAAAGTTCATGGTCATATCGACAATGCTGCTCCAATTTATTGTCTTGGAAAACCTAGCGCTGAGTAACAAAATGCAATACACCGAAAAATATTACTTGTCGCCTTCGATAGAAAATAGTTCAGTGGTTTTCGCTGTTTCAAACAATTTTTCGCGATCTAAGTACATGGAAAACGTCAACAAAATGTAAGAAACTTAAATTTTGAGTCAGCGAAACATCAGGGTAGGCCTCATTCGTAAAAACACAATCCAGCGGGATATCGGTTGTTTGAGGGGAGGGGTTTTTTTAGCATTTGCTTGAATCGTAGTTGTCAATGTTTACTAAAAAAAATTAATTTGTTTCAAAAAAAAATAAAAATAATGAATACCTTTGAATTTGAAGCAATAAATATCTTAAGGTATCTTTAAACGAAATTAAGTCAACAAATATTTTAGTGATGGGTTTTATTAAATGGGTTTTTGAGTGACTTATGGTGGGTAAAACCTATTAAATCCGGTGGGTTTTTTTCTCATTAGAACCCAAGAAATCTAGTTCCGTTACCTGGCTCCGTTGTTAATTACATCCAAATCAAACACTAATTGAAGTAATTTTAGGTTGTTAATTTTTTCCCCCTCAGGGTTGAGTAATGGACCGAAAACGACCTCGCATTTGGTATTTTGTATAAATCACGCTATTCTATCGATGTCCTTCAATGGAGAAAGCCCAAAGACGCCTTTTCTCCCATATCTGTCAAGGAAATCGCGAGTCTCATTATGGTTTTTCTCGTGGGAAACGCCATAGCCTTATTGGGTCTGATTTTGGAAAATGTATTTACACTTCCGATGTCGCTGAAGGAATCAAAACCGAAAATACAAGGTTTAAGACGAGACAACCATAAAGTTAACCTTTACAATATAATGTATCACTAGTTAAAACCCTGCCGAACATAATTCTTGAACTCCGCTGTCCATAGATTAATAAACATATGTACGAACAGGTTTTGACTACTCACAATGAATAAGATCATTGGAAAATTGACCGAATGAAGACTCAGATATTGAAAAATTTTAATATTTAAGACACACTTGTAAACATCAACTTTTTCAAACATTGCCTGTTTGCGGACGAAAAAATTTTTCCAATATTTTCAAATTATATATGTGTGAAAATTGGATGCACATTTTACCGGGAACACACTGAATATTGACTTAACTATCTGCCTTCTCCCCTTAGTAAAATTTCTTGGCGCATTGTTACCCATCTCAAACCATAGTTTTACTCGAATAAAAAAAAGTAAATACCCTATTCTAGTTTTAAGTGTTCTAATGCGATGTAGAATGTACGCAAATAAATAAAAAATGCCTTGGCTTGCATAAAGTTTTTACCGTTTTAAAACTAACCTTTTAGGTACTCTAGAACCATGTAAATTCAACCAAAGGATTCAACTAAAAGTACTTGCTCTAGTCGCTCGCTTCGCTAAAAGCTAATTTGTAGCCTCGACAAAAACACATGTTCAACTAATTTTCACGATAAAGGATTTGGTTTAAATTGTCAAGAGTTTTTCTAAATTGTTTAGTAGAATATCTCCTACAACATGTAGCACTTTGTAACGTGGCAGACAAATTCTATCGGCTATAGGCCTAACAAATAATATTGTACCATGAATTACTACGTCTTACCTTACAAAAGACGATTCGCTTAGGCGTCCGTTCAGCAGAATAAAAAATGAGACTTTCAACCTTCGTATTTTCTCTCTCTCTGCGCATGGGCGAATTTTCAAACGCACGTCTCGGGAGTCTCCGGACAGTTACAGCTGGTCTAGTTGAGAATTCTAGAAAGATTAAAATATTATTTATCAAAATAAAAATCTAATCTGTCAGATAATATATAAAAAACTAATTCTCAATTTTACTGAATCAAGCAAAGCTACATTAACAAACAAAAATAGGTCAAAATGTCTATTTTCTGGTGGCGTGGTAAAAATTGCGCCCGACGATGACAATGAAGTAGAAAACAAAGTTACTGATTGGAATAGACTGGATGAGAAATAGACCAAGATAATAAGCTAGCTAATAGCAAAGATAACAAGTTGGGAAAACCAAAATATTACCTCTCCGTGTCAGGAAGATTATATAAACTTAAGTGTCCAATGAAAACGTTATTATGTTTCTGAGTTGGGGTTTCCCATTTTTGTTGTTGTTTTGAAAAATATATCGCTATGCACGGGCCTTGATAGATATAGGAGGCAGTGAATGAAATATATCACAATGCACGGGCCTTGATAGATATAGGAGGCAATGAGGGAAATATATCGCACGCACGGGCCTTGGTAGATATAGGAGGCAATGATAATCTCTATCTTTGCACGAGAGGTTTATCTTTAATATTTAAATAAATATAATTATTTTTAATTATTTTAATCTTCAATAATTAACATTAATAATAGTTAAATCGATTTAAATAAAGTTATACCTATGATCTTCTCAAACTTTGCTAATATTGACGTTTAAAGTGAAGGGTACCCCTCTTGCCCGCTTTTTTCAAATTTGGGGTATATATACGATTCGTTTCCATTATAATAGTAAGGAAAAAGCGCAATTGCGAAAACCTTTGGTGGCGATCCCACCTTAGGGAGGCTAGACGTTTCTCGTAACCCTAGTTGATCGCCGCGTATATCCTAAAACCAAACGATGATAATGGAGTAGAAGCCAATGATACAGATTGGTGTCTATGTGGAATAGACGGAAGACCATTAGATGGTGGTGCTAGAAGCCAGTGGAAGTGCAGACTGGTGTCCAAGTGGAATGGACGAAGACCAGAAGATGGTGGTGATTAGAAGCCAGTGGAAGTGCAGACTGCTGTCCAAGTGGAATGGACGAAGACCAGAAGATGGTGGTGATTAGAAGCCAGTATGTAAAGACTGGTGTCCGTGTGGGATGGACAAAGACCAGAAGATGGTGGTGTGAGAACTCAAGTAGAGGAGCTATTTCCGTGACTGTGAAAGCAGTTGGGAAATGGCGAACACGTTTGCTCCGATACGCAAACTGCGAACGCGGTCACGTGGGTGTAACAACGGACAGACACACAGACACACTGACACAGACACACAGACACAAACACACACACAGACAAGGCCGTTACAGAACCTCTCCAGGACTACGTCACACGGAGAGGTAAAAACAAATCGTTGTCAGAAGTGCGGTTCGAACCCACGCCCTCATACGAGGATGAGAGCTTAAATCTGACGCCTTAGAACACTGCGCCACCGTGACACGCTTTTAAACGTTTTCCTTGAAAATTAAGCTATAGTACAACACCAAAACACCTCTCGGAATTCTATGCTCCATAAAGCTACTCACTTGTTGCCATACTAGAGAAGCCTTTCCTGAGCATGAAATACATGTTATTAAAGTAAAAGAAATCGATGTCAGAAGTGGGGTTCGAACCCACGCCCTCATACGAGGATCAAAGCTTAAATCGGACGCCTTAGACCACTCGCCCATCATGACACGCTTTTAATCGTTTTCCTTGAAAATGAAGCTACAGTACAACACCAACATACCTCTCGGAATTCTATTCTCCATAAAGCTACTCTCTTCTTTCCATACTAGAGAAGCCTTTCCTGAGTATGAGATATATGTTATTAAAGTAAAACAAATCCTTTTCAGAAGTGGGGTTCGAACCCACGCCCTCATACGAGGATCAGAGCTTAAAACTAACGCCTTAGACCAATCGGCCACCGTGACACGCTTTGAAACGTTTTCCTTGAAAATGAAGCTATAGTACAACACCAAAATGCCACTCGAAATTCTATTCTTCATAAAGCTACTCACTTGTTTCCATACAAGAGAAGCCTTTCCTGAGTATGAGATATATGTTATTAAAATGAAACAATTCGTTGTCAGGAGTGGGGTTCGAACCCACGCCCTCATACGAGGATCAGAGCTTAAATCTGACGCCTTAGACCACTCGCCCATCATGGCACGCTTTGAAACGTTTTCCTTGAAAATGAAGCTACAGTACAACACCAACATACCTCTCGGAATTCTATTCTCCATAAAGCTACTCTCTTCTTTTCATACTAGAGAAGCCTTTCCTGAGTATGAGATATATGTTACTAAAGTAAAACAAATCCTTGTCAGAAGTGCGGTTCGAACCCACGCCCTCATACGAGGATCAGAGCTTAAATCTGACGCCTTAGACCACTGCGCCACCGTGACACGCTTTGAAACGTTTTCCTTGAAAATGAAGCTACAGTACAACACCAACATACCTCTCGGAATTCTATTCTCCATAAAGCTACTCACTTGTTTCCATACTAGAGAAGCCTTTCCTGAGTATGAGATATATGTAATTAAAATGAAACAAATCTTTGTCAGAAGTGTGGTTCGAACCCACGCCCTCATACGAGGATCAGAGCTTAAATCTGACGCTAAGACCACTCGGCACTCCTGACACGCTTTTAATCGTTTTACTTGAAAATGAAGCTATAGTACAACACCAAAATACCTCTCGGAATTCTATGCTCCATAAAGCTACTCACTTGTTGCCATACTAGAGAAGCCTTTCCTGAGCATGAGATACATGTTATTAAAGTAAAACAAATCGTTGTCAGAAGTGGGGTTCGAGCCCACGCCCTCATACGAGGATCAGAGCTTAAATCTGACGCTAAGACCACTCGGCACTACTGACACGCTTTTAAACGTTTTACTTAAAAATGAAGCTATAGTACAACACCAAAATACCTCTCGGATCTCTATGCTCCATAAACCCACTCACTTGTTGCCATACTAGAGAAGCCTTTCCTGAGTATGAGATTTATGTTATTTAAGTAAAACAAATCTTTTTCAGAAGTGGGGTTCAAACCCACGCCCTCATACGAGGATCAGAGCTTACATCTGACGCCTTAGACCACTGGTCCACCGTGACACGCTTTTAAACGTTTTCTTGAAAATGAAGCTATAGTACAACACCAAAATACCTCTCGGAATTCTATTCTCCAAAAAGCTACTCACTTGTTTCCATACTAGAGAAGCCTTTCCTGAGTATGAGATATATGTTATTAAAATGAAACAATTCGTTGTCAGAAGTGGGGTTCGAACCCACGCCCTCATACGAGGATCAGAGCTTAAATCTGACACCTTAGACCACTCGGCACTCCTGACACGCTATTAAACGTTTAACTTGAAAATGAAGCTATAGTACAACACCAAAATACCTCTCCGAATCCTATGCTCCATAAAGCTACTCACTTGTTGCCATACTAGAGAAGCCTTTCCTGAGCATGAGATACATGTTATTAAAGTGAAACAAATCGTTGTCAGAAGCGGGGTTCGAACCCACGCCCTCATACGAGGATCAGAGCTTAAATCTGACGCTAAGACCACTCGGCACTCCTGACACGCTTTTAAACGTTTTACTTGAAAATGAAGCTACCTATAGTACAACACCAAAACACCTCTCGGAATTCTATGCTCCATAAAGCTACTCACTTGTTTCCATACTACAGAAGCCTTTCCTGAGCATGAGATATATGTTATTAAAATGAAACAATTCGTTGTCAGAAGTGGGGTTCAAACCTACGCCCTCATGCAAGGATGAGAGCTTAAATCTGACGCCTTAGACCACTCGCCCATCATGACACGCTTTTGATCGTTTTCCTTGAAATGGAAGCTATACTACAACACCAAAATACCTCTCGGAATTTCATGCTCCATAAAGCTACTCACTTGTTGCCATACTGGAGAAGCATTTCCTGAGCATGAGATACATGTTATTAAAGTAAAACAAATCGTTGTCAGAAGTGGGGTTCGAACCCACGCCCTCATACGAGGATCAGAGCTTAAATCTGACGCTAAGACCACTCGGCACTCCTGACACGCTTTTAAACGTTTTACTTGAAAATGAAGCTACCTATAGTACAACACCAAAACACCTCTCGGAATTCTATGCTCCATAAAGCTACTCACTTGTTTCCATACTACAGAAGCCTTTCCTGAGTATGAGATATATGTTATTAAAATGAAACAATTCGTTGTCAGAAGTGGGGTTCAAACCCACGCCCTCATGCAAGGATGAGAGCTTAAATCTGACGCCTTAGACCACTCGCCCATCATGACACGCTTTTGATCGTTTTCCTTGAAAATGAAGCTATACTACAACACCAAAATACCTCTCGGAATTTCATGCTCCATAAAGCTACTCACTTGTTGCCATACTGGAGAAGCCTTTCCTGAGCATGAGATACATGTTATTAAAGTAAAACAAATCGTTGTCAGAAGTGGGGTTCGAACCCACGCCCTCATACGAGGATCAGAGCTTAAATCTGACGCTAAGACCACTTGGCCATCCTGACACGATTTAAAACGTTTTCCTTGTAAATGAAGCTATAGTACAACACCAAAATACCTCTCGGATCTCTATGCTCCATAAACCCACTCACTTGTTGCCATACTAGAGAAGCCTTTCCTGAGTATGAGATTTATGTTATTAAAGTAAAACAAATCTTTGTCAGAAGTAGAGTTCGAACCCACGCCCTCATACGAGGATCATAGCTTATATCTGACGCCTTAGACCACTGGGCCACCGTGACACGCTTTTAAACGTTTTCCTTGAAAATGAAGCTATAGTACAACACCAAAATACCTCTCGGAATTCTATTCTCCAAAAAGCTACTCACTTGTTTCCATACTAGAGAAGCCTTTCCTGAGTATGAGATATATGTTATTAAAATGAAACAATTCGTTGTCAGAAGTGGGGTTCGAACCCACGCCCTCATACGAGGATCAGAGCTTAAATCTGACACCTTAGACCACTCGGCACTCCTGACACGCTATTAAACGTTTTCCTCGAAAATGAAGCTATAGTACAACACCAAAATACCTCTCCGAATCCTATGCTCCATAAAGCTACTCACTTGTTGCCATACTAGAGAAGCCTTTCCTGAGCATGAGATACATGTTATTAAAGTGAAACAAATCGTTGTCAGAAGCGGGATTCGAACCCACGCCCTCATACGAGGATCAGAGCTTAAATCTGACGCTAAGACCACTCGGCACTCCTGACACGCTTCTAAACGTTTTACTTGAAAATGAAGCTACCTATAGTACAACACCAAAACACCTCTCGGAATTCTATGCTCCATAAAGCTACTCACTTGTTTCCATACTACAGAAGCCTTTCCTGAGTATGAGATATATGTTATTAAAATGAAACAATTCGTTGTCAGAAGTGGGGTTCAAACCCACGCCCTCATGCAAGGATGAGAGCTTAAATCTGACGCTAAGACCACTCGGCACTCCTGACACGCTTTTAAACGTTTTACTTGAAAATGAAGCTACCTATAGTACAACACCAAAACACCTCTCGGAATTCTATGCTCCATAAAGCTACTCACTTGTTTCCATACTACAGAAGCCTTTCCTGAGTATGAGATATATGTTATTAAAATGAAACAATTCGTTGTCAGAAGTGGGGTTCAAACCCACGCCCTCATGCAAGGATGAGAGCTTAAATCTGACGCCTTAGACCACTCGCCCATCATGACACGCTTTTGATCGTTTTCCTTGAAAATGAAGCTATACTACAACACCAAAATACCTCTCGGAATTTCATGCTCCATAAAGCTACTCACTTGTTGCCATACTGGAGAAGCCTTTCCTGAGCATGAGATACATGTTATTAAAGTAAAACAAATCGTTGTCAGAAGTGGGGTTCGAACCCACGCCCTCATACGAGGATCAGAGCTTAAATCTGACGCTAAGACCACTCGGCACTCCTGACACGCTTTTAAACGTTTTACTTGAAAATGAAGCTACCTATAGTACAACACCAAAACACCTCTCGGAATTCTATGCTCCATAAAGCTACTCACTTGTTTCGATACTACAGAAGCCTTTCCTGAGTATGAGATATATGTTATTAAAATGAAACAATTCGTTGTCAGAAGTGGGGTTCAAACCCACGCCCTCATGCAAGGATGAGAGCTTAAATCTGACGCCTTAGACCACTCGCCCATCATGACACGCTTTTGATCGTTTTCCTTGAAAATGAAGCTATACTACAACACCAAAATACCTCTCGGAATTTCATGCTCCATAAAGCTACTCACTTGTTGCCATACTGGAGAAGCCTTTCCTGAGCATGAGATACATGTTATTAAAGTAAAACAAATCGTTGTCAGAAGTGGGGTTCGAACCCACGCCCTCATACGAGGATCAGAGCTTAAATCTGACGCTAAGACCACTTGGCCATCCTGACACGATTTAAAACGTTTTCCTTGTAAATGAAGCTATAGTACAACACCAAAATACCTCTCGGATCTCTATGCTCCATAAACCCACTCACTTGTTGCCATACTAGAGAAGCCTTTCCTGAGTATGAGATTTATGTTATTAAAGTAAAACAAATCTTTGTCAGAAGTAGGGTTCGAACCCACGCCCTCATACGAGGATCATAGCTTATATCTGACGCCTTAGACCACTGGGCCACCGTGACACGCTTTTAAACGTTTTCCTTGAAAATGAAGCTATAGTACAACACCAAAATACCTCTCGGAATTCTATTCTCCAAAAAGCTACTCACTTGTTTCCATACTAGAGAAGCCTTTCCTGAGTATGAGATATATGTTATTAAAATGAAACAATTCGTTGTCAGAAGTGGGGTTCGAACCCACGCCCTCATACGAGGATCAGAGCTTAAATCTGACACCTTAGACCACTCGGCACTCCTGACACGCTATTAAACGTTTTCCTCGAAAATGAAGCTATAGTACAACACCAAAATACCTCTCCGAATCCTATGCTCCATAAAGCTACTCACTTGTTGCCATACAAGAGAAGCCTTTCCTGAGCATGAGATACATGTTATTAAAGTGAAACAAATCGTTGTCAGAAGCGGGGTTCGAACCCACGCCCTCATACGAAGATCAGAGCTTAAATCTGACGCTAAGACCACTCGGCACTCCTGACACGCTTTTAAACGTTTTACTTGAAAATGAAGCTACCTATAGTACAACACCAAAACACCTCTCGGAATTCTATGCTCCATAAAGCTACTCACTTGTTTCCATACTACAGAAGCCTTTCCTGAGTATGAGATATATGTTATTAAAATGAAACAATTCGTTGTCAGAAGTGGGGTTCAAACCCACGCCCTC
Organism: Phalangium opilio; assembly: GCF_054372755.1. Classification (NCBI taxonomy): domain Eukaryota; kingdom Metazoa; phylum Arthropoda; class Arachnida; order Opiliones; family Phalangiidae; genus Phalangium; species Phalangium opilio. The sequence goes on from NW_028324173.1 coordinate 118,590, forward strand.
ATGCAAGGATGAGAGCTTAAATCTGACGCTAAGACCACTCGGCACTCCTGACACGCTTTTAAACGTTTTACTTGAAAATGAAGCTACCTATAGTACAACACCAAAACACCTCTCGGAATTCTATGCTCCATAAAGCTACTCACTTGTTTCCATACTACAGAAGACTTTCCTGAGTATGAGATATATGTTATTAAAATGAAACAATTCGTTGTCAGAAGTGGGGTTCAAACCCACGCCCTCATGCAAGGATGAGAGCTTAAATCTGACGCCTTAGACCACTCGCCCATCATGACACGCTTTTGATCGTTTTCCTTGAAAATGAAGCTATACTACAACACCAAAATACCTCTCGGAATTTCATGCTCCATAAAGCTACTCACTTGTTGCCATACTGGAGAAGCCTTTCCTGAGCATGAGATACATGTTATTAAAGTAAAACAAATCGTTGTCAGAAGTGGGGTTCGAACCCACGCCCTCATACGAGGATCAGAGCTTAAATCTGACGCTAAGACCACTCGGCACTCCTGACACGCTTTTAAACGTTTTACTTGAAAATGAAGCTACCTATAGTACAACACCAAAACACCTCTCGGAATTCTATGCTCCATAAAGCTACTCACTTGTTTCCATACTACAGAAGCCTTTCCTGAGTATGAGATATATGTTATTAAAATGAAACAATTCGTTGTCAGAAGTGGGGTTCAAACCCACGCCCTCATGCAAGGATGAGAGCTTAAATCTGACGCCTTAGACCACTCGCCCATCATGACACGCTTTTGATCGTTTTCCTTGAAAATGAAGCTATACTACAACACCAAAATACCTCTCGGAATTTCATGCTCCATAAAGCTACTCACTTGTTGCCATACTGGAGAAGCCTTTCCTGAGCATGAGATACATGTTATTAAAGTAAAACAAATCGTTGTCAGAAGTGGGGTTCGAACCCACGCCCTCATACGAGGATCAGAGCTTAAATCTGACGCTAAGACCACTTGGCCATCCTGACACGATTTAAAACGTTTTCCTTGTAAATGAAGCTATAGTACAACACCAAAATACCTCTCGGATCTCTATGCTCCATAAACCCACTCACTTGTTGCCATACTAGAGAAGCCTTTCCTGAGTATGAGATTTATGTTATTAAAGTAAAACAAATCTTTGTCAGAAGTAGGGTTCGAACCCACGCCCTCATACGAGGATCATAGCTTATATCTGACGCCTTAGACCACTGGGCCACCGTGACACGCTTTTAAACGTTTTCCTTGAAAATGAAGCTATAGTACAACACCAAAATACCTCTCGGAATTCTATTCTCCAAAAAGCTACTCACTTGTTTCCATACTAGAGAAGCCTTTCCTGAGTATGAGATATATGTTATTAAAATGAAACAATTCGTTGTCAGAAGTGGGGTTCGAACCCACGCCCTCATACGAGGATCAGAGCTTAAATCTGACACCTTAGACCACTCGGCACTCCTGACACGCTATTAAACGTTTTCCTCGAAAATGAAGCTATAGTACAACACCAAAATACCTCTCCGAATCCTATGCTCCATAAAGCTACTCACTTGTTGCCATACTAGAGAAGCCTTTCCTGAGCATGAGATACATGTTATTAAAGTGAAACAAATCGTTGTCAGAAGCGGGATTCGAACCCACGCCCTCATGCAAGGATGAGAGCTTAAATCTGACGCCTTAGACCACTCGCCCATCATGACACGCTTTTGATCGTTTTCCTTGAAAATGAAGCTATACTACAACACCAAAATACCTCTCGGAATTTCATGCTCCATAAAGCTACTCACTTGTTGCCATACTGGAGAAGCCTTTCCTGAGCATGAGATACATGTTATTAAAGTAAAACAAATCGTTGTCAGAAGTGGGGTTCGAACCCACGCCCTCATACGAGGATCAGAGCTTAAATCTGACGCTAAGACCACTTGGCCATCCTGACACGATTTAAAACGTTTTCCTTGTAAATGAAGCTATAGTACAACACCAAAATACCTCTCGGATCTCTATGCTCCATAAACCCACTCACTTGTTGCCATACTAGAGAAGCCTTTCCTGAGTATGAGATTTATGTTATTAAAGTAAAACAAATCTTTGTCAGAAGTAGGGTTCGAACCCACGCCCTCATACGAGGATCATAGCTTATATCTGACGCCTTAGACCACTGGGCCACCGTGACACGCTTTTAAACGTTTTCCTTGAAAATGAAGCTATAGTACAACACCAAAATACCTCTCGGAATTCTATTCTCCAAAAAGCTACTCACTTGTTTCCATACTAGAGAAGCCTTTCCTGAGTATGAGATATATGTTATTAAAATGAAACAATTCGTTGTCAGAAGTGGGGTTCGAACCCACGCCCTCATACGAGGATCAGAGCTTAAATCTGACACCTTAGACCACTCGGCACTCCTGACACGCTATTAAACGTTTTCCTCGAAAATGAAGCTATAGTACAACACCAAAATACCTCTCCGAATCCTATGCTCCATAAAGCTACTCACTTGTTGCCATACTAGAGAAGCCTTTCCTGAGCATGAGATACATGTTATTAAAGTGAAACAAATCGTTGTCAGAAGCGGGATTCGAACCCACGCCCTCATACGAGGATCAGAGCTTAAATCTGACACCTTAGACCACTCGGCACTCCTGACACGCTATTAAACGTTTTCCTCGAAAATGAAGCTATAGTACAACACCAAAATACCTCTCCGAATCCTATGCTCCATAAAGCTACTCACTTGTTGCCATACTAGAGAAGCCTTTCCTGAGTATGAGATATATGTTATTAAAATGAAACAATTCGTTGTCAGAAGTGGGGTTCAAACCCACGCCCTCATGCAAGGATGAGAGCTTAAATCTGACGCTAAGACCACTCGGCACTCCTGACACGCTTTTAAACGTTTTACTTGAAAATGAAGCTACCTATAGTACAACACCAAAACACCTCTCGGAATTCTATGCTCCATAAAGCTACTCACTTGTTTCCATACTACAGAAGCCTTTCCTGAGTATGAGATATATGTTATTAAAATGAAACAATTCGTTGTCAGAAGTGGGGTTCAAACCCACGCCCTCATGCAAGGATGAGAGCTTAAATCTGACGCCTTAGACCACTCGCCCATCATGACACGCTTTTGATCGTTTTCCTTGAAAATGAAGCTATACTACAACACCAAAATACCTCTCGGAATTTCATGCTCCATAAAGCTACTCACTTGTTGCCATACTGGAGAAGCCTTTCCTGAGCATGAGATACATGTTATTAAAGTAAAACAAATCGTTGTCAGAAGTGGGGTTCGAACCCACGCCCTCATACGAGGATCAGAGCTTAAATCTGACGCTAAGACCACTCGGCACTCCTGACACGCTTTTAAACGTTTTACTTGAAAATGAAGCTACCTATAGTACAACACCAAAACACCTCTCGGAATTCTATGCTCCATAAAGCTACTCACTTGTTTCGATACTACAGAAGCCTTTCCTGAGTATGAGATATATGTTATTAAAATGAAACAATTCGTTGTCAGAAGTGGGGTTCAAACCCACGCCCTCATGCAAGGATGAGAGCTTAAATCTGACGCCTTAGACCACTCGCCCATCATGACACGCTTTTGATCGTTTTCCTTGAAAATGAAGCTATACTACAACACCAAAATACCTCTCGGAATTTCATGCTCCATAAAGCTACTCACTTGTTGCCATACTGGAGAAGCCTTTCCTGAGCATGAGATACATGTTATTAAAGTAAAACAAATCGTTGTCAGAAGTGGGGTTCGAACCCACGCCCTCATACGAGGATCAGAGCTTAAATCTGACGCTAAGACCACTTGGCCATCCTGACACGATTTAAAACGTTTTCCTTGTAAATGAAGCTATAGTACAACACCAAAATACCTCTCGGATCTCTATGCTCCATAAACCCACTCACTTGTTGCCATACTAGAGAAGCCTTTCCTGAGTATGAGATTTATGTTATTAAAGTAAAACAAATCTTTGTCAGAAGTAGGGTTCGAACCCACGCCCTCATACGAGGATCATAGCTTATATCTGACGCCTTAGACCACTGGGCCACCGTGACACGCTTTTAAACGTTTTCCTTGAAAATGAAGCTATAGTACAACACCAAAATACCTCTCGGAATTCTATTCTCCAAAAAGCTACTCACTTGTTTCCATACTAGAGAAGCCTTTCCTGAGTATGAGATATATGTTATTAAAATGAAACAATTCGTTGTCAGAAGTGGGGTTCGAACCCACGCCCTCATACGAGGATCAGAGCTTAAATCTGACACCTTAGACCACTCGGCACTCCTGACACGCTATTAAACGTTTTCCTCGAAAATGAAGCTATAGTACAACACCAAAATACCTCTCCGAATCCTATGCTCCATAAAGCTACTCACTTGTTGCCATACAAGAGAAGCCTTTCCTGAGCATGAGATACATGTTATTAAAGTGAAACAAATCGTTGTCAGAAGCGGGGTTCGAACCCACGCCCTCATACGAAGATCAGAGCTTAAATCTGACGCTAAGACCACTCGGCACTCCTGACACGCTTTTAAACGTTTTACTTGAAAATGAAGCTACCTATAGTACAACACCAAAACACCTCTCGGAATTCTATGCTCCATAAAGCTACTCACTTGTTTCCATACTACAGAAGCCTTTCCTGAGTATGAGATATATGTTATTAAAATGAAACAATTCGTTGTCAGAAGTGGGGTTCAAACCCACGCCCTCATGCAAGGATGAGAGCTTAAATCTGACGCTAAGACCACTCGGCACTCCTGACACGCTTTTAAACGTTTTACTTGAAAATGAAGCTACCTATAGTACAACACCAAAACACCTCTCGGAATTCTATGCTCCATAAAGCTACTCACTTGTTTCCATACTACAGAAGACTTTCCTGAGTATGAGATATATGTTATTAAAATGAAACAATTCGTTGTCAGAAGTGGGGTTCAAACCCACGCCCTCATGCAAGGATGAGAGCTTAAATCTGACGCCTTAGACCACTCGCCCATCATGACACGCTTTTGATCGTTTTCCTTGAAAATGAAGCTATACTACAACACCAAAATACCTCTCGGAATTTCATGCTCCATAAAGCTACTCACTTGTTGCCATACTGGAGAAGCCTTTCCTGAGCATGAGATACATGTTATTAAAGTAAAACAAATCGTTGTCAGAAGTGGGGTTCGAACCCACGCCCTCATACGAGGATCAGAGCTTAAATCTGACGCTAAGACCACTCGGCACTCCTGACACGCTTTTAAACGTTTTACTTGAAAATGAAGCTACCTATAGTACAACACCAAAACACCTCTCGGAATTCTATGCTCCATAAAGCTACTCACTTGTTTCCATACTACAGAAGCCTTTCCTGAGTATGAGATATATGTTATTAAAATGGAACAATTCGTTGTCAGAAGTGGGGTTCAAACCCACGCCCTCATGCAAGGATGAGAGCTTAAATCTGACGCCTTAGACCACTCGCCCATCATGACACGCTTTTGATCGTTTTCCTTGAAAATGAAGCTATACTACAACACCAAAATACCTCTCGGAATTTCATGCTCCATAAAGCTACTCACTTGTTGCCATACTGGAGAAGCCTTTCCTGAGCATGAGATACATGTTATTAAAGTAAAACAAATCGTTGTCAGAAGTGGGGTTCGAACCCACGCCCTCATACGAGGATCAGAGCTTAAATCTGACGCTAAGACCACTTGGCCATCCTGACACGATTTAAAACGTTTTCCTTGTAAATGAAGCTATAGTACAACACCAAAATACCTCTCGGATCTCTATGCTCCATAAACCCACTCACTTGTTGCCATACTAGAGAAGCCTTTCCTGAGTATGAGATTTATGTTATTAAAGTAAAACAAATCTTTGTCAGAAGTGGGATGGACAAAAACAAAGACCAGAAGATGGTGGTGTTAGAGGCTAGGTGTACAGACTGGTGTCCATGTGGGAAGGACAAAACAAAGACCAGAAGATGGTGGTGTTAGAAGCCAGGTGTACAGACTGGTGTCCATGTGGGATGGACAAAAACAAAGACCAGGAGTGTGGTGTTAGAAGCCAGGTGTACAGACTGGTGTCCATGTGGAGTGGATAAAGACGAGAAGGTGGTGGTGTTTAGAAGCCAGTAATTTCTGACTGGTGTTCATGTGGGGTGGACAAATGAACAGAGTTGTTAGACAGGCAATGGAGTAGCCTGTAAGTGGAATACAATTTCCGAGACTGTAAATGCGGTCTGGAAATTGAATACACGTTTGCTCCGATTTGCAAACTGCGAACGTGGTCACGTGGGTGTAACAACGGACAGACAGACACACACACAGACACGTCGAAATTAGAACCTCTCCGTGACATACGTCACTCGGAGAGGTAACAAGTCGTTGTCAGAAGTGGGGTTCGAACCCACGCCCTCATACGAGGATCAGAGCTTAAATCTGACGCCTTAGACCACTCGGCCATCCTGACACGCTTCAAAACGTTTTCCTTGAAAAAAAAGCTATAGTACAACACCAAAATACCTCTCGGAATTCTATACTCCATAAAGCCACTCAATAGTTGCCATGCTAGAGAAGCTTTTCCTGAGTATGAGATATATGTTATTAAAACAAGTTGGGAAAACCAAAATATTACCTCTCCGTGTCGAGAAGATTATATAACCTTAAGTATTCAATGAAAACGCGACCTTTTTGCCCTCATCCTTTCCCGCGCTTTGCGCTTCCGCATTTCATCCTTACACTCAACATTTTCTTCCTCCATTTTACATACAAAAATCAAACACTCACAAGAAGTGGCAAAAACCTGCTGGCTCTTTACAACCACTTAATTTAACTTAATATCCAATTTCCAACAACAATAATATACCGGTAGTTTCATTGACAACCTACTAGCATCGAAATTCTCATTAAGAATGGCTCCCGCGGATAAAAAAGGGCAATTTTCAACTAGGTGGGCGTTATCTCATTAGATTTGAAAAATATCATCATGCCTAACCGTTTAGATTTTTTTAAAGCAATCTTAGCACCAAAAATATTTTTTGATACAAAATAAATGTTTTATATTCTTATTAAGAATAAAACAAGAGGATAAAGTGGTCTGTCCTCTCGTAATTTTTTAAGCTTTTATCATGATTAATCTATACAACAGTAACAAGGAATATAAACCCATTAGTGGAAGCAGTATTTTTTTTCCGAAACAATCTCGCTAAAAACGTATTACTCCTACGTAAAAAACGGTAAAATATTAATAGACAGGCAAGGATTCATACCATTAAAGGAGCGCAATATTATCCATATTTTCATTTCATATACAGAGAAAAGAAATTATTATGTTTCTGAGAGGAGCTTCCCATTTTTGTTGTTGTTTTGAAAAATATATCGCAATGCACGGGCCTTGATAGATATAGGTGGCAGTGAATGAAATATATCACAATGCACGTGCCTTGATAGATATAGGAGGCAATGAATGAAATATATCACAATGCACGGGCCTTGATAGATATAGGAGGCAATGAAGGAAATATATCGCACGTACGGGCCTTGGTAGATCTTGGAGGCAATGATAATCTCTCTCTTTGCACGAGAGGTTTATCTTTAATATTTAAATAAATATAATTATTTAACTTCAATAATTAACATTAATAATAGCTAAATCGTTTAAAATAAAGTTATACCTATATCTTCTCAAACTTTGCTAATATTGACGTTTAAAGTGAAGGGTACCCCTCTTCCCCGCTTTCTTCAAATTTTGGGGTATATATACGATTCGTTTCCATTATAATAGTAAGGAAAAAGCGCAATTGCGAAAACCTCTGGTGGCCGATCCCACCTTAGGGAAGCTAGACGTTTCTCGTAACCCTAGCTGATCACCGCGTATATCCTAAAACCAAACGATGATAATGGAGTAGAAGCCATTGATACAGATTGGAGTCTATGTAGAATAGACCAGTGGATGGTGGTGTTAGAAGCCAGTGTAAGTGCAGACTGGTGTCAATGTGGGATTGACAAAGAACAGAAGATGGTGGTGATTAAAAGCCAGTACGTACAGACTGGTGTCCAAGTGGAATGGACGAACACCAGAAGATGCTGGTGATTAGAAGCCAGTAAGAACTCAACTCAGGTGGTGTGAGAACTCAAGTAGAGGAGCCATTTCCGTGACTGTGAAAGCAGTTCGGAAATGGCGATCACGTTTGCTCCGATACGCAAACTGCGAACGTGGTCACGTGGGTGTAACAACGGACAGACAGACAGACACACACACAGACACACCCAGGCTTCTACTCCATCAGCATTAAGGTTAAGACGTACGTGGCGATCGGCGAGGGTTACGAGAAACGTCTAGCCTCTAGGGCTGTGCGAGCCTTGAATTTTTGGTTTCGAGTCGAGTCTCGAGTATTGAAATTTTCCCTTATCGAGTATCGAGCCGAGTCTCGAGTACTCGAATCGAGTATCGAGTAGTTGGAAAATTTGTTTCGAGTATTTATCGAGTAATTGGGAATTGGTTTTGCAGTATTTCAGCACTTTCTGTTAATTTATCGCTCTAATAATAGACATTTAGAGTAATTCTGATCATCGACAACTTCTTCAAACATTTCCCAGACAGTATTAGTCTTCTTCCCTTTAAATTTAACAAACTAATTCCTCATCAATATCTTCTTCGGAATCTCATTCCTCACCTTAGCCACTAGCCTTTACTATCCTTCGCGCAGTCCCAAATGAAAATTACTAAGCTGAACTTAAAAAAGAAGAAGAAATAAAATAATAAAATAAAAATATAATTATAATAGTCAACGCTATTGCTAACTGTATTTTATTACTTTTCCTTCCACTATTGAACCAGCTAGGCGCTACTACCCAGTAGTAGGAACCACTCAGATGCGCAGAGATCCAAGATGGCCGCCACCCCAAGATGGCCGCCCTCCACCAAACTTAAACCAAACTTTCCAAGACAAAAATTATATTATTGTATGAGAAAAGCTTACCTGAAATACCCTGCCTTCCACCATGCTATGCCCAAACAAGTCTAAACCCAGACTTGTGTTATTTTGCAAAATCCCCGTTTGAATTTCCCGCCATAAAACCTCTAAATATGTCTGAGAAACAAAGTCAAATATAGGAGTAAAGAATTTTTAATAACAATACCAAATAGTATATACAATAAGACAATCCAGATTGACAAGAATATAGATATAACAAAAAAATGGTCAATACTTCTTTTCTTTGAGTTGGGAATGATTTGTTCGGCATCACCATAAAAAACATGTTACATGTTGAATCCTAAATTAAAACTAAAGTTATTTACCGCCACTTCTACCGGTCAACAACGAGGCTTCTCTTCATTGGTTCTCAAAGATCAAGGGCCAAGGCTTGGTTGTTTTTTCCACTTCTTGGTTTCCAAAATGTATTTATCGAGCGCCGCGTTGATGACGTGAAATTTTTAAGTTTGAGAAGGACATCAAAGTCAAGACCCTACGACGAGCTTCACTGAAGAGAACGTGTTCCAACTGGTGCTAGGTACGCAGAACCTCATGCGGGGTTTGTGAGCGCACCATCTCCCGAAGAAACTTACATTCGAGCCACTGTGGGGCATGGTCTTCTTGTCCAGGTCTGGTTGTTGGCGCCAGGACTTCTCCTTCATTGCGGTGTCATATGCGTCCACACAACGGACCACCGCAATGAAGGTCGATTCGCATGAACCTGAATTTACGCAAGTAAATTCAGGAACGTGAATCGAATTTGGTCTCTTCTCAAGCTATGCCCGAGAAGAAACGGATGGAAAAATCGAATTTGGTCTCTTCTCACACAACAAAAGTTGTGTGAGTCCAGGAGCGGTAGAGAAAGCCATATTCATAGTACTGCACACGGTTAAACATTAAAAACGTAGTCAGGCAACTGATAACTTTTTTTTCGAAACACGGCGCTTATATACTAAACTATCAAGGTCAAAATTAATATTAAAAGAAGTATTTTTTACCGACTCCACTCTTTAAGGTACTATTAAAGCCAGATGGCTTATATAATAATTGCATCAAACCGGATGGAACTAGTTTTTTTTCGGCTTGATTACCCATCCGGGTAGATGTTTCAAGGGTAACGACTTTTAAAGTTTATGAATTTTGTTGTTTTGAGGAAAATAAAAGGCGTGTTTTTTAAGATTGTCCATAGCTCAATGGGAAAAGGCAGGGTTTACTAATGTGATACCCAAAAGGTGATAAGTTCGAATCCTGGCCCGTCCACCGAGCTATGGACAATATTTTTATGTATAAAATAGCGTTAGTGTAAGAAGTTGGGGTCAGTTGACAAACAGGCGTTAGTCATGAATGACGACTTTTTTTTAACTTTAGCGTCTAATACGTGTCTAGATATATATCCAAACAATACCCAGTCGAGTTTTAAAAATTATTTGCATCAGCCTTTGAACTTGACTTGTGATTTTGAAGTTGGGTTGGCGGAAATCATATTTCCAAATCATTGGGTGAATATAAGCGAAGAGTTTAACAAGTTTGAAATTCAGGTCGTAAGTGACCCAAACCGTGACAACTATGCAGCTGTTCGAGAGCCTGTTGAATATCAAAAAATAGAGATACCAGTCAATCGTTATGTTAAGACCAAAGAGTACGAACTGCCTCAAAATTTTGTCGAGCTTCTAAATGATGATGTAATCAGTCATCCGTATTTAAAAGGCAAATTATCTTTTAAATTAGTGAATAAATATATAGACGGGGCCCTGGGAAAACAGTTAGATACAAACTTTCCCGTTTACCTGCAAGTTTTAGGAAAGGAAAACATACGGTTCAAAATACCAGCTGATTCCCCCTTGACCACTTTATTTGAATTTAAAGAGAATAATTACGAAGATGTTCCCTATATATCCAAATATCCTGTATCAAAGCATGCTAAAAATATAAGGTTAAATTACTCTAACAATTACGTGGAAATCGAAATTGATAATGTTGGAGATAGTTTTAAAAAAAATTTGATTACAAGTACATTCCCAAGTCAGCTATTAAACGTAAAACTAGCCAAGAAGTTCCGCCAATAATAAAAAACCTCAACTAGAATATAAACCTCTACCGCCATCTATACCTATTTTACCGCGAACTACGCCTTTTCTTCCGATACCTATTGCTACGACTGAACCCGTAGTACTTGTACAACCACAGCCAACTAAAAGAACCCCTCCTCCCAAAATAACTATTCCAAAAAAAACCTCTCCAAAGCCTGTCCAACCAAAGCCTTATTATCCAACATATTCGGGGCCTGATCCATCTAAACCATTACCTCCAGCTTCGAGTAGACCGTTACCTCCAACTTCGACTAAACCGTTACCTCCAGCTCCGACTAAATCGATACCTCTAGCTTCGAGTAAACCGTTACCTCCAAGTTCGACCACACCCATTATTCCAACTTCAAATAAACCGATGCCTTCAAGTTCAAATAAACCGGTCCCGCCAATTTTGACTAAACCGGTTTCTCCAACTTCAACCAAAGTCAAAGTCGGAGCCGTCAAAGCCGGAGTTACCAAAGTCAAAGCCTGAACAACCAAAACCAAAGCCGGAGCCTCCAAAGATTACAGCACCCGAGGCTCCAAAGATTCCAGCACCCGAGGGTCCAAAGATTCCAGCACCCGAGGCTCCAAAGATTCCAGCACCCGAGGCTCCAAAGATTCCAGCACCCGAGGCTCCAAAACCTTCTACCTTTGACCCACTTACCCCTACCCCCTCGCCAACGGAGGTTGAGGAAATATATATATTTCCAGATCCCTCAAAACCGGACTTACCGAAACCCGATCTATCGAAACCCGACCCATCAAAACCTGACCTCTCAAAATCTCCAGACTCTACAACATCCTCTACTTTTGAGCTACCCATATTACCGACCCCCTCCCCACCACCGGTTGATGAAAAACCCTTGTTTCCGCAACCGGTTGATCCGCCAGAGAAAAAACCCGAGCCAATTATCTCTGAAAAGCCTAAGCCAATTAACCCTGAAGATTATGACAACTACACAGTATTGTTCTTACCTCAAACTTTTAAAGCCAGTAAAACGCCAGAAAAAAACGCCAAAGGGCTTTATCGAGCCGTAGCTCGCACGTTAGAAAGCTTAGTATTTAAAAAAATTCAAGTAACATATCACGCAGTAGATAATCGGGGTGATGCTATCGTGTATAATTTCAAAACACCAGAATGGGTGGAAATTAAATTTTCCCCCCAAGTAGCTAAATTGCTTGGCGCTGACCCAAATAAATATTATTCCGGAAGACACCAGCTAGGTCCCTTGAGCATGACATTAGAAGAATATACCATAAATGAAAACAATGCATACGTAGAATATCGAGTCAATAGAACCATAAAGCGTTATACCCCCTGGGAAGAACCTTGGTTGTATTTTGGCTTTCATGTGTCGGGCGAGTTTAGATCGACAGATGATTATAAGATCTATAATGATATTGCTGAAATGCTCAAAGTAGGCGCTACCATAGATCCTTTAAGATTGCATCATGCCGAATTTAGCGTTGTTAAACAAGGAGCGGAACATTATTTTAGAGTCTATTGTCCGGCAAAAATTGAAATGCTCTTCCCAAAAGAATTGCGTGATATATTAAATTTAGAAGATGAATATGTTGGAGGGGAGTTTTTATCCACTAAACCTTTAGAGCGTAATACTACGTCTTTTAAAACAACTAATGACACATTTGTAAGTTATCGCGTTCATGACTCGCTAATGTATTTATTTACTAGGACTACTTTCACAAAAATCAAAATACCCGCGGGCGAATATACTTGTGATTTGACTGCGACCGGTGCGGTAATCCCTTTCTCTTTACATTTAAAAATTATAAACCAGTTATTGGGGGTTTAAGAATATATGCCTCGCCAGTATTTTAAAATGTACATTCTCAAAACGGCGGTAGAAAATAGATACTATGTTCGTCTCGAAATAGAGCCAGGTGCTCGCGTATCGGTGGCTGGACCGATGGCCCAGTTATTTAACATTCCCGAAGAGGGAGAATTTTTTAAACACAGTCACTCGGGAGTAGCTCTGGTAAATCCCCGATTAAGATCAATGACCCTAACAGCGAATAATAATTTTTGGACTAGCGAATACGATGTTGATAGATTTCCAGAAGACCCAAATATGGCTGACCAACCTTATATTCCTGGGTCCCAAGCCAGACGAGTTGATAATTTCGCGTGCGAGATTCCTCCCGGGGTATATTATCATATTAGCGATGTTTTAAGTGCTATGAGCGAAGCCATGTCGCCTACGCATAGAAAAAGTCTTAAATTTACGCAGAATGTAGACGGAACCGTCACAGTTTCAAAACTGAACGATACGGTTTCTATCCTGTTTCCCAAAACAACACCCGGACGAGGTCTCGGAAGATTGTTAGGTTTTAGTAGTAATCAATTGGATCGGTATATCAATAACGAGACGTCGGAGTACCCCGCGGATATCATGAGAGGGGTCGATGCCATGTTTGTCTATACCAATATTATCCGTCAACAAGTAGTGGGTGGTGGTCAAGCTCCCCTGTTACGCTTCATAAAAATGCCAGCTTTTTGGTTGTTAGACGAGGAGAATCAAGAAATATTTAATAATATCGACTTTTATCCAATTTCAACTAGCGATATACAGGAAATTGAAATTGAATTGAAATCCGATTACGGGGAAAATATTCCGTTTAATTTAGGCAAAGTATATATTAAACTGTTTTTTAGGCGTCGACGTCAATAGAACTTGAGCGATGGTACCTAATAGATATACTCTGTATTTCCAAAGAGGATCCTCTCTTCCAGGTTTACACGCAAACGTTTTCCAATCGGGGGGTCGTTTCAGTGTTGGCGGTATCTTCAATTCTTTATTGCGCAAAATTACACCCTTTATTAGGCCGGCCATTAGTACTTTAGCGTCCGAAGCTGTTGGGTTAACGAGTAGAGTAATTAGCGATGCCCAAAACCCTGGAATATCGCCTCGAGAATCAATTAAAAGAAATGTAAAACAATCTATAAATTCCCTACTACATAAAGGCGTGGACCGGTTTGTCAACACTCAGAGCGGGACGGGCCGAAAACGAAAGAGGACTGCTAAAACAAGCCGGAGCAAACGTGTTAAGCGACGCACTAAACGCGATTTTCCAGACTAAACATGTCGACTTACGAAAGTGTTCTATCCGATTTTGAAGTATTTGAAAAGCCAGTGGTGAATAATAATATTGTTGGGACTAAAACGACTGCTCATTATCCCATTGCCCCACTAACTAATGCTAAATATGTAGAATTTATCATTCCTCCCTCTAACAATTATCATGATTTGACCAAAACTCTTTTGAGATTAAAATTTCGCGTTTTACACGAGGACGGCACGGCCGTTCCAGATGCTGAAATGAAAGTCTCTGTAACAAATTTAATAATTGCCTCGCTATTTTGTCAAGTAGAATTATTTCTTAATGGCGTTGCCGTCCAGCAGCCTAATAATATGAACCCATATATGGCCTATTTTAAAATACTTTTAAATTATGGAGAAACGGCGGCCAAATCATGGTTAACTTCTATGTTATATTATTTGGATACTATTATCGATCCGGCGAAGGCTTTAGAAGATGCCAATATTAACAAAGAAGATAATGGTATTGGGCGTCGCGCTAAACGCGTGGCAAAATCAAAGACGTGCGATGTAATTGGCGAATTATTTTTGGATACGTTCAAAACGCCCAAATTCTTACTAGATGATATCGAGGTGCGAATTAGACTTCATCGAAGCTCCTCGGATTTCGCTATTATTCACAATGAAACGGGCAAAAAGTATAAGATGGATTTAACGGAATGCACCTTGTTTACGCGCGAAATTGAGGTTAATCCCGAACTGCAGCTAGCTCACGCGCAGATGTTAAATTCGGGAATAAACGCTCGCTACGAAGTAAACTCTATTGTTATGAAAAATTTCTTAATAACCACCGGAACGCAAGATTTTATTAGGGACAGAAGGTTTACTGGGCAATTACCCTCGCGAACTGTCGTGGCTTTCGTTACTAATAAAAAATTTGTAGGGGAAGCAACTTCTAACCCCCTGGATCTCCAACATTTCAAGCTCGATTTCATGCAATTTTCTTTAAATTCTCAAAATTATCCCGATATCCCGTTTACGCCTAATTTTGACGACGATCAATACGTTAGATGTTACAATTTTTTATTCGAGGGAATCGAAATATTAGGTCTTGACCGAGGAAATATAATTTCTTACGATTTATATAAAAAAGGCTTTTTTGTCGTTGTTTTTGATTTGAGTAGAGAACATCTCGCTTCGTTAGGTCTAAATTCCATGCCCCAGACTGGTAACTTGCGATTATCGTTAAGATTTAGCTCTCCGCTAACCGAAAACGTCACGTGCATTGTCATGGCCGAATTTCCGAACAGTCAGTTAATAATATCTAAAAACAGAGAAATTATTTATAATCACCCCAACGTATAAAAGACTAAAACTCTATAAATACAATATTAGTCGTGCGTCAATATGCATCAAGTACACACCGTCACGCCAAAGCTCGACATTTGCATCATTGAGTCAATTGAACCTAAAATTTTAATTCAAAGATCGGATACGCGTACAAAAACTGTATTAAAACCTAACGCCTGGTACGCTATGTTTCGGTTTCAAAATGAATTCACGTCCTTTTTTGACGGAAAAATACCTCGCTATCATATTTGGTTGCCCGTCAAAGAGCGCATCAAGCTGGAATGCTTCGTCAACTCGAAAGATGAACGTATAATCGATCTTCGATACTATGAACGAGGCAGCGGCAGTCGTTATTTCCTCAACTTTAGCACCAGCGAAGGATTCAGCCTGAACAAAACAGGATGGCAGACATTGATCGATTTAAAGCCGCTGATTGACGAGGCTCTCAAGGCTAAAGGGATAGCCGTCTGTCGCATGCGCGAATTAATTTTAAACGAGCTCACTACCATTTTGTTTGAAGTCACTTCCACTTGCGCCAACGTCGAGTGTCGAAAACAAATATGCCACTCTCAAAGCTGCTCGGAATTTGACACATATTTCAGCGATCGAGTCGAACGTAATTTGCACGAAGCGCTGCCTCAACCAGATCGAGAGAAAATTTTGCATCAATTTGAGACCGACCATGGTTGGATCGAGGATCAAGAGGATATTTAAGCTTATTTTGTCAACAGTTTTGCCGATTTAAAGAACGCCTTGACATATGGCTATTAAAAAATGTACTGATATATAGTAATTGTTTAACTGATATTGTTTTTTATAAAATACCTTTGTGTGTATTAAATAAAGTTGTTTATTGGGAAACCATTTAGTCGTTATTTACACTTGTTAAGATATGGACGCTAAAATTAGAAAAATTTTTTACGATGTGGCTAATCCGGCCGCCTATGGGTCGCTAGCGAGGCTACAAAAAGCCTTACCGGACATGCCAAAAGCAAAATTAATCGCCTTTCTCGAGAAACAACCCGCCTACACGAAACACCGATTTCGGCGCTTCCGATTCAAAACCAACCAGGTGTACGCCTCAAGTATCGATGACGTTTTTCAAGCTGATTTGTTGGACCTACCAAAATTAAAACGTTTTAATAAAAATATTTGCTATGTTCTGTGCGTCATTGACGTCTTAAGCCGCTACGGATGGACAGTACCTCTCAGAAACAAAACATCTGGCGAGGTTATCGAAGCTTTTAAAAAAGTATTTCGAGAGAGGATTCCTTTAAAAATATACACCGATTACGGGGGCGAATTTAGTTCGCGCAACTTTGATTCCTTCTTGAAACGTCACAATGTGCAAATACATTTTGCCCGGAGTCAGCATAAGGCCAGTCTAGCGGAACGTTTTATTAGAACAATTAAGGAACAAATTGCCCGGGTTATTACGGCCACGGGGAATAAAAATTACGTTAAATATTTACCTTTATTTACTCAAGCCTATAATGAACGGGTTCATTCAACAATTGGAATTGCACCGGCTCATGTTAATATAGACAACGAATCAATTATTTGGAATAAACTGTACGGGAAATCAAACGGAATTAATCGATACGCACCAAGGCTTAAAGTTGGCGACTACGTGCGTCTTTCTATAGCAAGTCGGATCTTTAGAAAAACCAGCTCGGGAGGCACGTTTACTGACGAAATATTTCGCGTGGTTGACGTTATACCCAGGTCACCACCCGTCTATCGCGTAGCAGATTTAAAGGAGGAGCAGATTTTGGGTGTTTTCTACGGCGCCGAATTACAAAAAGTCTCGTTACCTGAGACGGGAGTTGTCAAGACTAAATTATGAACAATTCGCAAATAAACGCTCTTTTAACTTGCGACAAAAGAACGCGACCATACTATTTAGGCTGTTTTCCAGTGGATAAACTCCCACAACATCCTAAGAGACCCAAATTTTGCTTCATATTCAATAATGAAGCAGCTGGAGAGGCCGGAGAACATTGGATAGGAATCTTTGTTAATAACAATACCGTAGAAATGTTTTGCACTTACGGAAATTCACCACGATACTATAAAGTTAATTTAAAACGATACGGGAAACGAGTTGTTTACAATAAACAGCAAATTCAACATCCATTTTTTCAACTGTGCGGTCTGCATTGTAGTCTGTACCTAGCACTCCGCTGCCAGGGCGTGGCTAGACAGACGATATTAGACGCTATTTACGCTAATAACCTTAAACTTTACGATTATGATGCTTTATTATATTTATGTTTACATTTAAAAAACATGTACACAGATATTGTTTAAAATAAAACAATTTTTTATTTGTCTTTATTTTACATTTTATTATTTAATATCACGCCATTTATGGTGTCTCTGTCTAATTTAGCCAGATGGCACCAGCGGGCCTAGATTTTGAAGTTCGTTTTTCTTTTTTCGAGTTTTTTTCTGTTTTTTCTTTTTCTTTTGTTTAGCGGAGGCCGTCTCAAACAAGTTTTCCAAATCCGTTAAATTGTCCCCGTTTTCCTCCGCTAAATTCTCTTGTTCATCGGCGATTTCTTCTTGAAAAACGTTGTCAGGATCTGCATAACCGTAAGCCCCCTCTTCTAGCTCTCTTTTTGGCGTAAAAAATGTTTTTTGCAAACGATTTGCCAGAACTTCAGCTTGCCTTTTCACCATATCTCCAACATAGGTCGGCCCAAATTGTTTGTAAAAATCATCCTGTGTTGGTGTCCCAACAGCCGTTTCGCTTTTAAAAACCTTTTGCCGAGGTTCGGTTTTATAAGGGTTAGGTGTGGTAAACGAGCTGTCAGGTGTGCTTGTTGTAGCTGATGACGTGGCATAGCTTGACCATGACAATTGTTTTTTTCGCGGCGGTGTTTTAGGGGTGGCCTGTAGTGGCAACGCGGTGCTAGTCGCCATTGTAGGACTGACGACCTCAAATTTAGGTAATGGAATTTGTTTCTCGATACTTAAATATTTCTTAAAGGCGTCTAAATATTTATATAATTTATCGTAGGCATTCATTGGCGATTTTAAAATATCATCAATCTCTCGGTCCAAGGCTGAGTGTTCTTGCGCCGCTGTTGAAGTTACGGCGGTAGCTGGTACGAGTACCATTTGTTTCATAGTTTAGCAGCTATGGCTTGGACAATTGAAGGCAAAATTTCTGCAAGCAACGTTGTAAGAAAGCCACCTGATTGCTGCAGGAGCAGCTTTTTTTTTGCTTTTCTGCGACAATGTACTTGATCCGAGTTGTCTAATAATTTTCTTGTACTTTGCTAACCTTTTCTTACGGTCTTTACTCAAAAAAATGCCCCCGCCCTTTAAATTCTTACAAATTGTCTGAATGCTTTTTAATTGAGGCGCGCTACTATTGTTTAAGAGGGTTCGCCGTTGTTTACAGCTAGTTTGACGCAAACTCTGTAAATAAGGGAAAAATTTGGCAAACTTTGCTGAGGGACGCGCTACGACGAGTCGGGAGCGTTTTCCTGATCGACGTTTAACGCGCGGTGCCATTATTCAAATGACAATTAAATTTAATCTACATACACATACATAGGTGATTCGTGAGGTAGAACTCGGGATCTTAATCGTAAATTTTCCGGAGTTTCTTGTTTTAAATCACTTAACAAATAGCTATAGGGTTCTCTAGTGGCTAGTCTGTACGCCTCTGTAATACGCTTCGGGTTATCTGGGCTTATTTGTTGGGCTAGATACCTAATAGAGGCAACATCTCGAGGATTTTTCATTATTATAAAATAGGAAGAGTTTTGTGAAATTATCCGCGATTGGCTACCCTTGGGAAACAGTTGTTCCGTAATAATAATGACAGTATACCTTAAATGATGCGACGTCACGCAAACTAAATCAGCAATATGAGCTTGCTTAAATAATTGGCTAGCTAAGTCGTCTAGTATCAAGTAGGAATCGCGATGCGTCTCCCAAAGTCCGGATCGGCCGTTGGCAATCCTTGAATAAATTGAATTCCCGGAATCAATTGTTTCAATTTTTCGTAGTTTGGCTGCCAGGCCGCGTAGCAATAAATAAACTTTTTATGCGGTGGGTCAAACATAAGCTGATGATTTTGCAATAAGTTACTTAAAAGAAAACTCTTTCCCGCTTGCGTTGGCCCCACGATTAGAAACTGCGCAGGTGTTTGGAATTTTAAAGAATGCGAAACTGACTCGGTCGGATTCATTTTGAATAATAAACATTTATTAACGTTGACATGTTATTTATAATCATTAAACAACATATATTAAAAAAAAACAAAAATTTTAATCAAAAAATATTATAAACAAAAATACAATAAACCCAAAAACCCTTACAAAATTAAACAGAAATAGAAAAAACAATATAAACAAATCCCTTTTACCCGAAAATCCCCTATTAATTAATTGTTTTTTAAAAAAATTCTTTCAAAGTCCGTAATCCGTTGCCGAAACCGTTGGGCATTTAGGAAGTCAAAGTTTACGCGAGACTCGGAGGGTAGGATGTAGACACGCACTACAGAAGAAAACACGACGGATTGATGCGCACGCGCACTTTTTCGTTTCCCGACCGCTCTTCGTTGGTGGCTGGGCACGTTTGCATCAGAGGGTCGCAAACATCCGTGCCCTCGTTGGTCGGGAAGTCGGAAAACCCCTGACGCAGTGGTTTGTTGTTGCACGGTTTTTTGGAAACCATCGGACACGATGGACTGTGCTTCCGATGTTCCCTCGATGGATGGTCCGTGCTACGCCACTGGTACAAGGCAATACCGCAAAAGGCGCAGCGCGTCGTCTGTGTTTCTACATCTGCAAGATAGAAACCGTCTTTGGCCAGGGCTTCGATAGGAACGCACGATTCCCACAAGCCCTCAAAAGTATGTCTCCGCCTAGCCTCGTAATTCATGCGAAAGAGATGTTGAAGCGGGTGATGCCTCTTTGAAACCGTAAGATCGACTGGTTGTCAAATCAGTGTTCAACAATCTCTTATTCGAGGTTTGGCGAAATCTTTTGGTAATTTTAACGGCCTCTAATTGCAGCTTGTATTTGTCCCGTTTAAAATTAAAAGGGACATTGACTATAACTTCCTTTTCCGGATTCATCGCCACACTTTCAAAGGTTTCTAAGTCAAGTTTTTCAAGATTTTCTCGATTTAACGTCAACCCTTTAATTTTCTTGACTTCTTTTCCTTTGCTAGTGCGAAACGAGTAACTTTTGGCACCGGTACTACAAAAGGAAGTTATATAATCACCGCCGAGTTCATCCGCCCAGCAACCAATATGATTGACAGTTGGAATGTCAAACTTTCCCGGTAGATGGCGGTAGATTATGGAGTCGGTGTTACAATACAAAGCTGCGCGGTCCAATTGAAGCAGCATCTTGTTCAATTCGAGTCGCCCGTAGCAAGAAACAAAGCTCCCCACAATGGCCGACCCCAGTTTGTAGTCCGAAACGTAATCGCTTTTGGCTTTGTACGATAAGAGAGCGATTGAATCCGTGATTGGCCGTAAATCGACTAATTCCAGAGTGTAATCGCTCGCGTATCGTATCAATTCGTAATAATTGTTGATAAAGATGCTGCGAATCTTTCCCGTATTTAACGCCATGCGACCCCACTGAGAGCATTCGGGATTACAGTCGTGATCCTCGCCCATCAGCCACCCGCATTCTAAACATCGTTTTTGACTGGCGCAGGTGCCATTAAGTAAATGAGTTTCGTAGCAGGGGCCCGGGAAAAGGTAGCGGTGGCATTCGTCGCAACGTTTTAAAACGTCCTCGTTGGTTAAATGAAAAGCTTCTCCTTGACACCGAAAACATATATAGGGTTTTGTACCCTCGGGGCATTAATGCACTTTTAACAAATTATATTTGTAAAAAGATTTCAAGCATAAATCGCAAGAGATACAACCCCCCATCATGCCGTGCCAAGTTTTCGCGGGGTGGATATGGTCGCTAATTTTTAATAGATAGATAAATTTAGGAGCTTGGGGTCCTTTGAAAAATATGGTAAAATTATTGGCCGCATCAACTAATACGATCCGATAATGGGGAGCTAAATAATTTTGAAATTTTTGAATATCTACTAGAGTAACGAAACCTTCGGGGACGCCGGCTTTTCGGTGCAAGATTTTTGCAATATTACCCACAAGGGTGCTATTACGTTTCAGTTTGTCAAAATTGTTCCGGTTAAAGGGCGGACCTTGCTTTTTTTGTTGATAAAAATTGCGATCGGCCATCTCTTTACCCAGAACTAAACTCCGAGCAAAACAAAGGTTATCATTGTTCTCCATAAAAATAAATTGGTTATTTTGTATTACGAAATAGTCCAAATTAATCAACGTTCTATTTTTTATGGATTTGTACAATGTTCCTATATTTGCGTCAAGGTTTAGAAAAATAATGTCAAACTGAAAATCTTCCCCATTAAAGACAAAGTCCCGACTAGATTGCGTTACTCTATAGATGGTGCGCATAATTCGCTTGCTGGTGAATTTGTCAATTTTTATAAATTTAATATTAACGGGGGTCGTCAATCCGTGGGAGCTTAAAACAAATCGAACCCGATTATACCCGGGATTCTCGGTTACTAATTTGCGTATAACTTCGTCGAGAATTTTTCTCTTGTTGGAATGTCATCCAAATTTTTAAAAGCTATACGCAAATCGATTTGTTTACAGTGCCACTTGCGACTCGTTTTGTCTATTTGCCGCTCAATTGTGTAGTACCGGTTTACCTGTGCGTGGTCCTCTCCCTCACTACCCTCCGAGTCACTCCCGCTGCTGCTGCTGCTGTTGTTCATTTTTTAAATCTCTATCAGAAATAAAAAGAAATTGGAAAAAAATTTTGGTTTGTAAATTTATTGTTATAAGATACTTACTTTGCTGGGCGGCTGCTGTTTAGCCTGCGCGTCGTTTTTTACGTCGTCCATTAATCGGTGGAAAACGTTGAGGAGTCTGACGGCGTCCTTGTCCTTGCCGTCAACGACTCGCTTGAGTCGCTTGTGGGAGCACTCCCAAAGCTTGTCAGCTTGGGCGTCTTTTATGTCTTTGAATTTGTAGACACTAATGTCTACGTAAAAATCCCCCTTTCGCGGGGGGACTTTCGTTTCAAAGTACTGGCCCTCACTGCGCAAGCGATACGAGCCTTCAATACCGTTAATTCCGACGACGTGTTTTTGGAGCACGTCTTGGACGAAATCCTCGTCGCCGGAATCGATCAGCACTTCAACGGGTTCCGGTTTTAGGAATTGATCTAAGTCGCGTTTACCGCTGCTGGTTCCTTGACGATTACCCGGAGACGATGGTGGTGAGTCGAATAAAGATTGGCTTTGAGGAAATTGACTCATGGCTGCTGATTTGATTGTGAAAATCCAATGCCCATGCTCGAGCTTTTATACCAAAATCTCATGGTCATTTTTTTTAAAATACAGGCCCAGATATGGTTTTTTTATAACACAATAGCTTTTTTACTTTTATTAAGAGTTTAAAAAAATATAATTATGTACCGATAAGCGATTTTTTAATTTACCCTAAAATACATTTTTATTGTGGAGTTGATACTAAAGATTATAAAGGGTGTTAGTATATAAAAAAATAACTCTAATATTTCAATATTAATATATATTTATTTAGATTTAACTCATGTTAAAAAACAATTTCTGTTCCTCCTAAAGTAATTACTTTTAACCTTCACTAATAAATTGTTTTTTCTTATATAAAGCGATCTCATGCAATTATTTAAATATATTTATTTAGATTTAACTCATGTTAAAAAAACAATTTCTGTTCCTCCTAAAGTAATTACTTTTAACCTTCACTAATAAATTGTTTTTTCTTATATAAAGCGATCTCATGCAAATTTTTCAAATTTAATGCCATTTAAATTATTTAAATTATGCCTAGACAAGTTTTTTTGCATACAAAAAAGAGACTTAGACCTTGGAGAGATTTCTAATTTTATGCCTAATTAACTTTTTGCTATTTATTGAATTTTAGAATCTCGAAAGTATCGGCTAGACACTATTAGATTTGACCTCGATAATTTAGTATATAAACTCAGCATTTCAAAATGAAAGTTATCAGTTGTTTAACTTCTTTTTCTGAATAACCAGTCCCACCCACTTTAAGATGTCTTTTTCTAACGCCTCTCGTTTGCCCTGCTTGCCGGTCATCAAAATCCATCCGGCAGCGCTTATTCCCCGTCATGCCACTCCCCAGTCGGCCGGACTGAACTTATATTGTCCAGTCGATACCGTAATTGAACCTCACGGTATCAAAATTGTATCGACTGGGTTAGGCGTTATGCTGCCGGCGGACAGCTACGGCCGAATTGTTGGTCGTAGCAGCTTGACGGTCCAAGGGCTGTTTGTCGCCGAGGGGACGATAGGTATGTTTATTAGTTATTTTATGATACCCAAAAGTATAATATTTCTTAACAATAATAGACGCCGACTATCGGGGACCCCTAAAAGTCGTCATAGCCAATGTCGGCGGGACTCCCTACACTATTCGGCGGGGCGATAGAGTCGCCCAATTGATCGTCACGCCGGTTATATTGTTGAGACCGGTAGAAACGGCGGTAAATATTTTTAGTTTTAAATTTAGGGTTCAATGTGTAACACATTTTTATGCTGTTTCTAGACTCTAACCCCTACATCACGTGGCAGTGGGGGGTTTGGCTCGACCGGGGTTTAGTCTTTTTTTTTTGTAATGGTGGTGGGGTTTCAGAAATCACTTTCAGATTCGCGCCGAACCTATCGCAAGTGGAATGGTTTTAGAATCGAGTTTAATGTTTCAACGTCAGGGGGCAGCAGAATATCGTGTGATTAAAAACCACAAATCGCTCAAAGTAATATGACGTCGTTTAACAAGGAAGTTGTGTTACTATTGCTGTTGAGAAGGAAATTGTTGCTGCTAAAAAAGAAGAGAAGAAGAACCGAACATAGACGAAAAAAGGCCCGTTGGTGGGTACATCCGATATGGTGAAACCGAAAGAAGGAAGGAGATTTTCACACACTGGTACTTATTATATTGAACTTGATTAGAGTATGAAATGTAATACTATTATTGTTTTAATAGTTAAAGGCGATGAGAACTCATGATCATGTATATTTTAGAAATTAAACATGCATGTCACCCGCACATTATGATAAACTTTTAGGATTATTAAGTAATTCTTTGAGAAGGTATCCGATGTCTAGAAAAGCTATTTCTCCGGCACACCGACTGGCAGTCACGCTTAGGTAAGCACATTACATAAATAATAACTTAATATATCATGTATTTAACATTGATTCCTTGAAATATGCTAATGTCTAAACTAAACCATACAGGTATCGCCTGAGCCGAGCAAGGTAATCAAATGTGCCTAGCACTACTAGTGCCATAACGATAGATACTGTTGGGTATGCTTATAAGTTTCTCGTTGAAAGGAGATGCAGTGAAAATGCCTTCGGTTTTTTGGGAGCTCGATGGCGTATCTTTCGAAGGGCAATTGACCTGTCTCCAGAGAATGTTGATGCGGTAACCAAAGCGGCTGTGGTGTTACACAATTACATAATGACTGAAGAAGCAGCTGTAGCAGGATCACAAAAGGTATATTGCCCCCTGGCTCTGTGGAAAACGAGGCATGGAGATCTGAGGCGGCCAACGCATTTGCAAACATCCCTCCAACAAGGGCTGGAAATTTTGTCCGCGATGCCACCGCAGTTCGCGATGTTTATGCTGATTATTTCATTTCTGAAAATGAACAAGTAGCGTGGCAGTGGGAAATACCAGGTGTACGAAAGCCACATAATCTAACCAGACTTGCATAACAAATATAATGTATAGAGAACTTAAACAACACAAATTTAAAAACAATTCACTATTCATATAAAACGTTTATTGAAAAATGTAAGTTACTCTGAATCAGAGTCAGAAATAAAGGAAAATGCTGATTGAATCAAACTATTTCATTTCTTTGAACAGCACTGATTATCAACTCTCTCCTCTCCGTAATTAACTCTTTTTATCCTCGTTATCTTTTTTCAATAAATCTTTCGCGGTTGACATGGTTTTTGACAATAAATGTAGAAAAAAACACGACTACTCTAAATCTTGTCTCAACACGAAATGATCACTGAAGCCAAAAAAAGAGGTTTCCCTTAAGTTTTACTTCCCTCTCTCCTTATTGGCTAGTGAAATGCATGTGGGTCGCGGCTGAAGCTCAAATATCAACACGAAACATATGTTGCCTCGTACAATCGCGTCTAGCATAGGAAATGATCTAGTCGCTGTTCTAGAAAGCACCGATGATTTGCACAGGAATAAAATGGAAACAACAGATATAAATGATAATTTTCGATCAACAATTACTGAAAAAAATAACCAAGGTGATGAGAGTAGATTTATTCTAGGAGAGCGGTCGCTCTCTTAGATAAGACTTGATACTGCCTCTAATGCTAAAGGAGGGTTGTTAAATTGGCCGTAACTTTTTTCGTATTGTGTTTGCTGCTTTGATATTTTGCCAGTGAACTAAAATTTGGGCCCTAATTATGTGGTTAAAATTTCAAAGAGATCCAATTAATAGTTAATTCTAAAATGAAAAAAGTTGTTAAGGGTGGTTTTAGAATCCATAAAATGAATCCGACATTTGGTGAAAGATACCATTTTCTTCCATAGAGATAACATGGGATTTTGTTGAATAATGACCGTCTCTAGGAAGGCATTTAAAGAAAACTATTCATTCATTACGTTTGGGAACCATCTTAAATGAAAGATAACAGTCCATAGATGTGCCTTTCCTTAGTTTCATTAAGATAAATTAAGTTTAAAGTGTTAGTGACATAATTTTCGTCACCCACAAACTTAAAATGCTAAAAAAATCCTTGAAAAATCTAGTTTATTATGATATGTTTATTTTTGTATTTGGTTTCGTAGAAATTTGTAAAATTGCAATCAAAGTTTAGTGTTTGGAAAAGGCCTAGTTAAAATTTTGTTTCGCTTGATGACGTAGTAAGGAGAAACTTTCACTCTAGATGTCGCTCACGTGAAGCGCCTGTTAATGTCGCCGCCCCGCGTTAAGCCTAATTTATCCAGACTCGCGCGCAGAGATAGTTCTATATTTTCTTTGCTCGCGCGCGCGCAGCATTAGTAGACTCGGGAGTCTCGGGCGCGCGCGCTTGGCTTTTCCGCGAGATGGCGTGAGTGACGTAGCAAGGAGAAAACCCGCCAAAAATCTTCTTCGCAAATTTGCTTTTGCCCCCCAAATTTCAAGTTTTCAAAGTGTTTTTTCTGTGTTTTCCTTCATATTTAAATATTAATCAAGCATAATTTTGGAATCAGAAGAGTTTAAACTCTCAAAAAAGTAAGGTTTTCTTTAGATTTGAGATAATTTTTAAATCACGTCGCTATTCCTTTAAGTATTGATTTTAATCATTGTTAACACATACTTTGACTTACGTTGTTTTGGGTATTGGAGTTACAGCGTTTTACCACTCTTAGAGACACGCATTTTAACCCTAATTTTTCATATTGGACTTACGGCGTTTTTGTCGTGATTCACGCCGTTAGAGGGATATTAAGCAAGAGAAACATGGCGTTTGAGCTCTTGTAGGTGCTTTGCCCGGGTGCTTGTAGGTGCTTGTGGGTGCTTGTGGATACTTGTAGGTGCTTGCGGGTACTTGTGGGCTCTTTTAGGTGCTTGTGGGTACTTGTAGGTGATTGTAGGTACTTGTGGGTACTGGTGGGTGCTTGTAGGTACTTGTGGGTGCTTGTAGGTACTTGTGGGTGCTTGTAGGTACTTGTGGGTTCTTGTGGGTACTTGTGGGTTCTTGTGGGTACTTGTGGGTGCTTGTCGGTACTTGTGGGTACTGGTGGTTGCTTGTAGGTACTTGTGGGTGCTTGTAGTTACTTGTGGGTGCTTGTAGGTACTTGTGGGTTCTTGTGGGTACTTGTGGGTTCTTTTGGGTACTTGTGGGTACTTGTGGGTGCTTGTGGGTACTTGTGGGTGCTTGTGGGTAGTTGTGGGTGCTTGAAGGTACTTGTGGGTACTTGTGGGTGGGTGCTTGTAGGTACTTGTGGGTGCTTGTAGGTACTTGTGGGTGATTGTATCTACTTGTAGGTGCTTGAAGGTAGTTGTGGGTGCTTGTAGGTACTTTTGGGTGCTTGTGGGTGCTTGTGGGTTCTTGTGGGTACTTGTGGGTTCTTGTGGGTACTTGTGGGTTCTTGTGGGTACTTGTGGGTGCTTGTAGGTACTTGTGGGTACTTTTAGGTACTTGTGGGTGCTTGTAGGTACTTGTGAGTGATTGTAGGTACTTGTGGGTGATTGTAGGTACTTGTGGGTGCTTATAGGTACTTGTGGGTACATGTGGGTGCTTGTGGGTACTTGTGGGTGCTTGTGGGTGCTTGTGCCTGCTTGTGGGTACTTGTGCGTGCTTGTGGGTAATTGTGGGTGCTTGTGGGTACTTGTGGGTGCTTGTAGGTACTTGTTGCCTCCTCCATAGGATTAACATTATATTAAATTTTGCAAGCTCGTCACACTGGTTTTATTAGAGATACGGGGATATCTTTGATTGTGTAATAGTCCTATTTGCCCCTTCCCTCCTTTGTTAACATTTGCTCCATGGGATACTCCATATACGGGAAAAGCCTGGAAAACTCAGGGAAGTATATGGGGAAAAGCCTGGAAATCTCAGGGAAATTTGTTTTCCAAAAGATGTATGAAGCTTCTTATGGAACATATGTTATAAACTCATGGTTTTATTTATATAAAGTTTTACCAAGAAGCGATATCTAGTTTACTAGGGAGAAGGTATTAAGTGCCTAAGTATTCGCGCGCCATAGTCCCAGTCCCACTTTCAAAATACAAGGGGATACGTAAAAGGAGGCCGGGCTATTTCGCCTCTCGGCAGTTGGAAAATACGTAGTTTTCGTCATTCGCGTTTACGTGAGTTTTCTGGTCCGTGACCAAATAAGCATTTTTTAAACTGGACTTTAGGCCAGTGACTTTCCTGACTTGGAATAAATAAACTGGTCCGTTACCATTGACCAGAGCACGTCGTCTGCTAAATTAAAGAAGTGGATAATTAAAATATTAGAGTTTTAATGTGTGGAGTCTGATTACCCTTGAACTTTCTTAGTAGTCTCGTGGACCACTGACCCCCCTCCGATTTAATTTTTGAACTGGACCAGTGAATTTTTAAACTGGTCATTTGCCCTGTGTCACCGCCTTATTTCCCACGCTGGCGCGAGTTGCTTTGCGTTGTCGAGTGCGTGATGGAGTTGGCTATGCCTGGAGTCCCAACCTTGAAGGAGAGAGGAATGGAGTAGAAACCCCCATACCTATAGCGTTGCCTCTGTACCCCCACCTACGGCAACACAGTCCTCTCAGCATCCTCAGCGGTTAGGTAGGGTCGTACTGGACGAAATTGTAAAGGGTGCTCCCTCTATCTTCAAAATAGAAGCTAGTTCTCATACAAATAAAATGGCGCTCCGCGGCAGCACTTAGCAATCGCCTACCGAAGGGTAGGGGCGTGCGCGAGGTACATAGGGAGAGATACGGTGCCGCAGGTCGCCCATCATCCTTTCCAATCCATCTCAACTCCCTTATCACTGTCCCAACCTACGGGACTTCCAACCACTAGCATAGCCCACTCGATCACGCTCTCTTTTCCCCGGCTACATATTTTGAAGATGGCACTTTTTACGCGTATTAACAATCTTGGGTCATCTTTGTGAACTTTTAGGGTAGCCCTGACTATATTTTGTTTAAGGTTTTAAGCTTAATATCAAACAGACGTTAGTTTATGCTAGAAAAAAGTGTGAAATTGAAAATCTCGGATCGTCTTTATGAAGTTTTAAGGATATCGGAATTTCATATTGGGCGTATGACAATTTTGAGCTAAATGATAAACGGACATAAATCAGCATTTTTAAAAATTTTGTAAAATTGTCAATTTGGTCCTATTTCTGGAATTTTTAGGGGGCGCCTCGCGTTTCAATAAATGATTGTAAAAAATTGTATTATGTTAATTACAATATGAATACAAACTTTAAATGATTTACGTTTTTTTTTGAAGTATCATTATAAATAAATGTCTGATTGAACTAAAGTTATGGTCCCCTATATATATGTTTCTGCTTCGTGCAGATTTTGAAAATGTAAAACAGTTTCTTAACACTCTTAATTAAAATGAAGACTGAAGGAACAGATATTAATCAAAAATGTCTTGATTAGAATCAAGACCTAAAAAGTATCAATAAGACTGAGGTTATCACTTGTCTGAAGGATCAGATATTAATTTTTCTTTTTAATTGAAACTTAAATGTATGCTTAAGAAAAAACAACGTTCCATTACCGTTTTCCATTGAAATAAATTATTTTACTGTTAATCAATTTCAAAAATTTACTTATCTCGGCTTTTCGACCACAATTCCATTCCCCGAAAACATTTTATCATTACATTAATTACTTTTGGGAGATAACGTGTCAAAATAACCTATAAAACAATAAAAAACTGTAAAAGCGGTCTGTTAAGCCATGACAACAACCTTTTAAAAGTTACAAGGACTATATAACCCATTCGAGACTAACAGGACCTGAGCAAACTATAGCTTAACCTGCTACTAGTACGAAGAGGGAGAATTGATGTAAACTGGAGTTGAAATTTCATCAAGTGCGACATGCGGCCCAGAAACTCTCCCATAGTCCCAGTGTGTGTAGAACATAATGTTTTTCGCTGCTATCTGCCAAAAACAATCTTTCTAGGTAGTGCCGCCTCCTCAATTGAATATTTCATGATATATTAAGGTTTGAACGAACAAAATTCTAGATTACTATTTTCACTACCATGTCCCTCTGCTACCTTGAAGCAAAATTTCCTATCTTTTTGCTGCTCATTACCGGTGCCATTCCTTTGACTTTCTGTTCGTTATAACTACTATCATGAGTTATTTATTTCAAACCAAAATATAAAAAAATGGATTCTTTTTTCTTTTGTGCTACTTAGAATATAACGTTGTGCCCCGCCTTATCAAATAGTCTCTAACCATTGTTAGAAACTAGAGAGAGAGAAATCTGGCAGTAACACTGATCATACCCTGAACTATGAGAAAGAACAATACGACGGTTCACTAAAGTACACTTGATATTACATCATTTTGCAAAACCGCGAGTAAAAATCATACTGTCCCTATTGAATTTGGTGCCATTGGTTTAAGAATAAATAAAATGCTCCACTGCGAAGCGTACCGGTCACGAATGGGGATGTAACGTCTTTAGGAGCCTTTTAAAACGCAAAACCATACACGTACTCTCCCAAAAGTAATTAACGTAATGATAAAATGTTTTCGGGGAATGGAATTATGGTCGGAAAGCCGAGATAAGTAAATTTTTGAAATTGATTACCAGTAAAATAATTTATTTCAACGGAAAATGGTAATGGAACGTTGTTTTTTTCTAAAGCATGCCTTTAAGTTTCAATTATAAAGAAAAATTAGTATCTGATCCTTCAGTCAAGTGATAACCTCAATCTTATCGATACTTTTTAGGTCTTGATTCTAATCAAGACATTTTTGATTAATCGGATAAGTTGGTTTAATCCGATACTAAACCGATACTCGTTTAAAATGCCTTATATGCCGCTACATGATATTTTTAGGTCTTTCAGTAAAGTGATAATATCTCATTTCTACGAATGTCAATTCTAAAGGGCTGGTAGGCCCTTCTAGATAAGAACCCACACCCTCCCGTAATGTTAAAGAAATAATTCACAGATTTTAGGCTTAGCGTCCCATAGAAAAAGCAAGGGATTTTTGGTGGTCCACTCCATCGAATAACTCAGTGAGCCAATATGCTCACGAACATCTTACTGGAATATCGAATTAATGAAGTTTGACAAGCATATTATTATTTTTATAATAGATTAATGCAAATTAAGGCTGAAGGAACAGATATTATATAAAAAAGACTTGGTTTGCCCAAGCCTTAAAACAAAACGATAAGAGTTTTTCCAGTTGAAAGAAGCGCGGATATTTTATTTTTCTATATAATTTTAAAGACAATCCGTATTTTACTACTCTTTAGAATTTAATTCAATCACCTGATTTTACTGCTAATGGATTTATAGGAGACTTCCTATAAATTTATTGAAATAAAAAATTACTTATCTCCGATTTTTCAAGAACAGTTCCATTTTCCTGAAAAATTTTATCATGCATTTATTATTTTGAGGGATATCGTTTAAATTTTATCAAATTGACTCTTTCTTTTTTAATTTCCGAGAATTTTCCTTTCAAAAGGTATTAAACACGTGAAGTTTTCATAATGTTGTTAACTTAATAGCAACTCAACCAACACTTCTAAAATCTTCCCCACAAGTACTGATATACACAGTTCAATTATTGTGACTCTGCTTAAAGAAGAAACGAACCCCTTTATCAAATATAAGAAAGGTGATAACAGCCCCCTTTTGTATTCGAAAAGACCGCATATAATACGTTATTAATGAGAGTATTATTTGAAAATTAAAGTACGTTCTCCCTTGAAATGAAAAAATTTCTTGATAAAATGTTTCAGGAAAATTTAATTGTTCTTGAAAAATCTGAGATCAGTAATTTTTTATTTCAATTAATTTATGGGAGACTAATCCATTAGCAGTAAAATCAGGTGATTGAATTAAATTCTAAAGAGTAGTAAAATACGGATTGTCTTTAAAATTCAATAGAAAAAAATAATATCCCCGCTTCAGACAACTGGAAAAACTCTTATCGTTTTGTTTTATAAACCTTGATATTATTTTGGAAGTATACTTTTGAACATTGTACAAAGCATAGCGCGGCTCCTGTGGATCCCCTACAAGGGGACTTTCCTCCTGAGCTACGGGTTTGGCTTGGCAAAGGCTAGTGGGCGGGATTTATACATGCACGAATAAATCCCGCCCACAAATGCCTCTAGCTTCGCCAAGCCAAAACTGGAGTTCGTAAGGAAAGTCAACTTGTAGGGGATCCACAGGAGCCGCGCTATGCTTTATTTTAACACATATGTAAATCGCCAGAGTACTACTAAAAGTATCGGTATCGGCTGAAGTATCGGGTTTTGGATCATAATGAGTAAATATCGGTATCGGTTCATGTTTGCACCGGTATCGATCAGTATCGGTTAAGCCTGGTATCGGCCATCTCTATTAAGGATGCTAGTACATTGTCAACAGGTCCATCAAGTTGGCCCCTCCACCCACCCGCAGTAGGAAATTAATGTCTGCAAATTATTGCGCTCTTCATGCGCTGCAGTGCGCCACCATTTTTTCTACATGCGCCACTATAGTTTAGACACAAGTTCAAAAATAAATTGGGGGGGGGGCCAAATTAACGAACAGCCCCACCACCCAAAGGTGGGAGAAAGGTAATGTATGCAAACGATTGCGCTCTCCGTGTGCTGCAGTGCGCCACCATTTGTTCTACTTGCGCCAGTACGGTTTAAACACAAGTTCAATAAGAAGATGGGGGGGCCCAGTTAACGAGCAGCCCCTCCACCCATCGGTAGAAGGAAGATAAAATATGCAAAAGATTGCGCTCTTCATGCGCTACAGTGCGCCACTATTTATTCTCTTTGCGCCACTATATTTTAGAAAATAGATAAGGGACAAGTTTTTGAGCTTCCTGCACATAGTTTGCTAGAAAATCAATAAAAAGTAGGTTAAAAAATTTATTAAAGGTAAAACAAAATGTAATTGTTTGAGTTTTTTATTTTCACTGGTTTGCAATTCTTAATTTCAGTGTTAAACGTAAAACATCAATGTTGTATCGTTGACTAAGGAATTTGAGTGGAATAGCGAGAATTCTTTGAACGGGCTTCTAAAGCGCTAGCGCAGTGGCGTGATCGAGTGGGCTGTGGTTCAAGAGTCCAGCCACGGCCCACTTGGATTCTCACTAAAGCTTGCCATTAAGGCCCGCCAACTTTGGCCGCCCTCTATGTTAAAGCGCGTACCAGCCAGAAGTCGAAATACATACCATGCCGGGACTAAAATTGTCGAGCGAAAACTCGTTTCTAATGCTATTCCTATGGGAAATGATTTTGAAAGTGAGTTGTATCCGTAATTATGTTAAGTTTTTCAAATGTATCCGATTTCTATCAACTCTGACCTTTTTATGAGACGAGAAGTAAGTTTCGAGCTTCAGTTTAAGCTTCAACTTATAATTTTTCATCGATTATTTCGCTCTCAATAAATTTTTAAAGTTGAAATTTCAACTTCAAGGCGGAGAAATTACGAAGTCCGAATCCTAAGCCCTGGCTTCATCTCCGCCTTGAAGTTGAAATTTCAAGTTTAAAAACTTATTGAGAGCGAAATAATGGATGAAAAATTATAAGTTTAGGCTCAAAATGAAGCTCTTCACGTTTCATGAAAAGGTCAGAGTTGATAAAAATCGGAAACATTTGAAAAACTGAGCCCAATTACGGACACAACTCATTTTCAAAATCATTTACCATAGGAATATGCATTAGAAACGAGTTTTAGCTCGTAAATTTTTTCCCAAGCTTGGTATGTATTTCGACTTCTTGCTGGTACGCGCTTTAACATAGAGGGCGGCCAAAGTTGGCGGGCCTTAATGGCAAGCTTTAGTGAGAATCCAAGTGGGCCGTGGCTGGATTCTTGAACCACAGCCCACTCGATCACGCCACTGCGCTAGCGCTTTAGAAGCCCGTTCAAAGAATTCTAGCTATTCCACTCAAATTCCTTAGTCAACTATATAACATTGATGTTTTACGTTTAACACTGAAATTGGGAATTGCAAACCGGTGAAAATAAAAAACCCAAAAAATTTCATTTTGTTTTACATTTGCGTACTTTTTATTGATTTTCTAGCAAATTATGTGCAGGAAGGGTATCTTCCCATTGCGCAGAATTCCATTAGACCGAATTCCCATTAGACCGAATCCCGCCTAGTGGCGTAACGACGTTTGTTGGGCCCGCCCGCAGCCCGACAATTTGGGCCCCTTCTTGAGTGTCCAGCTTTCAAAAAGTATGAAAACATCACGAACGCTACTCCTTTTCAATTTCATAATTTAAAGCCATGCGTCTTGTTGCCGCTTTTGACTAAGATTTCTTGCACATACATGGCTCACTCCCCTAAACTACAATGCAGGGCCTCAACTATTATGGAGAAATTTCAATGCAAAAAAGTAGGATTCTCTTCGCCAAATTACAGGATTATACAGGACTCATAAATGGATCTACGACAATTCGGAGAACGACAACTCGGAGCACGACAACTGGGTGAAAGACAGTCCGGTGAAAGCGACAATTGGGGGAAAGACAATTGGGTGAACCCGACAATTGGGTGAACCCGACAATTGGGAGAATGACAATTCGGCGAAAGCGACAACTGGGTCTAAGACAATTCTGAGAGTAGGACAACTGACGGAACGACAATATGGTGAATTGTACTCCTTGTTTACCGAAAGAATAACGCAGTTTTTTCACCTTAAAAAATTATTAAATGCAGGAGTGTCATTAAGGCTTTTTAGGCTTATTATTTTTCAATCGGTATTAAAAAAATTATAAAAGGCAGGGCGATTCAGTCACTTTAGACTTATTATTTTTAAAACTGAAGTATAAAGGACTCTACTCTCAGTTTTAAACTTTTTATTTATAATGGCAGAGTTTGGTTTTACGGAAAGGGGAAAACGAAAATTGTTATTTGGTGGCTACGCGTACGTTCGTGAGAAGGATTCCGTTGACAAAACCTATTGGCAATGCGAAGACAAAAGTAATTGCAAGGCAAGAGCTCATACGAAACGCAACCCTTCCGGTGGTGACCAGGTTCATTTACGTTCAGAACATTCGCATCAACCAGACGCCAGCAGAAAAGAAATCCTAAATGCCGTGAACGAAACTAAGACTCAAGCAATCCTAACGCAAGAATCCTGCCACCAAATCGTAACGACAGCCATAAACGTGATGACTTACCAAGGTCAAACAACGCCGTCGAAGCGTGGCACCGTAGATTTCATGTCGCACTTTCTTGCGATAAACCTACAATATGGCGATTGATAAAAGGTTTAAAAAGTGAACAGGCTTTCTATGAGCGTCGACTGGAACAATTGCGAGCTGGACACTCAGCACCGAAGAAAAGAAAATACGAGGATCTCAACCAGCGCCTACATACCATAGTTGGACGTTTTGCTCAAACTGAACCTTTAACCTATTTAAAAAGTATCGCCCACAACTTGGCCCATTAGTTTTGAAAGTAATTTCAATTATTTTAACTTATTGTATTAACTACAATAAAAAATTATTATATTGTTCCTCTATTCGTGAAAAACTGCGTAATTCTTTCGGTAAACAAGGAGTACAATTCACCGAATTGTCGTTCCGCCAGTTGTCCTACTCTCCGAATTGTCTTTCACCCAGTTGTCGCTTTCATCGAATTGTCATTCCCCCAATTGTCGGATTCACCCAATCGTCTTTCACCAAATTGTCGCGTTCACCGAATTGTCTTTCACCCAGTTGTCGTGCTCCGAGTTGTCGTTCTCCGAATTGTCATTCTCCGAATTGTCGTGATCCCCTCATAAATGATTAGATTTAGAGTGTGGATTATTTTATTTTATTTTTTTTGAAAACATAGGATTCTTTAAATGAGTGTTACATCGCACCTAGAACTAAACAAATGCTGAAGGGCTCACAAAGACGTACATTTAGATTTACTTGAAAAAGTGACTACTAATTGAATGAAACGGTAAGCCAAAGAGACCTAAGTGAGTGAAAATTACCAAATCAAGCTATATAAAACGGTTAGGTAGGAAGAAATGTTTTCAGAGATGACAGATTTTCAAAACTCCTTTTTATAATTAAAAATATTTTAAAATTCTTTGCTATAATTCAGTTCAATCTTTGGGCTTAGATATTTAAATGGAAGGTCTGAGGCGAAATTCAATTGTGTTATTTGGAGTGCAGCTCTGAATGCAAAGTAATTGTTATCATTTCATATAATGACCTTAAAATATCGTATAAATTCAATTATGTGAGAATTTAAGAGAAAAAAATTCCTGAGAGAGCGAAGTGAGCTACGCGATTTTTTGATCTGACCAAATAAGATATAACTAATTCAGCGTTTAAAACGTCATACAGTTGGGATTATAAATAATTAATTTAAAACCTCAAAAATATGGGACTTTATAGGACGATTTGTGAAATTTATGAAATACGGGACAATCAGTCTATAAGGAAAGTTTCAAAAGGGCCCCCAAAAGCCATGGGCCCGCCCGCAGTTGCGGGCTCTGCTCCCCTGTAGTTACGCCACTGATCCCGCCAATGTTTTTAGTAAATTTAGCCCAACCGCGGATTTAGTATTTACAATTCAAACGACGCTATTTGTCGAATTAAGCGACCCCAAAAATGCTATGTAGTTTAATTTCTATTTATGTCGTTTATTAATTAAAGCGTTTTAAATACATTCGTACTGCCTTGGAAACGCCATTATTTGACGACTATACAACAAGATGATAATTAAAAACGACCTTTGGAAGTTTTCATTACCGTGTGTTCTAAAAGTATAATATTATAGTATACAGAAAAAGTGAAAATAGCACTTGACTATTTGGGCATGGGTTAAGGATTAATCAAAAACGCTTTCATCCAATAAAACGTTCTTGTTCAAAACCAGGTTAGGTTAGGTTGGGTTGGGTTTGGTTTGGTTAGCAATATCTTCATTGACTTTTCAAATAATATGCCTTTTCCAAAACACTACCGTTAGGTTAGGGTTAGGTTAGGTTAGGTTAGTAATATTTTATAAATCATTTAACAATGTTACGCCTTTTCCAAAATATTGATGTTCATCTTCATTGACTTCTCAAATAAAATGCCTTTTCCAAAAAATTACTGTTAGGATAGGGTTAGGTTTGGTTTGTTTAGGAGGATGTCTCTTCCTCTAAGGAGCGGTTATACACTTCAAGTACAGTAAAACGACTGGCTTAAAGTATTTTCATGATATATATAACATATAATAATAAATCAATATTAGCAATTGGTTTTATTATGTCATATTTTGCTGATTTATTACTATTTTGTTCTAATAATCCTTAGTTTTAAAATAATAATTTAGAAATTTTTTGGATCTTATGTTCATTTTACGTAGGCCTTAAATTGTTTTAATTTTACTTAAATTTCATCGGGAAAATCCTGAAGTGCGGGTTTTTCGGTGCAATGGGATTGTCCCATTGGACAGAATCGTAAATCCGCCAAAGTGCGGGTTTTTCGGTGCAATGGGATTGTCCCATTGGACAGAATCGTAAATCCACCAAAGTGCGGGTTTTTTTGGTCGAATGGTATTGGTTTCGGTTGACTGGGATTCGGCGCAATGGTAGTGAAGCGCAGGAAGCTCAAAAACTTGTCCCTTATCTATTTTCTAAAATATAGTGGCGCTAAGAGAATAAATAGTGGCGCACTGTAGCGCATGAAGAGCGCAATCTTTTGCATATTTTATCTTCCTTCTACCGATGGGTGGAGGGGCTGCTCGTTAACTGGGACCCCCCATCTTCTTATTGAACTTGTGTTTAAACCGTACTGGCGCAAGTAAAATAAATGGTGGCGCACTGCAGCGCAAGAAGAGCGCAATCGTTTGCCTACATTACCTTCCTCCTAACTTTGGGTGGAGGGGCCAACTTAATGGACCCATTGTCAGCGACACTGTCTTTGTTGTGATTTAAGCTATTTACCGTGAAGAATTCGTTAAGGTTTTCAATTAAGCTACCGGTGTTATGGTGTATTTCGCCGTCCATTTCAAAGTCACTTTCGGATTCAAGATGACCGGCGTCATTGTTAAGGAAGCTCGTTTTAGGCAAATAATAGTCTTTGTTCCCGTTTGGTCTCGTTTTTTTTAAATTTATACAAAGAAATATGCTCTTCTTACCACTAAAAAAATTGTCGAATTTTTCTTTGGTTTTGGCTACTGAGCAAACTGCAGGTTGCACTCGGTATTTTCTTTTGAGGTTTTGTTACTTTTTTTATCACATTTACCACATTTTTCGCCGGAACCGTGTTTTCCGTTCGGCATTTTGGGCCTTTGCCCACGCACTACGGTTAAAGCTCTATCAGTTTCAGAAGGCTTTAAATAACTCGATCAGGCCCTTTCTCCAGAGAATCCAGGGTAGGGTACGTAAAGCGGATATCTAGATATCCGAGAGCGCGATGTTCTAACCGACAAGAGTTTGTTTTTTACGGGCAGAATAACAATTCACGAAATGAACTCGCATTATCTATTTTATAGTGGACTATAACTAACGAACTTATCTAATTCTCAATCAGGACTGTTATACCAAATGATTAAGTTTTGGCTTCGGCATGTGTGCTAGTCAAGCTATGAGTATAAAACACTCGATAAAGAATGAACATCAAAATGGCCAAAACCAAAAAAAACATCACTAAAAGGTTAACGGCATAATGTATTCAAAAGAAATACTACTAAATGTACTAACTATTATATACATAAATTAAAATTAGTACCGAATGCCGATAAGTTTGGCATAGTCTACGCGGTTGATTCTGGGGCGTAATACTCTCGTAGACTGCTGGTTTATTGGACAGCTTTTGTAGACAGCTTGGCCAATGTCTTTACTGGAAAGTTCAGGCTTCTTAGTGTATAATTTTCCTGTGCACGAATAGATTCCACAGACCTGTCTACAAAATGATTCCATGAACCTGTGCATAGAAAGATTTCATAACCTATTGCACAGAAATATTTCGAAAACCCGTGCACAAACAGATTCCAAGACTTGTGCACAAATAATCTGCAAATACTGATTTCATAGACATTGATAATCTAGTTGAATTACCTTTAATCGATAAGCTTGTTAAATTATTTTAATTTGTAATCTAGCTTTCTATCGTTATTCGATAATCTAGTTTAATTACCTTTAATCGATAAGCTTGTTAAATTATTTTAATTTGTAATCTAGCTTTCTATCGTTATTCGATAATCTAGTTCAATTAATTCTAATTGGTAATCTAGTTCAATTAATTCTAATTGGTAATCTAGTTAAATAAACTTTGGTAATCTAGTTAAATAAACTTTGGTAATCTAGTTAAATAAACTTTGGTAATCTAGTTAAGTAAACTTAGGTAATCTAGTTAAATAAACTTAGGTAATCTAGTTAAATAACCTTTAATTGGTAATCTAATTTAATTAACTTTAATTTGTAAAATTTTCCATTGAGCAAGCTAATTGCTTAAACAATTTTACTATATCCATAGTAAAACGACCAATGAAAAAATAGGGGCCAATTATGAAAACTGGGCTTCAATTTAAGACCATTTTTAAATCTATCAAACGTACAGTTATTTTTATGGACAAAATGGGTAAATTTGGAAAATTTACAATGTCATTTCTACGGACATTTTCTGGTTTTTCGCCAAAATTTGTAAACAATTTTATGGAAATGAAAACCACTCTTACCAACTTTATGTTTTATAAAAATAACTATTATTTTTTTACCACATATTATGAACCCGGATTTTACTTGAGTAAAAAACATTCAAAACAATAAACTTTATGCGAGAAAAGTTTACAACCAATCGCAAAACCTTCCTTATATATTAGAGCCGTCATTCGGCCTTATGTAAGAGAGCTACATCTCCCTTAGAATTGCACTAGTTGAAAATATTCAGTTAACAGGAGATATAGTTAGAAAGCGATTTTGAGATTGATAGATATGATTTTGTATACACTGTTATTTTTGTTATACTTTCTTTTCATTGAGTAATGTCGGTCTAAAGGTCAGACTCCGATTAACTAAGGCGTTGTCATGCTAACTTTCAAAATGTAAACGTATATTTCGACAACAAGCGTGATGCAGGATGCGAAAAATCCCAAGAGACACACGCTGAAAATAACCATGAAAGCAGAGACGTTGATGGTGACGAATGAATCAGGCGTTTCCGTTTTCTGACAGGGATGCAATTCGTTCTTCAAAGACGGGTTCAGATCGTCGAAGCAATCGCCCTCGGTCAGTTGTCGCAACCTGACGTGACCAAAACGCTTCGAACATGCAGGAGCTGGATAAAAATCAGTCTAGCCTTGCACCAGGCAACGTCTCCTAAATTTTAACACAGCCCGAGGCTTTCATAAACACGGTTGCAAATGCGAATGAAAAATCAGTGACTAAAATTTTTCAGTCGGGTTTGGAGCTTTGCGATTTTAGAAATAATTTTGCTCTAAATCCAACGTGTCTATAACACCAGATGGTGCTGAGATCGTGGTGAGAATAGTTCCTTTCCTGGGACACACGGCTTATTGCGCTGATAGTGAAGATTGCCAAAGCTATTTACGTTCTTTTGCTGAACTGGCTCCTCATTATTCGGGAATTAGAACTATTTTGAATAATATTTATCACGTGAAGGCGCTGATTAACGCGTTAACAAAGATTTCGAATGAAATTGAAAGTGGTGATTACGATTCTCTCACCAAAATCATGGGGGAATTGAGAAAAATCCTTGCCGAACGAGGAAAAAATTTAATTAACGAGCAAAATAACGCGTCCACTGGGAGCGAAAACGATGAAAGTGAAATCTTGTGCCTTTACGAAAGTCAATTCGTTCGAGCGGCGTTAAATAATAAAGAATTTCATGACACTCCCTGTGACTGCTGCCTAAGATTGTACAAAAAAACTAATTTGAGAGCAATAGAAAAAATGGTAGACAGTGCTGTTTTCGATAACGAGGCC
The DNA here is from genome assembly GCF_054372755.1 of Phalangium opilio. Classification (NCBI taxonomy): domain Eukaryota; kingdom Metazoa; phylum Arthropoda; class Arachnida; order Opiliones; family Phalangiidae; genus Phalangium; species Phalangium opilio. Next base: position 159,772 of record NW_028324173.1, read on the forward strand.
TATCTGATATTAAGAGCTGGATGGATAATGAACGATTCAGAAACTAGAGAGGCAGACAAGCTTCTATGTCGTTACTGCTCTACGGATTTACGAAAGGGAAAAGTTCCCATCAGATGCTTCCTGAATAACTTGTTGGTTGACAGTCCTCCGCCAGATGTCACTGATTTAAACATATTTGAGAAAGTTTTAATTCAGCTTGTGAAGCACTTCTACACTGTGGTGCGGTTAGGTACTAAAACCAATTTCAACATGCAGGTCGGTACGGTTAAAGCTTTAAAGGGAAGAGTAATTTATCTTCCAATACCCGTGGAGAGTAATTTGAAGATGATTCCCAAGACATTACGAATTGCATATCTTGGTGAATGGCGTTCTCACTGCGGACAAAAAGGTTAGGCAACAGGTTGTTTGCCTCGAAAAAGTGTTGAATGCGTTCACTATGCTGAAAAAAATAAATCCTTTGTATAAGGACATTGATATTTCGGCAATGAGCGAGGAATATATTTGTGGAACGCAAGATATTGATGGAAATGAAAATTCATTGACTCCCCATGAATTACTGAGCGTAACAGATCCACTTGCGTTACTTAACGATGGATCTGATGCGGTGACACGCGCTTCCGCTGCGGTTCCAACAGAAGGACTAGCGGATGGTTCTCACGACCGTCAATGTGACCAAAATGCTTCTAACATGAAGGAGCAGGATGAAAATCAGTCTAGCCTTGCACCACGCAACGTCTACAAAATTTTAACACAGCCCGAGGCTTTGTTGCGAAAACTTTCTGAGGGAGAAGCCAATGATCTGTACCATCACTACTCTATTCATCCGGTGAACGTCCAACCACCGAAAGATTTATTGGCCGCTTACCAAATGAAGCGCGTCGAAGCCGCGCCGATTAATACTTGGGAAAAAAACTTGGAGTACTTGATTTTCGTTCATTTGTTCCCCAAGGGTCGCTACAGCAAGCACGATGATAGACCATTTGGGTATTTAACTGAAACAGAGTATCGTTTATCTCGTCTTTTGAACAAAAGTCCAATTTTTAGACGAGAATACTCCTATATGTTTCATTCTTATCAAGAATGCGAAATGAAGGCGATCTCTAGCAGTTTGAACTACGTTCTTCGTGTTAAAAACCCATGGAAATTGGGGTTGAAAACTTGCTCAGTCGCGTTGAATCTGGCGATAAAGAACTTGAGAGTAATTTAACCGCTTTCTTGGGTCATATTCGAGGAACTAAGGACTACTGGTACAAGGTCCTTAGGTGCGTTTTGGCGATGATACGGGAATTTGGTCCTCCCACGTGGCTCTTGACTTTTAATCCGGCCGAATACGATGATTTGGAACTGCACGATCACTTGTGAAAAATTAATTCAGACGTTCCAGGAGTAGAATCGATGACGGTGGCTGAATTGTTGAATTTCGACCCACTTAGCGTCAATTTGCACTTTCACAACAAAGTGAGGTCGCTGCTAAACAACTTTGTCTTGTGTAAGCAGAATCCAGTTCTTGGCATGATAGAACATCATTTTTGGCGGGTTGAATACCAATCTCGTGGTTTACCTCACTATCACATGCTTTTGTGGGCCAAGGACGCTCCAAAGATTGGAACTTCTTCGGCCGAGACTATTTTGGATTACGTGCAAAAACACGTCACGTGTTCGATGCCAAGCGCATCGGTAAGTCCAGAATTGCACCGGCTGGTAAAAAAATTTCAATTTCACAAATGCACCTCCAGTTGTTATAAGAAGGTGAAAAATTCTAAAAAAGGATTGAAAGTGTGTCGTTACGGTTTCCCTCGAAACGTAACAAACATTGCTACTATGAATTCTGTTAGATCAGTTACTCGTCACCGTAAAATGAAAAAGGTGCAGAAACGACTGTACGACTTGCCGAGAAAACAGCACGAAGTTTTAATCAATGATTACAATCCCACGCTACTTTTGGCTTCCAAAGCCAACATGGATTTGCAATTTGTCGCTGACAAATCGGAAATAGTGGCAAACTATGTCACGGCTTACGTGACGAAGGGAGATCGGGCTGACATGGACCAAACTTTTGCCAAGTTAGGCAACGAAAGTTTGTCCAAAAAATTATTTGCCTATAGATTGAAATCTTTGACGTGCAAGCAAATAGGAATTTATGAAGCTCTCGATATGATGCTGGGCCAAGACCTTTACAACAAGTCTGACAGCACTAAATTTATAAACACTAACTTGAAAGAAAACCGATCGAGAATTTTGAAAGGTTTCAAGGAACTCGCTCGTTTGAGGGAAACTGACCCCGAAAGCAAGGACACTTGCCAAAAAGGGTTCGTCGACGACAAATATCCGAATCGTCCTGACAGCTTGGAAAATCTAAGTTTGCGGGAATTTGGTCAGTTTTACGATTATGCGATGCGCTCTGAGGGTGTCGAGAAAAATGCGAATGTAATCCAGTTGAAAAACAATCTGGGTTTCATGAGAAAGAGAATTAAGCCGTACATAATAGAGCACTTTATTCACGACCCGATAGAGGAGAAAGAACAGTATTGTCACGCTCTACTGATCCTCTTCAAACCGTGGCGTGACGAAACTGAGCTATTGGGCGATTTTGAAACATACGCCGATGCTTTCGAAAACTCGCTTTCGGTGTTAAAAGACATGAGAGAATATCACAAGAAGCTGTCGGTTTCCAAAGAAGTTGAAAAGAAACGGAAGGCTTCTAAAAAGGCGAAAGAGCCAGAAACCATAGTCTCGAAGACTGAAAGTGAGGACGATGAAAATACCCTACAAGGGAAAGAAATTGTTATCGAAACTGAACACGCGATGGCTGATGTGGAAGCTGCCATGGAAATCAATTTCGAGACTGATGATGACAATGTGGCGTTACTAAACTCGGATCAAAGGCGAATATATGATCACATCATGGATCACTTCTCCCAAGAGGGAGAAAAATCTAGAAACAAGTGCCTTTTTGTGTCGGGACCTGGTGGCACTGGCAAATCGTTTCTTATCGACACTCTCGCTATCGCCGTAAGGCGACGCTTTCAAAATCCTGCTAGCGTGGCAATTGCCGCGCCAACGGGTTTGGCAGCGTTGAATGTTAATGGCGTAACGTTACACAGATTACTAATGTTGCCGGTAGATCATGGGCGTATTGCCGAATACCATTCCCTAAGTTCTGACAATATGAGCATTATGAAAGAAACTTTGGGAAATTTAAAACTGTTAATTATTGATGAAATTTCCATGGTCTCGTCGGTGTTACTGACTCACGTTCACTTGAGGCTGAACGAATTTTGGGAAATGAACCAACCATTTGGTGGAGTTGTATTTATCCTTGTTTTGGGAGACTTTTTCCAATTGCCTCCGGTTCAAGGAAATCCCGCGTTTATCAAAATCACTTCCGAAGAAGCCAGACTTAGATTCAATTGCATCGGAGGAAGTGATCTTTGGAAGTTTTTTAAATATGATGAACTAACGCAAAATGATAGACAAGCCAACGACCAAAGTTACGGTGACATTCTAAGCAGAGTTAGAATTGGAAATATTTCCGAAGCATTCCTTGTCAGGATAGACTGGCAGACTGTGACAAAAAAATTAATAAAAACATTCTCGGGAGGCTGCAAAGGCTAGAAAACGAACCATCCAAAACGGGCGGTTTGGAGAGCAAGTTACTTCTTTGCGTTGGCTGACGAATAATGGTCAGAAGGAATATCAGTTTTGAGAAAGGCGTTGTAAATGGTACGATGGGTTTCGTAACTGGATTCAAGAAGGACGAACAAGGAAACGTTACTGGTATTTTTCTCAGAGTAGATCGCGAACCGAATAACGACGACGATATCTCCGATTTTTTAGTTGAGAAAATTAGCGTTAAATTTTTGCTCATGGCTAAAATTTACATTAAGCGCTCCCAGTTTCCCGTCATCCTGGCATACGCTATTACGATACACAAAAGCCAAGGCATGAGTTTAAAATGCGCCATTATGGATTTAGGTCCGAATTTATTCGGAACCGGCATGGCGTACGTTGCTTTATCAAGAGTGACGTCTTTAGCCGGACTCCATCTATTACAGTTCGATCCGACTAAAATTAAGGCGGATGGACGAGCCATTGTGGAATATAACAGGCTTCGCAAAAAATATAGGCCAGATCTGCCTCTATTGAAAATAACGGAGTCAAAACAAAGCCGAGGTAGAAAAAGAAGTGCACCTACTCTATCTAAAAGCCTTTTAGAAGGCGAGGAAGAGAGATGTGACGAGACGGCGCAGGAAATGCCAAAGAAGAAAAGGAAGGACCAACAGAGTTTGGATAGTTTTCCCGTGAAAGGTTTAAATAACGATGATCAAGTAACATGCTATTCAAATAGCGTTTTGCAACTACTGTTATTAGTGCCCGAATTAAGAGAATTGGTCAAATCTTACAACGGATCATTCGTAGAAAAACCAGTTTTACGCTGCCTCCATAACGCAATAAACGACATCGAGAGTTCTCAAGGTAGTTTTAGCCGTAAAGGCTTGGAACTGAGAATAGCTGTTGGTAATCACTTTTCGCTAAATGAGCAACAAGACGCCAGTGAATTTTTGATGGTGCTCTTGACGACACTAAGCCAAGAAATGGAAGCCGATTACTCTAAGGCTCTAAAAGATCTTTTTTGGACAAAGTCTCGAAACGTTACCAAATGCCCCAAATGTCAAGTTGAATAAAATTCGGAAAACATTGTTCAAAGCAACATTTTCAATCTTCCACTAGAAAACCGAGATAAAATTGATTGGAAATCTTTAGAAAAAAGGATGAGATTAACAGAAATGCGATGCGTATTTTGTGATAATCCTACAATACAAGAGCGTGATGTATTGATATCCAGCGGAAAGTACGTTTTTCTTTGCCTTCTACGGGGTGATTACAGAGATGGTCGACCAATTAAGATTTCGACCAAGATATCACGTTTTGAAAAACTAAAGGGGTGATTATTCATAAAGGTGAATAGTTAGCCGAGGGACATTATGTGAACTTTGTGAGAAAAGACAACGGCTGGTACGAGGTCAGCGATACTATGATTAGAAAAAGAGAGAGATTCGTCAGTAACTTGACTGACGTCACTATTCTGCTTTTGGAAAGAGTATAGACATTTTAAAGGGAATGTTAAGCGCCCGGATTCCTAAAAAAATGAACCCGTAGTAAACCCTAAAAATAATGTTACGTATCAGATGGTTTCACGTCCTGCCAGAGATATATGAATAGAGTAATATGAATAGTTTCATATTACCTTAAGATTAATTCGTGACTGGGTAAAATTATCGGCCCTCGAGAAAGTTTAAGGTTTACGTTGGTTCAAGGTTCATTTCGGAGTTGTCTTGGCAATAGCTGTGAAAAGGGAGCGGAGGGAGGGTTGTTGGGCCAGTGTTATACAGAAGAAAAAACTATATAGGATAAAAATGTTACTTTTTTTAAGAAAGATTATCGTTCGCCTCGAAATTAAAACCAAATTTTTTTTTCAAGTTTTGTAGTACAGTCGCGATCAAAAGTTTCCGGCCGTTTTCATTCGGTCGCCATTTTTCTTCTATAATAGCTAGAGCGACGAGTAAGACGTTTTTGGAAAGGCTGAACCCTTGAAAACCCGATGCCATCGAAATTAATAGAAAATCTTGAAAGGAGCACGAGCAACACACGAATGTGTAAATTATCGCAAAATGACGTCACGAAATATTTCTTCGAATTTGTTGTGGTTGGTCTCATTTTATGCATAACGTTACCCAGAAACCGAATCTGTTTTCAAAATTAAAATCGGATTTGAACTTCAAAGGTTATTAAGGAAATAGTGATGCAAAAAAACACTTTCTCAATAATTATAATTAAATTAGAGTCAACCCGACTATGCTTAAGCTATAGCTGGGAAAAACAAGTTGGGCCACACCGTATTAAAATCTAGCTTCACCCTAGAACGTAAACTTATACAATTGTAATGGAAATGTTCACTAGTTGTCTAAATCGCGGATATTTGTTTAGACATGTGAAGGTGGAAGGGTAGACTAATGGGAGACGTCTGGAAACTTAAATTTCGTTTTGCTGGCGCTTATTCACGTTTTCGACATTAAAGTCTCAAAGAGTCATGTTGGTAGGTGATTCGCAAATTTGAGAATCATCCACGCTTTGGATGACTGAAGGAGAATTGAGTGCTTACCGATTCATGATCGACAGTGTTTCATATGGCCGGACAGAATTTGAATGATTTTGTTTGGGTGACTACTGTTCAATAACAGTGATAGAACTGGACAGGGCGAATGTTTATAGAATGGTGTAATTGACGAAGGACGCTTAATGTCGGGGTTGGGCAGGGAATGTGGAGTTGTGGCTGATATTGATCCTCAGCATGACAAAATATGCACACGGCAACGTTGAAACCTCATTGCCAGCTTTTTCCCCAGGGAAAAACTACAAGGTAGGACACGTGTGACACGTGATATTATTTAAGCAGACAGTGTCTGTTGCATTTGGACAACCGCCATTTGTTTTTGGAGCGCCTAGAATGTTGTTGCGCTAAGATAGGGCAAAATTTGTATACCCGCGCGTTCAAGTTTACTTGCCATATCAACAAGAAAAGTCGAAAGCACTCACTCACTGTGTTTGTAACGCGTAAGAGAATTTAGAAATAAGAGAGAAGCAACGGTTTTAGGTTTTTACCGGCTTTACGTGTTTTTCTCTTCGCATTGAGTTCCGATTTTAATTTTTTTTGCCTTAGACAATATAAGGAAGGAATAGCAGATAGACCAATTTTTTAAAGGTTTACTGTTAATTTCAACCTCTCACGGCTTATACAACTCTGCTGCTGGAAAACGACTCTTATACTACTTAAGAAACTGTGTTTCACGTTTTTACCAGTGGGCAGCTGTCCGAATAGAGCAGGGCGGCTGAGCCGCTCCCAAACAAATTACCTTGAAAGATAATAGGCCTATTTCATGTTTTTATAGTTTGACTTTTCAGAAACAGTACGAATCTGTTTGAAAGAGTATAGTGTTGAATCGCCTCTAGATGGGGTAGATTTCCCTTTTCGAAGCCCGATTTTTCCTCGTTAATCTTCACTATTTGCCTACTAAATTTTCAATTGTTAGGCAACAACTAGTCTGTTGTCAAAGCTACTTGAATTAAGGATATAGATTAATTTCAAAAGAAGGTTCGCATGCGGTTGCAGAGTTCTAGGATTGAGTTTCCGCTGGTGTAGTATTCCGCTTTCAAAACGGATCCCTTCTTACAAGTCAGTGGCGGCTCCTTTTGACCCGCCTTTCTATGTTTATCAGTAGGGTGTTTTCGTGGTTCAATGATTAGAAGAAACGGTGATAATAACGTTGGCCGAATCGAACTCAATTCGGTTTTGGCAGAATTTAATGTGGCCGCTATATATTTATATTGCAAATGTGTAAAATCAGTTTGGTGGAATCTGTTTTAATTAATTAATTGCGGTTCTGTGGGCATGCTTTATTTATATATAGACCGAAAAAATAAAACAGTTGGAAAATAATGATAATGTTTATTCAATTTTATTTTGTTTTCTACTTCAAAGATAATCATTCGGCACATTTTAAAGGAATCAGTGTTAATAATTAACTAATACTACAATTTACACTTAATAATGCGACCAGTAACCGCCATTATCGAACACTTCTCTTATTCGACTGGGCATTGGCTCATTGTAGGATTGAAATAATTCCTCCTTCAGCTTTAGATCTCGCCAAGCATTTTGCACAGCCTCCAACAACTCTTGGACATTTCTCACGTTTCTGTGATCAATAACACGAACCATTTCCGCCCAAAGATTCTCAATTGGATTCATGTCGCATCCCTTAGCAGGCCAATTCATGACCTTCAAATAAAATAAACCATTAACTACAAAGTCGCATTGTCCATTTGATTTAAATACTTATAAAAAAGTAAACAACATAACTTACTCTAAATCCATGGATTTCCCTAAGCCTTTCCAATGCTTGGGTCGCGATTCTTGCCGTGTGAATCGGGGCTCTGTCGTGCATAAAGTCGAAGTCCCCGTTCGGAAACCTTTCCAGGATGCTTGGAAGGCCATCGTTCTCCAATAACTCGACGTATTGTTGCGCGGTATTTCTCCCTTGGATGTGAACAAGACATCCGGAGTTAGCTGCCGATAGCCAGCCCCAACAGTTTACGAAAAACCGACCGCTTCTTTGAACCTTGGTTACGTATGGTTCGTCGAAGCGAGTACCGATTGGTCTTCCAACCCAGATCTTAAATATAAAATATTGACGAATGCTTAAACTATTATTGAAATTACTCGTTAAAAACACTCATTACCTGGCCACTGTGCCCTACAACGAAGCTTTTTTCGTTTGTGAATATCACTCGCGACCACTGCTCGGGCGTCCAGTTTAAATGGTCTCGTGCAAATTCTAGTCTCCCTCGTCGGTTTTCTGCGCTTAACTTCTCTTTCTTGCAGGCAATGCGTCCGTGAAGGTCATGCCTGATCAACTCCCTTCTCACAGTTGGTAAGGACGCTTGGAGTTCTAGTTCCGTTCGCAGGCCTCTGGCTGTCAGAAATGGTTGCGCTCTACTGGTTCTAACTAGACGACGAGAATCTCTGGCAGACAAAACCTTAGGTCTTCCGGCTCGTTCCAAGTCCACCCCACCATTAAACTCATTGTTGCGGAATCTATCTACCCACGTAGCTACGGCAGCGCGAGAAACGTTCAACTGCCTTGCAATTAATCTATTTGAAAATCCTTGTTGATGCAACTCTACTATCTGACGCCTAACTTCAATTCGATCGCCCATTTTTCGCGTTAGGATTCCAAGATTGAACTGTGATCTATCATGGGTTTCATTCGCTTTTATACTTTAATTTTCTTACTAATTTTTTATTCCTGACCAATTGGCAACGGAATAATAATGGATAATATTGGTATAAACAAACATGGCATCGACGCCTCTCATGATATCCGCGGGGTAATCCGAAGTCTCGTTATTGATATACCGATCCAATTGGTTGGCACTAAAGCCTAGCAGTCTCCCCAGCCCCCTCCCGGGTGTTGTTTTGGGAAACAAAATGGAGACCGTATCGTTCAGTTTTGAAACCGTGACGGTTCCGTCTACATTCTGCGTGAATTTTAGACTTTTTCTATGCATCGGCGACATAGCTTCGCTCATAGCACTTAAAACATCGCTAATATGATAATAAACCCCGGGAGGAATCTCGCACGCGAAATTATCAACTCGTCTGGCTTGAGACCCGGGTAAATACGGCTGGTCAGCCATATTTGGGTCTTCTGGAAATCTATCCACATCGTATTCGCAGGTCCAAAAATTATTATCCGCTGTCAGAGTCATTATTCTTAATCGAGGATTTACTAGAGCTACTCCCGAATGACTGTGTTGAAAAAATTCTCCCTCTTCGGGAATGTTAAATAACTGAGCCATTGGTCCAGCTACCGACACACGAACACCTGGTTCTATTTCGAGACGAACATAAAATCTATCTTCCAGCGCCGTTTTGAGAATGTACATTTTAAAATACTGGCGGGGCATATATTCTTGAACCCCCAATAACTGGTTTATAATTTTTAAATGTAAAGAGAAGGGAATTACGGCCCCGCTTGCTGTAAAATCGCAAGTATAATCGCCCGCGGGTATTTTGATTTTTGTGAAACTAGTCTTAGTAAATAGATACATTAGTGAGTCATGAACGCGATAATTTACAAATGTGTCATCAGTTGTTTTGAAATGCGTAAAATTACGCTCTAAAGGTTTAGTGGATAGAAACGTCCCACCAACGTATTCAGCTTCTAAATTTAATATATCACGCAATTCCTTTGGGAAAAGCATTTCAATTTTTGCCGGACAATAGACTCTAAAATAACGTTCCGCTCCTTGTTTAATAACGCTAAATTCGGCCTGATGCAATCTTAAAGGGTCAAAATTGCGCGCAGTTATTTGGAGATTTTCCGCAATATTTTCATAAATCTTATAATCATCTGTCGATCTAAACTCGCCTGACATTTTAAAAAAGAAATAAAGCCACGGTTCTTCCCAAGGGGTATAGCGCTTTATGGTTCTATTGACTCGATATTCTACGTATGCATTTTCTCTGTCTATAGTATATTCTTCTAACGTCATGCTCAAGGGCCCTAGTTGGTGTCTTCCGGAATAATATCTATCGGGGTCAGCGCCAAGCAATTTAGCTACTTGGGGAGAAAATTTAATTTCCACCCATTCCGGTGTTTTGAAATTATACACGATAGCATACCCCCAATTATCTACTGTGTGGTATGTTACTTGAATTTTTTTAAATACTAATTTTTCTAAAGTGTTGGCTACGGCTCGATAAACCCCTTCGGCGTTTTTCTGTGGCGTTTTACTGGCTTTAAAAGTTTGAGGTAAGAACAATACTGTGTAATTGTCATAATCTTCAGGGTTAATAGGCTTAGGCTCGGGTTTTTTCTCTGACGAATCAACCGGCTGCGGAAACAAGGGTTTTTCATCAACCGGTGGTGGGGAGGGGGTCGGTAATACGGGTAGCTCAAAAGTAGAGGATGTTGTAGAGTCTGGAGATTTTGAGAGATCAGGCTTGGATAGGTCGGTTTTCGATAGGTCGGGGTTCGGTAAGTCGGGTTTCGGTGAGTCGGGTTTCGGTAAGTCAGGTTTTGGGGGGTCTGGAAATATATATATTTCCTCAACCTCCGTTGGCGAGGGGGTCGGCGTCAGTGGTTCGAAGGTAGAGGGTTTCGGGGTCTCTTGTTTTGATAGATCAGGCTTATATGGGTCCGGAGCTGGAATTTTGGGGGGATCCGGAAGTTTCAGGGGATCTGGCTCCGGCTTTGGTGACTCGGGAGCAGGAATCTTAGGGGGTTCTGGAGTAGTTAGCTTAGTTGGGGTAGTGGAGGGTGGCTCCGCTGCTGATGTTGCAGTGGGGGTGGGTTTAGCCGCTGTTGTTGTTGTTGTAGTGGAGGCGGGCTTAGCTGTTGTTGTTGTTGTAGTGGAGGCGGGTTTAGATGTTGTAGTGGAGGCGGGCTTAGCTGTTGTTGTTGTTGTAGTGGTAGAGGTGGGTTTAGATGTTGTAGTTGGGATGGGCTTATCTGTTGTTGTTGTTGTTTTAGTGGAGGCGGGCTTAGCTGTTGTTGTTGTTGTAGTGGTAGAGGTGGGTTTAGATGTTGTAGTTGGGATGGGCTTATCTGTTGTTGTTGTTGTTGTAGTGGGTTTAGCTGTTGTAGTGGGGCTCGGCTTAGCTGGTGTTGTTGTTGTTGTTGTTGGCTTAGCTGTCGTAGTGGGGATTGGTTTAGTCGAAGTTGGCGGTATCGGTTTATTCGAACTTGGAGGTAACGGTTTATTCGAACTTGGAGGTAACGGTTTACTCGAAGTTGGAGGTACAGGTTTATTTGAACTTGGAGGTATCGGTTTAGTCGAATTTGGAGGTAACTGTTTACCTGAAGCTAGCGTTTTAGAGGGGTCAGGCCCTGAATATGTTGGATAATAAGGCTTTGGAGAGGTTTGTTTCGGAAGCGTTATTTTGGGTGGTGGTGGCGGGGGAGGGGTTATTTTTGGTGGCTGGGGTTGTACAAATACTACGGGTTCAGTCGTAGCAATAGGTATCGGAAGAAAAGGCGTAGTTCGCGGTAAAATAGGTATAGATGGCGGTACAGGTCTATATTCTGGCTGGGGCTTTTTTCTTATTGGCGGAACCTCGTGGCTTGTTTTACGTTTAATGGCGGCTTTAGGAATGTACTTGTAGTCAAATTTTTTTTAAAACTATCTCCAACATTATCAATTTCGATTTCCTCGTAATTATTAGTGTAATTTAAACTTATATTTTTAGCATGCTTTGATACAGGATATTTGGATATATATGGAACATCTTCGTAATTATTCTCTTTAAATTCAAATAGCGTGGTCAAGGGGGGAATCAGCTGGTATTTTGAACCGTATGTTTTCCTCTCCTAAAACTTGCAGGTAAACGGGAAAGTTTGTATCTAACTGTTTTCCCAGGGCCCCGTCTTTATATTTATTCACTAATTTAAAAGATAATTTGCCTTTTAAATACGGATGACTGTTTACATCATCATTTAACAGCTCGACAAAATTTTGGGGCAGTTCGTACTCTTTGGTCTTGGTATAACGATTGACAGGTATCTCTATTTTTTGATATTCAACAGGCTCTCTAACAGCTGCATAGTTGTCACGGTTTGGGTCACTTACGACCTGAATTTCAAACTTGTTAAACTCTTCGCTTATATTCACCCAATGATTTGGAAATATGATTTCTGCCAACCCAACTTCATAATCACTAGTCAAGTTCAAAGGTTGATGCAAATAATTTTTAAAACTTGATTGGGTATTGTTTGGGTATATATCTAGACACGTATTAGACGCTAGAGTTAAAAAAAAGTCGTCATTCATGACTAACGCCTGTTTATCAACTAACCCCAACTTCTTAAACAAACCTTATTTTATACATAAAAAGATCGTCCATAGCTCGGTAGACTGGCCGGGATTTGAACTCGCCACCTTTTTGGGTATTACATTAGTAAACCCTGCCTTTATCCACTGAGCTATGGACGATCTTAAACAACAGGCCGTTTATCTTCATCAAAAACTTTAAAAATTCTTAAACTTTTCAAGTCGTTACCCTTGAAAAATCTACGTAAATAGTTAATTAAACCCTAACCGCTTCCAATAAAATATTTTCCTCAAAACAAGGAAAGTTTTAAGTCGTTATCCTTGAAACATCTACGTGCATAGTTAATTAAACCCTAACCGCTTCCAATAAAATATTTTTCTCAAAACAAGGAAAGTTTTAAGTCGTCATCCTTGAAACATCTACGTGATATTCTAGTATATAAGAGTCGTGTTTTAAAGAGAGAGTTACCAGTTACCTGGTTACGCTCTCCTGTTTAACAGTGTTCAGTACCATCTCTACTAAGATGACTTTACCCGCCGATCGTGGATTCACACAGCTTTTGCTCTGTGAAAAGAGACCAAATTCGATTTTTCCATCCGTCTCTTTTCAGGAATAGCCTGAAAAGAGACCAAATTCGATTCATGTGCCTCGATTTCCGCAACTTTTTTGTAATCTTTACTGGTTACATTTGGCTGCACAAAAAGTTGCGGAAATTTGTGTAAAGTCGCATTTTTGCGGCCCACCACTCAACGTTGGTCATGGTTCCCTTATGTTGAGGAAGTTCCCCTATGTTGAGGAGGTTCATGAATCGACCTTCATTGCAGTAGTCAGTTGTATGGACGCAAATGACGCTGCAATGAAGGAGAAGTTCCGGCGCCAACAACCAGACCTGGACGAGAAGACCAGGCCCCACAATGGCTCGAATGCAACTTCCTTTGGGAGGTAAAGGGTCAACGAAGAATTTTATGGGACATGGCCCGTAAAAGCTCACAAGTCCAGCCCCACCGCATAAGGTTCTACGTGCCCTGCACCAGTTGGAACACGTTCTCTTCAGTGGGTCTCTAATTGGAATCACGACTTCGATGTCCTTCTCAAACTTAACAATTTCACGACATCAACGAAGTGGCGAAAAACAACCAAGCCTCGGCCCATGATCCTCGAGAACGTCTTTCTGCAACAATCCTCGATTACCCTGCCTGTCTTTCATCAAAATTCATCCGGCATTGCGGCGTGAAAAGAGACCAAATTCGATTGTTCTGACCACACAGCGTGTAAAGCCTACATTTTGAGATCAAGAAGTGCCAAAAACAACCTGTTTTGGATCTAGAAACCTTGTTGTTGTCCGGTAGAAGCGGCGGTAAATAACCTTAGTTTTAATTTAGGATTCAGCGTGTAACGCGTTTTTTTATGGGGATGCCGAACAAAGCATTCCCAACTCAAAGAAAAGAAGTATTGACCTTTTTGATGACAAACGATGGCAATATCTTTGTTTATATTTATATTCTTGTTATTCTCTATTTTATTGTATATATTATTTGGTATTTGTTATTAAAAAATCTTTATTTGTATATTTGTCTATGTTTCTCAGACATGGGCTTATGGCGGGAAATTCAAACAGGGATCTGGCAAAATAACACAAGTCTGGGTTGATCCATTAAAAGGATCATAAAGGAGGCAAAGCATGCTGGAAGGCAGGGTATGTCAGGTAAGATAAAATAGGCTAATCTTGGTTTGGTTTGAGTTTGAGTTTGTCTGGATGGGGAGAGGGCGGCCATCTTGGGGTGGCGGCTTTCTTGGATCTCTGCATATCTAGGTAGCTATCACTACTGAGGGTTATATTGAATATAAAATATCCAAAATGATTAGAATAAGCACATAATGGCGTTGAATATATCAGACGTCTCAGTGATTTTCATTCCATCCACATAAATTTCATATTCGTTACTTGTTAGGATGTTTGGCCCTGAATTAACAATAGCAGGACCTTTTTGAATCCTATCTAAGGTATCCTTCTGACAAAAAAACCCGGTATAGTTTTCCTTGAAAATACTTGGAATTAACAGTATCGCCATGTTATCCTTAAAGCCTAAATTTAAGTTATATATATTAGTTCTAGATATATAAAACTTTGCGTATTTATGGATTCAATCTTTTCTACCACTTACGTCGCATTGATTCAGTTTCCTTCAGTTTTTTTACTTCGTCCATTATTTCTCCTTTGAGTCCTTTCAAAGTTGTTGCGTTTTTCTTTGCTGCGCTCCATTTTTCACCAGCGTACAATGTAAGGTAATCTTCTAGTTTATTTTCATGCTTATGTTGGTAACTCTTCCGAATTCCAATATTATCTGTACATGAAATTTAATATTGAGTTATTGCCTTCATTATAGTCGCCTATATATGTTCTACCGGTCTTTCTTTACCCAGAGCAGGGTATGCCTCAAGAGCCTTCTCCAAGGCATCAATTCTTTTTTCGCAGATCATGGTCGCTCGGTCTCTAAAGGTTTTGTCCATTTTTGTATCAATTAGAGCCCAATCTATTTCTTCTTTTAGCATTTCTCTAGTCATTAGAAGTTTGAGAGCTATAATGCTTTCTTCATCTTCTTCAATATCGAAATTGAAATTCTGGAATTTGGTGTTATGATTAAAACAATTTTATCATCAGTAAATAATGACATTGCATAAATCAATAAATTGTGCAAATAATAGTGTGGGTGACTTGTTCCTAGTACGCGATTTAACTTTAAAGAAAGAGTTATATATTACCTGGATTCTTATTGCAGCTTCAGGATTATCCACATCATTGGCAGGTGTTTTGTAACAGTCTTTACCGTTTTTTATGTTGCGCAACAACTGAAACGTGCTCGAGGTTACTTCTAAAGTTTTTAAAGTTGTTGATACCATAATTCCTATAAAATTAAGCCTTGTGAGTTTTTGTTTTATAACAGTAATAACCTTAAAATTTGAAAGAAATATTTATCTCACATGTCCTTCGCCAGGCACTTGTTTTAAATGAGGATGCTGCATTACTACCTTTCTAGCTATGTGCATGTGATAAGGATATCTAAAGATTTACATTGAGAAATGGTTATTTATTTTCGGATTCAATTGAGCAATAATTCAATACATGTTGGTAAAACTTACAAGCCATACCGTTTAATACAGTCACTAAATAGAATGCTTAAAACTTCTTTATTCAAAACCTTTGCCTCCACTTGTGGCAAGTTCTTATATTGCTCGGAATTTTTACATACTTCAGGTATATCTGGCAAAGTGTATATCAGTGCAAAAATGGTTCTTGACATATTTTCCACATTTTGGGATAGATTCTCAGCCACCCTAGAGAAGTAATAATATTTAAAAACGATTATTTGGGATTATTTGTGGATCGCAATAGGGCCAGTAATTGTGGAGATAATTTTACATCCCAAGATATAAGTGCTCCACCATTCTCTGTTTTATCATTAAGATACATTTTCCTGGTTCAATAAAATAAGTAATTGTTATTATTATACGATAATTAAAATACTGCTTCTATTTTTGTGGCATCTGTTGATTCCGTTTATTCGACATCTAGTGGTTTAGCGATTGTGATAGTGTCTTAATTTTTTTTTAAATCTTAGGTTCTGGTGTTTCATTCATATCGACTGATCTAAGTCTCTTTTTCTATAATGAATGAAATTATAATTAACTCTAATACCAATAACACAAATAATTATAAAAATATGAAATTTAGTGCTCACCCTTAAAATCAATTGAATTTCAGTCAAATTCTCTAAAATACTATGCTGATCTAGCTCAACATTCTTTTTAAAGTCTTTGTCGTATACCTTAATGAATAATATATTATAAATTAAAACATATACAACATTAAATATTTTAAATGAAGAAAAAGAGCAAGTGACATCAAAACATAATTTTCGCTAAAGGGGGTTCCGTTCATTCCCCTCTCCCGTGTGCTGCCAACATATTCTGGCGGACAGTAACTAATGTAAATGCTGTGGACTAAGGTTTAATGTTAAGCCGGTTAAAAACTTTGAAACTTCGCAGCTTAAAATATAGCGGCTGTAAAATTATGAAATGAGACTGAAAAGAAAGCGCTTAAATGATTTTTACTATATACAAATTGTAAGCTAGTTAAATATTAATATAATCTAAGAAGTTAGAAAACAAACCATAGCATTTACATGAATAACTGTTAATTGCTATGAAAACATTCGGACACCACCAGAAAGTTCATAGTAGTATAGAGTAATGTTAGTTCCACGTATGCAAACGTCATACCCTTCTATCTCTTAGCTCAGTGTCATCCCCCCTACCAGGCGCGAACAGTATCCCCTCTTACAAAAGCGCGCCTAGAGGGAGGGATACACCGTCTACTCCCCTCTCTACTGACACTACTCTATACTATAGTGACTTTTCCCAATCCACCTTATTCCCTTTCGCCGGAAGTTAGGCTTATCTCGGGATTCATGGAGGGGAGTAACGAGAAGAAAGTCGTCCGTCGTCTGCTACAAAGACTGCGATTCGGGAAGTTGTTTAAAAGCGGATAAACGCGTTTGATTATCAACTTTAAGAGTTTTTTACTTGAAAATAATGGTTGGATATAAATCAGGTGAATAAAAATTATTAATAAACCTATCAATATACTGTTGTTTTTAACTGAAAAAGCCGATTTTAGTCTGACATATTTGTATTTTTTTGGGATCTACCCAGCTTATTATAGTATGTCTATGGCTATACCTGTAGCTTGATGTTAGGTTGTTGATGTCTGTTTTAGTTTAAAAACTAGAATAACACAAGGTATGGAATGATAATAAATCTCAAAAGTATAGTGAAAAACAATATGTTGTGTAAATATTTCTCTTCTTTTAGGTTTAAAGCCAGTAATATCTTTTGATTTTTCTATGCCATTTCTTCGATGGGCCCATTTTTATTTCAAACAAGTTTATAAACTTGACATCATTAAAGTATGTAAAATATATGTAAAGTTAAAGCTTAAAAATGTGTAAGCAAACAATGTAATATGATGAATTCTTGTTTTTTACCGCTATAGCGAGTTGATGGTAAAACTTTAGACAGTGCCGCTTCTCAATAGTTTAGGAAAATGCCGAGAGCTAAAGATTAGAGAGCTGCAACTCCGTGGAAGAACTCCGAAACCCGCTGGGTTCCGCGTTTATGCGATGGGAACTACAGGGGTTGGAAATGCTTTTCTGAGATAAAATTTGAGTTGGGTGGCAGTGGAAGTTTTCGTGTGCGGGGTTGGGAGGCAATGGGAATAATGATAATTATAATTGCGGAGTTGGGAGGCAATGGAAAATTATCTTAAAACATGGAAATCTACGGAGTTGGAAAACTTGAGTCTGGTAAGTGGTAGGGCTCCAATTTAAAAGCTGACTTTAGCGTTGTTTGTCTTCAGAAGCTTCGTACAAAATTCTTTTTTCACCCGTAACCCCACGTGACACGTCCCCTCAGTGAGCCTCTCACACAATGGGTCCGCGGACGCTTTCCTTTTCTCTTAAACCCATTGACAATAGTCTCCTTTCTAGCTTTGAGGCATATTAAAGTAAGACAGTAGGCATATTGGCAGGGACCATTAATAACAGAATGGACTCTAGTATTAGTATTTCTTAATTCGTGAAGTTCGTGGCCTTGTCCTTCAAAATAGCAGTTGCGAAGCGAATCAGTCCGATTTTAATTAAATAGCTAATTTAAGAAACTAAGCGTAAAATAAGACCTAACGACAACGCGTAGCACCTTTTCCCCCCAAATCTTAAGTTTTAATGTCTAGAAGAATTTTATGAGTATATATTATTTCTTATTTGAAAATGATAATTTATAAGCACTCGTGATATCAATCTCAGGTGAAATTTGAAAGAAAACTAATGAGCTACACGTTTTACTTGAACTTTCTATTTTTTTAATTCTAAAGAGTAAAGAAATCTTCCAAAGACTAGAAACTAGAAAGGTTTTAATGGACGAAGTTAGAAGGAGTTTAAGAAATTTTAATGTTCATGGAAGGAGTTGAATAAATTTTAATTTTCATGGAAGGAGTTGGGAGGAGTTTAAGAAATTTTAATTTTCATGGAAGGAATTGAAAGGAGTTTAAGAAATGTTAATTTTCATGGAAGGAGTTTTACATTTCGCTTGGTGGAGTTCTGCGGAGTTGAAACTTTTGATTATGGCATTGGGAGGAATTGGAGTCATTGTTGTGCATTGCCTTGGAGTTGGAAGGAGTTGGAGGTTAATATTTTCATTTTGCAGCTCTCTACTAAAGATAAAACGTCTACAGGGAAAAAAGGTTCCCAAAAATAATGAGGATGATACTTTTAATGATACAAGGCCTTCAACGTGAAAGTCAAAAGACGCAGACTCTGAGAGACGTTTATAATGCATTTGCCGAACGGCAAATGACCCGATGATAATGATGATACAGTGTGACGTATGTTGTGAATGGTATCATCCTATGTGCATTGGATTGGACGAAGAGAAGGCTAAAAGTAAGGATGATTTCGTGTGTGAAGCTTTTGTGGAAGTTCTACGAATTAATCCATCATTATCTGAACAAGGACTGGTACGCCTTCAAGGAAGGGTTTCTCCCAAGGAAGGTTGGTGTGACAAAGTCATTCTTAAATATATAACAGATGGTGCAATAAATTCATTCATCAAGTCAAAGTCACATCAAAATCAAGGAAGGGGTCTCTTCCGCGAAGGTGCCATCATTCGTATAGAGACAAACGCACAAGACAGTTTATCTTTTATTAGAGCAGTGTGTGAGCCTTCTATGAGAAAAATGAACTACGTGCTTCACTTATGCTTTGCAACTGACAGTTGCAAAATAAAATGGGCCACATGCTCATGTTCTGCGGGAATTGTTAGTTTCTAATATTGAACAATGTTTTTTGGTTGTATACGTCCCACCATCAGATCTGGAGTATGCTATTGTTAAGAGAAATGACAACTTTATTAATACTGTGATGTACCCGAAACTTTGTACAACTTATTATGACTATTTGTTGCCACATTTTGCAGAAGAGTTAGCGTCTGGTATCCAAGGTTATAAATAAAAAAATATATATAGGAAAGCCTTAACAATGATTTGTAAAGTAAAATAATTACTTCAAAAAACTTTTTCTGGAATTAAAGGTCCGCAGAAATTTGATAAGTGACAACAAATCATGTAAATTTTATCAAGAACAGGAGACAAAGTAATAGGAATCACACCCCGTAGTATTTGAAACTCTTTCACCTTCCTTATAGCTCGTTCAATATGAATTCTATTTTTAGCAATATCCCTAGTTTTGTTCACTTCTTTTTCCGTAAACTGATCACGGTGACCCAATTAATCTGGGATGCTTAAATTAATTTTTCTAGCGTCCAAATCCTTTCTTATATCAAAACCCCTATCGGCCATAACTAGATCACATTCTTCGAGTTGGTCAATTAAGTGACAATGGTTGGCTAGCTTCTTATCTGAGGTTCGCCCAGCATAGATGTTAGAAAAATAAGTTAGATGACCATTTGGACCTGGTGAAATGCCTAATAAACCATTAGCAGTGTTGCTGTGTTTTAACGAACTGAAAGTTTCGCGTTGAGCATTAGTAGCTGATGGCATATTAATGTAAAATTCGGTACAATCTATAATGACTCTAAAATTTGGAAAATGTCTCTTTATAACTTCTGGAGTTCTTAAGTTAACTTCCTTTGCTGTGGGCCAGATGGGCAAACACTGAAGTTTCTTGGGCAAAAATAAGATCCACGTGTTTAGTATTTTGGATATATATCCTTGAGAAAAGTCTCCAGTAATTTGTCTGGTAAATTTTCCTCAGACGAGCAAGCACTATAAAAATCTCTTCAATTGGAGTTAGTTTTCTAGTTCGACCAGGTTTTCGCAACACCGACTCATAAAAGTTTTCATCAATGTCATCTCCAATTTCTGGATTATTTGGATGTTTTCCAACATATTTTAGTCCATTAGCTTCAGGTAGGAAAAATTGATAAAAACTCTACAAATGGGTATATGATGGAAACCCCGTATAATATTTGATATCAGCAGCGCCTAGAAATCTTAGTATGGAGAATTTTTCTTGTCCTAATTACTTCAGTAGATCTAAATTTTTAACTTTCAATTCCTCTTTGCTTGGGCTGCACACAGATGATAACGATAGTGGTGTAATTGAGGTTCCTGTTACCTGTATTCTCTGATACTGTTTGCGACTGGCTAGGTATCGAAGACCCAGGACTATCAAATACTTGTGTTGTTTGGCGTTCTTTTACTACTTTCACCCTAGTTTGATATTGATCACTTGTTGCAGGTTGTTGGATGGGTTCACTAAAAACATAAGCCGATAGGACATAAAGGATTAATTTCGTTCTAAGCAGGAATTAATAAATTTCTGCTATTTGTAATTTTTCACATGCCATATACATCATACCAGGAACTCATAACTTGAAGTCAAGCAAGCTGCATAGCTCTATGTAAACGGCGCCGGCAGCAGGCTGAAACCCGATTTTTTGTTTTCGCCACCTTTAAACTCCTTTGGCTTTCAGTGTCTAACGTGACCCGCGATTCTCGAGCATATCGCAAAACGTCAATACGATTCAAGACTCCCTGGCAGGCCGACAGTAAAGCGTCTCCTTACTTCTATCTCCTTAAAACTTGAGTGTGGTTTTTATAATTTCCGCGAGATCGCGCACTTCTTTGCGTGGAGACTATAACCGAGTCTAGAGAACGGGTCAGAAATCTATTAGTCGGGGGAAAATTTGCGAAGAGGGTATTCGAGCTTTGCTGCCAGCACATTTCGGGAATATCTTCTGTTGCCAGACACCTGGTTATGAGTTCCTATTCATACTTATATCTAACTGAATTTACGATGCCAGACTGGCTTATTTATAGACTGGTCCCTTTACAAATTACAATGCTAGCCCCTATGCAGCAGCTAACCGACAGCGCCCTATACTATTACCGTTACTACAACTCTTCTCCTTTAATTCAAAAAGAATGGTGAAGTTAAAGATTCCTCGGTAGCAAAAATATTTCCGGATCCAACTCACATTCTTTGATAGGTATGATACTCTCTCAAATAATGCAATGTTTGTAATATTGCCTGCTGTTCCAACAATGTTTCCTCCGAAGTTCCTTTTCCAGCCTCACTTTGGCCTTTTACGCTTAGTTCTTCAATGGTTAATCCTTCGATGACTAACGTGGTCAAGCTTTTTGGTTCAAAAGCTGCTGCAGACTCTTCGTTTACATCCAAGATAGGAACAACAAAAGCAGATTGTGTTGGATCTTGAGATTCTACAGACGTTTCGGGTCTTACAGACCAGGGAAATTCGGAAGGCAATTCATCGCTTTTCAAATACCGCTTTTTGCCTTTTCTTTCCTTATAGTTATCCTCCTTGAAATGTAACGAACATATAACTGTATGCTTCTTAATATGTGTAATGTCAATCTGGATAGCATTCGCCCATTCAATTTTTCTCTCTTCATTTTTAGGGAACTCGTCAAACGATAAATTATCTGAGTTTTTGCTATTGCCTTTACAACCACCGACAGCACACACGCGAACCATGTTCAGTACTATTACAAACACTTTCTAAACTAAAGTTTTACCATCAACTCGCTATAGCGGTAAAAAAACAAGAATTCATCATATTACATTGTTTGCTTACACATTTTTAAGCTTTAACTTTACAAATATTTTACATACTTTAATGATGTCAAGTTTATAAACTTGTTTGAAATAAAAAAGGGCCCATCCAAGAAATGGCATAGAAAAATCAAAAGATATTACTGGCTTTAAACCTAAAAGGAGAGAAATATTTATACAACATATTGTTTTTTACTATACTTTTGAGATTTATTATCATTCCATACCTTGTGTTATTCTAGTTTTTAAACTAAAACAGACATCAACAACCTAACATCAAGCTACAGGTATAGCCGTAGAAATACAATAATAAGCTGGGTAGATCCCAAAAAAATACAAATATGTCAGACTAAAATCGGCTTTTTCAGTTATAAACAACAGTATATTGATAGGTTTATTAATAATTTTTATTCACCTGATTTATATCCAACCATTATTTTCAAGTAAAAAACTCTTAAAGTTGATAATCAAACGCGTTTATCCGCTTTTAAACAACTTCCTGAATCGCAGCCTTTGTAGCAGACGACGGACGACTTTCTTCCCGTTACTCCCCTCCATGATCCCAAGATAAGCCTAACTTCCGGCGATAGGGAATAAGGTGGATTGTGGGGTATCATAAGACTATTAAAGATGTACCCGTAATAACTATAAATGATATAAAATCATTCTAAATCAATCTAATACCCAAACAACTCAACACTACCGTAGGAGCTATAAATTTCTTATTGAAGAATACATTGTTTCCGATTCTTTAAAAGCAAAGCAGAACTGTAAATGAAGGAAATTATTCAGTATTATAAATTATAACTTAACTGACCAGAAATAAAAAACAATTCAGTGAAAATGACAGAGTTTTCGTAAAGTCGACATGCTACAAAAGTCAAAGGAAGAACGAAAACCCCTACACAATTTGGGCAGCACTAAAAATATCAACACCTTCAATTTTGGATCAGTATTGTGGTTGTCCAGCCGGAATCTCAGGAGCATTCAACCATGGTATTGCTTTATTGAGGCTTCTTGCGCAGTTACGAAGTCAAAATGTGGTCAATCCACCAAAAGAACTTTTGTGTACAGATAAGCCACAACAATGGAATCGTCCCAGAAGCAAAAAAATTACCGCCTTCTCAGTAATAGATGTTTATTTCAAGCCCCGAAAAAAGATCGGAAAAATAAACCCCTACTATGTAAAATGTATGATGCAAGCTCAAATCTTGATAAAAAGAAGTGTGCAAAGCTTCAAAGGCTTTCATTGAAAACCTTAGTTCCAACGGAGTTAAAGATGGCTGGGCGAGTATTTTACCGAATCCAGAAGAAATTGTGTGGGTTAAAACCAGAATCGGAGTAGCTCCTGAAAGTTCGCCTCTTGCTTTACAGCTTTCAATAAATGAAGATGGGTGTGAAGTTATTCATAACCTTGACATCTACGAGAGCCACATCCTATTTGCCTATGCAAATGAACCTCAAGATAGGTTTAAAATCCCGATCCATTCTAATCCACGTACTCCTTGGAGCTCCAAGAATTTGCCAGGACACTTCGGTCCTCTGGAGTCTGTATTATTGAAGGTATGCATTTCATTTGTATAGAAGTTGGTCATTTTGGAGTTTAATTTTTCAAATGTTTATTTTAGAAAAATCAACTTTCATTGCAAGAAGCTATTGAGCTTGAAGTTATTACTAGAGATCAATCTGAGTCACAAGAGTTTAAAGGAGGCGCGAACAACAAGATTGAACTCTTCAATTTTTGGGCTAGTTTGTAAAAGAAGAAATCAAAATTGGAGTGAAGCTGGTCTCAAAAATATCGTAAAGCCCAAAGATATTGGACATTTGAATGCCATAAAGTACGGAAAAAGGTGGGAAATTGTTGCAAGACATAAGTATAGAAAAAAAAATGCTCAGCTTGGGTCATAACGTTACGGTTCATCCTTCAGGATATATGTTGATCCTAGTAAACCATGGTTGGGAACGTCTCCAGATGGTCTAGTTCAAGACCCAAGTGAAGCGGAACCTTATGGACTTTTGGAAATAAAATGCCCCTATTCCACAATAAATAAAAGTCCGACGGAAGTTTTGAATGAAGATTTTAGAGTAAAAATGATTAACGGAAAACCATTTTTATCAGGTTACTGGGCAGATGGCACTATCAGGTGTAACATGGTGTGATTATGTAACTTATTTTCCATCCGGCTTGATAATAGTGAGATTGAGATTCAATAAGGAGAAGTGGGAAAAGATGGAATCGCTTTTGAAATCTTTTTTCTTTACTTATATGCTACCAACCTTAGCTAGTTCCTAATAACTCTTAAAGGGAGAGAACTTTTTAGTAGTGTGTTAAATTTCTTCTTTAATATCCCTTTAAATTTGATCTCATTTTCTCAGTGGACCAAGATGTTTTTGACTTTAAAAAAATTAAAAATTACTTGTTAAAATGAGTTACTATTTAATACATTATGATTTGTTACATTTATTATTTATGAATCGCTGAGGGAAGAATCGACATTAATTATAGGCATCTCTTGATCATCGCTGTCATGACCTTACTCTTTGACTTTCAACGAACGAATGAGATAAAGATTGTAAAGTGTTTTTATAAATGACTCGTTTTGTGTTTAAAATTAAAATGCATTGCAACTTTTTCAATGAAATCGGGTTCGCCGAAAATACGGTGGGGTACGTTTGCTCTAACCTTAAAAACTATTATTTGGTAATCAACTAAGTATGATTGAAATCTTGGTAGAGTACCCGCCCCCGCGCATTCGTACAATGGTATTTCCGCCTCCACGGCTATAACCTCCGCCATCTTCCTAAGCCTCTCTCCTGCCTTCTTCCTAATATAGGGACGGCTTAGGGTTTGGAAATCCGCCTCGTGGCTTTTGTCAAGGGGATGTATTGTATGCTCCCTTTGTATTCTAGCTAAAACTAGAGCATGTGGGAGACATAGCCGGCCGTTGTTTTTGATCTGTATAATACATTTCTTCTCCCTGGCAAAAGTCTCGAAGCTACAAATTACTAACCGTTTCGAACGGTAGGCGCCTTGGGGTAACCTCACGCGCTGTATGCTTATTCCAATTGGGCCGAGAAAAAAACTTGGACCCTCCTTTAGAATTATAGGATTTATCAGCCAGTACTTCTAGTATGTATCCAATATCTATTTGGTCACTTCTTCTAAGACTATAGTCTGCGGTTTGAATGCCTGGATTACTAATATTTGTCATCGAAATTGCAATCATATCATCTGGTTAAAAGTCTTCCAAATCGTAATCTTGGAAATCGCTTACAGATTCGACCATGTTATTCTCAAACTGCACTTGCAATTCCCATTCATCAAGATAAAAACTGAGGAAGGACACTACCCCGCTAGAAAGTACGTTCACACCTGGTGGTGGAACTAGCGGAGATGAACGTGGATCCCCTAGATCCATAGACTCATTTTGAAATGGAGCTATTGGAGGAGTAGAGTAGCCGGCTAAGAAAGAATCGTCGGCGTTAATAATATCGGATCGGTAACACCTTCAGGCGCGGTAATTCTAGCCGAGAAAATCGCGTTATCGAGGGCGTTCAACGCCTCAATATCTGGATTGTTTTGTTCGAACTCACAGTGGTCCATAATCTCGCTCAAACCGAGGTCATCTTGGGAGAGCAAAGCATCATCATCCAGCCGTATCTAAAGGGTTGGTTCGAAAATTCGGCCCCGTTCGACTATCGTTTGGAAAAAACCAAAGAAAATAAACGGCCGACATTTATACCGAAAGAATTATCCATCGCTACCGGAGAATCAAACCCCTCAGTCATACCACGTCGACCCATATAACAGAAGAACTAATTTTTATACTACAAAATACATCCATGGCATTTCTTTCCGAGATGGTGACGTACGTTCTTTTACTATCGGCATGTTTTAATTATGCAACGCAAGGTGTAGTCAAATATTTTTCTAAAGGAAAAGGAAAATGCGCGTTTTTAGATGAAACTTTTAATATTAAAGACGTTATTGATTTAAATGAAATTCGTTGCCCTAAGGCAACGGAAATTGAGGATGAGCCCCCTTTAAATGCTTATTTCCGCATCGAATTCTTTCGCATCGCGTAAAACCATGCGCTTTTTTGAGAAGCGTGATGTACGCTTCATATTTGTATAAAAATATTCCCTTTTTTAATTTTGTTGAGCATGATTAGAAGCACGAACGTCATCTCATGGTAGAAGACCGGGGGAACCCGGCACCAGTTAGTCCAATAAATATAATTAATATTAATAATATTAATTATATTAATTATTTGAAATATCATTAATTTAAGTCTTTTAAGAAACGTTACTCTTAAAATCGTTTTAAACCTACTCCTTTTTGACGTTTGAATTAGAGCGTATGCTCTAAAGTGGTTTTGCCCCGAAACCGTTGCAGACGACAGAAGTTCGAAAATATTCGCCGTCAATGTCACCCAGGGCCAGAAATAAGAAATAATTCTAATAGGACATGTGTCCAGTGACCCCCTGTATGACTGGAAAATTTATAGGACATTGTAACTGAAGTTTGCAAAAATAGTGTCGCGTCTCCACTGTCAAGCTATCGAAAATAAGGGAAATTTATTGGTCAAACTGTCCGGTGACCCACTTAATTTTTAAAAAATTATGGGACATTTTAAAATTTTATTGGACAATGTCCAGTGTCCTGTGCTTATGTCCGGGCCTGATGTCACATCCTTCTTCTTTCTCACCCCCCTTTTTACATTGCAGCGGCCTCACCCCTGAAGCCGTTGCAGACGATGACGGAGGGCTGAGCATCCTCGTCCAACTTTGGGACTATGTTCAGCCCTGAGCTCTCCGCCATCTAAGCTCCTCCTCCTTTCTCATCCCAAAACCCCGTCCGAAAACAAACCAAGGCGATAAGAAACGCCGGTTGCTTCTAAAAGTGCAGTTAGCTTTTTGTTTTCCATTTGACCAGGCACGGGTTAGTTATTCGGTCTAAGAACGCTTTTTTTGAATTCCGAAAATTGAAGAAAGATTTTTGTACTCCGTCAATAGTCCCGATTCCAAACTTGGATCCGGATATTTTGAGAGTTTAAAAATACGTCGAAATTAATAAAATTATTCAAAGTTCAAGAAAAGGTATATTTGTTTTCTTTGTATTGGATTCCCTTGCGGGACGATAGAGACGGCTTCAAGTTTGGCTTACAATAAATCCCCTCACTATTGAATCTAAGGGACTTGTAACAACCCCCAGACGACCGGCAATGTAGTACTTTCACGAGGGGGACCTGTTACAAATGGTGCCGTGCCCTTTGTTTTGAACCTCGGTCTTTTTCCGTCCCGTCGCTTTCTTTTCCGACGGGGGTGGTCGGGCCCGATTCGAGCACTTAGTTCTAAGTTAGTCAGATCGCCACCATATTGGGCCCCTTCCTTCTCGAACATTCGAGGCAGAATTTTCCGATTTTTATTTCAAGCGGGTTGAATCACATATTTTATTAAATCTACCATTGATATCATTGGTTCAAATTAAATTGAAATAATCGGATTAATTTAATTTGGAATTAAACGCTTGTTAGAGGATATTATTTTCCAGGATAGATAATTTTGAATTAAATTATTTTTAAATTTAAATGAACCCTCCCGAATCGTGCCCAAATTCAAATTTATACCGTGAAAGACACGATACAGAACCTACCTCAGCTTCGGGAAATATTTCGGAATCCACAGGATCAACGTTAGCGATAGCTAAGCCTAACCTCGTGGCCGCGGATATTATACGCCCCCCTCGATTAAGTGATTTAAACATGGCATATGCCCAAAACCCAAATGAAGATTCCCCGTGGGATGATAACTTAGATTTAACCCCGTATTTACATCAAAGGGACGAAAGGGAAGAACAGGCCTCCCCCAATTATAGGTTTAATAATTCAAAAGAGAAAGAAAGAATTAGACATGAGAATAATTTAGCCCTATTCAAAAGCATGAGTCAAAGTTTAGACCCCCAGGGGAGTAGCCTCGTTAGAAACAGACACAAGGGGAGTACCCCTGATTTAGTCAATTTAAGCGGGACGTCTAGACCCAGTCCTCCCAAACAAAAGGCAGAGGCTGAAGTAAACTCATATGCAAGGGCAAAGCAATTTATGAATAGCTGGGGACCCCCAAAGCAAGCTGTACCTAAGACCACATCAACTACGAACTTTCCGACAATGCCAGTACCAATTTCCTCCCCCAGTGGGGCTATCAAACGTAGAAGCTCGGTTGTATATACAAGTGCCCCTAGTAGGCCAAAGAGACCCAGTTCAGTAAACCCTGGACAACTCCAGACCCCTATAAAACCTATTCCACAGGGCATTCCTTAGTCCCCACCTAGTGTTCAACCTCAAGGTACACAAGGTACTAGTCAACCCCTCGGGACATCAAACCCTCAAACACAGAGTAGTCCAAATACTGGAGGTGCCCAACAAGCAGCCATCCTAGCGTCAGTCTTGCAATCCATTTCGAACCTGGCAGTATCTAACCAGGGCAATGTGAAAGGTTTAGAACCCCCTGAGAGGTTAGCATTTTATGGTAGAAAAACAAAAGCGTCCCCGAATTCATTAGAAAATTCGAGGAATACGAAATTTTCCGTAAAATCAGTGAGGATGATAAAATGCTTTTCATGCCCCTCCTGTTAAGAGACAATGCTCTACATTGGTATCGTTCCCTCCCCCAAGGAGTTTTTTTGCCAAAATTTAAGGGACGACTAAAACGTCATTATAGGATTAAGGATGAGGGAGCCAAGGCCCGAATAGCTTTACATAAAAGAAGCCAAAAACAAAATGAATCCCTCGACGAGTTTTTTGGCTATTTCGTGAGGGTAAATCAGAATTTACACCCCCAATACCGGTAAATGAACTACTCCTCATACTTAAACAAAATTTAAGGATGGAATATAAAGGGTTAATTATGGTTCTCGCAGCGCAAACGATTTCAGACTTGCACGATGTATGCCTACAGATAGAACAAACTTTTGAGCTAGACCAACATCTCTCATCCCACGATAACCAAAATCCTATCGCGCAGCAAAATATGGATGTGAGAGAGCCACCCATACAACAGGCCCTGCGGTATATAGCACCCAAACCTAAAGTAAATTCTCAACATGTAGTTCCTCAGCCTTCAACCAATAGTTTCCCCTACAACTGGTTATTCCCAAACGGGAACGAATCAAGGGTACATCCCGAACATGGGAACTCATAATAACATGGACATCCCGCATGGGAACAATAACAACCCCCATCAAGAAGGATATTACCATCCTACCCCCGTCCAAAATGATCCTCAAACCTACCCGGTTCAAAATTATTGAGCTCCTTTCCCGAGGCCCAGCTCCCAACCAAGGCAACCCCACCTTGCAACAAGTCCTCCACCGAGAAGACGAAGCCTCCCCAGAGACGAATACCCTCGTCAAACTCGAGTCTTCGAGAGAAGAAATCCTGACGTTGAACCCAGAGAAAACCAGCCTCAGCAACAAGAGCTACAGCTCGTTCCAAGACGTCCACAGAATCAAAGCCTGGAGGGTCAGAATCCTCCGAGAGTCCAGGACGACCGACCAGTCACCTGTTTCAACTGCGGTGGCTTGCGTCACTATGCCAGCGAATGTCCATCCCCAAGGGTAGAAAGACAAAGAGGTCCGTTTCCGGGAAACGCCAACCCGGGAGGGAATCCCCGAGGACTTCTCCATCCCGCAATACAATAGTCCCGCAAGAAGAAAATCGAATCGTGGCACGATCCTCTCTACGACTAGCCACAATTCGAAGAAGAAGAGGACTCCCCAAAAGAAAACCACATTTAATAAACATTCAATTTGAACACACAACCATACAAACAAGAATCGATAATGGGGCAGAACAAGAAGTCTCCATGATTAGTTTAGACCAATGGCGGGCCATACAGAGATTTTGAGGTCATGTCAGATTAGAACCGAACTCAGAAAAATCAGAATGTATCGTAATGGGAAATGGACAATACTCTTTCACTAAAGGCCCTACCGTATTAGATTTTGAAATTAAATTTGAACAAGATATAACGAGGAGGTTAAGTCAAGAGTTCCACATCGTCCCTTCACTTCTCTGCGATGCAGTCTTAGGCCAAGATTTTCTAGAAGACTGGAAAACCATTATTGATTTTGGAAATTTAACTAATATTGATGGACTATTATTTTAACTCTTAGAAGTCACAGAGGATAAGCTTCCTACCTCACCGCAAATGGTTTCTAACGTCAACGAAGCAGTTGAATCAACTTCTCTCTCATATAAGCAGAAGAGAAGAGTTGAAAGAACTCCTTCTCCGATTTCCGGAACTCTTTAGTGATAAGTTAGCAAGAACCAGCTTAGTGGTCCATAAAATCCACACAGGAAATGCTAAACCGATACACAAAAGACCATACCGAGTTAGCAATGCCAGGAAAAAAATCATCGAACAAAGCATCTATGACATGCTCAAGGATGGAATAATCAAGCCATCTACGTCACCATGGGCCTCGCCAGTAGTGATCCTAGAGCAAGACGACGGATCCGGCACAGGCAAGAAGAAATACCGTTTCTGCATCGATGTCCGAGAACTAAATTCAATCACCGCAAAGGATCCATATCCGATTCCGAGAATCGATGAAACTCTCAGTAAATTGGGAAAACCCAAATACATCACCGCATTGGACTTGGAGTCTGGATACTGGCAAGTTGAAATGGAACTCGGAAGTGCGCCAAAGACAGCTTTCATAACGCACGCGGGAAAATACGAGTTTAACGTATTACCGTTCGGACTTTGCAACGCGCCAAGTACATTCCAGCGTCTCATGGATGAAGTCTTCCGAGATGGAGAAAAATTCGCTATAGTCGTATATCTCGACGACATCCTAATAGCCTACGAGACATGGAAAGAGCAGAAGAATGAATAAACTAAAGAACGCTGGCTTAACCTTTCAGTTTAAGAAATGCCGCTTCGCCCAATCGGAAGCAGTCGTCCTCGGACATTTAATCAACGAAACAGGAATTTACATAGACCCTTCCAAGGTTGATGCAATCAAGAAATATCCTCAGCCAAAGACGCTAAAACAACTCCAAAGATTCCTTGGAATGGCCTGATGGCATCATAGATTCATACCTCATTACTCAAAGATAGCCACTCCCCTCAATCAATTAAAGAAGAAAGGAGTCAAGTTCGCATGGGGTCCTGACCAAGAGGAATCTTTCCAGAAGATAAAAGACGCCATTTGCAGCTCACCAC
This sequence comes from Phalangium opilio, assembly GCF_054372755.1. NCBI lineage: Eukaryota > Metazoa > Arthropoda > Arachnida > Opiliones > Phalangiidae > Phalangium > Phalangium opilio. Next base: position 191,041 of record NW_028324173.1, read on the forward strand.
CATTGGCCGCGTATAAGCCGGATGCGCCAAGCATTTTGACAAGAGATGCGTCAGATGCCGGCTTGGGTGCAATGCTATCTCAGATTCATGACGGAATCGAAGTCCCAATCGCATACGCTAGTAAAAATCTTCGAAACGCTGAAGCAAAGTATAGTACTTCCGAAATGGAATGTCTAGTGATATATTGGGCCATTGGACATTGCCGCCCGTACCTGGAAAGTAATCCTTTTACAGTCGTAACCGACCATAAAGCTTTACAGTGGCTATTTGGACTCAAAGAACCAAACTCAAAACGCGTCAGAAGGGTGATGTATCTACAGACGTTCGATTTCAAGGTTCAACATAAGAAAGGAGTCGAAAACGTCGTGGCCGACGCCCTTTCGCGAGCTTCAATAGGACTATTCGCCATGTCTGTAGCCCCCACCATGGAAGAGGAAAATCAAGACATATCATCTGAAGAGTCGAACGCACCATCAGATCATTCACACGTCGCGTATACTTTACCACCATATCCACACGCGAATTTTCATATCTTTGATCGCGATGGTATCATTACCGCTCAAGGGGAAGATCCTGTTATTCGTGTAATCATTGAACAATTGAGACAAGATAACCCTCCAGACAATACAGAGTACGAGATGGTTAACAATCTCATTTACCGAAAAGCGTCAGGAGTTTGTCCAGCGCGAATCTACCTACCTCAATCTCTCAGAAGAGAAGCTATGAGACTCCTGCATGATCATCCTCTGTCCGCCCATAGAGGTAAATACAAGACGCGAGCTCCAAAAGGACTATTCGCCATGTCTGTAGCCCCCACCATGGAAGAGGAAAATCAAGACATATCATCTGAAGAGTCGAACGCGCCATCAGATCATTCACACGTCGCGTATACTTTACCACCATATCCACACGCGAATTTTCATATCTTTGATCGCGATGATATCATTACCGCTCAAGGGGAAGATCCTGTTATTCGCGAAATCATTGAAAAATTGAGACAAGATAACCCTCCAGACAATACAGAGTACGAGATGGTTAACAATCTCCAGCTACGAACCTAAATCCCTTAGCTCCAATGAATGAAATGTCAGAGTCCGCGAGTACTGAAGAAGAAAATCACTCTCCCTTAGCTCCGTCTATTGCAGATCAATTTCCCACGAACTATGAGAAACCATTCAAGTCAGGGTGGGTTCGAGAGCTGTGTTATAGACACACACGGTACAACCAGGCAAGGTAGACATGGATATTTACTACTATCCACCTGGAAGAAAGAGTCGTATGCTACGGTCAAAAAATTAAGTTTCTCAGTATCTACGGAATACCGATATTAGGGACTTAGACCCCATAGACTTCTGTTTCAAGAGAGTACCCATTGCCAAACCACCTTGGGAAAGAGTTAGACTAGCCCACCCAAGACGTTCGGTGCCAACAGCTGTTTAAACCGGGAACAACGTTTTAATACCATTGCGATCCGTCACGCTCGATCCCAATGGGAACACTTCCTACATCTCTATGGGACTCTTCTAATTCCTTTTCTTTTGGATGGCTACTCCTCCTCTGTACTGGAGACTGGCCCCTCGACAAAGACGTGGAAGAATGGCCACGTTCACGCCGGAAGATTTCCTATTACATCCGTCCCCTCGAGAATTCCCCATCATTTCTTTACCCGTGGCCCACTCGTTTGGATCCCTCTCCAGGGAAGAAGGACTTAATCTCGACGAGTAGATCCCTCCCGCGAGAGCCGCCGCACATGAACCTGATGTGCAAATCCTGACAGAGGACAGGGAGAATCTGGAGGATGACCCTCCTGTTGAAAACGTTTGCCCGGAGGCGGTGGGCCCATACCTGCCCCGTAAACATCCACATCGGGAACGTACTTATGGCGGAAGGCTGTCACTCCCGGACGAGAAGGAACGACCTCACGCGGCCATTGCCGAAGCAGCTCCCCTTAGGTCCCTGGACGAGTCTATGATGGAGCTAGCTCGCCGTTATCCTGCCCCATGGCCACCAGCTCCCCACGTGGACCCCACGTCGCTCGTTCCCATTACGGACAATCCACCCTAGGATGCCGCCACGACAGTTCCCCAGGTTGCCGCCACACGAAACACCGCTCCGCAGCCAGCCCATCTCCCCGGAGCAGATGCATCACAGCAGCAGCCGGGCCCCATTGACGCCGTCAACGAACATGAGCCGAACCCTTTCCCACCAGGTTCGCAAGACTTTCGGGATGTTATGGATTATGGTCCCCTCCCCATCCCCCAAGACAAGCTTTACCAAATATCGGACTACGACCAGCTATTCCTCGAAGACCTCGCGTATCTCCAAGAACCTCCGAAGAACCGGGACCTTTTTCCCGTTGCGTGAGATGGAATGCCTCAAAGCACGTCCGTCCGTCTCTACCCCATTTACCCGGACGGGTATCCCGTCCTCCATCGTAAAAGTACGGCTTATGAATGCAAGGCCTGCATGACGGTCGGGCGCCACTTTGCCTCTCTTTGCCCGCGAAAATTTATCCTCCGGGATCGTCGTCATGGACGAATGAAGACTACTATTCAAGCCGATTGAACTTTGTGCATACCATTATTCCATGTTACTTTTTCTTTCCATTGTTGCCCCCCTATTCTTTCCTCACTTCTATTTTCTTTCCATGTTCTTCTTCTTCGCCTTCTTTTCCGAGGGGGTGCATGCAGAGGCCTCACCCCTGAAGCCGTTGCATATGATGACGGAGGGCTGAGCATCCTCGTCCAACTTTGGGACTATGTTCAGCCCGCCGCCATCTAAGCTCCTCCTCCTTTCTCATCCCAAAACCCCGTCCGAAAACAAACCAAGGCGATAAAAAACGCCGGTTGCTTCTTCAAGTTCAGTTAGCTTTTTGTTTTCCATTTGAACAGGCACGGGTCAGTTATTCGGTCTAAGAACGCTTTTTTGTATTCCGAAAATTATAGAAAGGTTTTTGTACTCCGCGAATTGTCGCGATTCCAAACTTGGATCCGGATATTTTTTGAGAGTTTAAAAATACGTCGAAATTAATAAATAATTCAAAGTTCAAGAAAAGGTATGTTTATTTTCTTTGGATTGAATTCCCTTACGGGACGATAGTGACGGCTTTAAATTAGGCTTACAATAAATCCCCTCACTATTGAATCTAAGGGACTTGTAACAACCCCCAGACGACCGGCAATGTAGTACTTTCACGAGGGGGACCTGTTACAAATGGTGCCGTGCCCTTTCTTTTCCGACGGGGGTGGTCGGGCCCGATTCGAGCACTTAGTTCTAAGTTAGTCAGATCGCCACCATATTGGGTCCCTTCCTTCTCGAACATTCGAGGCAGAATTTTCCGATTTTTATTTCAAGCGGGTTGAATCACATATTTTATTAAATCTACCATTGATATCATTGGTTCAAATTAAATTGAAATAATCGGATTAATTTAATTTGGAATTAAACGCTTGTTAGAGGATATAATTTTCCAGGATAGATAATTTTGAATTAAATTATTTTTAAATTTAAATGAACCCTCCCGAATCGTGCCCAAATTCAAATTTATACCGTGAAAGACACGAAACAGAATCCTCCTCAGCTTCGGGAAATATTTCGAAATCCTCAGGATCAACGTTAGCGATAGCTAAGCCTAACCTCGTGGCCGCGGATATTAAACGCCCCCCTCGATTAAGTGATTTAAACATGGCATATGCCCAAAACCCAAATGAAGATTCCCCGTGGGATGATAACTTAGATTTAACCCAGTATTTACATCAAAGGGACGAAAGGGAAGAACAGGCCTCCCCCAATTATAGGTTTAATAATTCAAAAGAGAAAGAAAGAATTAGACATGAGAATAATTTAGCCCTATTCAAAAGCATGAGTCAAAGTTTAGACCCCCAGGGGAGTAGCCTCGTTAGAAACAGACACAAGGGGAGTACCCCCGATTTAGTCAAGTGGTATATATATACAAACGTAGAAATAACTTTGGGCGCGTTCAACATTTTTGGGGTGCAAGAGTGCAACGCGCCGCCGAGAACTAATTAAATTCCTAGCCCCCCCCCCCCGCCGCCATCTTGCTAACGTATAATGGTCTTTCTCTCGGAAATAAATAAAAAAAATATCAAAATGCATCTCGGGATGGCGCGGAAAAAAATGATGAAACAAGTGCGCGTGTGTCGAAAACGGAGCTACCAATTTAACCAACACTAGCCGGAATTTTCTAGTCTTAACGGAAAAATGCCCGAGAACCCTTTAAACCAAGGGAATGGTCACTTGCCATCACGGAGAGTTAAATGGGGTGCGGAAGCTTAAAGGTTAAGATGTAGCACGTGACTTAATGTTTCGGTATAACATCTCTTCTTCGTTGTTAGTTGCCATGTGACCGGAATAAGACAAGTTGACCAGTGAGACTATGTTGTCGCTTGTTTGAGCTTCGGTGTCTTTTTCACTGTCAAATTAAGACTGTAGCTCCCACTAGCTTCCTTAATTCTCTCTATTGTTATTGAAGAGTTGACAACACACTCAATAATAGTATCAATTCAATTCAGTTCATTTTATTGCTCAATTTACTATTCATATCTGTAAAAATGTGGGTTTAAAGTAAATTGTTGTTGGTTTCTTCCTATAAACGAAACCAATAACCCTTTTAAGACCAGACAACGCCTACATAGCCATTTTAGATTTCAATAAACTGGTGGTGGTAGGCCTACGTTTTGTATTTTACCAATATGACGGTAACGTAAGTGAATCACCGTGGTAACCTGAGATCACGGTACCAGTGCACATAGTTCTGTCTTTGAACGTTTTCAGGTCTTTTATAGGTTTCTTAAATTAATGATACCACTGAGAAGAGCGATATACATACGTGGCTTTGAATTACGCTTTTGAAGCTACAGTGCTGGGTAGGTTTTGGATCTTGTTTGACCCCTCGGTTCATGTCCGTACTGTACCCGTTGTTTCTAGCGGATTCTTTTAATGGAGAAGCCAAAGAGGATAAGGAGGGGGAGTGGAGGCTTACATCGAAAAGATGTTTAGATTGTTTTTAATCTTTTTACTCGGGAAAACTATCTGCCTTCTTTTAATACCAAGTCGATCTGTGCAGAATCGTAAAGTTGCTTCGGACTGAGAAGAAAACAAGTTGGGAAAACCAAAATATTACCTCTCCGTGTCAAGAAGATTATATAAACTTAAGTATCCAATGAAAACGTTATTATGTTTCTGAGTTGGGGTTTCCCATTTTTGTTGTTGTTTTGAAAAATATATCGCAATGCACGGGCCTTGATAGATATAGGAGGCAATGAATGAAATATATCACAATGCACGGGCCTTGATAGATATAGGAGGCAATGAATGAAATATATATACAATGCACGGGCCTTGATAGATATAGGAGGCAATGAAGGAAATATATCGCATGCACGGGCCTTGGTAGATATAGGAGGCAATGATAATCTCTCTCTTTGCACGAGAGGTTTATCTTTAATATTTAAATAAGTATAATTATTTTTAATTATTTTAATCTTCAATAATTAACATTAATAATAGTTAAATCGTTTAAAATAAAGTTATACCTATTATCATCTCAAACTTTGCTAATATTGACGTTTAAAGTGAAGGGTACCCCTCTTGCCGGCTTTATTCAAATTTGGGGTATATATACGATTCGTTTCCATTATAATAGTAAGGAAAAAGCGCAATTGCGAAAACCTTTGGTGGCGATCCCACCTTAGGGAGGCTAGACGTTTCTCGTAACCCAAGCTGATCGCCGCGTATATCTTAAACCAAACGATGATAATGGAGTAGAAGCCAATGATACAGATTGGTGTCTATGTGGAATAGACGGAAGACCAGTGTAATCTTTAAAAGCCCTGCCGTTGACTGTACTAAATTGATTACGTGTAATCTTTAAAAGCCCTGCCGTTGACTGTACTAAATTGATTACGTGTAATCTTTAAAAGCCCTGCCGTTGACTGTACTAAATTGATTACGTGTAATCTTTAAAAGCCCTGCCGTTGACTGTACTAAATTGATTACGTGTAATCTTTAAAAGCCCTGCCGTTGACTGTACTAAATTGATTACTTGTAATCTTTAAAAGCCCTGCCGTTGACTGTACTAAATTGATTACGTGTAATCTTTAAAAGCCCTGCCGTTGACTGTACTAAATTGATTACGTGTAATCTTTAAAAGCCCTGCCGTTGACTGTACTAAATTGATTACGTGTAATCTTTAAAAGCCCTGCCGTTGACTGTACTAAATTGATTACGTGTAATCTTTAAAAGCCCTGCCGTTGACTGTACTAAATTGATTACGTGTAATCTTTAAAAGCCCTGCCGTTGACTGTACTAAATCAGGAGCAGACGACAAAGGAGTCTCGGACGCTAGCTTCCACAATATAGAGGGCAATGGGACCCGCGTACGTCACAGCTGTAGCGGTATCGTTTGCCATAGAGGCGCTATCAGACATTATAGCAGACGATGCTTTTGGTGGATTATATCTGGCACCAAAGTCTGCTGGGAATTCTTTTTAATAACGGACTAACGGTGGCTATTGAGGTCGTCTTACCCGATCGCGACATAAATATACACAATATAATTACTTTATTCAAACAGCTGTAATCGTTTGTGACCTTAAAGGTAGGAATTAATTGACTGCTACAAGAGGTTGGAAACGAAATCACTGTCTCTTACTTTTTGGGTTTTAAAAGATCGTGAGTGATTTCTTTTCCCAACCTCTTGTAGCTATCATTTAATTCAAGAATAAATTTAGAAAAATCTGGCACTGAAACACATTTTGGTTTTTAATAGTGTACATACGTTACTCGCTGGGCTTTTCATTATCAATTTTAGTCTGAAACAAGACGGCCCAAGGGCTCGTAATAGTAGCCATATCGTACGAGTGAATAGCCCCTCTATACCCTACCCTAATGAGTGGATAACCCCTCTATACGTTACCCTAATGAGTGAATAGCGCTATCTTTTTCAATGCTTAAATGATTTACCGTGCATAAAATCAGAGTGAATAGCCCCTCGATTCCCTACTCTAAACAGTGATTAAATTATAACCGTATAAATTTACTTATGCTGTAATTCTAATATTCCGGCGAATCGAAGAACAGATAGTTTTTAGTGATAATCCCCTCGATGAGTTTACAACATAGACTTATGCCGATGCACACTTATCGCATCTTATAAACTTCTATTCCCGGGTCTGACCTGAAAATATTTTAATTAAAATTAAATCTCTAACCGAGCCCAGTAACCCCTATGGGTGGGTTGTGGTAATATAAAGTTCCTTTTAAGCTAAAATCTGACGATAACGAAGCGACAACCCCGGCCACTACTACTACTACTACTACTACTACGGACGGCTCGGGTCAAACTAAGAGCCTATCGTATACTACGATATGGCTAAAAAAGATTAAAAATCCGTTGATATCCATTTTTTAACTCTAATACTCGTTAAGCCTAGGCTAATTATAAGCAGACGATACGTATTTTTAAAGAGAGGCTCCAGACGCGATTTCCCAGATCTCCTTTCGAGACTTTGCAGCCACGCTGTTGGTTGGAAAATAAAGCTCAAATTTCCTACGAGAGGTGGCACTGGCGTAATGATTTTGGTTAATAACCGTGACGTTCGCGGATCCCATTGCCCTCTACATTATGGAAGCTAGCGTCCGAGACTCCTTTGTCATCTGCTCCTGACTAAATTGATTACGTGTAATCTTTAAAAGCCCTGCCGTTGACTGTACTAAATTGATTACGTGTAATCTTTAAAAGCCCTGCCGTTGACTGTACTAAATTGATTACGTGTAATCTTTAAAAGCCCTGCCGTTGACTGTACTAAATTGATTACGTGTAATCTTTGAACGTCCTGCCCTTTACAGTACTAAAATGATTACTCTTAATCCGCGTACAGGGACTTTGACAGTGATTAGCCCCGCGGTGCAAGTATGAAACTTCGAGGTATGGGCGAGTGCTCATAGTAAGCTCACGTGTGTGTTCACGTGTATGAAGTTGTGTGATACAAGCTTATCCCATATCTCTAAGTATAATAAGATTCCTTGTGTTGTTTCTTATGTGTTTTCCTGCCCGAAACTGTTATGTCCAGGTCCGTTTCAAAGTAGGGGCTAAAATAGTGTGGTGTTTGACCACCTTAATGTCTTAAGATGAGGGAACACGTGGTATTTGGATCCAAAGATGTTACATATGATTTCAAACGAAAGAACTTTAATGGACTCATTGGACTGATAACTTTGAAGCCCTATCCTAACTGGATCTACATATACCGGATGTTCCGACTTAACCCTATCAATCAGGCCATCTAAGTTTAGCGAAGCTGTGCTTGTTCATGTTTCAAATTAACTTTTACTATTTGTTAAGCCTTGGTCACTTGAATTTAAATTCTTTCTTACTAAACGTGATTTGAGGTTGTATCTTAGTATTAAAAGTATACTGTTATAATCCTATATACCAAACAAATGCGGTGTTTTTTTGGACGTAGACTCTGGAAGTTGTATCTAAATATTTTCGGTCAAACTTTGGCATTAGAATACTTGGGTAAAATTTGAAAGTGTTTTTGTTGTGTCGCCATTAAAGCCGCGTTGGAAACGCGAATGCGATGGTCTCCTATATACAACGAAAAAACGTTCTAAAACGTTTTCGAATGTTTGGCAGGGCTGTACATGGAGAAAGTTTCCAAAGCTATGTTTTACTGTTTATCGCCTTAAAATGGTACCCAAAGTACAGTTCTGGTGCTTTTGTATAAACTTTGATCTGTTCCACTTTGTACCCCAGAACTGCAGAGTGGAAACTTATTACTTCGGAGTTTGACTTTAAGGAACAAAAGGAAAGATCTAAAGATTCAAGCTAAAATTTTCTTAGGTTTAAATAAATTACTGCTAAAACTGATAGAATCGATAATTAATTATTTTCAAGTTTGAATTATCTTATTGGCTCACTTAAACCACGTTTTGATGACGTTGTTGACGGGGACGGAGAAAAATACGTAATTCCTTCTTACCTCTCTCGCTATGACCCGCCTCTTCTTTCAGACCCCCCGGTCCCGTGGAAGGGGGTCCGGGACTTAGACGCGCGCCCAGATTGCTCTGTTCTCCATTCCTGCTTCTAAAATTACATCTATCCCTGTTTCAATCATTCTTTTATGGGTATCTTGCATAAAATGTTATGGAAAATCATTCCGTAACTTATTAATACGTTACGTAATTTTTACGTGTTGTATGAAACCTTGAAAATTAATTAGAATTTTAAAGCTTAAATAACGGGCTTTCGTAATTTACAATGACAATAATTTTTTTGGCGGCTGAGTTCTATAAAATATTTCAATGAAGGTAAAGTTAATCAGAAATATATTAACGGAAAATTGTATGCATATAAACAGCGTTTTCATTGCGTTGTAAGTCTATTACCTTTCAGGTTTAATACACTTCGTCTTCCTTAGGTATTAGAACTTCAGTAATAACGGGGGAATTAATGATGATAGAGGGGTGTAGACCCAAACCCACCCCTTACAGTCTACGAAGGTTTTAATATAATCGACTCACGTTTTTTCACTTTTTTATATATAATGTACTATTTCAAGCCCTTAAAGGGGGTGCGTATTTTTTTCTCGTGGACATTAGCGATAATCGCGCCGTGTCTAGAGTGGCCGCTCTTAGCTCTGTACCAGATAACCTTGTAAAACCATTTTTTTTTTAATATCTAAATATCAAAAGTGATTAAAAATCGCACTTACAATTAACCGCGCTTCATAAAGAAATGTAATAATTAGTATTAAAAATTTAATAAGAGAAATTAAAAGTGTAGTCGTTCGTTAATGCGAAGACACCCTGAGATCGGATCATTTCAAGGGATTTATTTTAATCAAGCTCTAATTTAGTATTTTTTTTTTTATTTTTTAAAAAAAAATGTTTTGACTGGTTCCCAATTATAGATTTGCTCCGGCTGTCAACGATAACGCACACGGTTACCAACGAACAAATCACGTTGAATTAAACGGCCCACGTGATACCCATATACGCCAATCACGTAACGGATATCGACGAACTGTTTTGTTTTGTGTTTAAATCGAACTGCGCTGGGTCGCTCTTCGAATTATGAAAGACATCCATGTAAGTTATATTTCGTTTTAAAAAATTTGGTATTTTTAAATTGGTGCGGTTTAAAAAGAAAATGGTAATGGGATTTTTGAAGTAATAGCATGTTATTTTTAAAGAGATAAGCGGATTTGAAGCAATAACATAGCGTTTTTGAAAAGATAAGAGAATTTTCCAAGCAATAACATGTCATGTTTAAGAAGATTAGGGAATTTCAAACAATGACATGTTGTGTTTAAAAAGATAAGGGAATTTCGAGCAATGACATGTTATTTTTAGAAAGATAAGGGAATTTCGAGTAATGACATGTTATTTTTAGAAAGATAAGGGAATTTCAAGCAATTTAACATGTCTTGTTTTAAAAGATAAGGGAATTTCAAGCAATTCAACATGTCGTGTTTTAAAAGATAAGGGAATTTCAAGCAATTTAACATGTCGTGTTTTAAAAGATAAGGGAATTTCAAGCAATAACATGTCGTGTTTTAAAAGAAAAGGGAATTTCAAGCAATAACATGTCGTGTTTTAAAAGATAAGGGAATTTCAAGCAATAACATGTCGTGTTTTAAAAGATAAGGGAATTTCAAGCAATTTAACATGTCGTGTTTTAAAAGATAAGGGAATTTCAAGCAATTTCACATGTCGTGTTTTAAAAGATAAGGGAATTTCAAGCAATTTCACATGTCGTGTTTTAAAAGATAAGGGAATTTCAAGCAATTTAACATGTCGTGTTTTAAAAGATAAGGGAATTTCAAGCAATTTAACATGTCGTGTTTTAAAAGATCAGGGAATTTCAAGCTATGACATGTGTTTAAATGACCTGTTCTTATAAAAAAAGTATGTTAGTTTGAAGCAATATAATAATAGATAAAAATTAAGTTTAAACAAATAATATCCCATTTAATGGAAGGTACTTTTCAAGGTTGACCTTCAGATATGAAGTTAGGTTTCGCGATTCTTTTTCGCGTTTACTTGCTGACAGTTAACGTAACAACGTACAACTCTATTTTGCAAAGATTTAGCAATTAACACATTAAGTCACATAAAAGTCTACAAATAGTGAAGACTTATCAGTCTTAGTCTGAGCTATTACAGAAAAGGCGGGAAATATGGAAAGAGGGCGATGACGTCATTAAATGTTTTAATTATTCCGTTTCTGTCTGCTGTCTTTGGACTAGCAGAGACAAAAGTACAGATAGGCATTTTATTTTACCCTCACAAAGCTAGAAACATCTTTTCAAGGATTAGGGGGAAAGACTCGGGGGAAGGCATTGGCTTTACTGTAAGTTTAACTTGACTTGAAGTCTTTTATAATGTGGGGATTTACCCCCTGGCCCCCCCTTCTAATGATCTGGCATCAACATAAAGGAACGTAGAATACATTTTGTATCCTTTTTGGGTTTTTATATTTCTTGAGAGGAAAGGAAAGGGGGGGAGCTAGTTTCTTTGGAGATGGGCCATTACTCTGTCGTTAACTCGCCAAGTCCCTTTCGTGTTGGGTAAACGAGCGTTTGAAAATGGGGGTTCACCCCACGGATACGCTTCTACACGCGTCTAAATTCTGTCTTTCAACAATGCTAACCCCCTCCCCAAATATATTTTTTTCTCTTAACTTGGGGAGCGTAGTGTGAAAAGAACACTTTACAGGGGTATAAGGTGGTATTCGTTGTTTTAGACTGTATTGTCACTCCAAGCTGGGTGATAGTTTGTATTTGCCTTACGAGATGGCGCTGAAGATGTATTAATGCCTTGAATTTAAAAATCTTGAAGTATTTTTAACCAAGAACCATAAGTTCATAAGATATGTTCCATAAGTTTGTCACTGGTTAATGAGAGCTTGTCAAGAAGTGACGTTGGTGTAACGTCATAGACTCTCGTAAAATGACGCCTGGTGAGGCGCTGTCAAAGGCTTAGTACAGACTAAATAGGAAGATGGACTGCAAAAAGAAGTGCAGTCAATTCTCGCTTGTCGTTCTCGAACTAGCTCTCAGTAAGTCTCTATCTAGCATTACGAAGTAAAGGTAGTGTCATAGTTATGGAATGTATCTTATGAACTTATGCAAGAACCCATGTAAGACCAGAGGACGCTCTTGGTAATTCCATGAGCTAATTACCAACATGGAATCATGGAATAGGAACCATTTTGTCAACGTATCTAGGCGGATTTTGTTTGCAGAGTTACACTAATCGTTATGTGTGAAGAAAATATATTTAGACTTGACTGCGTATGTCAGATAAATTAATGACGTAACTATACAGTGTCTCTAGTCGAGAGATGGTGTTTTATACGAACTACTGTCATAAAATAGCTGTCGTCTGCTTTTTCATATTCCTTAGTTTTTTCCACTGTTCTAACCCCTGCAGGGAAATGCAACTTGTATATACTTTATCTATGGTTAGTTTATCTATGGTTAATCATTGCGTATTTTTCTTAGTGGTAAAAGGTCACTCCACTATGATGTGGCTCCAAAATTTATTCACGTATTGTTGAGTTTTTGTTTCTGAAGGCTTTTTATAATGTTAAGTATATCCATTTCTGCTGATAGTCTACGAGATTTTTATTTTGGAAGAGAAGTAAAATGCAAAGATAAAAACCCGTTTTTCAATTAACTTAATTGCTGAGAATTCAAAGTGGTATTACCATATTAAATAGCGATTAGACAACCTTGAATCGAAACTTAATGTCTGATTTAAGTTTTAATAAAGGAGGCTGATATTTATTTTTAACCTAATTTGAAAATGAAAATTGAATATTACTTGGGATTTTTTGCACGTCAAACATATTAGACGAGTGTAAAACGTTTTCGTACACGGTTTTCAGGCAATTTCATAGTTGTAATATCGTTATATAACTTCGATATTCTTGAAAGGAATCGTCTCGTTATAGTGATAAAGGGAACCAAATATATTTTCGAATTTCAACGCTTTTTCCTTATTTTTAGTGTTCCTTGGAACTGAAAAGTTCCTTTTCTGATCAATAGGTGGCGACTTTAACTTCAACTAAACCTGAAATTCCCTACCCTTATCCCATTCTCACTTCTTTACCGGCATTGAACTTTATGGGGGTGAAAGGGTAAGAATCTATCCTTCTAAGACATTTCATCCGCGGCGTACATCCGAGGTTAAAGGTCAAACGACGTGTTAAGATGACGTCGTTAATTGAAATTCTTGAAGGAACCCACCCACTCATTCTTTGTGACGCCTTGTTTTTTGCGCATCCATTTTCCGATCATAACGTTGAAAGTTACGAATCATTACGTTGATCCTGCAATTAGAGTATTTTAAGGATGACCCCTTGAAGACAATGATTTGTAATTTAATACAAGAGGTCATCCCTAGAACACTCAAATCCTAACTCAAAAACAGTGTCCCTTAGGGCAAAATGCCATAGAACATTTTCGACTCAAAATTGTAAAAAGAACATCTCCCTTAAAATTAACTAAGAAAGTGAAAGACAATTATTTCTAACTAGCTGTTACCCGCGGCGTCGCTCGCGTGTAATAAGAACTTCCATCAAAATGATACAAAGAATGGGTAGATTTTACTGATGACTAATATTTTTATAGCACCCTAGGAGCGAAGGCACTCGGCGTTGCCCGTCAGCCCGTCGGGACATTTTTTATTACTTTTCACGCGGTTATTATTCCATAAAGAAGGGTTTTTTAGTTTTTGGCCGCCGTTTAAAAAGATGGCAACAAATCAAAGCCAAAAGACCATTCAGCCCGTCTATAGGTTAAAGGAAACCCGTGTACTAAATATCTGCGAAATCGGTTGAAACGCGCGGACTTTGTTGCATAGAGAATGGTTTTTACATTTCTGGGCGCCATTTTTTAAGATGGCGGCGGATTGGAAAAATCTTTCTTAGTACGCGCCTACTACTTATGAGTAACGTTCCTGCAAATTTTCAGCCTTCTAGGGCAAGCGGTTTGGGCTGGGCGTTGATTATCAGTCAGTCAGTCAGTCAGTCAGGACTTTGATTTATATAGATATAGATTTAATATAATGGGTCATCCCTAAAACACTCGAATCATAACTCGAAAACAGTGACCATTAGGGCAAAATGCCATAGAACATTTTCGACTCAAAATCGTAAAAAGAACATCTCCCTTAAAATTAATTAAGAAAGTGAAAGACAGTTATTTCTAATTTAATATAAGGGGTCATCCCTAAAACACTCGAATCATAACTCGAAAACAGTGACCATTAGGGCAAAATGTCATTGAAGTTACATTTTCGACTCAAAATCGTCCAAAGAGCATCCCCCTTAAATTAAATTAAAAATCTGAAAGAAATGCTAATTTAATTGGGGGGGGGTCATCCCTAAAACCCTCAAATCATAACTCGAAAGCAGTGACCCTTAGGGAAAAAATTCATAGAACATTTTCGACTCAAAATTGCCCAAAGAACATAAGAACATCCCCCTTAATTTATGCCAGCCTTATCAGACACACAATGTAAATTTAGTAATGTTAACTTTAAACACTCCGAATTTTAGTAACCAAATTTGAATATAAAATAAACGGGTCAGAGTGACATATACCTTTTTTTGAGGTTGGTTAGTTTAAAAATAAGATTTTTGATGTAAATAACGTTAAAGGTTTGGCTCATTCACCTTTTGCGACTTTTATAGCGTAGGCAGCAGGCAAGAGAGGTAGGTATTTTGGGGGAAAACCGATAGTATCTTCAAGAATATAAGAAAAAAAACATAGAAAGGGGTAGAATGTTGCAGAAGAAGGAGGAGGAGGAAGGAAATCGGAGCATCTCGAAAAAAAAATCTGAGAAACCAAAAAAAAAAATCTGGCGTTTCAATTCAAGCGAGTCCTTTATCGAACAAGTGACGAATAAAGAAAGGGGGCATGTATAGGGATAGGAAAAAAGGGCCAATTTTTATTCGTGGGAGAAATTCGTATGTTAAAAAAGAAATAAACCCCTCTGCTAACCCTTTCTCGCGCCAGAAACCACAACGTTGAAAAAGAACCTGTGTGTATGTGTGTAGAGAAAAAGTTAAAAAATATTTTAACTGTGAGATATTGTAAGGTATTCTTCTTCTATGTCATTGATTTCCGCATGTTCACGGTCGACGGTCGACCCCAGTGATGATGTTGTATTTAATTGCAATTATTTATGTTTATTAACACTACTAATTAAATATAGTTGTTTAATTACTGTGGTAGATAAGATGGGTTTTCATTTTCCAGTTTTTCACTCTATTATTATCAAGGACTTGTTCCATATTTTTGATAAGACTAAAGAAATATTACGATATTACTAACTTGGTCAGCCTTACCCGCAATGAATCGAAGTATATTGGGTTCTGTGGCCGATTTTGAGTCAAAAATGTTCTATAGAGAACTCAGTTGGGTGGGTACTGTGTTGTAGGTCACACCTTCCTTAGTCTTGCCATGGTTTTCACAGCCATATAGACCAATACGAATATTACCTACAGAGAATCAAACTTCCAGGGGCAGGCCTACATACTGGATAATTTCCCTGTCGCCACAAGACAACACTAGAGGCAGCCCAAGCTCACTGCATCTGAGAGGCTAGCCAACTCGGTCATGCCTCTAGTGGTGTCTCCTGACATGATTGAAATTATCCACTATAGTGGCGTGCCCCTGGAAGTTTGTTTCCCTGAATGTAATATTCGTATTGGTCTATTGGAGTATTTTAGCCATCCCTGTATACTCAACTTATCAATTTGGCCCAGAAAATTAACTCACGAATCTTAGCTCCTCCCCTAGCTGTAAGTTCTACGACATATTTCCCTTACTAAGCCTGTGGCTTTTTTTACCCAGTAAAGCTTTAAAACATCCAAACCGCTCTAAAAACCGCAAGCTTGTTATTGAATAGTCTTATTCTGCAACTGTAATACTTAAAGAGAACTTTACAGGATCAAGAAATCGCAATTAGCGTACCCCTATGCGCATGTTCTTCCGTATGTAATTCACGAATTGTTTTATCGAATAATCAAAGACCAAGATGGTGCTGGTGGTAAATTTTGTGACGTTCGAGGTAAAGTTCTAAATCGTTGGTAATGACTGTCGTTCGGCGCTTGTTGGGGGTGGATGAATTTCGTGCGGTTTCTTCGCATTTCTTTTTTCTCACTTTAAGATAAAAATAAAATCGAGAGAAAAAAGAATGTTCTTTTAAAACGGTTGGCTGAATGTCGAGAATCGAGACTATTTCCACAAAAAGTTAAAAAAGAAAAAACACACGCTCACACAAAGTAAGAAAAGAAACCACTCGGAGCGAGGCGAGCGGCGAGCTTTTACGACCGAAACTATATTACACGCGTAACAGAGTAATACAATTACCCGAACTAAGATCTATTTTCTTTTTTTTTTGTTTAATCTTAAGTATCACCATAAGTTAATAAGTGATATGTTCCGTAAGTATGACACTACCTATACTTCGTAATGCTATCTGGAGACTTACAGCTCGAGCTAGTTCAAGGGTAGAACGACAAGCGAGAATTGAAGTACTACACTCGGTTTCCTATTTAGTACTTTAATTTCAAAATAAAATATTTTTGCTAAAGGAATTTTGGTGAAAAAAACTAAGATAAGAAATGATTTTAAATAAATGATGTTTTATAATCATGTCTTTAAAACTGAAAGGCATTTAATTTTAGACTTATCTTTTACTTTTTCGCGTCTTTGTGTACAAAGACAGGTTTTATTCATTTAGTCTGTCCTAACCCTATGACAGCGCCTCACCATTCGTCGCTTTACCCGAATCTATGACATATCTCATTCACTAGAGTGGTACTGAGAAGGAAGGAGCTACGGGAACGTGACGTCAATATTGGGGGTCTAAATTGTATTGCTTAAGCTGACGACTTCCAATATGGTCGGCAAAACCGAGGTAAAGATAGGAGGGTGTGACGTCACGAGAAAATTCGTGGTAGCAGACTCTTCATGACAAGCTCCAGTTGTAACCAGTGACAAACTTATGGAACATATCTTATGAACTTATGGTTGGTTTCACGCGTTTTTTCTTTGAGCCAAAAAAATGCAAACCCCTAATGACTGACTATATTAGACCACGCTCTTAAAACGTAAAACTTACGTAACTTCAAGGTCAAATTTACGTGTTTTCCAAAGATGGTGCATGCACTTGCGTGGTTTATCTCGTTCTCTCTTTTGAAAAATGCAAATAAATTTATTCCAAGCCAGTTGTTCTAATTAGATCAGACGTTTTTTAAAGTCGTAGAAAATCATTACTGCCATTAGGTTCAACGTTATCTAGGCTTAACGTTCCTCGTCTACCTGTAACGTACGTGTTTCGAATCGCTTTATATAAGAAATAGATGGATTTTTTCCTTGAAAAATGTGAAACTTTAACTTTTAAAAGATTATGGATTTTAGCATGCAGTAATGTCGTTAGATATAAGCTGGCTTTTTTAAGTATTTAAGCGTTAACCCTTTGACTTTTGAGTCCAAAAATACTAATCTTAATTTAAAGAAGGATGATAGGACCCATTTATTTATTCTTTAAAGGATAAAGATAGAATTATAAGTTGACCTTTGACCCTCACCGTGCTAATGCTTTATTCCGTATTTAACTTATAAATAATTCTGCCACGAAAAACATGTCTCGTTATATAACTTGATCGTGACTCTTTCTTTGCAAGAACTATTAACGGATTTTAATCATTATTTATGTTTGTAGAAAACACCAATTCAATATGACTTTTCATAGTTTTAATATGAATCAGGAAAGTTTTAAGGTAAACCCAATGACCAATCGGATGGAGCTTTTTTGCAGGACGTAATTCACCAGGGTTGGCAACTACCTATCCAGTCCGGTTTAAACCACCTGGTTTAATCCAGATTAATCCACTTAAAAAAATCCACCTAAAATATCCGGCTTAATTATGAATGGGGAAAATCAATTTTGTGCCATAAAAATAATTAAAATACAACCAGAAACAAGGCAAAAATATACGAAGCGACAACTAAAGATTATTTATTATAAATGATAAAACTAATAATTATGTTACCGGTTACTGTCCAGTTACAGCTTACAATATTTTTCCAGTATTACTCGAACTTAAAGCATAGCGTTGGTTCCAGTGGACAAGTTGACTTTCCTTACGAACTCCAGTTTTGGCTTGTGAAAGCTAGAGGCATTTGTGGGCGGAAATTATACGTGCATGTATAAATCCCACCCACTAGCCCTTGCCAAGCCAAACCCGGAGTTTAGAAGGAAAACCCCATGTAAGGGATCCACTGGAGCCGCGCTAGTGTTAGGGTCGTGCACTCAGGAAAGAAATTTATTTCATTAAAACATTTTATCAGTTAAACTAGCAGACTATTTTATATTGGAATCGGGGCTAGGGGTCGGGGAGTGCCCCAAAACTAAAATAAGAGCTAAACAGAAGTACTTTGCGTTCAAAAAAACCTAAAATAACTCGTGTTTTTAAAAAATCCGGATAAATCCAATAAAATCCGGTTTAATCCAATAAAAACCACTGGTCTGGATTTTATTCAAATTATCCGGATTTTTGCCAACCCTGTAATTCACGGGCTAGGAATAATCTCGTTCTGTTTAAAGTACAGCGTGGGAAATTAGGCGGTGGTACAGGGCAAATGATCAGTTTAAAAATGAAATCGGAGGGGTGTCAGTGGTCCACGGGACCACTAAGAAAATTCAAGGGTAACCAGAGTCCAGACATTAACTCAAATATTTTAAATATCCACTTCTTTAGCTTAGCAGACGACGTGTCCTGGTCAATGGTCGTGGACCAGTTTATTTATTCCAGGCCCTTTTGCTGGCCTAATGTCTAGTTTAAAAAAAATTCTTTTTTCTCACCCTGGTAAAGTAGTCAATATATATTGGGTGTTTCATTTCGATTATTGATAATTTTAAATACTTGAAATTGTGAAAATTTGGACGTGCACTGTTAAGGATTTTTGTGGAGTTTCCATGTGTTTGGATGGTCGCGGCTTTAAGTAAGGCCGGGGGCCTGTAGTCTAGACTTTGAGACATCTTCGAAATAAACCACACTAACGCTATCATCCGTTTTTCCCGGAGCGAGAATACTGGTTAAAATGACTTATTAAAAATAGGATAACGCCAAAGGAGTAATCTTATCAGAGTGTAGAAGCCACCAGCATCCCATTCACTCTACCTCTGAAAGAAGCGTCATGAGGGGCAAGCCACTAACTCGCGCATCTAGTGTGCTCTAATCAAATTTGAAACTAGGTATAGCTTATAAATCCGATCTTTAGGTTTTTGGATCTAAACATTTGAAAAGAAAAGTCTTTGAAGACTTTAAAAGGGATACACCTGGCTAGAATTATTTATTTTTTAATCGAAAGTGCGTATAAAATAATGAATATATCAATTGGTTCAGTCTATAATATTAGAGAAGATACGAGTGCAATTAAGTTTCCGTTATGGACACTACTCGTTAGGCTTTCCTGTGAAGCACTGTGTGAGAATACTCCTATTGGACGAATCCGTCAAGTGGTACTAGTCGTCCAATAGGGGTACTTCCCAGTGCTTCGCGGAGAAGCCTAAGAAAATGACACAGTAGTGACTTATGACGTCCTTCTGTTGCTAGTTAAACGGCTGAAGGTGCACCTATTTAATTTTCCCGTTTTAGTAATAATTTCAATTTTCAAATAAGGAATCAAACTAATTAGGCTCTAGTTTCATATTTTCAATCATTTAAAACTATCAAAACCTTATAGTAGTCGAAATTAAACAAGATTTTCTAAAAAATATTAATTTCATATTAATCGGAAAATTTTTTATTTAATTTCCCAAAAAACGAAAATTGAAAAAAAAACCTAGAATATCCAGTGTGAATTATAGAAACGTTTTGATTTGCCAACTTATCCTCATCTGTCCTAGATGAAATTTTTTAAAATTGTCCATCAAAGTTTGAGACTTAATTGAATTTGGTTCCAATGTACTTCTAATCATTCAATTAAATATTAACTAATACATTTTACAACTGGCTAGCCAGTAACATTTGTTCATACGTGATCAGAAGTGATTTTCCCCTCGCTTTAGAACGTCCTTCCGCTCCCCAAGTGCAATTTTCGGTGGTTTTTCTTGTTTTTCGGGACCGGACGTCGTTACGTTAAAGTTTCTTTTTTTTTCATTTTTGAAAAAAGAGGAGCCGCCCGTCAAATTGTCAATAATCATTTTAGCTGGCACCCGCCCTTGCCCTTGCTCTCTTATTGCCCTGGCGGTATAATGTTAACAAGTTGGGAAACCATAATAAACCTCTCCGAGTCGAGACAGAATTAGTAGGTTTTTCTTAAACAATTAAATAAATATAATTGTTATTATTTTAATCGTCATTATTTTACCTTAATTCTACTGAAGTCGTTTTAAGAAACTTAATTCCTAAAATCATTTTAAACATTGCTATTGTTGACGTTTGAATTCAAGCGTATGCCTCTTTAACAAATTTGGGAAATTTAGGGTATATAAGGCCATTGATAAGAAAACTCTCTATTGCGTGAACCTTTGGTGGAAGCCCTGCCATTGGGAGGCTAGATGTTTCTCGTAACCCTAGCCGATCGCCGCGTACTTCTTAATCGTTCTTTATCCTAGCGAACACGTTTGCTCCGATTTGCCAACTGCGAACGCGGTGACAGACACGTCCAGTGTAATACCTCTCCGTGACGTCATCGTCACTCGGAGAGGTAAAAATCTTTAGGGTTTAATCGTTGGAAATCTCTGAATTTAGTGAAAGGCGTTCTTAGGCAGGCTGAGATTATTTAAATTTTAACCTTTATCGACTGCTTCGAAAAAATGACGAGGCGTAAACGTGCTTGGTTTTTGTTTTATCAGCTCATTTCCGATTGATTATGAGTCAAGATTTCATAATTTCAGAATTATCCCTAATTAATTGATTAGGGCTCTCTCGAATACAAATCGTTTAGCGAAAACCTTTAGGGTGTGTTTTGAGATGATGTGTAATTCATGGTAATTAATTCGGCCCCACGCGGTAGTTAAATGAACTTACGTAAAAGTATCAAATGTCTCAATATTAGTACCCTGGTTGATTAACCGATTTGAAGTTCCAGCAGGTGAAACATTTGTGTAGCATTGGAGATGTGTCGGTAATTTACCAAATACCAGTGTAAATTACCGATTTATGTATCGTAATTTTGCAGTAGTAAATTACCAAACGGTTTCCAAATTTTGACGATCAAGGTTAGAACCTTTTCGAGTAATATCAAGGAGTGATATTTTTTTATTAGGGAGAAGGTATAAGATGCCTACGTATTCGCGCGCCATAGTCCCAGTCCCCCTTTCAAAATACAAGGGGGGGGGGACGTAAAAGGAGGCTGGGCTATTTCGCCTCTCCTCAGTCGGAAAATACGTAATTTTCGTCATTCGCGTCTCGCTGACGTGAGTTTTCAAGAACCAATGAGATGCTGGATGTAATTTAGAGGCGGGGATTAACTCCGGACCTAATATACGTTTGGGCTGGAGATAAAGCTGGAAATGTGGCGAATTTATACCTTCTCCCTAATAAACTAGATACCACTTCTTGGTAATACTAAGTGTACTATTACTAGACTGCCAGAGTCCATAAAAAATTTATTTGCTTCCGAAGTCCCGTTGTACGATTTTTATTTAAGTTTATTGAATTAGGCTAGATTAGTAACAATTTTCCTAAACTTGAAATCATATTATTAATATAGATATAATTAAGTATAGTGTAGAGTGATAGACGTTAAGCAAGTTTCTCACGTTTTTACCATATTTTTGCAATTGCTTCCGAAATGAAATTTAAATATATTTTAATAACTTTCAGAGATATGTTAATTAAAAAGCGTGTCACGCACGGATATCTAAAGTAGGGTACTCTGTTTACTACCAAAAGCGCATAGATAACCAGAAAGTGAAGAACGAGAAGCCTAAACCGCAACGTGAAAAATGAGTTCCCCCATAGTCTATTCAAGGTTTGCGTCCCCCGTACAGAGCGACGGGAAGAGTTGGTCTTATGCCGCGGCGGAGAGTTACTTTCGCGTAGTTTTACATAAGGTACATGCGTAAGTTGGCTCGAAAATATAGTTCACTTATTTCTTTATTTTCATGTCGTCTGCTATAGTTTAATTCCAAGGCTTAATATAATCTAGTCATTTAGGTAGTCGGGAATCGGCACATTTGTCAAAATGTCAGATTTGAAATTAACAAACATTTTAGAAAGCTACGAAAAGGATGACTTTTTCCTGATTGATAAAGACGGAAAACTTAAAGATGCAATAGAATGCATGAAAAACAATATCAAAATTCAACTTAACGAAACTTTAAAATTCCACGACGATTGAACCGAAAGAGCGCTAAAGAACAACCGTTAAGCCTAGTTAAGCAGCCGATTTCTCAATAGTATTCCCCCAAGGGGGGCTGAATCGCGAAACTCGTTTACCGAAATTTTTCCTCTCTAGTTTCCCAGTGACGTGTGACGTCATCACGAGCCCTCCGAAAAAATAAAAAAAAACCTTGTTTACGTGTTATTTTATTGTGGGATTTTTAATGATAAGCTAAATATTTTGTTTTCTTCGGCTGCAATATAAATTTAGAACACACTTTTAAAACTTCAAAATCTTTATTTATTCTCAAACTAATTAAAATATTGGAACTTATAACAAAGTTGAAAAAAGATTCGTCATAAACATCTTCATAAGTTATCATAACAAAACAGTTTATCTCTAGAGCTTATTTTGTAATTTTTTTCATCTTTTTGGCCTTTTTAATTTTACACGGAATTTTATTCCGTTAAAATTTAAGAAACGGCACCAAACCCCTGTCCCTGTGCCGGACGCGTCCGCGAAACCGGTTTCGAAACGAACGCTTACGATGGGGGAGAGAGAGAGAGGGAGCCGCGTCCACGAAACGAACGCTTACGATGAGAGAGAGGGAAAAACGAAAGTGTCCGGGGTGGGGAGAGAGAGAGATCGCTAGCGTACGCGATGGCGATACGAAGCTCCGCGTTGAGAGAGAACTGCCTGCCTGGTATATTAGTGAGAGGGGGAAGAGGGAGAGGGGCATTCCGCTCGGAGAGGAGAGAGGAAAGAAAGGTAGTTTAAATCTCGCGGGCTTTTTTGAGTGAAGGGAAACAAGATGATAATTTTCGTGCACTACTGCACTTTGTGCGCGTGATACATCAGAAATTATGCTGGATGGTTAAGTTAGGTTTCGTAAAATAGAGGGGACGGTTTACGGTCATAGTGATTTCTGGTTTAGGGGATCCAGGATTTTGTTTTAGATACATTATTTGATTCGTATGGTTTTTAAAAATTATACTTAAGTCTTAAGTGGGGTGCACAATTTAGTTTCATTAATATTATTTGAAATGTGACGTTATTAGAAATTAAGGGGATACACGATTGTGTTTCAGAATTGTTTTTAGTTGTACGATTTATTGGAGATCAACTATACGGGGGGGTCACGTGAGCCGTGTAAAATTACTATTAAGGCCCAGCCCTTGGGCCATCTTGTTCCTAATGTTGTCATCACATTCTTTAGAATTAGGAACTGGTTTAATACTGTTCAGATATTTCATTCTGATACAAATTCTTAGCTTTACAAAGTTTTGAATAATTTCTATCGGAATGTGATCATTTTCTTGAAAGATTTTCTGACTTATATCTTTTACAATATTGCATTTATTAGTTAATGACTTATTGGGCAAATACTTTAGGAATATTGAGTTATATTTCTGGATTTGGTTCGAAAAAAATGTGGAAGGTACTGTGTATCCACCGTATGATGAAAACTTTGCCCACGATGGTAAGGTATACGTATGGTCTTCCTTCTCCTTATCTATTAGATCAAAATTCGGATAACTCTTGCTGCGCTTTTTAGCTACCCAACCAGCTAGGTACTCTAACCCATTCTCTTCTAAATTAGTGTATTCATTTTCTAGTAATTCATTGTCATTTGAGTCGATGGGTCTTTTAACATTAACGGCTGAGTTAGAAATAGAAATAATGCTACTATCAAAGGACGTATGACTCGCACTAAGCGGTTGCAATGGATTTGCCTTTTGGGGACTTCTTACTATATTTTCACTAGACTGAGAAAAACCAAAAGCATCCGGTTCAGGTTCTACTAGTGACTCATTTTGTAAATTTACGGATTTAAGAGCTTTTGATACTAAATACTCATCACAGTTTTGGTCAACGGTATTGCAGCAATTGCTCAATATTCCTGGATAACTACCACGCGAATCCTACTAAGGGCATTGAGGGGTGTTGGGTGGACATCGAGCCCACCACGGGTGCGTATTTGAGAGAAAAAATTCTCAAGACAATCCTGATTTAGCTTTTGGGTAAGTATATACTTAATATCAAATTTGTACTTCAAATCAAAAAATAGATCTTTAAGTGACTTAATAGATTGTTATTTCTAAACTGTTGTTGCATATTGCTACCCCACACCTTGTTCCAGGCATTTCAAAGATTAATCTGGATTAACATAAATATACTTTAAGAACAGTCTTATTATCTGCTATAAATAAGGAAGATCTTGTACACATATTAAGAAATAAGTTTACAATATTTTTGTCATGGTTGGCTTTGACTTTCATGTAATTATTTAAAACCATTCAGTTCACAATCGTACAAAAGCTTCACTTGACAAAATAATAAAAATACTACCTACTATCTTACTAATTATTTTCCGGCGTCAAGCATCGAAATTTACGAGCCCGGTGCAGGCTGGAAGCCTAAAATTAATAGTTTTCCGTGTAGATCGTAAAATTCGTCTGCTAACGAGGGCTCGTGATGACGTAAAAATAACAGCCAATGAAAAATCGTAAAAACTTGAAGAGAAAACGCGCCAGAGCAGCCAACCTATTATAGCAATTTTTGCCTTTTCCACGAACCTTGGTATTCCCCACTATCCCAGGAGCCGCTACCATCGCGAACTACTTTCCGCTTGTCACGTGACATTAACGATGACCTAATATATCTCTGATTCGATTGGTAGTTGAAAACGAGGCTCACCAACCACCCATTTGTGTCCCCCCTTGCTTCTCATTTTACACGAATACCGTTGCTAAAGGCTGGAAAGGTTTTTATGTTCTTCACTTTCTGATCTATGCGCTTTTGATACTACTGTTTTTTCGACTTATTTTTTTGTAACATTCCATCAAGACATATACCGAAAACCTATTACGGTAAAGACTGATTTTATCCCGATAGAAAAAAAGCAGTAAATTGTAATTAAAAACGGGGGTTTTTTCAAATTAAAAACCACTTGGGGGAAACTATTTTTTTTTTCATCAAATTTTCGAGTCATTCAGAACTAGCTCACCTTTATTTCAGTCGTTCTTTAGTGTTATAAAGCTGAAGTCGTTTCTCTCATGAATAAGCTTTCGAACAGTTGAAGTTTTTAACCATTTTAATCTTGAGTTAATCTAATTAATATAATTAATAGCGATTTTAATCGAGGTATTTAACGAATTAAATATTTTATTTTTTTATTAAATACAAATTTTATTTTATTTTTTTAAATACAAATTTTATTTTATTTTTTTATTAAATACAAATTTTATTTTATATTTTTTATTAAATACAAATTTTATTTTATATTTTATATTATATACAAATTTTATTTTATTTTTTTTTATTAAATACAAATTTTATTTTATATTTTTTATTAAATACAAATTTTATTTTATTTTTTTTATTAAATACAAATTTTATTTTATTTTTTATTAAATACAAATTTTATTTTATTTTTTATTAAATACAAATTTTATTTTATATTTTTTATTAAATACAAATTTTATTTTATATTTTTTATTAAATACAAATTTTATTTTATTTTTTTTATTAAATACAAATTTTATTTTATTTTTTTTATTAAATACAAATTTTATTTTTTTTATTAAATACAAATTTTATTTTTCTTTATTAAATACAAATTTTATTTTTTTTTATTAAATACAAATTTTATTTTTTTTTATTAAATACAAATTTTATTTTTCTTTATTAAATACAAATTTTATTTTTCTTTATTAAATACAAATTTTATTTTTTTTTATTAAATACAAATTTTATTTTTTTTATTAAATACAAATTTAATTTTATTTTTTTTATTAAATACAAATTTTATTTTTTTTATTAAATACAAATTTTATTTTTCTTTATTAAATACAAATTTTATTTTTCTTTATTAAATACAAATTTTATTTTTTTTTATTAAATACAAATTTTATTTTTTTTATTAAATACAAATTTAATTTTATTTCTTTTATTAAATACAAATTTTATTTTATTTTTTTTATTAAATACAAATTTTATTTTATTTTTTTTGTTAAATACAAATTTAATTTTATTTTTTTTTATTAAATACAAATTTTATTTTTTTTTATTAAATACAAATTTTATTTTTCTTTATTAAATACAAATTTTATTTTTTTTATTAAATACAAATTTTATTTTTTTTATTAAATACAAATTTTATTTTTTTTATTAAATACAAATTTTATTTTTTTTTATTAAATACAAATTTTATTTTTCTTTATTAAATACAAATTTTATTTTTCTTTATTAAATACAAATTTTATTTTTTTTTATTAAATACAAATTTTTTTTTTATTAAATACAAATTTTATTTTTTTTTATTAAATACAAATTTTATTTTTTTTTATTAAATACAAATTTTATTTTTTTTATTAAATACAAATTTTATTTTATTTTTTTTATTAAATACAAATTTTATTTTATTTTTTTATTAAATACAAATTTAATTTTATTTTTTTTTATTAAATACAAATTTTATTTTATTTTTTTTATTAAATATATATTTAATACGTTAGTATATTGAATAATATTCTTTGGAGTATGGAATTTATTCGCGAAGCTGTGTTAGTATCGTGTTTCTTTTTTGCGCGGAAATAGAAAATAAAGGATTTATCGAAGCGTTTCGACTTCATTATCGAAGTACCAATGAAACTGAGCTTTCGACTCCAAGCTTTCTTTTTTTCTTTTACTTCCGAAATTTTATTAGCTGTAAAAAAAAGTCAATTATGTTTGGTTGCTGAAGAACGGATGTGGAATTTTAGAAGATCTTGTAAGACACGATCGTTGGTCGCCGGGGATGTGGTTGAATTTATACTTGATATTAATTATAAAATGAGAGAATCCATATTCAGAAAGAGCCATTCGTCCGGAAAGACGTCAATACCCGCCTAATTATTACCTGCTACAATCTATGATTTATATTTTATGATTATTCCCTGAATATTAATATATATATATATCGTTTTAATATTTGTTATTAGTAACGCTAATTTGTCTGGCTTCATTTGAATATTGCGATTTCATGGTTCTTAATCTAATATGCAGGGCGATTCTGATAAGTCTGCCATAAATAAATTAATGGGTTTGTTCTTAGGGGTCAAACTGAGTTGAAAGGTCATCAAAGAACATGTGATCTACAACATTTAGTTACCGAGGAGATATGGGCTCAAAAAGCATTGAGTGGCAACTTAAACAAGGAAGTACTCATGAATGTGAAGTAAGACATATCAGTCTTCAATCTAAGAACGTTTATTGAACGTTTATCGAGCAGATGTGTACTATTAAATGTGTAGAAGTGTGAGTACTCTGTTAAAGTAAAGCTACTTACTGCGCGTGTTTGTCTATTTCCTTGTTTTAGGGGTCATTTCAATGTTTGAGAGCCCGTATCTCCGAAACTAAATGTTGTTGACCCAGTGTGCTTTGGCACTTTCAACTCAGTTTGACAAAAGAATTTCTAAAATACTTTATTTTTAAAAAAACAAGCGAATATTTGATAAGAGTGGGACCAGGGATAGAATTAATTTTAGAAGTAGGAATGGAGAACAGAGTAGTCTGGGCGCGCGTCAAAGTCCTGGACCCCCTTCCAAGGGACGGAGGGGTATGAAAGAAGAGGCGGGTCATAGCGATAGAGGTAAAAAGGAATAACGAATTTTCGCCGTCCCCGTCAGCAACATCATCAAAACGTAGTTTAAGAGAGCCAATAAGATAATTTAAACTTATTGTTACGTGTTTGAGGGAGGGGCTTTATACTCGGCTATGAGTCGGACTGAAGTAAATACTAACCGTTCTCCATTCCTACTTCTAAAATTAAATCTATCCCTGGTGAAACCAAAGACTATTTATTATTTAGTGGCTACATAGACAGGAAACTCTTCCCTGTTTCCAATCCGTTATAACACTACGGGAAACACAGGTTAGCTTTGGTAGTATTCTATAGTTTTATTCGAACACATGTTGCGCATTCCACTCACCTATTTTTTTTTTAATTTGCCATTAACAGAAATTAATTGGTATTAATGAAACTTAATCAATCAAAAATTGGATCTATCATAATTAATACGATTCGAATGAACCTTAAGAGTTTTAACACTCAATTACAGTTTGATTTATTTCTTATAAATATTAATAAAGGTTGGCAAGCGGGATCAATTTGGCGAGTGAGGGCCTCCCGAATGGCCCTACCTTTAACACTTACCTGTAATTTGCGGTAGTTTGATACGGGCCCGCGGCTGTTATATAGCGAGTGTTGAAGTTATTTGGGGTATAGAGGCCCGGTCATCTTATAGTTTTATAGCTTCCGAATTATTTTTACGCTTTCTTCAATATAAGGAAAAGATTATGTTGCCATATAACAATAAGTATGACATGAATGGGATACCATATTTAGAAATATTAGGTTTTTTGTTTTTTCTAAACTTACTGCTCCAAGAAGCGATATCTAGTTTACTAGGGAGAAGGTGTAAGAAACCTAAATATTCGCGCGCCATAGTCCCAATCCCCCTTTCAAAATACAAGGGGGACGTAAAAGGAGGCCGGGCTATTTCGCCTCTCCTCAATCGGAAAATACGTAATTTTCGTCCTTCGCGTCGCGCTGATGTGGGTTTTCAAGAACCAATTAGATGCTGTTTGTAATTTAGAGGCGGGGATTAACTGCAGACCTCCGTTGGACTGCAGATAAAGCTGGAAATTTGCGAATTTATACCTTCTCCATAATAAACTAGATATCGCTTCTTCCTTCTCTTTATTGAGAAAATATCTCAGGGCTGCTAGCGTAGAAGGTTGTTTTTAAGAACGAGAAAAAATTGCCCTGATTTTAAACCACAGTTTAGGTTAACGTGTACATTAGTATTTTTTTCTTTTAAAATAAATAACCTTTTATGTTTGATCCTGAAAGGTCTCTCAGAAATTATGAGGGATGTTATATTTTCATGAATAAGATATGTTTCATAAGTTTGTCAATGGTTACTGAGAGCTTGTCATGAAGTGACGTAGATGAAACGTCATGGATTCTCGTAAAGCGACGCCTGGTGAGGCACTGACAAAGGCTTAGTACAGACTGCGAAACCGAGTGTAGTCAATTCTCGCTTGTCGTTCTCGAACTTGCTCTCAGTAAGTTTCATGCATTACGAAGTATATGTAGTGTCATACTTATGGAACATCTTATAAGCTTATGACGGTATATATTATTGGTTCGCCTCTAATTAGCAGACGACGCTCAATGAACCTCATTATACTACACTATTACTTTCAAGTACAATTCAAGCGGAGTAGATATGTCAAAGGTTATTGTAATTTAAAGTTTTAAATTCAAGTTCCGAGCTCCGAAACACTAAAATCATAGACACAAATTATTGCTACTTTAATTTACCATAGAAAAGTATAGTATTTGTAAATCTCATTTCAAAAACGGTTTCCAGCGGAATTTGGCATACTTATCTTTGTTACGTTACTGAATGTATAAGAGTGGGGCGTTTTATAGCTATTAAACCTTTCTACCGCATTTCTCCACTGAGAGGAGCTAGAGATAGAGCGACCCGTGATTTCTCTCTCAACTGAGGTCAAGATATAGGGTCATACATACACCAGGGGATAGAAATATAGGGGAAGACTGAACTATTTAGAAACCGACTGTATTCTCACCTTGACGAACCCTCGGCCTAGACTTTTTACTGGCGCCATTTCAAAGGGAGCCTTGATCCGAGCACCACTCTCTCCATCGAGGTGTAAAATGGCAGAGGGTAAAAAGAATCTGAAGAAATCTACTAGGATCTTCGATAGAGGTGCGAGTAGAGGTGATTCGGGGATTAAAATTCCACGATGTCCTTCTCTATATCTTGCTTGCTATAGTTTCTTTGTGATTTTATTGGGTGCACGCTGTAACCGATGAAATGTGTCATTTCAACTTCGGGAATGAGTTCGAAATTTGATCCTTTTCAAGAATGAAGTGTAATGAAGGGGTCTCCTTCTGATTTACAGATATACAATTTAAATTATTATGTCATTAATGCATAGAGTTGAGAAGGTTTGGGTTTGGTTTAGTTCGGCTTGGGTTTGGTTTAGTTCGGCTTGGGTTCGGTTTAGTTCGGCTTGGGTTTGGTTTAGTTCGGCTTGGGTTCGGTTTAGTTCGGCTTGGGTTCGGTTTAGTTCGGCTTGGGTTCGGTTTAGTTCGGCTTGGGTTCGGTTTAGTTCGGCTTGGGTTCGGTTTAGTTCGGCTTTGGTTCGGTTTAGTTCGGCTTGGGTTCGGTTTAGTTCGGCTTTGGTTCGGTTTAGTTCGGCTTTGGTTCGGTTTAGTTCGGCTTGGGTTCGGTTTAGTTCGGCTCGGGTTTTGGTTTAGCTCGGCTCGGGGTTCGGTTTAGCTCGGCTCGGGTTTTGGTTTAGCTCGGCTCGGGTTTTGGTTTAGCTCGGCTCGGGTTTTGGTTTAGCTCGGCTCGGGTTTTGGTTTAGCTCGGCTCGGGTTTTGGTTTAGCTCGGCTCGGGTTTTGGTTTAGCTCGGCTCGGGTTTTGGTTTAGCTCGGCTCGGGTTTTGGTTTAGCTCGGCTCGGGTTTTGGTTTAGCTCGGCTCGGGTTTTGGTTTAGCTCGGCTCGGGTTTTGGTTTAGCTCGGCTCGGGTTTTGGTTTAGCTCGGCTCGGGTTTTGGTTTAGTTCGGCTTGGGTTGAGACCGAACTATGCATTACTATTGAAACCTAAATCTGTTCTCACATTACATTCATCGGGTTAGGCTTAAATTAGGTTTGTTTAGGCTTGTTTTAGGTTAAATTTGAGGCTAGGTTGCCATCATAGCCCAGCATAAAGAGACTGCAGAGACATATCCACAAAACGTTTTTGTACCCCCAAAATTTCTCAACACAATATTTGTATGAGGGAAATTCATATCTTTCGTCTATAGTGATCCAGATTCTATTAATTCCCTAGCGATGATGCATGCATGCCTACTAGGATACTACATCAGTGAAAGTGCATGCTTCAAAATTCTTTATAGTCAGAATTCTTCTTAGAAATGTCTGCTATGTATCTTTGAAATAAAGGGGGTTGAGTTGGGGATGGGGGGTGCGAGAATTCAAACTTAAGGAATAAAGATTAGGCTTAACGCTACTATACTATTCCCACTATCAACCTTACTGTTCTTGGATGGCTAATATTTGTCCGGGGAATCTTTCGATCGTCTATGCCGCCTCGGCCCAGTAGGCCATATGGCGAGTGCCTGTGGGAAACTCAAATATCGTCCCTACCTCCTCCTCCTCCTCCTTTCACTTAATCCTCCCATTTGCCTCTCGTAAAGAGTGTTCTGTCACATTCCTATACACCAGGCAAGTGTTACCTGTCAAAAAAGAGAAGGGAAACGATAAGGCCTACATGCCTGCTTTATGGTGACAATGTCTTTCCATGTGGTTATACGCTGCCCAACTTGTCTCCTATCCGACTGTCAAGCCAAAGTTGCCCCACGTTTTTTTATCCGTCGCTTTTTAAAGGTGAATTCTGATGTCGAGGGCAAGAGCCCCCGTATTTCGCGAAGGATACTTGCTAAGCGAATCAGTTTTGTACTGGTTCGGTTATAACTATTCCTTGCCCCATTTACCTGCTCAAAGACCTCTCGCTATTTGCTCATCCGACAGCTAGCGCCAAGATCGTTGATAGACCATTTCGATGTGACTAAGAGGGAAAGACACGGGGGTAAAACTGTGCCTTCCATCTCGCTTTTTGGCGCCTGCGCAATAGTCTTTTTGTATCATGAGAGTGAATGCGCAGTGACAGCAATGTATCAACCCCATTTGTACGTCCCGATACTGAAGGTCGAAAAGTCTATTTCACGTTGCTCAGGATCGAACCATCATTTCCCGCCTAAACGTTTCTACAGATTTAGCTCTCTTTTATACTGATCAGATGTGAGCAGATCTAGAGGGCCGAGCGCAGGATAAATGGAATACGGAAACCTGCATGAGCACGATCTAGATCTTTAAATGAAACAAACATGTTAAGATTGTCCCAGGAACGTAAACGGAATACGATAGTGTCCGACTCCTCTCTCTTAAACACGAACGACACTTTACTGCCCGTCCCGTCTTCTTCCTCCTTTGGTTCGAACTCGCTAATTTTGGCGCCATTTTTTGCGCGGGAACTCTTAACTGACGCGAGCGCGATTCTAGCTGATATTAAAAAGAACGTTGCGTATATAGCTGCCAGGGGTAAAAAGCGGAGAGGGGATAACGGGATGGGAAGGGGGGGGAGGACCTAACCCCTAGGCTGCCTTTGACTTAATATATGATCAAATTTGTCAGAGAAGGAAATGACTGTAAATGAGTTTGACAGAGTATTCCTCTCCCCACCATTTACCTGTACGCGTTCATAAAAAAATATGATACCTTATGGCAAGGCTTAGCTGCTTACACCCTGATATATTTCAATAACTTTTCATAAACGAAATTCCTATGGCATATGATGCTTCAGATTTAAACTGTTAAATATTCGCGTGTGACTTTCAAACTTGGTGAGAATTTAAGCCTAACGTACTCTGATGCACGAGTCTTGTGTATAATTGTTGAAAGTTGTTTGTTTGCTAGTTCTTTATGTGTAGTCAATTTTGGATATTTTCCAAATTTGACAACAATTGGGACAGAGGCGAACCCCTAGTCATTAAGCCTATTAATAATTTACTATTTAGTTTCAGCATAAGTGTATAAGATATGTTCCATAAGTATGACGCTATTTATACTTCGTAATGCTGAAGACTTACAGCTGGAGCTAGTTCGAGAACGACAAGCGAGAATTGATGGCTACACTCGGTTAAATTGCTCATATTAGCAATAGTCTGCCTCACCAGGCGCCGCTTTACGAGAATCTATGACGTTACACTTACGTCAATTCATGATAAGTTCTCAGTAACCAGTGACAAACTTATGGTGAACATATCTTATGAACTTATGGTTTTGGGATTAACAGTCTCTATTTAAGCATCGTTTTATTGAATCTTAAAGACGTAAAAAAAGCTTAGTTTCCAAAAACCACATCACGCAGATACTCCATATGGGTGGGCCTAAAGACAATTTGAAATTTGTAAAAGGAAAACAAAGTTGTGTCTCGCATTTACAATGACTCTACTATTATAAAATAAGCCCTTACGGCACTAGAAAGGCGGAAAGGATATTAAATGGCTTGTTTAGTAATTAACATTTGGGCCTAACGCATTATTATTATTATTTTTTAATAAAAGATCCTTTAAGGAGGTGTAAAGATACTCTTGTAAAATTGATGTGAAAAACGAGGATCGCTGGCTCGTGTAAACTTTAAAGAGATCGTTAAAGAAAAGTAACCAAGAAAAAATGAGATGGAATTTTTTTGATATTCTTTGTAAAACATGTGTTTAAAGGCGATCTTCATTATCATAACCAAAGAACTCTCCCACCCATTGCTAACTCGGTTTAATGGAGAGGTTAAGATGACATCCTGGAATTCCTTCGTCAAATATTAAAAACAAATTATTTCATATTAATAATATTAATATTTAATTCCTAATTAAAATTGTACATGCGAGACTGGCATTGTAAAAGGCCGACTTACAGCGAAAAGGGCTTGAGCGAACTGAAAACCGAGCATCGAGACTAACAATGGAGCGATCGTGCCAATTTTCGAACACACGCTGGGGTAGAAGTTGGAAGGGTTCTAGCCAACTGAAAGCCGTGCTATGTGGTACTAGCGAACTGAAGATGAACAATAGAAATCCTTTGAAATTTTTTTCCTCCCGAATTTTTCTTTCCCTCTGAAGGAAATTCTCTATTGTGTATCTTCAGTTCTCTAGAACCACATTGCACGGTTTCAGTTAGCTGGAACCGTTCCAACTTTAACCCAGCGGGGATTCGAAAATCGCCACGGTCGCTCAGTCCATTGTTAGTCTCGATGCTCGGTTTTCAGTTCTCTAGAGCCCTTTTCGCTGGAAGTCGGCCTTCGAGAAATTTTGGAATACACAGTTTACAGGCATGGAGGATTCCTACCATTAACACTAGGAGACCAAGCAACTTAGAGCGTAAAATCGTCTGCTATTTTGCACTCTAAGTTGCCTGGTCTCCTTGTGCAAATGGTATGAATCCTCCTTGCGTGTAAACTATGTGTAAACTGGCCGAATCATGTTGAATCTTCGACCATTGAGTAACGAACACGTTTAAGATTAAGTGTTCTTTGATATGGTAAAATAATTTTGATTCTAAAGCAAACTATGGCGTAATGGAAATTGGTTTCATTATAGAGTTCCCGCGTTGTTTCTTAAACCTTCTATTAAGGAAATCTTACTTTTGTTTTTCGTATTCGCGTGTTACAAGACTTCACAACCCCTACTTTATTTTTTTTTACAAGAAATTGATAGTTATCTGTTGTGTTGAGCCATGCGAACTCAACCTAAACCATGGAGCTATTTTTTTCTGCCTCCTTTTGTCCTAACCCCCTAATCTTCCCCCTCTGTAGTCGGTTGATGCCTGGGGGGGGGAGTTATAGAAAGAAAGGGAGGAATGATTTGCCTACTCGCAGTTGCAGTTGTAGGAGGAATCCTTGAAGCGGAAAGCTTTTTATAATGCTTCTCCTTGCGTCTATGCACTTATTACTCCTTGTTCGACTTTTCTCAGTCAATGAAGTCATCTTGGTGGACTCTGATGATTTTGGATTGGAGAATCCGAGCTTAATCTAAATGGAGAATTATATAAAGAGGAGTTTAAACCCAGGGTTGTATTAACAGTTTCTGGGAGTACATTGGGCCACATATTCAAATAAGTAAATAAATATAAATCATGGGGCTCCCACTTAGAACCCTATTTTCGTTTGGCGCCTGGGCAAGTTCCCATATGGTCCAATGGTTAAGATGGCACCCTAAGGTTGGGAAGAGGGCAGGTTACCGTCTAATCCCCCAAAAAAGAAGTAAAAACCCTGTAAGACTTCAGCCAGGTGACTTGAATGATCATAGCCAGCAAAACAATCTAAAACACACTTCCTATGAGTTTCTACTCCTTATGCTAAAACTCTCTGTGGTCATACTTTGCCTTCATTAACGGGGATGTTTAGAACGATAGGTATATGGTGTATAGTAATGCTCTCCTTTTTCATTTCTTTTTGGGTCGGTGTGTGGCGCAGCGTGCTCTGTCTTTTTCTCGCTCGCCGATTTTTTGAGGGGGGCGGTTACCCCTCGTAATACCCAATCGTAGTTTGCCTTAGCGGAAAGGCTCAATTCATAGGTTTTGCTTCAGTCGCGTTAATGATAATACAGAGGTAATCAAAATTATGAATTGAATTCTAAAAAATTATGGTACAGTACTTATTTAACAAGTTCGATTCAGGTATTAAAAGTGAACTTATGTTTCTCGCCTCAAGTAGGCTTGGGTAGGAGACGCTTTCTATTTGAATATCTTAAATTGTTTTTACCTCTCCAAGTGACGATGACGTCACGGAGAGGTATTACACTGGATGTTCTGTCAGTGTGTAAGTGTGCCCCTTCACCGCGATCGCAGTTGGCAAGTCGGAGCTAACATGGTCGCAGAAAGTAATTTTTGGCTTGTAATCGTTTGGATGAAGAAATACACGGCGATCGGCTAGGGGTCCAGCCTCCCAATGGCAGGGCTTCCAACTAAGGTTCACCCAGTTGCGAGTTTTCTTATCATTCATTGTGAATCAATCGCCTTACAAACCCTAAATTTCCAAAAATTCCTTAAGAGGCATACGCTTGAATTCAAACGTCAAAAATAGCTACGTTTAAAATT
The DNA here is from genome assembly GCF_054372755.1 of Phalangium opilio. NCBI lineage: Eukaryota > Metazoa > Arthropoda > Arachnida > Opiliones > Phalangiidae > Phalangium > Phalangium opilio. The sequence continues at coordinate 227,157 of NW_028324173.1, forward strand.
ATTTTATAAATAAAGTTTCTTACAACGATTTAACTATAATTAAGCTAAATTAATGACGATTAAAATAATTCATATAAATTATATTTAATTATTTAAGAAAAAGCTCTTAATTGCGTCTCGACTCGGAGAGGTTTATTTTGGTTTCCCAACTTGTTTCTTTATTTCGTTACAACAAGAGTTGGTCATAACAAATTAAACCGCAGCTTCTACGTATCTTTAGATATTTTTTTTTTCGTTAAGGGTTAGAGCAAATAGCGAGTAAGTTTATATCTAGCGTTAAACTTCTTCCTTGAACGAACTTTTTCTTCCAGTTGTCTTCCTTCTTTTTCCTTTTACCCCAACCTGGTTGACTTCATCCCTGGCTGATCTTGAATAGACCCCCAGAGGGTACAGCTTGGGGTGGGGTTTAAATCCCACCGCTTCACTGGATCTAGACCCTTGTCTCTGAAGGCATAAATACTCCTTGCTGTTAATCTAGTCTCATAGACTAACTTGATCTTATCGCTGTTGCGTCTACTAAATCGCATATAACTTGTGATTGAAATATTCGGTCCCTGGTTGATCAACGCAACTGTGATTCGGTCATTGGGTACTTTTCTTGATGAACTGGGACTCGGTCACGTTTATGCCTGATTCATCAATTGATATGAAACCATTGGACCCATTTTTGGTCAACTGATATGAAGCCATTTGGATCCATGATAAGCGATCATTTGAATATGTGGTTCATCAACTTAAATTAATATATTCCATCATTTGAATATGTGGTTCATCAACTTAAATTAATATATTCCATCATTTGAATATGTGGTTCATCAACTTAAATTAATATATTCCATCATTTGAGCCCTATTTGATCAACTTATATTAAATCATTTTAACCCTATTTGATCAGCTTATATTAAATCATTTTAACCCTATTTGATCAACTTGTATTAAATCATTTTAACCCTATTTGATCAGCTTATATTAAATCATTTTAACCCTATTTGATAAGCTTATATTAAATCATTTTAACCCAATTTGATCAGCTTATATTAAATCATTTTAACCCTATTTGATCAACTTATATTAAATCATTTTAACCCTATTTGATCAACTTATATTAAATCATTTTAACCCTATTTGATCAGCTTATATTAATATATTCGATCATTTTAACTATATTTGATCAACTTATATTAATATATTCGATCATTTGAACCCTATTTGATCAACTTATATTCGATCATTTGAACCCTATTTGATCAATTATATTCGATCATTTGAAGCCTATTTGATCATTTATATTCGATCATTTGAAGCCTATTTGATCAATTATATTCGATCATTTGAAGCCTATTTGATCAATTATATTCGATCATTTGAAGCCTATTTGATCAATTATATTCGATCATTTGAAGCCTATTTGATCAATTATATTCGATCATTTCAAGCCTATTTGATCAATTATATTCGATCATTTGAAGCCTATTTGATCAATTATATTCGATCATTTGAAGCCTATTTGATCAATTATATTCGATCATTTGAACCCTATTTGATCAATTATATTCGATCATTTGAACCCTATTTGATCAATTATATTCGATCATTTGAACCCTGTTTGATCAATTATATTCGATCATTTGAACCCTATTTGATCAATTTATATTGATCTCAATTTTACCCGCAAATTTTGAAAAGGACCATAAAACGTATGTGTGAAGAGGCGTGTGGAAGACTTTAAATGAAACTTAGTTTTAAGATCATATTGAACCTTTTATTTTTAAATTCATTTTTATTCATTTATTCATTGAAATTGAAATACATTGATACACGATAGAAATTCAGATATCATGTATCGAAATCATCGACATACGTTTCTAATTTTTCACAAAGCAACTGCACCTGCAATCTTTCCAATTTTTGTTGCAAGGGACACGAAAAATTGTATATGGAGAGCAAAAGTTGCAAGATTGGTCCTTGCAATCTGCATGTGTTTTGCATTCTGAAAATAGTGAAAAATTTTGCATTTGTACGCTTATTCTCTCGAATATCCTTTTTACTTGCTAACAAGGATAGAATTAATCCCAAAGTTATAACGCTCTCAGGTTTATCAAAATTAAAGAGGGTAAGAAAATCATGCCGATGTTTTAGTCATTGAACACCCAGAAAAGGCGTGGGAATTAATTTGGAAAATATACAAGTTGTTAATAAAAGGATGGTAGGACCGTAGTATATGGGACTCTATGGGAAATCAATTTTGAATCGAAAACTATACCCTAAACAAGTTTTTATTTAAGTGTTTGAGGGATGACCCCTTAATTAAATTGGCAATCACTGTCTCTCAGTTTTTTACTTTTAAATTTAAGGGGTCATCCGTAAAATACTCCGATGATCGTATCTTGTTTAGGATAAAATGTGATTGAAATTACATTTTCGGAATTAACATAGAATACACGGTATACTTCCATACTTCCATCGTTTTTGAAACGCTCTCTATTAGGTCAAACACTACTCTGCCTCTTAAGTAACGTGTAAGTGTAATTCCATAGGTTCTTAATAAACTAAATTTACTGACCTTTCTTGGTTGGTGCTCTTGGAGTGGAGGCTGTAGCTTCAGAGGAGGCTGTTGCTTCAGAGGAGGATGTAGCCTCAGTGGAACTATACAAGTTATAGTCTGTGATTGGCTCCGCTAACAAATAAAGACATAAACATACTTAATTAATTTAAAATTAATTTACTTTTGAAAGGTACAATACCTAAAGTAAATGCTTAGTTTTAATTTAATAAAATTATCGGTGGTAAGAATACCAAGCCGAAGAAGTAGGGGTAAAATAGAGCCTGGTGTTCGAGTACCTGATTTTCTTAAGACGGTGCATAACAACCGAACGGTATGTGGACCACAATGGCGTCAATTAAGATAAGGCAATAAACAAATTTAGGGGACTGGTAACCCCTTGAAGTACTGTCTAATTAACGTCTTTGTGTCACTATACGTCCGGATGTTATGCCTTAACCTCAAAGCAACCAGACGATATTGAAAAGGATTTATTGAGTAGGTCATAGAATATATTCCGGATTATTTATTTTTGAAGAATCTGATAATGCGGGCAAGGAACGTTTGTTTATATGTTTAACTAGCTCTTACCCGCGGCGTCGCTCGCGTGTAATAAGAACTTCCATCAAAAACATATAAAGAATGGGTAGATTTTACTGATGACTGATATTTTTGTAACACCCTAGGAGCGAGGGCACTCGGCGTTTCCCGTCAGCCCGTCAGGACATTTTTTATTACTTTTCACGCGGACATTATTCCATAAAGAAGGGTTTTTAAATTCCTGGCCGCCATTTAAAATGATGGCAACAAATCGAACCCAAAAGACCATTCAACCCGCCTATAGGTCAAAGAAAACCAGTGTACTATGTATTTGTGAAATCGTTTGAAACGCGCGGACTCTGTTGCATAGAGAAGATTTTTTACATTTCGGGGCGCCATTTTTTAAGATGGCGGCGGATTGGAAAAATCTTTCTTAGTACGCGCTTACTACTTATGAGTAACGTTCCTGCAAATTTTCAGCCTTCTAGGGCAAGCGGTTTGGGCTGGGCGTTGATTATCAGTCAGTCAGTCAGTCAGTCAGGACTTTGATTTATATAGATTTAGATTTACTTGGATCTGAAGTTTGTTCTGGTTCGTTGGTTTGGGCAAAAATAAGTGAAATAATTAGCGCGTTAACTAAGAGTAAACTGAAGATTAAAATTTTCACAAACATCTTTACTGGTCGTCTTATAGCAAACTGAACTGTAGTCAAGTTTAAACGTTGAACTTAATTTTGCTTTATGCCGGGTATTCGTACAATACTAGCTGTTTTATACCAAAATAGGACAATACTTAGGTAGAGTGGATGGATATAGCGTGGTTTATTATTTGTACCTGTTTAGCTCTCTCATTCGTTGATATAAATGTTTACGAACCATTTGATTTGTTGGCGAGCTTGTAGGATTGTTTCAAAGCTAGGGCGATGGTGGAGTCATTGTTTACATAAACGAAAAACAAAAGACGTTAAGTAAATGAATGGTGCTAGGATAATCTATTTATTTTTTATAGATTCAACTACTAATTATGAGACCAATCTGCATAGTAAAACATCCGTGAAATATCTACGAATGACTTATTATTCAAATGAGTTTGAGATTTTATGAATAATTTGAAATTAGCACCTTCAACCAATCGCGTAACGCCCTATATCTCGGCCACGATTGGCACATCGCGCGCAACTTTTAGCAAATCTCGTGCTAAATTTCATTCGACACCAGAATTTTGTTAACAAGAAGGGAGGGCGTTATTCGATTTGACAGAGGTGCTAATTTCAAATTATCCATGAAATCTCAAACTAATTTGACTTGAAAAACCATTCAGAGGTATTTCCCGGATGTTTCACTATGCAGGCAAGTCTTATAATTAGTAGAAGAATTGTCACCCTCCCTTTAAGGAATTCTTTGTGATCGTTTGGATAACGCATTTTGAATAAAATGTCATGATATAGTTAAAACTATTTCTTATGGACTAAAGGAGGCCAGAAGTTAGTCGTACACGCGCTGTAGGCCACCGTTATCCTAGCATTTTCCACGGTTTATTTACTCTAATTTAGTCATTAAATTAGTCTGTGGAACTCGAATAACAAAATAATAGCATGTGTTTTAAAATAAACTATTTTTAAGTCGAAAACACGGCATTATCCTATACTCGAGGGTGATGTACGCTTACCGTGACCTTTACATGACCATTTACCTTTTATTTTTCTACAAAATAATGTGTTTAAACATAACAAAATTGCTGATACGAGGACGGCAGTTGAAAGTCAATCACTAAAGTGTAAGCTTAATGTTTCGTGTATAAACCTTCGATCATTTGAAGCCGTTGTTGATAAACTGATAATAGATTACTGTGACCAGGAGTTCATAATAACCCCCCTTTCGGGGGGAAGTATGAAACCTGCCATAGAGCTAATGGTATAAATCGCGAACAACAAGATTCTGTCGTTGCGCATAGAAAGGATTAGCCTGTTTATGGACATACAACCTTACAGTATATCGTAGTGGTATCTATGCTCCTTGGTTTTCGTTCCAAAACTTCCGTTGGCTGGGATCTCCGTCGAAAAGAAAAATGGCGATATGGTGGACGTAGAAACACGTACGTGCAATTCTTATATTAAAGATACTGCGAATAAATTTGTCCAAACCGTTTTAATTTAACCACGGAATTCTCACTCACACATATCACAACAAAACATTAATGACGATCGCTTAAATGTTTTGTAAAAAACTAGAAACCCCGACTAAAAGCCAACTTCTTAGCCAAGGCTTAATTTACACCGTTCCGACAGAAGCAGACGTGAGCTATTTTCGCTCCCAAAATCACAAGATAAAAATAGTGCTAAACCGGAAGTGTGCAAGTTAATGCGCGTGGGCGCTAAAAATGGCGTAACTATTTCTTTGGGAGCTAAGCGGTGTATGAATCCGCTGAGCTTTACGGCGTAACTTTGTTGTTACGGGCTTTTTAACCAGTTTCGTACTTCCCCGTTATTATGAACTCCTGTTGTGACCCATTGTTGATAAACTGATAATAGATTACTGTGACCCATTGTTGATCAACTGATAACAGATTATTGTGTCCCATTGTTGATCAACTGATAATAGATTATTGTGACCCATTGTTGATCAACTGATAATAGATTATTGTGACCCATTGTTGAACAACTGATGAGAGATTATTGTGACCCATTGTTGATCAACTGATGAGAGATGATTTTGAACCATTGTTGATCAACTGATGAGAGATGATTTTGAACCATTGTTGATCAACTGATGAGAGATTATTGTGACCCATTGTTGATCAACTGATGAGAGATGGTTTTGAACCATTGTTGATCAACTGATGAGAGATGATTTTGAACCATTGTTGATCAACTGATGAGAGATGATTTTGAACCATTGTTGATCAACTGATGAGAGATGATTTTGAAACGTTGTTGATCAACTGATGAGAGATTATTTTGAACCGTTGTTGATTAACTGATGAGAGATGATTTTGAACCGTTGTTGATCAACTGATGAGAGATGATTTTGAACCGTTGTTGATCAACTGATGAGAGATGATTTTGAACCGTTGTTGATCAACTGATGAGAGATGATTTTGAACCGTTGTTGATCAACTGATGAGAGATGATTTTGAACCGTTGTTGATCAACTGATGAGAGATGATTTTGAAGCGTTGTTGATCAACTGATGAGAGATGATTTTGAAGCGTTGTTGATCAACTGATGAGAGATGATTTTGAACCGTTGTTGATCAACTGATGAGAGATGATTTTGAACCGTTGTTGATCAACTGATGAGAGATGATTTTGAACCGTTGTTGATCAACTGATGAGAGATGATTTTGAACCGTTGTTGATCAACTGATGATAGATGATTTTGAACCGTTGTTGATCAACTGATGATAGATGATTTTGAAGCGTTGTTGATCAACTGATGATAGATGATTTTGAACCGTTATTGATCAACTGATGATAGATGATTTTGAAGCGTTGTTGATCAACTGATGATAGATGATTTTGAACCGGTGTTGATCAACTGATGATAGATGATTTTGAACCGGTGTTGATCAACTGATGATAGATGATTTTGAACCGGTGTTGATCAACTGATGATAGATGATTTTGAACCGGTGTTGATCAACTGATGATAGATGATTTTGACCCGGTTTTGATCAACTGATGATAGATGATTTTGACCCGGTGTTGATCAACTGATGATAGATGATTTTGACCCGGTGTTGATCAACTGATGATAGATGATTTTGACCCGGTGTTGATCAACTGATGATAGATGATTTTGACCCGGTGTTGATCAACTGATGATAGATGATTTTGACCCGGTGTTGATCAACTGATGATAGATGATTTTGACCCGGTGTTGATCAATTGATGATAGATGATTTTGACCCGGTGTTGATCAACTGATGATAGATGATTTTGACCCGGTGTTGATCAACTGATGATAGATGATTTTGACCCGGTGTTGATCAACTGATGATAGATGATTTTGACCCGGTGTTGATCAACTGATGATAGATGATTTTGACCCGGTGTTGATCAACTGATGATAGATGATTTTGACCCGGTGTTGATCAACTGATGATAGATGATTTAGACCCGGTGTTGATCAACTGATGATAGATGATTTTGACCCGGTGTTGATCAACTGATGATAGATGATTTTGACCCGGTGTTGATCAACTGATGATAGATGATTTTGACCCGGTGTTGATCAACTGATGATAGATGATTTTGACCCGGTGTTGATCAACTGATGATAGATGATTTTGACCCGGTGTTGATCAACTGATGATAGATGATTTTGACCCGGTGTTGATCAACTGATGATAGATGATTTTGACCCGGTGTTGATCAACTGATGATAGATGATTTTGACCCGGTGTTGATCAACTGATGATAGATGATTTTGACCCGGTGTTGATCAACTGATGATAGATGATTTTGACGCGGTGTTGATCAACTGATGATAGATGATTTTGACCCGGTGTTGATCAACTGATGATAGATGATTTTGACCCGGTGTTGATCAACTGATGATAGATGATTTTGACCCGGTGTTGATCAACTGATGATAGATGATTTTGACCCGGTGTTGATCAACTGATGATAGATGATTTTGACCCGGTGTTGATCAACTGATGATAGATGATTTTGACCCGGTGTTGATCAACTGATGATAGATGATTTTGACCCGGTGTTGATCAACTGATGATAGATGATTTTGACCCGGTGTTGATCAACTGATGATAGATGATTTTGACCCGGTGTTGATCAACTGATGATAGATGATTTTGACCCGGTGTTGATCAACTGATGATAGATGATTTTGACCCGGTGTTGATCAACTGATGATAGATGATTTTGACCCGGTGTTGATCAACTGATGATAGATGATTTTGACCCGGTGTTGATCAACTGATGATAGATGATTTTGACCCGGTGTTGATCAACTGATGATAGATGATTTTGACCCGGTGTTGATCAACTGATGATAGATGATTTTGACCCGATGTTGATCAACTGATGATAGATGATTTTGACCCGGTGTTGATCAACTGATGATAGATGATTTTGACCCGGTGTTGATCAACTGATGATAGATGATTTTGACCCGGTGTTGATCAACTGATGATAGATGATTTTGACCCGGTGTTGATCAACTGATGATAGATGATTTTGACCCGGTGTTGATCAACTGATGATAGATGATTTTGACCCGGTGTTGATCAACTGATGATAGATGATTTTGACCCGGTGTTGATCAACTGATGATAGATGATTTTGAACCGGTGTTGATCAACTGATGATAGATGATTTTGAACCGGTGTTGATCAACTGATGATAGATGATTTTGAACCGGTGTTGATCAACTGATGATAGATGATTTTGAACCGGTGTTGATCAACTGATGATAGATGATTTTGACCCGGTTTTGATCAACTGATGATAGATGATTTTGACCCGGTGTTGATCAACTGATGATAGATGATTTTGACCCGGTGTTGATCAACTGATGATAGATGATTTTGACCCGGTGTTGATCAACTGATGATAGATGATTTTGACCCGGTGTTGATCAACTGATGATAGATGATTTTGACCCGGTGTTGATCAACTGATGATAGATGATTTTGACCCGGTGTTGATCAACTGATGATAGATGATTTTGACCCGGTGTTGATCAACTGATGATAGATGATTTTGACCCGGTGTTGATCAACTGATGATAGATGATTTTGACCCGGTGTTGATCAACTGATGATAGATGATTTTGACCCGGTGTTGATCAACTGATGATAGATGATTTTGACCCGGTGTTGATCAACTGATGATAGATGATTTTGACCCGGTGTTGATCAACTGATGATAGATGATTTTGACCCGGTGTTGATCAACTGATGATAGATGATTTTGACCCGGTGTTGATCAACTGATGATAGATGATTTTGACCCGGTGTTGATCAACTGATGATAGATGATTTTGACCCGATGTTGATCAACTGATGATAGATGATTTTGACCCGGTGTTGATCAACTGATGATAGATGATTTTGACCCGGTGTTGATCAACTGATGATAGATGATTTTGACCCGGTGTTGATCAACTGATGATAGATGATTTTGACCCGGTGTTGATCAACTGATGATAGATGATTTTGACCCGGTGTTGATCAACTGATGATAGATGATTTTGACCCGGTGTTGATCAACTGATGATAGATGATTTTGACCCGGTGTTGATCAACTGATGATAGATGATTTTGACCCGGTGTTGATCAACTGATGATAGATTATTTTGACCCGGTGTTGATCAACTGATGATAGATTATTTTGACCCGGTGTTGATCAACTGATGATAGATGATTTTGATCCATTGAAGGAACATTCTGACGGTTATAGAAAAGGCTTCAAAGTTACCAGTCCAAGTAGTCCTTTCGTCATATCTAACGTCTTTGTTGACCACGTACCGTCCGTATATTCCGTCTTAAGACAATCAAAGACTCAATTTCACCCCCAACTTTTGAAAAGGATAATAAAAATATCCTTAAACATATGTGTGAAGAGGCGTGTGGAAAACTTTAAATGGAACTCAATTTTTAAGATCATATTGAACCTTTTATTTTTAGATGCATTTTTATTCGTTGAAATTTAAATACAATGGTACAATATAGAATTTCAGATATTATGTATCAAACTTCTAAATTATTACATTTCAACGACACTCGCACTCGGGATATATTGGGCGGAAATTTAAATAATAGATAGAATGTTTTTGATTGCGCTCCTTGCAATCCTCTTAATCGCAAACCCCATTCGTTTTGCATACTGAAAATAGAGAAGAAAAAAATTATTCTAAACGATACATTAAATTACGTTATGTCCTTTTTGCTCGCTAACACTGATTGGTATAATAATTACTTAGTTAATAATTATTATGCCAAAGTTGTAACTCTTTCAGATTTATTAAAATTAAATAGGGTAAGAAAACCCTGCAGAAGTTTTAGACAGAGAACACCCAGAAAATTCGTGGGAATTAATTTGGAAAATATGCAGGGTGTTAGTAAAGTGAACGTAGGACCGTAGTACATGGGAGATTGTTCTATGGGTAAATCAATTTTGAATCGAAAATTATGGTTCTATGGCTATTTGCCATAAGACCTAACACGGAATGCCCTAAACAAGTTATTATTTGAGGGATGACCCCATAATTAAATTAATTTATTAATTTAATTATTTATTAAATTAATCATTGTCTTTCAGTTTTTTACTTTTAAATTTAAGGGGTCATTCGTAAAACACTCCAATGATCGTATCTTGTTTAGGGGTGTCCCTTAGGCTAAAATGTGATATAAATTTGATTTTCGGAGTTAGCATTAATATCCCATAGAATCAACGATACTTTGGTCCTACCACCGTTTTTGAAACACGCTCTATTAGGGCAAACACTACACGGTCTCTTTAGTAACGTTTAAGTCTGATTCCAGACCAGAGGTTCTTAATAAACTAAATTTACTGACCTTTAATGGTTGGTTCAGCCAGGGTGAAGGATGCAGTCCTTTTGAAGGAGGTGGCGGTCCCGGTCGTTTAGTTGACGAAGACATCGGATAACTCGGTGTTTGGTTCTTTGGTTCCGCTACCATATAAAGACATAAACTTTCTAAATTGATAACTAATTTACTTTTGATAGGTATACAATATCTAAAGTAAATGGTTAGTTTTAACTTAATAAAATAATCGGTGGTAAGAATACCAAGCCGAAGAAGTAAGGGTAAAATAGAGCCTGGTGTTCGAGTACCTGATTTTCTTAAGACGGTGCATAACATCCGAACTGTATGTGGACCACAATGGCGTTAATTAAGATATGGCAATAAACAAATTTAGGGGACTGGGGGGGAACGTCTTTGTGTCGCTGTTACGTCCGGATGTTCTGCCTTAACCTCAAAGCAACCAGACGATATTGAAAAGGATTCATTGAGTAGGTCATAGAATATTCAGGATTATTTATTTTTGAATAATCTGATAATGCGGGCAAGGAACGTTTGTTTATATGTTTAATTTACTTGGATCTGAAGTTTCTTCTGGTTCGTTGTTTTGGGCAAAAATAAGTGAAATAATTAGCGCGTTAACTAAGAGTAAACTGAAGATTAAATTTTTCACAAACATCTTTACTGGTCGTCTTATAGCAAACTGAACTGTAGTCAAGTTTAAACGTTGAACTTAATTTTGCTTTATGCCGGGTATTCGTACAATACTAGCTGTTTTATACCAAAATAGGACAATACTTAGGTAGAGTGGATGGATATAGCGGGGTTTATTATTTGTACCTGTTTAGCTCTCTCATTCGTTGATGTAAATGTTTACGAACCATTTGATTAGTTGGCGAGCTGCAGTTGGATTTGTTTGAAAGCTAGGGCGATGGTGGAGTCATTGTTTATACAAACGAAAAACAAAGGACGTTAAGTAAATGAATGGTGAAAAGAAAATTTACTGGTTCTTTTATCGCTTCTTCTACTAATTATGAGACCAATCTGCAGTGTGAAACATCCGGGAAATACATCGGAATGATTTTAAAATTCAAATTAGTTTGAGATTTTATGGATAATTTGAAATTAGCACCTCCAACCAATCGCGTAACGCCCTGCTTTCTTGTTAACAAAATTAAAGTGGTACGCTCATTATCTCGCGCCACGATTGTCACAACGCGCGCGATTTTTAGCAAATCTTGAGCTAAATTTCATTCGACACGAGAATTTTGTTAACAAAATTCGATTTGACAGAGGTGCTAATTTTAAATTATCCTTGAAATCTCAAACTAATTTGACTTGGAAAACCATTGGAGGTATTTCCCGGATGTTTCACTATGCAGGCAAGGCTTATAATTAGTAGAAGAATTGTCACCCTCCCTTTAAGGAATTCTTTGTGATCGTTTGGATAACGCATTTTGAATAAAATGTCATGATATAGTTAAAACTATTTCTTATGGACTAAAGGAGGCCAGAAGTTAGTCGTACACGCGCTGTAGGCCACCGTTATCCTAGCATTTTCCACGGTTTATTTACACTAATTTAGTCATTAAATTAGTCTGTGGAACTCGAATAACAAAATAATAGCATGTGTTTTAAAATAAACTATTTTTAAGTCGAAAACACGGCATTATCCTATACTCGAGGGTGATGTACGCTTACCGTGACCTTTACATGACCATTTACCTTTTATTTTTCTACAAAATAATGTGTTTAAACATAACAAAATTGCTGATACGAGGACGGCAGTTGAAAGTCAATCACTAAAGTGTAAGCTTAATGTTTCGTGTATAAACCTTCGATCATTTGAAGCCGTTGTTGATAAACTGATAATAGATTATTGTGACCCATTGTTGATCAACTGATAATAGATTATTGTGACCCTTTGTTGATCAACTGATAATAGATTATTGTGACCCTTTGTTGATCAACTGATAATAGATGATTTTGGCCCACTGTTGGTTGATCAATTGATAATAGATGATTTTGGCCCACTGTTGATCAACTGATAATAGATGATTTTCGCCCACTGTTGATCAACTGATAATAGATGATTTTGGCCCACTGTTGATCAACTGATAATAGATGATTTTGGCCCACTGTTGATCAACTGATAATAGATGATTTTGGCCCACTGTTGATCAACTGATAATAGATGGTTTTGGCCCACTGTTGGTTGATCAGCTGATAATAGATGATTTTGGCCCACTGTTGGTTGACCAACTAATAATAGATGATTTTGGCCCACTGTTGGTTGACCAACTGGTAATAAATGATTTTGGCCCACTGTTGGTTGACCAACTGATAATAGATGATTTTGGCCCACTGTTGGTTGACCAACTGATAATAGATGATTTTGGCCCACTGTTGGTTGATCAACTGATAATAGATGATTTTGGCCCACTGTTGGTTGATCAACTGATAATAGATGATTTTGACCCACTGTTGGTTGATCAACTGATAATAGATGATTTTGGCCCACTGTTGGTTGATCAATTGATAATAGATGATTTTGGCCCACTGTTGATCAACTGATAATAGATGATTTTGGCCCACTATTGATCAACTGATAATAGATGGTTTTGGCCCACTGTTGGTTGATCAGCTGATAATAGATGATTTTGGCCCACTGTTGGTTGACCAACTAATAATAGAAGATTTTGGCCCACTGTTGGTTGACCAACTGGTAATAAATGATTTTGGCCCACTGTTGGTTGACCAACTGATAATAGATGATTTTGGCCCACTGTTGGTTGACCAACTGATAATAGATGATTTTGGCCCACTGTTGGTTGATCAACTGATAATAGATGATTTTGGCCCACTGTTGGTTGATCAACTGATAATAGATGATTTTGACTCACTGTTGGTTGATCAACTGATAATAGATGATTTTGGCCCACTGTTGGTTGATCAATTGATAATAGATGATTTTGGCCCACTGTTGATCAACTGATAATAGATGATTTTGGCCCACTGTTGATCAATTGATAATAGATGATTTTGGCCCACTGTTGATCAACTGATAATAGATGATTTTGGCCCACTGTTGATCAACTGATAATAGATGATTTTGGCCCACTGTTGATCAACTGATAATAGATGATTTTGGCCCACTGTTGATCAACTGATAATAGATGATTTTGGCCCACTGTTGATCAACTGATAATAGATGATTTTGGCCCACTGTTGGTTGATCAGCTGATGATAGATGATTTTGGCCCACTGTTGGTTGACCAACTGATAATAGATGATTTTGACCCACTGTTGGTTGACCAACTGATAATAGATGATTTTGACCCACTGTTGGTTGATCAACTGATAATAGATGATTTTGACCCACTGTTGGTTGATCAACTGATAATAGATGATTTTGGCCCACTGTTGATCAACTGATAATAGATGATTTTGGCCCACTGTTGATCAACTGATAATAGATGATTTTGGCCCACTGTTGATCAACTGATAATAGATGATATTGGCCCACTGTTGATCAACTGATAATAGATGATTTTGGCCCACTGTTGATCAACTGATAATAGATGATTTTGGCCCACTGTTGGTTGATCAGCTGATAATAGATGATTTTGGCCCACTGTTGGTTGACCAACTGATAATAGATGATTTTGGCCCACTGTTGGTTGATCAACTGATAATAGATGATTTTGGCCCACTGTTGGTTGATCAACTGATAATAGATGATTTTGACCCACTGTTGGTTGATCAACTGATAATAGATGATTTTGGCCCACTGTTGGTTGATCAATTGATAATAGATGATTTTGGCCCACTGTTGATCAACTGATAATAGATGATTTTGGCCCACTATTGATCAACTGATAATAGATGGTTTTGGCCCACTGTTGGTTGATCAGCTGATAATAGATGATTTTGGCCCACTGTTGGTTGACCAACTAATAATAGATGATTTTGGCCCACTGTTGGTTGACCAACTGGTAATAAATGATTTTGGCCCACTGTTGGTTGACCAACTGATAATAGATGATTTTGGCCCACTGTTGGTTGACCAACTGATAATAGATGATTTTGGCCCACTGTTGGTTGATCAACTGATAATAGATGATTTTGGCCCACTGTTGGTTGATCAACTGATAATAGATGATTTTGACCCACTGTTGGTTGATCAACTGATAATAGATGATTTTGGCCCACTGTTGGTTGATCAATTGATAATAGATGATTTAGGCCCACTGTTGATCAACTGATAATAGATGATTTTGGCCCACTGTTGATCAATTGATAATAGATGATTTTGGCCCACTGTTGATCAACTGATAATAGATGATTTTGGCCCACTGTTGATCAACTGATAATAGATGATTTTGGCCCACTGTTGATCAACTGATAATAGATGATTTTGGCCCACTGTTGATCAACTGATAATAGATGATTTTGGCCCACTGTTGATCAACTGATAATAGATGATTTTGGCCCACTGTTGGTTGATCAGCTGATGATAGATGATTTTGGCCCACTGTTGGTTGACCAACTGATAATAGATGATTTTGACCCACTGTTGGTTGACCAACTGATAATAGATGATTTTGACCCACTGTTGGTTGATCAACTGATAATAGATGATTTTGACCCACTGTTGGTTGATCAACTGATAATAGATGATTTTGGCCCACTGTTGATCAACTGATAATAGATGATTTTGGCCCACTGTTGATCAACTGATAATAGATGATTTTGGCCCACTGTTGATCAACTGATAATAGATGATATTGGCCCACTGTTGATCAACTGATAATAGATGATTTTGGCCCACTGTTGATCAACTGATAATAGATGATTTTGGCCCACTGTTGATCAACTGATAATAGATGATTTTGGCCCACTGTTGATCAACTGATAATAGATGATTTTGGCCCACTGTTGATCAACTGATAATAGATGATTTTGGCCCACTGTTGATCAACTGATAATAGATGATTTTGGCCCACTGTTGATCAACTGATAATAGATGATTTTGGCCCACTGTTGATCAACTGATAATAGATGATTTTGGCCCACTGTTGATCAACTGATAATAGATAATTATGAGCCCGTCGTTGATCAACTGGGACGTGATTATTA
Source organism: Phalangium opilio (assembly GCF_054372755.1). Taxonomy (NCBI): domain Eukaryota; kingdom Metazoa; phylum Arthropoda; class Arachnida; order Opiliones; family Phalangiidae; genus Phalangium; species Phalangium opilio. The sequence goes on from NW_028324173.1 coordinate 242,883, forward strand.
TGACCCCGTCGTTGATCAACTGGGACGCGGTCTTTTCGACCCTGTCGTTGATCAATTGGGATGCGATTTTTTCGACCCCGTCGTTGATCAACTGGGACGCGATTATTATGACCCGTCGTTGATCAACTGGGACGCGATTATTATGACCCGTCGTTGATCAACTGGGACGCGATTATTATGACCCGTCGTTGATCAACTGGGACGCGATTATTATGACCCGTCGTTGATCAACTGGGACGCGATTATTATGACCCGTCGTTGATCAACTGGGACGCGATTATTATGACCCGTCGTTGATCAACTGGGACGCGATTATTATGACCCGTCGTTGATCAACTGGGATGCGACCATTTGACCATCTACAGAGTACTGTTCGATCAAATGGGTTTGATCTTTCTGCTTGTGAAAATCAAATGGAGTTCGTTCATTCTTAGTTATGTTTGATCAACTTTATTCGATAGCTCAGTTTCGATCGCGATATATGTTGCTCTTTGTGATCCCGTTCGTTTACAAATTTACTTTAATCAAAGTCAGTATCCTGCTGACGAGTGTCGTTTTTCACTTTAGTCTTGGGAAAAATTGGTGTCTCCTTAACATTTCAAATCTAACAGATGCAGTTAAGAAAACACAGCCGAATATTATAATAATAAAGATGGGATGCTCCTCTTAAATGCTTTTCATCCCTTCATCCGTCCATCATTCAGTCTTAGTTATCCATCCCATTTTGCTCCTCAAGTCTCCTCCCGGTCCTATAAAATCCTCCATAAACTAATCGGAGAAAGAATCGAGAAATCCTTGAAAACTAGCGACCAAAATCTTTCGAGTAAACTGTACCCCTAGACTCTCAATTTTTTTCCCACCACAAAAAAAAGAGTTGATAAAAAATGCTCGTTGACAACGGAGTACAGCTACTTTAAACGGTGGAACATCGTTACCAGAGTTCTTTTTAATTCCACCAAGAAGCGATATCTAGTTTACTAGGGAGAAGGTGTAAGAAGCCCAAGTATTCGCGCGCCATAGTCCCAGTCCCCCTTTCAAAATACAAGGGGGGGACGTAAAAGGAGGCCGGGCTATTTCGCCTCTCCTCGGTCGGAAAATACGTAATTTTCGTCATTCGCGTCGCGCTGACGTGAGTTTTCAAGAACCAATGAGATGCTGGTTGTAATTTAGAGGCGGGGATTAACTCCGGACCTACGTTTGGACTGGATATAAAGCTAGAAATGTGGCGAAATTATACCTTCTCCCTACTAAACTAGATATCGCTTCTTGATTCCACCAAAAATGTTTAAAGGAAGATGCAAGCTAAAATATATTTTTTTGTCTTAATAAATTTATTATTAATAAAAATGCATGAATCGATAAATAATATTTCTCCAATTGCATGTGTAATTAAAGATTAGCATGTAATTAACAAGCCAGGGTGCTAAAATAAACCCCTGGAAGATTTCTTCCCATAAATAGCTTTTAGAAATACAGCCTTCTTTGCCTAACAGAGATGAAAGCTTACAGGGGTTTGTCGGTGCCCAGGGTTTTAGTTAATTACACGTGGAAATTTGAGAATTATTAGTTATTGATTCTGGCATTTTTAGCAACATTAAAACGAGGACTACTGTGCCACCATTGGTTTAGTGGCCTCTGCTAGCCAGAACCCCTCATCCCTACCCCTGGTTCTGGCTAGTAGACGCCTCTAAACATGGCTATACATTAGTCAGCGTTTTTAAGAACAAATAAATTATATACTTTTAAATAAGAGATAATTTACTTTTTAATATTTTTATTTTATTTTTAGATTAAATTGCGGTTTTTAAGGTATAATATTATGTGGCCTGAACCTTTCCTTTAATGTCTGTTCTTTATTTATTATTAATTAATTAAATAATTGTCAATCAATATTCATGGACGAATTATTTACACTGTAGCACCCTTTAAAGATCCGTTGGTATGCTTAAATTTTATCAGAAGCTTATTCCATAATTTTAGACCCCCTAAAATTGCTATTTTATCATGAAAATAACCTTGACTATAACAGGCCAGGGGAACACAACCACCATGCATTTCGAATCAAATTACTTAAGATTTTCTCCCAATATTGGCCTTAAGGTGGTGGTGGGTCCTTTTTGAATAACGCGGATGTAATTTCTATGAAATATCTTCAGCTCGGGCTCGTGACGAGCGAGCCGAGTTCGAGCCGAGCCGAGCCGCCACTTTTGCGGCTCGATTAATTAACGAGCGAGCTTTTTTATGGTCGAGCCGAGCCGACTCGCGAGCTTAGTCACTGATAAAGTGCTTTCCTTTTAGTCTTTATTCTCTCCACCAATAGCGTTCCGTTGTATTTTTATATGAAATAAAGCCTGGGAAAAATCTCTCGTCTCTAACCTTGAGCATATTTTAAAGCGCGGGTTTTACTGAACCACTACATTCCTAAACATGCGATGGCATTTATAGTCATTCTCAAGTTTGACGTTGGTAGTAGCAATTTTTTCCAGCTCGGCTCGGCTCGATCATTTTCGAGCCGAGCCGCCGTTTTTTTTACTCGAGCCGAGCCGAGCTTTTAAAAAGCTCGCTCAGCTCGGCTCATGAACAGTCCTAGTACTTTTAGGGCATGCGCGTACTGTTAGTGGTATACTATTAAATTAAAAACTTGAGATAATTATCGGTATTCAAAATAATGTTAGCCACTACTACAAATACAAACTGATACATTCATGAGCAAATTCCAAAAAGAAAAAAAAATTAGAGGGTGAAACTAAACTAACCCTAACCCGTAGATTTTTTTAACGAAAAAAAAAAAACGTGGGATAGTTTTTCTATTACTCTTAGCTAACACTAAGAGTCCTTGATTTTTTTCTTCTGTATATGCCATCGTAAGGTTTTTTATTTAAAAAAAACCTCTTTCGGTTTTTCAATAAAGAGTGACCTTCCCCACTCTCCCCGTGGTTTAAGAAAAAAAGAAAAGGAGAAATTGAAAACGTTATCCGAAATCCGATATAAGAGAGTAAGGGTGTCGGTATAAACCCAAAAATTTTACCCCCCTTCCTTCCCCCCCTTTCAGGGGGGGGGTAAAATTTTTTGGTTTATACCGACACCCCTGGGGTTGGGGGGGATGTGGGGGGATTGATGACGTCACGTGATGGTTTTGGCGGGAAATTTGAATTGTTGCGTCCTTGGTTGTGGATGTTTTGGGGCATATTTTAGCGTCCTTGGTTGTGGTTGTTTTGGGGGCATATTTTAGCGTCCTTGGTGGTACATGTTGTTCATTGTTGCGCCACCTGGTGGTGGTTTTCTTGATGACGTCACGGCTAATTTTTGATGACGTCACGTGGCTGGTACCTGTAGGGATAGGCTTATGCTATAGTAGGCTTATGCTATTGTAGATCCTGAAAGATAGGCTTATGCTAGGTTATTCTATGGTAATCGTGAAAGATAGGCTTATGCTATATTAGATCATGAAAAAGATAGACTTATTATATGGTAGATCCTGGCAGGCTTATGCTGTATTAGATTCTTTGGTAAATGCTGCAAAATTATACTCTTATGCTAGGTTATTCTATGGTAGATCCTAGGCGTTTTACAATAGCTTCGTACATGCATTTTATAACTTGATCATTCAAAAGGTTGTAGTGAAATTTCATAAAACTAAATTTTTCGTTCAGTTTCCCTGTCTCGGCCTTTGTTAGAGTGAGGACGCTACCCTCGTTGAATACTATATTCCCCTCCATAACGGTTACTTTTATTTTCAAGTTTAAGTAACGATAATTACCCAAGTCGCCAGTTTCCAACGCTGAAGAGATCCCCGTCCACTCCTCTATAAATTCCTTCAAAACGTCTTCCGAGATGCTAACAATGGTTCCTTTTTTTTGTCAAAACTAGACTTGGCTCGTATCACCCCGAAAACGGCATAACATTCATGCCCATAGTCTAACGAGTGCATTTGCGCAGTTTTCTTCAGAGTACGGGTTGATATTAAACTGAGGGTATATTGACTGATGCTTGTCTTTTTTTTTTATTGTCCTTTATTGGCTACATACAAGGTGGTTTAGAACCTTAAAAGGGGGCGCGGCTAAAGCGTAAAGAATGGAATTTATCCCCATCTGCTTTTTATTTATAGGTAAACACGACCAGACGCATTTTAATGACGTCACGTGTCTAAATCTTAGGCTTATGCTATAGTAATTCTTGAAGCATAGGCTTTTGCTAGGTTTATTCTTGGTAAATGCTGAAAAATATAGTCTTATGCTAAGTTATTCTATGTTAGATCCTGGTAGGCGTATGCTAAGTTATTTTAGTTGTATAGGCGGAAGAATTAGAGTTTGTATTAGGTTTAGAACATCCTTTAATGAGCACGAAAATCTGATTTTTCATAGAAATATTTCTACAGTTTTTTTTCATTCGAATACTACTAAAATACCCATGAATATTGATTAAAATACGATCATTTATATAATACTACCTAAAAAAACACCAATTTTACCATGCACAAGTGGCTTATTAGAAATTAATACTGAATTTCATACGAATAATACAAAACTACAAGGGATTTATATAAAATACATGCAAAGGTTATGCTGACTACTACTAAAATACCCATGAATATTAATTAAAATAAGAGCATTTATATAAAACAACCTAAAAAAACACCAATTTTACCATGCACAAGTGGCTTATTAGAAACTAATACTGATTTTTCATAGAAATATTACTACAGTTTTTTTCATTCGAATACTACTAAAATACCCATGAATATTGATTAAAATACGAGCATTTATATAAAACAACCTAAAAAAACAACAATTTTTACCCTGCACAAGTGGCTTATTAGAAACTAATGCTGAACTTCATAGAAATATTACTACAGTTTTTTTTCATTCGATTATATAAAATACATGCAAAAGTTATAGCTGACTACTACTAAAATACCCATGAATATTGATTAAAATACGGGCATTTATATAATACTACCTAAAAAATCACCAATTTTACCATGCACAAGTGCCTTATTATAAACTAATGCTGAACTTCATACAAATAATACTAAACTACAAGGGATTTATATAAAATACATGCAAAAGTTATAGCTAACTACTACTAAAATACACATGAATATTGATTAAAATACTGGCATTTACATAATACTACGTAAAAAAACACCAATTTTACCCTGCACAGGTGGCTTATTAGAAACTAATACTGAATTTCATACGAATAGTACTAAACTACAAGAGATTTATATAAAATACATGCAAACGTTATTGCTGACTACTACAAAAATACCCATGAATATTGATTAAAATACGAGCATTTATATAAAACAACCTAAAAAAACACCAATTTTACCATGCACAAGTGGCTTATTATAAACTAATACTGAATTTCATACGAATAATACTAAACTACAAGGAATTTATAAAAAATTCATGCAAAGGTTATAGCTGAATACTGGCTAAAATACACATGAACTACCTTAAAAACACCAATTTTACCATGCACAAGTGGCTTATTAGAAATTAATACTGAACTTCATACGAATAATACTAAAGTACACATGAATATCGACTAAAATACAAACATTGTTATGATGCAAAGTGAAACATACCCTTTTTTATGAAGCAAAGTGAAACATACCCTTTTTTATGAAGCAAAAGTTGATTTGTATTAACTATGATGCTTCCACAATTCTATTTCATCTCGAAAGTCACTGCCGTACCTGATTTAAATCTCTGGTGAATCATCTGTCCATTTGTAACACGGGCACAAGTCCTTAATCCGGTATTTAAACTCACCGCACAGAGTACAAAAGTTTCGCTCGTCAAGAAGATGTCTTCGCTCTTTATGGGTCGACATACGGATAAGGTTTTTAGATTGAACTAAAACACAACGTCTGAAGTGCGCACAGTCACGAGATGTGCAGAAATAATTTAATTGGCCGCAGTCAGGCACGTCTTTTAAAGTCCCAGCACAATGAGGGCAATGTAGATGACCCGTACGTGGCATGGGGGCATACCCTAGTTTTTTGAGGTTTTCATGAACATTTTCGGCCATACCGAAAGAGATGTGGTCAGATGAGTGAAATATACCGGAATATTACTTATTATGCTAAAACTTTTACCGATCTTAACATTTCCGAGTAAAGTATACACGAATATGGCTAGACTGTCTCTTATGTTTTCTATTTAGCACACATTTTAAGGGACATTTTTACCAAAACAAGAATTACATATTACGTAAGGTGCATCGGAGGAAACACGTGATTTCTTACTAGCCTTGTCACCAACCTTTCTCTCCAGAGTTCGGAAGTGAAATGACTCTCTAAAGTTTACAAAATCCCCTTTTGGCCACCCAGGTGTATGTTATATGACATTAAGGGGGAGGAGGGGGTCGAACATGGTTCATAACAAAAGAATTTATCCCAATCTGTTTTTTTACTTATAGGTTAAACACGTTCAGACGTGTCGTAATGGCTTTTGGGGGGCGAGGTCGAACCAGTTGTATTGTTATCAATGGAATTTATTTTGTCCTTTCTTTAATTGGAACACCCACCAGGTTTTATGACAATACAAGGGGAGCGAGGGTAAACCTTTATCCCCATCTGTTTTTTTTTAATTGTAAGTAAACACGTTCAGACGTATCTTAAGGGCTTTGGGGGTGGGGGTCGTACCATTTGTATTGCTATGAATGGAATTTCTATTTAGAGTGATTTATTGCTTTGTTAATTGGTGGCCCATCCTACCACCAAACATTTAATTGATTCCAGGTGGTTGCCCTGAGGGCATTATCCGGACAAGTCTCAACAAGTTATGTTTTTGTAGCGTTAGCAGAGATACAACATATCATTAAACCGAAGCATTAACCTAATACGTACAATATTTATCAAAATTATCAACCTCGTAATCAAAAATTTGTGGAAAACATAAAACGGTATTGAAAGAATCATCATTCACAACGTATTTCGTGTTAGAAGTAAAAAACAACGGAAACGTTTTTGATCAACTACGTTACATTTTTTCGAAACCAAATTGAGCATTTAAAATTCCTAAAATCCCATAGGAATACATGGGAAAATGAATAGACCACCGAAACGAAATCAGTCGTTTAGCATACATTTTACCGACACGAAAAGCGTCATTTGAAAAACATTTCAAATTGTTAAAAACGTTTCGATAAATTTTAGCTAAATTTATCAAAATTACTCTATGTTTCACCAAAAAAACTTTTAATTTAGCACCGATTAAGAATTTAGGATACATTTCTTAACGGTATATTCTCCACCCAAGGGGGGGTAAGGAGATCAACAAAGATGTTAACGGCATGATTGTAAAAATAACTCACTCTGACACGCTGAAGGGTCCGTTACCATTAGGTGCGGAAGGTTGCTACGTTCTCCCCATCCCCATTGTATGTTTTGAGTTGTTATGGAGGCAAGTACACAAAGGTTGACAAGAATACGCCAGATCTTGGAAATCAACCCCCCTAAAAACTACTTATTGTACTATTTATTTTATTGATCTTAGGAATGCTGGAATTCCTTAATCTCTGGTTTCAGAGTTTGGACGAGATTGTTTGAAGAATGACGTAAAGAATAACTTAATCCTTTTGTTCAGAAATACTCTTTGTAATCTCTTTTGTATTTTTAAAAAATAAATGTGTCACCTTTTTAATATTGTTTTCTTTTATTTCATATATTAAGTAATGGAGGGGGGTAAAAGAGAGGGGTAGGAACTATTGGTGATAAATAAATCGAATATTTCTATCATCATATTCATTCATCATCATGAACTCGGAGCTGCAGAGATATCATACTTTTTACTCCTGGCAACAAAATGGAAACTATAAAAAAGCTTTAAGTAGAGCGGGGTTTTATTCGTTACATACCGATGATCTAGTACAGTGCTTCGAATGCAACGGCATTTTATTAGCCTGGAAACCCACCGATAATCCTTACGATGAACATTTGAAACATTTCCCTAAGTGCAACTTTATCAGAGGTAGGCACACAAAAAACATACCCTTTAGCATAGATGAAACAGAGACGTACACCAAGTCAATAAATAACAAAATCAAGACCGAGGAAAAAACACCTGAAAAACCCCAAGAAAACAAGGAAGAATTTTATCATACCTTTAAAGTTAAAACTACAGATCTCGAAAGATTAGTCTTGGAACTTTACGTTAGAAAACAACTAAACGCTTTGTATATCAAAGAAAAACTTAATGACTTACGTAAGATTTACAAATAATATTAAAATTTATCATCTTCCTTACGAAGATAGAAGAAATTACTATAGGTTAAATCAAATGCAATTTAAAATGAGAATTGAAAAAATATCCGTATTGTTAGAACCTATACTTTTAAAGAAAATAAATAACTTTTTACTTTATATCATAGTCTTTATAAATTTATTACTACAGAAGCATCCTTTGTTATAAGCTTACAAAACTATAAGCCTACACAATCAATCAAATATTGACAGGTTGAGGAAAAAAGAGGGAGTACGTAAAACCCGGTCCACGCCTTAACAGTGGCCGAGCATCTTGTTTCCCATGCATATTTATGGAATTACAGAAGATGTAAAATATTATTTTCGCTTTGGTCGGTGGCAAAACAAATGATTCCAAAAATATGTTGTTACACACAGATTGTGCACAGAACTAGGCATTATCTTCTATAAGTTCCGAATTGAAAAGAGGGGAGGGGTCGCAAGAGCTGAAGAAACTCACTATCGACCAAACATCAAAGGTAAACCTAATTTAAGAGTGGAACCTTGCGTTGACAAAGCATCCATTTACCGCCAAGGACGCTAAAATATGCCGCACAGAAACACACCACCAATTCAAATTTCCCACCAACAACATCACGTGACGTCATCAACCCCCCCCATCCCCCCCAACCCATTCCTATTTCTAATTTGGTCTATGAGAGTTCCACAAAGTGATTTATGGCCTTTTGGGGGTTTCACAACTAGCCGTTTATTTAAATATTATATTAAAAAACTCTTAAGGCATGACTCAAGCAAAAATATATTAGCACGGTAGAATGTCATTAAGAAAATACACTATTATAGGTACTATTTTAGACAAAACTTATATATAATGTAAGAAAACATCATAGAAAAGTTACACTGTAATATATTCCGACATGGATAATAACATTTAAATGAAAGGCTAGTTGTAAAACATGTAAGAAAAAAATCCTAGAAAAATACACTATAATATATCCTGACAATTTTAGACAAAATTTATATACAATTTAAGAAAACATCCTAGAAAGTTACACTGTAATATATTCCGACATGAATAATAACATTTAAATAAACGGCTAGTTGTGAAACCCCCAAAAGGCCATAAATCACTTTGTGGAACTCTCATAGACCAAATTAGAAATAGGAATGGGTTGGGGGGGTATGGGGGGGTTGATGACGTCACGTGATGTTGTTGGTGGGAAATTTGAATTGGTGGTGTGTTTCTGTGCGGCATATTTTAGCGTCCTTGGCGGTAAATGGATGCTTTGTCAACGCAAGGTTCCACTCTTAAATTAGGTTTACCTTTGATGTTTGGTCGATAGTGAGTTTCTTCAGCTCTTGCGACCCCTCCCCTCTTTTCAATTCGGAACTTATAGAAGATAATGCCTAGTTCTGTGCACAATCTGTGTGTAACAACATATTTTTGGAATCATTTGTTTTGCCACCGACCAAAGCGAAAATAATATTTTACATCTTCTGTAATTCCATAAATATGCATGGGAAACAAGATGCTCGGCCACTGTTAAGGCGTGGACCGGGTTTTACGTACTCCCTCTTTTTTCCTCAACCTGTCAATATTTGATTGATTGTGTAGGCTTATAGTTTTGTAAGCTTATAACAAAGGATGCTTCTGTAGTAATAAATTTATAAAGACTATGATATAAAGTAAAAAGTTATTTATTTTCTTTAAAAGTATAGGTTCTAACAATACGGATATTTTTTCAATTCTCATTTTAAATTGCATTTGATTTAACCTATAGTAATTTCTTCTATCTTCGTAAGGAAGATGATAAATTTTAATATTATTTGTAAATCTTACGTAAGTCATTAAGTTTTTCTTTGATATACAAAGCGTTTAGTTGTTTTCTAACGTAAAGTTCCAAGACTAATCTTTCGAGATCTGTAGTTTTAACTTTAAAGGTATGATAAAATTCTTCCTTGTTTTCTTGGGGTTTTTCAGGTGTTTTTTCCTCGGTCTTGATTTTGTTATTTATTGACTTGATGTACGTCTCTGTTTCATCTATGCTAAAGGGTATGTTTTTTGTGTGCCTACCTCTGATAAAGTTGCACTTAGGGAAATGTTTCAAATGTTCTTCGTAAGGATTATCGGTGGGTTTCCAGGCTAATAAAATGCCGTTGCATTCGAAGCACTGTACTAGATCATCGGTATGTAACGAATAAAACCCCGCTCTACTTAAAGCTTTTTTATAGTTTCCATCTTGTTGCCAGGAGTAAAAAGTATGATATCTCTGCAGCTCCGAGTTCATGATGATGAATGAATATGATGATAGAAATATTCGATTTATTTATCACCAATAGTTCCTACCCCTCTCTTTTACCCCCCTCCATTACTTAATATATGAAATAAAAGAAAACAATATTAAAAAGGTGACACATTTTTTTTTAAAAAATACAAAAGAGATTACAAAGAGTATTTCTGAACAAAAGGATTAAGTTATTCTTTACGTCATTCTTCAAACAATCTCGTCCAAACTCTGAAACCAGAGATTAAGGAATTCCAGCATTCCCAAGATCAATAAAATAAATAGTACAATAAGTAGTTTTTAGGGGGGTTGATTTCCAAGATCTGGCGTATTCTTGTCAACCTTTGTGTACTTGCCTCCATAACAACTCAAAACATACAATGGGGATGGGGAGAACGTAGCAACCTTCCGCACCTAATGGTAACGAACCCTTCAGCGTGTCAGAGTGAGTTATTTTTACAATCATGCCGTTAACATCTTTGTTGATCTCCTTACCCCCCCCCCTTGGGTGGAGAATATACCGTTAAGAAATGTATCCTAAATTCTTAATCGGTGCTAAATTAAAAGTTTTTTTGGTGAAACATAGAGTAATTTTGAAAAATTGAGCTAAAATTTATCGAAACGTTTTTAACAATTTGAAATGTTTTTCAAATGACGCTTTTCGTGTCGGTAAAATGTATGCTAAACGACTGATTTCGTTTCGGTGGTCTATTCATTTTCCCATGTATTCCTATGGGATTTTAGGAATTTTATATGCTCAATTTGGTTTCGAAAAAATGTAACGTAGTTGATCAAAAACGTTTCCGTTGTTTTTTACTTCTAACACGAAATGCGTTGTGAATGATGATTCTTTCAATACCGTTTTATGTTTTCCACAAATTTTTGATTACGAGGTTGATAATTTTGATAAATATTGTACGTATTAGGTTAATGCTTCGGTTTAATGATATGTTGTATCTCTGCTAACGCTACAAAAACATAACTTGTTGAGACTTGTCCGGATAATGCCCTCAGGGCAACCACCTGGAATCAATTAAATGTTTGGTGGTAGGATGGGCCACCAATTAACAAAGCAATAAATCACTCTAAATAGAAATTCCATTCATAGCAATACAAATGGTACGACCCCCACTCCCAAAGCCCTTAAGATACGTCTGAACGTGTTTACTTACAATTAAAAAAAAACAGATGGGGATAAAGGTTTACCCTCGCTCCCCTTGTATTGTCATAAAACCTGGTGGGTGTTCCAATTAAAGAAAGGACAAAATAAATTCCATTGATAACAATACAACTGGTTCGACCTCGCCCCCCAAAAGCCATTACGACACGTCTGAACGTGTTTACCTATAAGTAAAAAAAAACAGATTGGGATAAATTCTTTTGTTATGAACCATGTTCGACCCCCTCCTCCCCCTTAATGTCATATAACATACACCTGGGTGGCCAAAAGGGGATTTTGTAAACTTTAGAGAGTCATTTCACTTCCGAACTCTGGAGAGAAAGGTTGGTGACAAGGCTAGTAAGAAATCACGTGTTTCCTCCGATGCACCTTACGTAATATGTAATTCTTGTTTTGGTAAAAATGTCCCTTAAAATGTGTGCTAAATAGAAAACATAAGAGACAGTCTAGCCATATTCGTGTATACTTTACTCGGAAATGTTAAGATCGGTAAAAGTTTTAGCATAATAAGTAATATTCCGGTATATTTCACTCATCTGACCACATCTCTTTCGGTATGGCCGAAAATGTTCATGAAAACCTCAAAAAACTAGGGTATGCCCCCATGCCACGTACGGGTCATCTACATTGCCCTCATTGTGCTGGGACTTTAAAAAACGTGCCTGACTGCGGCCAATTAAATTATTTCTGCACATCTCGTGACTGTGCGCACTTCAGACGTTGTGTTTTAGTTCAATCTAAAAACCTTATCCGTATGTCGACCCATAAAGAGCGAAGACATCTTGACGAGCGAAACTTTTGTACTCTGTGCGGTGAGTTTAAATACCGGATTAAGGACTTGTGCTCGTGTTACAAATGGACAGATGATTCACCAGAGATTTAAATCAGGTACGGCAGTGACTTTCGAGATGAAATAGAATTGTGGAAGCATCATAGTTAATACAAATCAACTTTTGCTTCATAAAAAAGGGTATGTTTCACTTTGCTTCATAAAAAAGGGTATGTTTCACTTTGCATCATAACAATGTTTGTATTTTAGTCGATATTCATGTGTACTTTAGTATTATTCGTATGAAGTTCAGTATTAATTTCTAATAAGCCACTTGTGCATGGTAAAATTGGTGTTTTTAAGGTAGTTCATGTGTATTTTAGCCAGTATTCAGCTATAACCTTTGCATGAATTTTTTATAAATTCCTTGTAGTTTAGTATTATTCGTATGAAATTCAGTATTAGTTTCTAATAAGCCACTTGTGCATGGTAAAATTGGTGTTTTTTTAGGTTGTTTTATATAAATGCTCGTATTTTAATCAATATTCATGGGTATTTTTGTAGTAGTCAGCAATAACGTTTGCATGTATTTTATATAAATCTCTTGTAGTTTAGTATTATTCGTATGAAATTCAGTATTAGTTTCTAATAAGCCACCTGTGCAGGGTAAAATTGGTGTTTTTTTACGTAGTATTATATAAATGCCAGTATTTTAATCAATATTCATGTGTATTTTAGTAGTAGTTAGCTATAACTTTTGCATGTATTTTATATAAATCCCTTGTAGTTTAGTATTATTTGTATGAAGTTCAGCATTAGTTTATAATAAGGCACTTGTGCATGGTAAAATTGGTGATTTTTTAGGTAGTATTATATAAATGCCCGTATTTTAATCAATATTCATGGGTATTTTAGTAGTAGTCAGCTATAACTTTTGCATGTATTTTATATAATCGAATGAAAAAAAACTGTAGTAATATTTCTATGAAGTTCAGCATTAGTTTCTAATAAGCCACTTGTGCAGGGTAAAAATTGATGTTTTTTTAGGTTGTTTTATATAAATGCTCGTATTTTAATCAATATTCATGGGTATTTTAGTAGTATTCGAATGAAAAAAACTGTAGTAATATTTCTATGAAAAATCAGTATTAGTTTCTAATAAGCCACTTGTGCATGGTAAAATTGGTGTTTTTTTAGGTTGTTTTATATAAATGCTCTTATTTTAATTAATATTCATGGGTATTTTAGTAGTAGTCAGCATAACCTTTGCATGTATTTTATATAAATCCCTTGTAGTTTTGTATTATTCGTATGAAATTCAGTATTAATTTCTAATAAGCCACTTGTGCATGGTAAAATTGGTGTTTTTTTAGGTAGTATTATATAAATGATCGTATTTTAATCAATATTCATGGGTATTTTAGTAGTATTCGAATGAAAAAAAACTGTAGAAATATTTCTATGAAAAATCAGATTTTCGTGCTCATTAAAGGATGTTCTAAACCTAATACAAACTCTAATTCTTCCGCCTATACAACTAAAATAACTTAGCATACGCCTACCAGGATCTAACATAGAATAACTTAGCATAAGACTATATTTTTCAGCATTTACCAAGAATAAACCTAGCAAAAGCCTATGCTTCAAGAATTACTATAGCATAAGCCTAAGATTTAGACACGTGACGTCATTAAAATGCGTCTGGTCGTGTTTACCTATAAATAAAAAGCCGATGGGGATAAATTCCATTCGTTACGCTTTAGCCACGCCCCCTTTTAAGGTCCTAAACCACCTTGTATGTAGCCAATAAAGGACAATAAAAAAAAGACAAGCATCAGTCAATATACCCTCAGTTTAATATCAACCCGTACTCTGAAGAAAACTGCGCAAATGCACTCGTTAGACTATGGGCATGAATGTTATGCCGTTTTCGGGGTGATACGAGCCAAGTCTAGTTTTGACAAAAAAAAGGAACCATTGTTAGCATCTCGGAAGACGTTTTGAAGGAATTTATGGAGGAGTGGACGGGGATCTCTTCAGCGTTGGAAACTGGCGACTTGGGTAATTATCGTTACTTAAACTTGAAAATAAAAGTAACCGTTATGGAGGGGAATATAGTATTCAACGAGGGTAGCGTCCTCACTCTAACAAAGGCCGAGACAGGGAAACTGAACGAAAAATTTAGTTTTATGAAATTTCACTACAACCTTTTGAATGATCAAGTTATAAAATGCATGTACGAAGCTATTGTAAAACGCCTAGGATCTACCATAGAATAACCTAGCATAAGAGTATATTTTTGCAGCATTTACCAAAGAATCTAATACAGCATAAGCCTGCCAGGATCTACCATATAATAAGTCTATCTTTTTCATGATCTAATATAGCATAAGCTTATCTTTCACGATTACCATAGAATAAGCCTATCTTTCACGATTACCATAGAATAAGCCTATCATAAACCTATATTTCAAGATCTATAATTGCATAAACCACCCAGGATCTAACATAGAATAAGCCTAGCATAAGCCTATCTTTCAAGATATTCCATAGAATAACCTAGCATAAGCCTATCTTTCAGGATCTACAATAGCATAAGCCTATCTTTCACGATTACCATAGAATAAGCCTATCATAAACCTATATTTCAAGATCTATAATAAGCCTTTTCGACGGTAGAGAGGGGGAAAAAGGGGGACGAACTGATTCTGCGCTAAGCAAGTTTTGTATCAAATTCTGCTATATAAAAATTTTCGCTGTGCTTTTTTCCATAGAAGCGTTACGCGATTGGATTTAACGACTAATTTAAAATGGTTGTGTGTTGTGTAGTGGGTTGTAAAAGTAAAATTAAGACGCCTCATATTAAGTTCCACCGTTTTCCAAAAAAAGGAAGTATATTTGGTCAAAAATAGTTAATCGCAAGGATTTTAAACCGAACGAAGGTACACGAATATGCGGAGCTCATTTTGTATCAGGCTACCCTGGTTGGGATCCTAGCGACGTCGACTGGGTGCCCACTTTAAATCTGCCAACAAACCGTAAACCCTTATCGCAATTGAAAGTTTTCGCGAATCAAGAAAGGAAAAATCGTTTAGATGAAAGAGTTAAGAAAAAGGTATGATTACAGTTTCTCGTATAAAAATGAAATAGACAAAGGTTTAAGGGTAGCGACAAAAGCTAAGCCTTTGTCTGATGAAAACAAACTGAATCCTGAATCATGAATCATGATTCTACATTCAGACTTAGTGAGATATTAAAAGATTCAATATTTCCGCAGGAAGTAGAATATGGTGGTTTTATTAAAGAACTTGTTCACGATAAAAGGTTGAAAACCTCCCTAAGATTTCACGATTATATGTCAACTGAAATTAGCATGGAACACGACCAGAATGGTCATATGGTGGAAAGGCCGCTAACACAACCTTCCTTAACAGAGAATTTCCCTATCATATATGTGAATGATGACATGCACACCGTAAAACAAGGAGGAGTTGTAGTAGAACCTATAGGTAATGTTGAATTTCTTGTTTCTTTTTGTAGACTTTATGTATTAATACGTATGTATATAGAAGTAGGCCTTGAGGAAAAAAAGTTGATATCGACTGCCTCACAGACTGATTATATCGACTTAGAGGTGGAAAATAGGAACTTAAAGAATGAAATAAAGACGTTGAAGGCAACTATTAAAAAGATGACCTGGGGAGCAGAAAAAATTGCGGATAGTGACGAAATGACGAGATTTTACACTGGTTTACCAACATTTGCTATTTTCCTGTGGCTGTTTAAGTAAATTGCCTTACTTCTATTCAAGATGTAACAGAATTCTAATTGCAATAATTATGCTTTAAAGTTATCTGAAACCGAAAGCTGAAAAGATGTCATACTGGAGAGGATCGAAGTGTGAAAATGAAGTACCACCAACTCGGAAAAGAAACTTCAAAATTTCATTGATTGACCAGTTTTTTGCCGTAATGGTTAGGCTAAAAGTTGGGCTGTTTTCGCAAGATATTGCTGACCGCTTCAACATTTCCATATCTACATTTTCGGATATGTTTGCTACTTGGATCACTTTAATGGACTTGGAATTGGCGCAACTATTTCCATTTCCTACTAAAAGCCTAGTTGAAAAATACATGCCCGAATGCTTTAAAAAGTATCCCAACACAAGAATTATCATAGACTGTACAGAAATATTTGTAGAAAAATCATCATCCTTCACTACACAAAGCCTTACATTTTCAAACTATAAAAACCATAACACTAGCAAATTCCTTGTTGGGATAACTCCAGGAGGTGTTATATCATTCGTGTCAGAAGCGTGGGGTGGAAGAGTTTCCGACAAAGTTATAACCAAAGAGTCAGGTATAATCTTGTTGCTAGAGCCAGGTGATAATGTTATGGCCGATAAGGGGTTCTTGATCGAAGATATGCTAAAGGATGTAGATTGTGGTCTAAATCTGCCTCCCTTTCTTACAAAACGAGCTCAGTTTACGGAGAAAGAAATACTGGAAACAAGAAGAATCGCGGAAGTGCGAATAAACGTTGAGAGGGCAATCGGAAGAGTGAAAACCTTTCACATATTCGATGGAATTATGCCTATAACAATGACTAGACAAGTAAGCAGGATGTTTGCGGTTTGTTGCTACATCACAAATATATACGAGCCATTAACCTAAGAATAATTATCCTTTGAAATATCATTCTACAAAATTTCACTTTTATTCAAATATTAAAGCACGGCTTTATCACAGTTTATAATTAAGCAAAAATGGCACAATATATTTTTTAAAGAAATTAATTAACTTTGGTAATAAAGAATTTTCCCAAAATTCTGTGTCGAAGCGTATTCTTTCACAAAAGATATTATCGTTTGTTGCTTCTGTGTATATCACAAAGTCCGCCCATTTCAGTTTTTTCACTCCCATTTCTCCAAGAACTTGGAAGTAGTAGTTAGATTTTCTGTCTAGCTGGATTTTTCCATCAATGTCTTTCAGACAAAACTCGGGAAAACAGTTCACTATTTCAGTGATTGGCATTTTGGTTATATTCGTTCATTTCACCGAACACGGACATTTTATTTCTAATACACCCTTTGAATCTTCAGAAGGGTCAATAATGACGCCATCGCCGCTAGCTCCAAGAAACGAATACTCTTCCATTAAAGTTAAACCACTTTCTTCAACAATCAAGTTGAAAGTGTCTTCGTAACATTTACGAGCGACTGGCTCAAGCATACGTCCCCTCAATATTGGATATGGAAGTTTAGCATAACTATAATAAAACATTTATTAGCTTTATATCCAGGTCAGTGTAAAGAAAATGTTAATAAACTTACCGATCTAGTTTTGAGGAGTTTATAATGGAATCGACTAGGCTAGTAAGAAACTTCTTTTCTTTGCAATGGAATATCTGGCCAAACAATGAACTTGTGAGCCTTCCTATCCTTAAACTCTTCCAGAGGCTGCTTGAGGACTGACTAGTTGTTATAGTGTGAATGTAATTCACTAGCTCTTTGTTGACAATCTGTTTTTTTGCAAAATCTTCTACTATGCTCGCCTTCAAGTTTGTCTCATATGTGGCAGCTAAATCAATTAAAAAGCTAACATGAATAATTTGTAATTGTAACGCAAATTTTGTTCAGACTCTTACATGGGGTAAAGATTAGTTCTTTAATTTTCTCTTCAAAATCTACACCATTTGCATTTGTAGATTTTTCAGTTTGTACTTCATCGGGAAGCTCCGTTGTTGTAATTTCTACCTCAATGTTTGGTTCTGGAGGACTAACATAATTTTCTGGCTCATTGTCTAAATCCCAAAAATGTGCTGCACCAGACTGTGGGTAAATGTTTAAAAGGTCACGAATAGCTGATATGCATCTTTTCTTAATCATTTCTCGATCATCTGGGTGTCGTGGATCAAATTTTGCGAATCGAGATTCTTCAGCATCCAGTTGATCTCCAATTAACTTCCTTCCTGAATGTAGCTTGGGTTTTTCAAAGCTCATCTCTCTCATCCGCTTTGGCGTAACCACTTTGGTTTTTGGTCCATTCCAGGCACAGAGTTTTGACGTGCAGGAAACCGCAAACTCTTCATCCTTCAAAGTGGAGTATTTCTCTAAAAACAGAAGTAGCGCCCCCACATGGCTACATCCACCAGATAATCTACAGTAACATGTCATAATTTAAGTATTGCACATTATAGAAACTGTGCAATAGATAATTAATTTACCCAACAACACATTCACATGCGCCTCCGCAAATGGTACCATCCACAGAGTCGATACAAGCAACAACTCTATAACTATCTAGCCGCATTGAAGGGTAACATCTTGATTTGATGTACAAGAACTGGCTTTCAACCTTATAGGGACATAAAAGGATATATATATTCAAATAATCTAAAGTTTTACATGTTTATCACTCTAACCAAGCAGTATTCTATGCCACCAGTAATATCATTGGCATCAATGTGGGCTACAGCTCTATTAAAACCCCTGATGTTTCTGTTGCAACAATTGTCAATATCACTTCTTCTTTGGACTAGGTAATCAAAAATTTCAATTGCAGTAATACTAGGAATAACGGAAGGATGAGGGTTTTTTATCCAGTGGAAAATGTAATCTGGTTGCGGGGCATCACAGCCACATTTCTCTGAAATAATTTGATGAATAATTACAATATCAAACTATTATGAATCATAGAATTCAGCATACCTTGAAAATATTTATGCACTCTTGTATTAAATTTAAGCTCTGCCTTTTTTTAGCTTTAGGATTAGGAGTAGACGTGGTAAATGTCTCTGGCCTACTCCTTTGATTTTCACTCCCAGTTGTATCCAAATCCAACACGGCTTCATGACTAAGGCTTAAGTTATTTTCCTGATTTTCAACCGCATTATCACTTACAGCTTGGTAGAAATCACAAATATTGTTTATATAGTCTAGCTTCCTCCATTTAGACTTGAATTTGATATTTAAATTATCACATAATGCTTTCAATTTCTTGATATTGAACTTTTCTAAACTCTTCCTCCGGTTAGAGCCTTCCATTTTTCTTTACAATCGTCTGCTTTTGCTACAAAGGTATAACTGAGCATGCTCAGTACTTTGGTCGAAAAGACTTATTGCATAAACCACCCAGGATCTAACATAGAATAAGCCTAGCATAAGCCTATCTTTCAAGATATTCCATAGAATAACCTAGCATAAGCCTATCTTTCAGGATCTACAATAGCATAAGCCTACTATAGCATAAGCCTATCCCTACAGGTACCAGCCACGTGACGTCATCAAAAATTAGCCGTGACGTCATCAAGAAAACCACCACCAGGTGGCGCAACAATGAACAACATGTACCACCAAGGACGCTAAAATATGCCCCCAAAACAACCACAAACAAGGACGCTAAAATATGCCCCAAAACATCCACAACCAAGGACGCAACAATTCAAATTTCCCGCCAAAACCATCACGTGACGTCATCAATTCCCCCCCTCTCCTCCCTCAACACCATCACGTGACGTCATGAATCCCCCCACATCCCCCCCAACCCCAGGGGTGTCGGTATAAACCAAAAAATTTTACCCCCCCCCCTGAAAGGGGGGGAAGGAAGGGGGGTAAAATTTTTGGGTTTATAACGACACCCTTACTCTCTGATATATATTCGTGTCTGCTTCGTAAATGGTAATCCCTCGGAGAAAATCTTGACATTGAGGGTTATTCCCGCTTTTTCAAGCAAATTCATTGGATAATTTCGAGGTCTAGGTAATACGCCATCCCATCATCCAGGAACAGGAAACGCGAGGTGCTGCTGCATGGACTCGCTAAAATATTGTCGGAGTTTAAGCATTGTTGATAAGTTATTGTGGTAAGTTAAAGGGTTAGTAGCTAGCGTAAAAGTCGATCATTACGGCGTTGCCACGGCCTGTCTTTTAGTTAATGTTTCCCACCAGAAGGCGACATAGTATTGTCGTCATTCTGGCAAACCGCAGGCTGGGAAATAAGCCTCTTAAAATGCTTAGAGTCCATGCACTTTAATTACAAACTGGACTTTGTTCACTTAAAAGGGTTCACAAGTAGACTTAAGGCCAGTAAACCCAAAAGCATTTAATTTTTAAACTGGCCCAGCTAATTTTTAAAGTGGACATTTTATAATTCTCAGCCTGGTCAAACGGCCAATTTGTTTCCGATTTTGCAATATTTTCCATTTTTAAATGGTTAAGCTTTGAACTTTTAAATTGATTAATTAAGTGGCCACAAGGCCAGTAGACTACAAAACATTTAATTTTTTAAACTGGCCCAGCTAAGAACATTTTCTCAGCCTGGTCAAGCCGCCAATTTCTTTTCGTTTTTGCTATATTTTCGATTTTGAAATAACAATTTTAACTAATTTATTAGGCTCAATTTTGATAATTTTTTACAATAAAATTCAAAACTACCAAAACCTTAAAGCGACTATCCCTTTAAATAACTATACCCCCTTTTAAAATGACATTAATATTCCACTGCTGAAAGCCGCCTGAGATATGTCAAGTTTTTAACCTTGATATTGTCAAATGGGTTAGAAAAATTTAGATGGGAAATGTTGGGTTCAACCGGTTACGGGGATGTAATGTAGAAGGGTAAAATTCAGTTTCCGGTTAAATTTACCTACCTCAATCGGTTTATTTTGTGTGTGATTTCAATCCGATGGCAGTACCAAATACCATTGATTGAAAGATATTGAATAAAGTATACACATTTCCCTAGGAGTGTCTTGGAATTTCCGTTTCAACAGCAGCTGATTGCTTATTTACGTTTTTCTGTCTGAAATAATGTAGTGGAAGAGTGCTGCTGTGAAAATTCTTTGAATTAGTAAAAAAGAAACACATTTTAACCCCATAAAATGATAAACCCCATAAACTCCAAAAAATCGTGCGTAGACTCCGGTCGACTCCAAATTTGAAAAAAAAATAACAATCCAGTGTAAAAGTATGATCTTGAATTAACGGATCTTTTAACCCAATTTAATGAGTTAACTATAGTCCAGTAAATCAGTTTGGTCATGTGAATTCAAGTTGTTGAGCTGAATCTTCACCAAACAGTTGGCAAGAAAGACTTTTATATATCAGACAATACAATCTTTCGACTCAATTTAAACGTAAAAGGATTTTTTTGGAATTAACTCGAGTTTAGTAAGTTGACAAGTTTGCATAGTGAGGTAAATATCCACCAAACCGTTGGCAATAAGAAATATCACTTAGTGAATTTGAATGTAAGTTGGGTGAGCCGAATCTCCAACAAAAACGGTTGATGAGAATACATTTTTAGCTCTTCTGTTTGAAACTAGAAGTTGAATCGCCTGAATTAAGCCAAGAAGCGATATCTAGTTTACTAGGGAGAAGGTATAAATTCGCCACATTTCAAGCTTTATCTCCAGTCCAAACGTAGATCCGGAGTTAATCCCCGCCTCTAAATTACAACCAGCATCTCATTGGTTCTTGAAAACTCACGTCAGCGCGACGCAAATGACGACGAAAATTACGTATTTTCCGACTAGGGAGAGTCGAAATAGTCCGGCCTCCTTTTACGTCCCCCCTTGTATTTTGAAAAGGGGACTGGGACTGGGACTATGGCGCGCGAATACTTAGGAATCTTACACCTTCTCCCTTATAAACTAGATATCCCTTTGGGATTATGTTTAATCCTTTTCACCATCGATAACCATACGTGACTGACCCCTAGCTACCTTGCCCTGCATTTCCATTTGTTACATTTTTTACGAATCAATTTGGATCCGCTTTCAAAAATAATAATTGCAAAATATTGCATTTCGACCTTTCCGAAACGTTTGAAAACTGTTTCAACGTGTCTATTGTAAACGCGGCTTCTGTAACTTCAACCTTTCCCAAATCGAACTAAATTCCCAATCGTAAATAACTTTATTTTAAAATTACACTTAAGTAAATAAGCGTCCATTGGTTGCAAACCACTTTATAAACCTTTACACGAAACAGTTTTAACAAACCAATACGGAATTATCCATAAATGAAATAAATCTCCCTACATATCCAAGCCCATGCAGAGTAAACTGGTTAGCTCTCTGTCTTAATCTTAATGGTACGTGAGTGGAATTGAAAATGCGGGGGTAGTAAGTAGTAAGACTTGCACCAGTGCACTCGAGCTTCTTTCACGAGAAAAAAAAAGAAGAAAAGTTCTCTTATTTCTTCAGTTTGGTCTACTAGGTGAGGAAATATCAAACCCGCGAAATCACCTCCTCCAATGTTCTACATCTCACCCTTAAACTTCCAAATAAAAGAAGTTAAACTTATATACGATTCCGTCAAGTATTTAAGACGTTTGAAGCTGCGACGAACTTATTTTGCTAACCACGAATTTTTGGTTTCTTTTTCGTGCTGGTATATCGAAACCTATACTTACATCGGTTGGCGCTGTTTTTGGTGGAACTGATGGTTGCTTGAAGAATATTATTTAGAGGGTTCGGTGGTTCGGCCTCGGAGACTTTTCGCGATATCATGTGACTCCAACCAACACTGGTTGGTTACTTGGTGGTTGCTGTAGAGTAGGCCCGTATCTGTAGATGTACCATTTTCTTTGTACTTTTTTCTTTCTTTTTTTATAGCAAACCCTTAATTCGGGCCACGAATACCGACTATATCTTTAAACATGAAGCCCCCCAACCTCCCCATCCCTCTGATTTTTGGCGGGAAAGAAATGTGTTCACGTGCATGGTGGATTTGTCAAAAATGTCTTTGCCATGCAATGCAATGCGCAGTTTTAGCTTTTTTTAATTTTAACCGAGTTTTATTCCCAAACCAATTTCAATGGTGGGTAGATTTGTTTTCCACACGTTTCCCGCTAACATAGAGAAAATATGGTATGGTATGGTCATCACATAACCGGGCTGCCAGACTTTAAATGGTATTGTCAATATAAAACCGACCGATCTTTGTCAGGCTGGGTGTACTGAACGCAATGTACTATTTCAATACTAAGTTTCATTTGTAAAGTCAGTAGATTTGTTTCCACACATCTCCCGCTAAAATATAGAAACTATAGCTTCCATACAACCGGGTTGCCAGATTTATATTGTACAAAACCGATTTATTTATGTGATAAAAAAAAATTTCATGGCTTTCAGGCTAAGAGTTTTTGAAAAAAAATCAAAAAAACTACAAACTAGTGAAAGGTTTTTGTTTTAGTTTAGTTTGTGTACTTTAGGAATATATAGGCTGTTCTTTGGGCGATTTTGAGTCGAAAATGTTCTATGACATTTTGCAGTCCAAGCATGCACTATTTTCAAGTCGAAATTAGAGTATTTTACCGATGACCCCTTAAATTTAAC
This sequence comes from Phalangium opilio, assembly GCF_054372755.1. Lineage (NCBI taxonomy): Eukaryota > Metazoa > Arthropoda > Arachnida > Opiliones > Phalangiidae > Phalangium > Phalangium opilio. Next base: position 266,674 of record NW_028324173.1, read on the forward strand.
TAAGAAACTGATAAAGATAATGCTAATTTAATTAAAAAAATTGGGATATATTCACGAAATGATTGTTTAACATATCCGTGTTGTACGTTGGTTTTGCCATGCCATTAAACGACTTGACTGACAACGGTGATATCAGTGGAGATTTCCACATAAATTAACAGAGATCTTTCATGTTAAATTATTAAGATACATTTATTTAAATATGATATGAAATTCGGTTATTATCCGTTATGTACACCACCAAGGTCTTTCCCACTAAACAAAGTATTAAAACACTAAGCTTTATAAATATGTATACATTTCTGGGTAAGTCGCGGTGTTGAACAATATTTGGGTAGCGCGTGTAAGTAGGGCCGGGGGTATTATTTTCCGGTGTGGCGCTGAGGTCGCGTCGTCGTCATCGCTTGTTGGGTGAAAAGAGGGAAATCTGACGCGAGGCGGCGGCGGCGGCAACAGTTGTATAGTTGTTGCGAACAAAGTCAATTACATCGCCGCGTATTAACGACGAGTCATTAAGAAAAGCGAGCGCGTTAATCAAATCCAATTAGCGGCCTTTTTTCGCTTAATTAGCGATTCTTACTCTCAAACCCCTTCGCTCACTGACGACACGCCCCTACATTTTGATACCAGGGGCAAACTACCGGTATACATCATGCCGAGGGGTCCGACGTATCTCTGACGAATTCGCGAAATGTTTGACCGAAATCACGAAATCTCTTGCGAATTCGAGAAATCTTTGCCGAAATCTTTGACCAAATCTCTTGCAAAATAATGACATTTTTAGCGAAATCTCTCGCGAAATAATGACATTTTTAGCGAAATCTCTCGCGAAATTATGACATTTTTAGCGAAATCTCTTGCGAAATAGTGTCAATTTAGCGAAATCTCTTGCGAAATAATGACAATTTGGCGAAACCTTTCGCAAATTAACGAATTTGCCCATTTTTTGAGATGAAATCATAAATCGAAATCGCGAGAATAAAGAGGAATTCACAAAATATTAATGAAATAAATATTTAATCACGAAATCTCTGGCGATATAACGAAATCCGAAATCGAAATCTCGAAAATATGGAGTAATTAACAAAATCTTAATGAATATTTCGAAAATTGCGAAATGAAAGAGCAATTCGCGAAATCTTCACAAAAGCCTGTTTCACTTTGTTGGGATTGTCGTTCCCCTCGCATGATGCTACCATCATGAAGGGCGAAGGAAAGGGTTGATATTTTGGGTTCATCCCATCAAATGATTCTACACAAGTTACATTGTATGTATTCATCCGCCGTAAAATAAAACTCAATGCAATTGCATCGTGACTATGGCATATTCACCCATTTTTACTGGGACTACTTACCTCTTCTATCCGTGAATGCTTTACGTAACCATACGCCGGTAGTTTTCTCTTCGTTGCAAAATCAGGCTTGTATTTAGTTCTTTCCCCGTTTTCGTGTTTTCCTAACTCTTAAACATTGTCAGAGGTTAGCGCTACGGAAGGCTAAAGTGAACTTTGCAACTACCTTCTCTTAGATTCAGGTAACTTTGTAAAGATCGCGCGAAGGGAAAGGGTTAAAAGCCTCCTTGTTCAGTTGGTATCGGAGGAGACCATTCAGCCGTTTCCGCGAAATCGCGACGGCAATTCCTATATTTGATGCTACGCTAACTTAACACTAATGTAACCGTGTCAAGTGTGTAGGAATTTTTGCCGCTATCTTTTTGCACCTTCCGTCCAACGTCTTAAGCCTTTAACATAGCTCGACATCCTTATCAGCCCCCAAAATTCTTGCAGGCTTTTTTTTCTAACGTTAAGTTGCTGTTTTTTTATTTTTTGGCCCAACTGGCTAAAATTTTGATTGGGGAAGAAATTACACGTGAATCGTCAGCCTCTTAAAATTTCACGTAAAAAGGGATCAAGCTTTATTTGGCCTTACTAGTTTTTCCTGGCGAAGAGGGTAACTTGCCTTCTAGATTTGTTTTTAAAGCACAGATTATCGTCTGCAATTAAAACTGAAGGTTTAAGCGAATATGCGTAATTTGCCTATGAAACCAATTTCAGAATACCGAGGCCTAAAGCCCGGTTTTCACTGAACTAAAATTGCGCGATATTAACTTTTTGCCGCGGAAATTTTGTAGGAAAAAAGGTTTTATTGCTTGATTTCCGCATTTTTCCGCTTGTTCTATTTCTATTTTCCGCTGACAATTCTTTTCACAAGGGTACCCGACCAATCAGAAGACTGTTAAGAACTAACGTCACTATAGAGAGAGGACCTTCTTGGTACATTCAATTGCACGAGGGTCACGAGGCTTAATCAACATTAAATTAACGAGCTAGATTAAAGAATAGGATAGGATTTTTTTTAGCAAAGGTTTACGGGAAAAGGCTTTTCAAACGGAAAATAAATTGCCCAATTTTCGACCAGTGGCAACAGGGCTTAACTGTTTTTTGTTTTGATGGGGTCAAATGGGGTATAACGTTTTTTGCATCGTGGTCACTGTTTTGACAAAATTACACTGAACTATAATACATTACCTGAATAAGTGGTTAAAATTTGAAAGAAAAATACATTTTAGTTAAATTTATAAAAATAAAGTTGATTCCCTAATTTTTTTCACATCTTTCGCGAAGACAAATTCTTAATTATCCCATAGAAATAACACGAGGAAATATTTTCTGTTAAGTCGTAACTAAATATATATACGTTTGTTTTTCCCATACTGTGACAAATAGAAACAGAATGAAAAGCTGAGGTCCTCACAATCCTTAATTTTCTGTTGATATTTAGTTAAAAAATTTAATTCATTTAAGCAAAAGTAAATAGATATCAATAATAATCTATTATTTTAATAATTCATTAATTTATTTGTTTAATAATTTGAATTTATAATCTATTTACTTTTGATTTAAGCTATTTAATATTCTAGAAAAAAAAAATTATTTCTTGCTATTCAAAAATTTTAATATAAATTCGAAACTAAACAACATTTTAAAGTTTTAGTCAAATCGTATTTTATATTAAATTGTAATTTGGTCATTAAGGTCCAGAAATGACAACATTTGTGCGGTAAAAAGCTTAAAAGGATGAGAAATTCTTCTTTGACACGACATAGCGCGTTTATAAAACTGTTATTCCGTTTTTTTTGTTTTTTTTTATTTTATTGTTATTATGACGATGGTTCTCTTCTTTATTCGTATTGGCATTTCTTTTTAAGAACGGCTTGTCTGCCAACACCGAAATCTTTTTTATTTTCTTACGGAGCAACGAAAAAGCCAAGTCTGGACTCGAACCATTAAGTTTCTCCTTCGTAGCGAATGAAAAAATAAAACCCCTACAAGCGGAAGCTTCTCCATAGTCTCAGAGGGAAAGGATACTATATAGTGTCTTCTTTTTCTGGATCCGTACCAAATGTGGACGGACCACTTTAAAACGTAATGCACGGTACAAAAAAGAAGACCCTGCGATGAATTAGAATTTCTTTACTCATTCAAAAACTATCTGGTACACTACAAAAATTCAAATAGAATCATTTATTCTGTGTCAAGTAGAGTTCTATTCTTGTTATCTTTCATATATTTAACATAACTATCTTGGAAGCAAAGGATAAATGATTGTATCTACAAATTCATCATGTTCATATATATTTGAAGGAAAAGGTCACGTAACTTAATATTATACCTTAAAAGAAATGCCTTTTTCTAAATGCACTAGGAAAAATTAGCAAAATAATTAGCATTTAATTATTCTTATAAACGAGGACTACTGTGCCGTCCGCCATTTGTTTTGTGGCGTCTGCTAAATCGACGCACTTACCCATAAGGGATTGGTTGAATTCTCACAGGCTGAAAGAGGTCAGAGGTTCTGGCTAGCAGACGCCACTATGCCAATGGCAGATGGCGCAGTAGTCCTCATTTTTAAGACAAATTAAATGCTAATTATTTTGTAATAAGAGATCATTTATTTAGTTTTTAATATACAATTTTCCTTTTATATTTAGGAAGAAAGTACAATGTTTTGTTAGCTGACCTTTCCCCTTAAATTAGTAAAAATACGCTATAGCAGACGACGCGTGTCATATTTTCGTTCATTTCCGCAATATAGATGTCGCAATGAGTCTGGGAAATATGAATATTTTTTAAACTATAGACCTTGACACCAGTGACGACCCAGTTAGTTTCCAAAACAATAAACTGGTCTCATAATTTTCCTACAGATTTGCACCTAATTAATTAACTGGTCCCGATTTCCAGTAACGCCCACTTCTTGAATTTAAAAACTGGTCCAAGCATTTAATAAACTGGTCCAAGACCGCTATTTAACAGACAGGCTCGCAACGGTATTATTGCAATTTGCAAAACTCACAAATGACTGAGCTGAACTAAACGTACACAATTGTTTTGGTTTAAAGGTACATAAAGAGGTTTCAAATCTCTGGGTGTCGTTCCCACCCGCTATATAGGTAATTCCATTTATTGATTTAGGTTTTTTTTTATACCGTCATCCACCGCGCGCCAACACCACTTGATGGGATGAGGAAGGAGTGGGGGGATGCCTTCTTTGGGGCACACGCGGTCACCCTATATATTTTCCGAAATGGCGTCCTACCGGGTATGGTCCCTGGCTTTTAGACAGCGGCGGCTAGCGGCGGCTTACCCATTCTGCCAAGTGCTGGCAGAGGAAGCTCTAAAAAAGAACTTGGCAAGGTTGGCCCTTTTTTGCCACCCCCATGACACCCCCAACTGGAAGAACGTGGCTCGTTGATTGCTTAATCGATATTGCAGCTGTGTATAGGGAAATAGCGTAAAAGTGCCACAGGGGGATGGGGGTCTTAAACCCCCCCCCCACCATTTTTTTCATAGTAGCTTTTTCTTGGCTGGTCCTCTCTGGAGAGGAAAGAGCGGGAAAAAAGGGGCTTTAGACTTTCCCGCAAAGCTCCCGTGTATGGCGCGACAGAAAAACCTTTCGTCGTACTGAATTCCTTCGTACGACTTTGAAAATACATTTGAAAAAAGTACTTCGGGTTCCGTATTTGACCTTTAAACTTACGTGAGGAACTGCCTTTCAATTTAATGTATTTTCAAAGTGAGATGAACTCTATACACTAAAGTCCGCGCTGTCTTTTTCGGTTCAAATCCTACGTGGATTTTTTTATTTTTTTATTCAAAAACCAAGCGGAATATGCGATATGGTTCAATGAATGAACTGTATTTAAAATCCATTTTAGAATGAAGGAAGTTAGAATTGAAATTAATTTAATGTTTGTTTATTTCTTGAAATTGAAAATTACACTAAATTTAGACAAACATTTAATCGGAGTTTAATTTTAGTTGTATCGTTGTAACGTCGCATAATTAGAGATGTGAAATTAATTACGGTAATTTCATTCAATTTTCAAGTAAATTACGAATTAAAATTCTGCAAAAAAAATGTAATTTAATTACCTTAATAATTGTATTACCTAAAGTTACAAAAATACTGAAATCAGTTATTGGTATTTCCACCATTGTGAGCGAAAGGAGATGATCCATTTTTTGTCAGCATCCTTCTGACTGCCACGTAACACAGATAATAACTTCAATATTAATCATCAGGTCCCGCTTAGCCAATCGCGCGTCTTCTCCCACATGCCCCTCAATCCGCCATTTTGAGGGAAAAGAGGGCAGTAATTCCTAAGCTAACTGCTTCCGTTTTTCCAGGGCTGATAGACCATTTAGATTTAACTAAGAGGGAAGACACGGGGGTAACACGCTGCCCTTTGATTTCGCTTTTTGGCGCCTGCGCTGTAGTAATTTTGTATCGTGAGAGTGCGCAGAGCGGCACAGAGACGGCAATACACCCTTTCGATGGGAAAAGGGGGGTAGGCAACCCTTAGTATCGGGAGATACAAGGGGGTTGCTCCAGTGCCGTGTTTGCGCACTCTCAGATCCAAAACGCCCACAGCGCAGGCGCTAAAAAGCGAGATGGAAGGCTGCGTTTTACCCCCGCGCCTTTCCCTCTTAGACTCGTCGAAAGGGTGTATTTATAAGCCCCGACACTGAGGGTTGCGTACCCCCTTTTTTACATTGAAAAGGTCTATTTCGAGACAATGTAAAGACTGGTCTACGGTTTATATCAGCTTCAAAAGCATTGAAGTGTCCGACACTTCGATTCTTAGGCTCTTTTCCGACACACAACATTAAGAAAAGTAAAAAAACTCCTTAAAGGGTAAAAAGAATTTCAGGAAGAATTCTGAAGAGATGGTTTCTTTTTTTCCAAGACTATCTTCTTTTTTGGTGCGAGTGTTATAATATTAGAGAGAGCTGGTCGTAAGCCGCTAGCGATTTGTCCTAGACTCAAATTGGATCTAAATCCATACATTCCCCCTATTTGTTCATTCAGGACTTGGTTTTTTTCGTCAAAAACCCTTTACCGATTCAAAAAGAAGCTATAGCGACTTATAAATAGTGAATCAAATAGAAATAAGCATAAATAAAGCAGATATATTATGCGGGAACACTTTGCCCGAGTTTTTTTACAAACATAGTGGGTCCAGATTATTTTATTAAAGGGATTGTTTCACGCATGAAGTGGTGAAAAATTGTTTATAGGTTTTTCACGGTTTTCTCAAAACATTTAGGATTTTTTTACAAATTTTTTAACTTAGCTGTTACTAACCCTTTTAATTGCGAAGTTTAATGCAAAATTTACTGGACTAGCTGCTAAATATGTTGTCTGCAATAAGTTAACTGTAAAATAGAATCAACCAAATTGAGGGAGAAATTAATTTAACATATAATTTATTTGGAACAATTTTTGTTTTCAACCAACAGTAAACCAACGAAACATTAAAAAACATGTTCCAATAAATTTCAGAAAAATTCTTGCTTAAATTGGAAAATTTATATTCATATATACGTATCTTGTTTGTGATAAATAATTTTTTTAAATTGAATAGATATAATTTTATACCGTGTCTTGTCTGCCTGTCTGTTTGTAACATGCCATAATTGGTTAATTTTTACGATAAATCCAAAACGGAAAAAATTATCAATTCAGAAATGTGAATCGCAGTGAAATCTACGTTAGTCAAAGTCCTGACTTACTGAATGATAATCAACGCCCAGCCAAAACCGCTTTAACTAGAAGCCTGAAATTTTGTAGTTACGTTACTCTTAAGTAGTAAGCACGCACCAAGAAATATTTTTCCAATCCACCGCCATCTTGAAAAATGGCTGCCCGAAATGTAAATAAACCTTCTTTATGGAATAACGTTATTGCATTTCAAAAGATTTATTAAATATTTAGTACACTAGTTCCTTATAACCTATAGACGAGCTTTATGAATTTTGAGATTCATTTTTCCGCCATCTTTTAAAATGGCTTCTAGAAATGTATAAAAACTTCTCTGTGGAATAACTTCCATCCATTTCGATTTATTTGACTAATATTTAATACACTGATTCCCTATATCCTATAGACGGGCCTTATGAATTTTGCGTTGAGATTTTCCGCCATCTTGAAAAATGGGCGCCAAGAATGCAAAAAACTTCTTTATGGAATAACATCGTTGTATTTCAACATATTTCTTTAATATTTAGGACACTGGTTCCCTATATCCAATAGACGGTTCTTATAGATTTTGGTTTTCGATTTCCGCCATATTTTAAAATGGCGGCCCGAAATCAAATAAAAAATGCCCCGATGTGGGTGCCTTTGCTACTTGTATAGTACATTTTGAATTGAAAGAACCGTATCTGATAGACTTAATGCAAATAATGATCACCCTGTATTTCGGTAAACTCGTCCTTAATATATGAAAGAGATGAATAAAAAAGTAAGACGAAAGAGGGGGATGGGGTTGGGGTTTGTCGGTGCTTGGCGGTGGCTTAATTTATTAATACGTTGTTTTCCACTTTGCATAAAGTTTGCCGAATAAGGGAAGCCGGAAAAAAATTATAATAACCAAAGAAAAGAACCGGGGGGGGAGAGAAAAAATACGATGGGAGCAAAGAAATCCCAGAAGCGAAGCGCAACGCAACGCGAACGCCGTCTAGCGAATACATCAAAATTTTAATGATTAACCCTAATGGAGCGAGAGCTAACCAGAATCTCCTTACCAAAATTTCACCCTCAGAATTCCATACAGCCAATACTATTTTAGTTCAAACGTACAGTACCTCATAGTAATAATAGGAATGGTTCAGCTTCGATTGAATTGAACACTCAAACTGAAAATACACTTAAGTATGAAATTATTTTATTTCTACCTTGAATATTGATTGGGTAACTTATATTTATTTATTTAGGTTGTTTTTCAATATTTAGTCTTTATGGATTACAAGCCAGGCTATCTGGCGTTGCCCGGGATATTTTAAAGGGACTGTAAAGTAAGCGTCGTCAGGTGGGTAAAAATTATTTGAAATACGTCTGAGGAGGGCGTGGCTCAAAAAAAACTATCACTTCGGAAAATTGGCACTGTGATCTCGCGAAAAACAATTAGGAATATGTGTTCAGTTCAATTCCATGTGGAATCTTTGTATCTTGTCGCCATCTGGTGCCTGTGACGTTTTTTCAACTAATTTTTACCCATCCGATGATGCCTTCTTCACAGTCCCTTTAAGGGTCAGTAAACCGTGAAGAGTTTTCTGTCAATGTAGACATTAAATACAAATTGTCTTTGCACCTTCTCGTATCAAATATCATCGTGATTTTGTTTTTGTTTATTACAAACATTTTTTCCGTCTTTGAAATTCATCGAATTCAATGAAACGACCGTTAATTATTGCTTAATCAAAAAGCTAAAATATTTCGTATCCAAAATAGGATGTTCTTATCTCTTAACCGCCTTAATGTCCGACGTTCCAACCTTGCGAAGAACTGAACCAAAACATTTCTAATAAACTTTTCCCCAAGTGTTATCATAAGTTTACGAGATATGTACCATAAGTATGACACTATATATACTTCGTAATGCTGAGAGCAAGTTCGAGAACGACAAGCTTGAATTGACTACACTCGATTTTGCAGTCCATCTTAATATTTAGGCAGTACTAAGTCTTTGACAGCGCCTCACCAGGCGTCGATTTACCAGAATCTACGACGTTTTGCCAAGGTCACTTCCTAACAAGCTCTCATTAACCAGTGACAAACTTATGAACTTATGGTATTACTGATGTCAACAATATTGTTTGGCAAGTCAAATTCGGAAATTAACTAATTGCGACTATACATAAAGAACAAATAAATGAGCGTACAAACAAACGACTCTCTAATATAATATGACTAAAATTTAATAATTTTGATTCAGGAATTACCTGTTAGCTCAATTTGAAATTTTTTAATCAGAATGAAAATTAAAATTAAAAAACTAACGCTTACGCAATTCCGATTTGATCTCTTCACAGTATTTTAAGGTACATTATTCTTTATATAATTAAATATGTTCCTTCAAAAAAATTAATAAAGTCATTTGAGAATGGAATCATGGGAAGCGCGCTATAATTTCATGTTTTAACAGTAACGTCGATTCACATGGTTTTGAAGTATGGAATTTTGCCTAACTCCCTGAAGAATAGCGCTGGGTTGGGAGAGCTTTTAATTGCTTGGTAATCTACCGACCGGACTGAAACAGTTGGTAGATATTTGGTTGGACTTGGTGGACTTGAATTTAATAGTGCAAAGGAGGTGGAAACTTGAGTTGTATTTCAAAAAAAAGTTATTTTATTACACTAAAAAATTATTTAAAGTTTTACTAGGGAGTTGCTAGTTTCTAAAAATTATAAGGGTACTATAAGGTGGAGACCCTTTGGTCAGAGAGCTACGAATGGAAAAAATAAACTTTCCCTTTCACGCCAAGCCTTTATAGAAGGCATCATTGACGTCATCGTCTTACGGGGGTTTTCACCTTTGCTTCGCAAGCGAGGTGCGGGTGCAGGTTTTGGAAAGTTTTTGGGGTACAGCTTTTGGCCCATGACGTCAATGATGTTTATCTGGGGTTTTTGGGGAAAATTTGTAGTTTTACGTTGGGTGGTTTTGAAGGGGTCTTGGCGTTTTAGGAAAAGTTTGAACTGGTTTTCGTATAGGGGTTGGCTTCTAAGGGATTGGGAATTTTGTTTTCTCTTATTTTTTAAGGTTTGAATACATGTTTACAAAATAATTTTCAGAATGGTTTTAACAAAGGATTTTGACATTAAATTTTACAAAGTTACAAATTAATTATTTCGCGTGAATTATATACACAATTTCTTAACACTCCCAGAACATTCAAGGTGGAGGGGGTTTCACCCCCTGAGTTTACTGTAGATTGTAGAAAGACGCGCCTAGAAGGTTTAGTGGGGGTGGTTTATAAAAAATGTTGAAGCGTGCTTGGGATCAAGGAGAGTTTTCCTAATTAGCGCTATAATGAAGATAGGGGAGGCGGTGGAGGGAGGAGGCTTTTCTCTATCGACGAGGGACAAACTTCTTTGACAAACTTTGAGAGATGGAGATAAAAAATTGATGCCACCCACGAAATATTAAAACGTGCTCCGTCTTGAATATTCACGAGCTTGATGATTTTGCCAAGGGGTCGAACATTTTCAGATACTCAGTTTTTTAATTATGAAAATTTGGTTCAAAAGGTTTTTTTTAAATTGCTATACTGTATCTTAAAATTCACTGCTCAGAATTTTATTATGCGGACGAAGTGAAAATGTTGGTTTTCTGTCTTGAAAAATTTATGATATTTTCGAATAATGAAATATAGCGAATTTTTGAATATGGAAATATGCTGCATTTTCCTATATTCGAAAATAATGGTACATTTTCCAATATTCGAAAAAACAGTGCATTTTCCAATATTCGAAAAAATAGTGCCCTATATTGGAAAAAAATGGTACATTTACCAATATTCGAAAAAAAACGGTACATTTTCCTATATTCGAAAAAAAGTGCATTTTCCTATATTCAGAAAAAATAGTGCATTTTCCAATATTCGAAAAAAATAGTGCATTTTCGTATATTCGAAAAAAATAGTGTATTTTCGTATATTCGAAAAAATAGTTCGTTTTCGTATATTCGAAAAAATAGTGCATTTTCCTATATTCGAAAAAAATAGTGCATTTTCCTATATTCGAAAAAATAGTGCATTTTCCTATATTCAGAAAAAATAATGCATTTTCCTATATTCGAAAAAAATAGTGCATTTTACTATATTCAGAAAAAATAGTGCATTTTCCTATATTCGAAAAAATAGTGCATTTTTTTCTATATTCGAAAAAAATAGTGCATTTTTTTCTATATTCGAAAAAAATAGTGCATTTTTTCTATATTCGAAAAAATAGTGCATTTTTTCTATATTCGAAAAAATAGTGCATTTTTTTCTATATTCGAAAAAAATAGTGCATTTTTTTCTATATTCGAAAAAAATAGTGCATTTTTTCTATATTCGAAAAAATAGTGCATTTTTTCTATATTCGAAAAAATAGTGCATTTTTTCTATATTCGAAAAAAATAGTGCATTTTTTCTATATTCGAAAAAAAATAGTGCATTTTTTCTATATTCGAAAAAATAGTGCATTTTTTCTATATTCGAAAAAATAGTGCATTTTTTCTATATTCGAAAAATGAAGTGCATTTTTTCTATATTCGAAAAATAGTGCGTTTTCGCATATTCGAAAAATAGTGCGTTTTCGCATATTCGAAAAATAGTGCATTTTCCTAGGAAAATATTCAGAAAATAGTGCATTTTCCTATATTCAGAAAATAGTGCATTTTCCAATATTCAGAAAAAATAATGCATTTTCCAATGTTCAGAAAAATTAGTATACAATTTTTGAATCGTGCTTGAACAAGTTAGTTTGTAATTTGCATATAGCTTTGAATATAGGTTTTCTAAAAAATATTTCATCGATGATCTTCTAATTTTTATAAAAAAAAGGATGGAATAATCCAAAACAACTTTTTACACAGTATATATAAATATATCTGTACTAAGTTGAATTTAGCGTCCTTGAAGGCGGGGAGTGTATGGCTGGTATGTTTATTCGAACAGGTCTATCTATTTGTTTCCCCATCGTCCCTGACAGATCTCTTTCTCTCCACGCTCTTTATAGGTATATCTCCCTCCTTACTATTTTTTTTATTACTCGGGGCTGCTTGTTCATCAATCAGATTTTTTCTTGTCCTTACTACTCCTTGGTTCTTTTAGAGAGCACCCTCCACGCCTGTAAATAGATTTAGAGCTGATCGGGGCAGCGCACTAGGTCACTAAGCCAATACACCCTCTTCAACTCCTGCCCGTAGTCCCTGGTCGCGCGCGAAAAAGGAATCGCATATATTCAATATTCTGTTTAGTCGTGACTCTAAAAGGTGCCACGAAGTTGAAGAGGTTGATGAAAACTAACTTTTTATCCGAAACTAGTTGAAATGCTCGATTTGTTGATCAAACTCCACCGTTCAAATGATAATGAAAAGCATACAATCCAATGTTCAAACATTGTATTTTATGTTTGGCCCATTTGTAAGCCTTGGTCTAAATGCATCGGGACTTTTACCCGCAACTAGTTGGTCCAGTTACTTGTAATGTTCAATTAGTTAGTCAAACTCAACTGTTCAAATGCTAATGAAATATATGCCACCCAGGGTTCAATCGTTGTATTTTATCATGCTAGGTCTGATCTTAAGCCTTGGTCTAAATGCATCGGGACTTTTACAACAGTAAATGTTTACCCGCAACTCGTTGGTCCAGTTATTGGAATGTTCAATTAGTTGGTAAAACTCCACTGTCCATATGCTAATGGAAAATATTCCAAGAAGATCTTTTACATTAATATATCAAATTTGGTGTTTACTTTTTAATTCAGCTTTACTACATTTATATACAGTGTAAACTTGAAATTTAACTTTCCTAGTTTCACTAAATGTTACTTCGAAATGTTATGGTAGGCGTTGTTCGGATTGGTTCCTTGAATTCGTGGGTCTTTGAGGAGGTCTTGACGGTTCACAGTGAGCCGAAAATTAAATACACATTTGAATGATGTAAATCAGGTCCTTAAATAGAACTATTGAGGATATACAGTAAAGGTTAAACGTAACCATTTCACACGCATATCAATTCTTACACGGTTGAATAAGGCTTACAGCAGAAAAACGTTTACCCTTAATCCACTGGATTTGAGCAGCAGATTTTGAGCAGCTATCTTGATAGACTAATCTATGGTAACTCATGTGTTTTGAAAAAAATAATTTCAAAAAACACCTTTTACAGAGTCTATAGACACCTTTCTGGTATAATTATAATCCTCTATTAAGAATGATGGTTTAAACCTAACAAGAATTAAAAAGCACCAACGTCAATGGAATTTAAAAACACCAAATTAGTCTCAAAAAGACCTTTTTTTGAAGGGTTTATTAACACTTCTTCTGGTATTAATATACACCTCTATTCAAAGTGATTAAATCACCTTACAGGATATAAAAAGCACCTTCAGGAAAGGTATTATTTCGCACCGTTTTGAAAGGTGCGTATTGACATCCTCTCGAATGGTGCTTTTAAACACCAATAGGGGTGCTGCTGGGGATGCATTAGGAAACACCTCTAAAGGTTTCAAACAGTTCCATTTTTTTTAACAGTGTAGTATCAACTTCAAAAAATATTTTATGGAGTAATTACCTTTGTCATTGGTTTTAGCAATAGTACCACATTTGTCACGGGAGTCGGTGGAAGAATCACCACAAGAATAAGAACTAGTAAAAATATTTCCATCAATTGCTTTAGTGGTACAATGACCACCTTCATTCCCAAGTTTTGAAGATTTAGAACCCTTGCTCTTGAAGACTTTTAGATAATGACTTGTAGAGGAATTCCTAATTTGATCCTTCCTCACTTTTTTCAAAAAACAAAATTGTAATTGGGTTATAAATCAGAAATATAACGTACTTTTATTATGAGGGCTAGTTTGTTTTTTTCTGTTCTTCTCATATCGTTCTTTAACGACTTTGCCATTTCAACTAAAACATTAAAATTAATAGTTTTTTCATAAAATCCTACCCATTTGGGATACTAAACTTTTGGGGTATTCGCATTTTTTTTTGTTAACTTACTATTTTTCAATGGGATTGGAGGAGCCTTTGGCAAGACGATAGATTTTCGTCCTTTGATTGTTTGCGTTTTCTTTGCAGAAAGGTTTAATTCTTCATCTTCTGAATCAGATTTATTCAAAACGTCTACGGAGGATAGCTTTTTAACCCTTCCTCTCTTGCCTCGCCCACATTCTGCTTCACTGGCTAAGTCGGAGGTCACCTCCGATTTCCTCAGCTTCTCCCTCGCTTGACTATATGAATCTGCGGAAATTTTGTTTATTTATGTTGACAAAACGAATATGTTTTCAAATATTTAGTAACTTACTGCTCTTGTAGATTATTTTCCCCTCGTACAAACTCCAGTCTGAACTAGGTTTTGGTGAAGATGTGATCAGCTTTACAGTGTCGTGGTTGAACCTACCCGGTTGCCAGAAGCAGGATTTCTCGTTCGGGCACCAAGACAATGGTACAGCCTCAACTGTCCCTTCGGCAAAGCTGAATATTACATACATCTGGCCTAAAATATAGAAACTAAAAACAAAGGAGAACCAAATCCTATTGGTTTTTCTAGAATCCTCCAATAAAGAAAGTAAATGGTTAATGACGTCTCATTTGTTATCTCCCGTTTTAGCATTTATTTCTTTAAAAAAATAACTCTAAAGCAAAGAGTGGGTCCATAGTGGATCCCCTACAAGGTGACTATCCTCATGTACTCAAGTTTTGACTTAATTGGCGAAGGCAGATGGAATTTGTGGGCGGAATTTATAAGTGCACTTATAAATCTCGCCCACTTGCCTCGCCAAGTTAGCCTGGAAATCAGGAGGAAAGTTACCTTGTAGGGGATTCATTGGATGCGCGATTTGCTTTAATGTGAACATGATAGCCTGATATTTTAGTAGTAGTTTTTTCTAAACGGACTAAAGAAAAGCTGTTCCATCTTTCAGATTCAATCTGAGTTGCTACTCTTAATCCGTGAAAACTATGCATAATGAAGAATTGGAATAATCGTGACCAGGGAATTGTTGTCGTTAGAACTAAGGAAGCATTTTTGATCAAACACACTTAAGGGATAGGATTTAACAGATTTTGAGATTCTGGCAACAAACATGCCCAGGGCTGACGAAGATGGTATGTTATCGATTGGGCGTGTTATCAAAACAACATTGTCCAAAACGGCTTTTTCATAAACGCGTTTGCCATTATAGCCATTTCTCGTTTTAGCGCATTTTTGATTACAGCGTTTATATCTTGAGCGTACGAAAGTACGCCTTTTCCAAAATATTGTTGTATATCTTCATTAACTTCCCAAAATAATATGCCTTTTCCAAAAAATTACATTTTATATTTACTTTCGATATAACACTACTCCTTTTTGCATAATATTGTTCTTTGTCCTATATACTTAATATAGTAGAGATTTCCCTCCCTATCAATCACAGTTTGGGCGGAAACAGCAACCGCTGTTTTGGGAAATAGTGCTGTATTGAGAAACGCGGAAACAGCAACCGCGGTTTTGCTAGTACGCGGTTTTGCAAACCGCTGTTTTGGGAGCCGCTTTATTCCAAAACGCTCTTTTGAAAACCGCTCAACTACCCGTGAACCGACGAAGATAGAGGATACGTAACAAGATGGCCCCGGCCATATTAACGTTTTGCCTTGGCTAGCTAAATTTATTGTAAGGTGACCCCGGCCTATATACTTTACGGTTATTTTTTTCTTTTAAATATCAAATATCATTCCAATTATGAATAAAAATAATCTAGCTTGATTTTGGGTTATAGATTATGAAACAAGTAAATAACCAACTTCTGTCCTATGAAATGGAACAATTTTCTTGATATTTTTGTTGCAAACCTAATATTTGTGGGATAATTGATGCGTTTGGGTACTAAAATTATTCATTGATTGCACGCTTATGCAATATGCAATATGCAACAAGCGCTTAGAATTAGCCCCGAGTCATTTTCTCTTGAAACTTGAAGCAATAGAAATGAAGTAATTTGCATAAGCCCTAAAGAACAACGCTAGACGGGACACGGAAACGGATGGTGGAGATAAAGACCCTTTTTTTGTTTATAATGTACTAAGCGTTAATTAATCAGAGAAGCTGGAACCGAAAAAACTTAAAAAAATCTCATAATATTTGTGCCAAAAAAGTTAATTTAAAAACAATTTTAAATATTTTAATTTAGTATAAAACAATTTTAGAACTAAAAATGGGGTTGACGGGACGCCCAGCCTGCCAGCCAGGGTCGGACCAATACTTTTCCGAACCTCTAAAACGCGCGAAACTAAAAACTTAGTAAGGAAATAATTTATAAATAAAAATGTGGTTGAAGGTACGCCCAGCCTGCCAGGCAGGGTCGGACCAATACTTTTCCGAACCTCTAAAACTCGCGAAAGTAAAAACTTAGTGAGGAAATTTTTCTCAGATTCCGCGCCTAGAACGAAAAGTTTCACTAGTGCCATCATAGATAATAAACACAAGGATCGGAAGGTATACCTTCCGTAGTGTATCTCTCTTTGCCGCGCTTGCACGCCAAACTTCTGCAGTTGACTTCCGCTTCTGCGCAGACGAGGTATGCCTGCTCGTTTTTCGCTCCGCCCCGTGGCACCCGTGTGGCCCTTAATCTAAACCGAGGCTTAGGATGTTTTTCAATAATTATTGAAAATACAAGAGTATAAATTAACCTGACCTTTAAGGGCTATCCTTCTTTTGTTTCTAGTAAGTAGTTTATAGTCAGTTAAAGCCATAGTGCCAAGATATGCTCATATGATACTATAAGATGATAACCGGTAGGCCTAAAAACTTTAAAGAATGCACGTGGGGAAATTTGTTTTTCCACACGTGCATTATTTAACCATGATTCTACGCTGTACGCATGCGCTGGTTTCCGGAAGTGGAACCTACCCAGTTTGTACAAAGCGCGGCAAGCTCTGCCCCGACCTTCTGATCCTGGTGTTTATTATCTATGGTGCCATCGTCCGGAGAAAACGCGAAGCTTGATCTAGGTGAAACAAAAATGGCAGGCCTGAGACCTGTAGCATCAACGGCAGTGTATGTGACGTTTAAACTTATAGTTAAGTGCCAAATGAAAATTAATACTCGAAATTTTTTGCAATGAATGAACCACAATTTTCAGAAGAGAATATTTTCAAAAATGGTAAGTGTTGAAAACCTAATCACCCTAATATTAACCAGATTAGTTATGTAAACTCTTAAGCCTTGGTCATAACACGAGTATAAAATTGGTCATACTGTTTTGCTTTGTTTAGTACCTGTTGCTCTCTCTCTCTTGTGAAAATTGCTACGAGTATTACACATATTTTCCAAAAGATCCTACTGAAAATATTCGAAAAGCTCTTCAGTCAAACTTTAAGGGAAATGAATTCACACAGTATGGAATTATAAACGAAAAAAACTCTTGTTGCTTTAAAAAAGAGTCTAATTTAAAAGTAACGAAGATTGGTTTGAAGTCAACCCTTCTTATCGATTCTTGGGGTGTTCCCCTGACGGTCTAGTCAACGATAATTTGGTCGAAATGAAGTGTCCAGTCATTGGTGAAAAAGGAAACTTAGAAACAGTCCTCAAGAAAACTCCTTACGTAATCAAGAAGGACAGAACATTTTCTTTGAAACCCAAACAAATGTATTATGGGCAAGTGCAACTTAGTTTGGCCCTTTTAGGACTTCAAAGTTGTCATTATGTAATTTATTCAAACTGGAAGATGATTGTTTTGTTATATGTGCCTAAAGACCAAAAATTTATTAACAATCAATTAACCAAGATTACAAATTACTTATTTCAAAAGGTTTTTTTGCTTATTTTAATTACTACATTCCAAATTATTTGAAATGGAAAAATAATGGAGCAAATAAGGCTGAAGTGATATTTTTAAGTTCCTTAAAATGTGATAGAATCTTACAAATTTATTAAATAAAATTGTTTTACAAAATTTCAGGAATCTTGGGTTCATTATTTATTTACATTTTTTTCACGGGTTTTAACAAGCTTGGGAACTGCGTAAGAGTTAATTTAAAATGATTTGAGGTCTGAACTTTACTTATTCCAAACAAAGCTGATAGAGCGGTGAATGAAATGCCAAGTTTTAGTTTCATGAGTGTCAAAAATACCCTTTCTCGAGACTCGTAGTTTCCCCCATTCTTGGCCCATGCAGCGCTTCCTCTCTACCTTATTTGTCCATGAAAAGGGGTATGAATTTACTGTTAATATTTTTAATGATCGCATCAAATAGACCAGTACTTTGTAATCCTGTTAATGAAATTATAGAGGTGGCATTCAATATTCCATTAGAAGCATTAACATAACATGTATGATTTTCCAAGGTGTTGACCATAATGCATTTACAGGGTTGCCACGGAATATTCAAACCCAAATTCCCTGACTTTTCCAGGTTTTCCCTGACCTTTTTCTGAGATTTTCCCTGACCTTTTAATCCGAAAGTGTAAATGTTTACAGCACGTTTTAAGTGGTTATAATTAAATAAAGTCTCTACATTTAAGTTTTCTAATGTATTTTTCACACCAAAACGATTAAGAAACATTTTTCACCAAAAGAAACATTTTAACTATAAATAACAGTCTGAGAGATTTCTTTAGAGAGCATTAACTTTACAAAAACAATTCTAGACATTTTTTAGGATTGCTCTAGAGTTTTCTGTGTTAAGAGAGGATGAGAAACTTTCATTACTCTTTCAATAAAGACTTATCCCCAGAAATTTTACCTACTAAAATAAAATTCCGTGACTTTTCCCTGACCTTTTTGGCCCATTTTCAAATTCCCTGACTTTTCCAGGTTCTCCCTGACCCTTGGCAACCCTGATTTATCATTGGGGTTTGGAGTGGTGCATTTGTCGGTCGTAGTTTCCTCGGTAGTTTGATGAACAGCATCAATCCCCAATCTTTCAGCTAGAATTTCTGCGTCTGCTGGTCCAGTTATTTCAGCTGTTTCACTTGCATGCAAAGATGGAGATTGTGAGAGCTGATTCCCTTTTTTCAGTCTTTCCAATCTCCCATTAGCCTTGAACTTTTGTTGATCATGTTTCCTTAACGGGAGTTTTTTGGAAGGAACAGCCAAAGGTCTAAGTCTGGGAGGGTAACTTAACTTATCTACAATAATAACTCTTATTATAATTGGTTTTAAATTAATATTATACGCTTAAAACATACCTGAATGTTCATATTTCGGTTGAAGGCGGTAATCCTCTAATTTAAAATGAAGGGAGCAGACAACCATGGACTTGGTGTGTGGTTTACCCATTTTTAAAGCTATATCCCATTGTTTCGACAATTTAACGTCGCGTGGAAATTTACACCCATACACGCTGCAGTATTTAACCATTGTTTAATTACGTTTAAATAAACAGCAAAACTGACAAAAAGTTAAAAACTAGCCAAATTATCGTTGAGCAGATAGTTGAGTTGTTGATTTAATTTTATAATTATCTTTGAGCAATTCAATTTAACTAACTTTAATTTAACCGTGAGTATGTTGATTGCGTTTTAATGGTATCGCCGGGATTAAGTTACATTTAAACACCTGATTAAACTAGTATCTAATCATCGATCATCCGCTAAACCTTGGACCTTGCAATAGGAGGCAGAGAGACAACAAAAAACCAAAACAAACTAGTATTTATGACATCTCATGTTGCCCTCTATTGAATCTCTCAACAACTATCGTTAAATTTATTACTTAAATAATATAATTTTTTTTAAATATAATAATCATATTAGCTAATTATAATTATTTAACTTTAAATGAGTATGTTTCATTGATTTAAATCACATTGCTAAAAATTATTGGCGCGCGCTAGGCAGTCATTCTCTCTACTCTCTCTCCTCTCCCACTTACAAAATCCAGCTGCAGCTGGTTGGCGCGCGTCGGGAAGGGGAGGGTGGGTGGTCATCCACATAATTCTACCTCTCTCTACTCTACAGTCTAACTTAACTCGGGTTTTGTACTAAGCAAGCGTAGCTTCGTGGTAGCACGCGCGGGCGCCTTCACTGGCGTCTCGTATGGATTGGGACATCGCAGGTTCGAGGCCCGGCACCGACGGGAAAATAATTTCAATTGAAATTAAATACGTTACGCCACCTATGAGGTGTAACGTGAACTACAGATGAATTTCGAGTCGAAAATTCGCGGGAAATTTGAAATTCAAAATATTACTTTTCGCGCTCTTTAGAGCTGAAAAGTATTGTTCCGACCCTTGCTGGCAGGCTGGACGCCTTTTCTATCCCCCATTTCCCCCTTTTTTCGCGTACTCGTTCGGATATTTCCAGCTAAATATCCGAACGAGTACGCGAAAAAAGGGGGAAATGGGGGATAGAAAAGGCGCCCAGCCTGCCAGCAAGGGTCGGAACAATACTTTTCAGCTCTAAAGAGCGCGAAAAGTAAAAACATTCAATATACAAAACCATTAAATGATGAGCATCTCCAAGGGATGAAACCTAACAAAAATACCACGTTCAATGTTGATAGATTTTTAAGGGAGTAACTGAAATATTATATCCAGTCAAGGTACGAGGGATGATGTTATGAAAAACCTCCCGGCATTGTACAAACGTATACATCCCGGGGACATAAAAAGAGATCGGATATTCCGGGGATATGAGTACCTTAGGGGGATATCCGTAGGAGATTAGTGTTTGCTGGGTAGTTGTACATGTTGCATATTGTTAAAATTTTCCAAATGACTAGAATATTGCGTTTTATCTTCGATGTAGCTAATTGTTGCCCTCGTTAAATTGCAATCATTATCAGGATCTATAATATATTCATTAGGACTGTCAATAAGTGGAGTTTGTGACTGGCTTTGTACTTTAATAGGATCAAAATTTAGTCTAACTCGAGACAATTTTTGGCGAGATAAGATATTACATCTTTCCCTTTCAACTTCTTCAGGTTTAGCCTTTTTTTAGGTGGTGTTTGTTTTGGCTGGTTTGAGATCCTCTTTGTATTGCACATTTGAGCACTAAAGCATTACTTAAACCTCCAAATTTAAAATTTCTTTCATTTTCAATGCTTTCAACTAATTTACTTCGTGCATTTTGAAGAGAAATATTTTGCATAGGAGATAATGGCTCTCTCCAAGGCCTACGTAGGTTCTGCACTGTCAACTCGTCCTTATCGACTTTACTATCGATATTTTCATTCGTAATGAATTTTGCAATTGCGTGTGATAAAACTCTTCTAACCTTCAGGCAAGATTTACTAAAATCATCTACTTGGAAATATCTGCTACATATTTTTCTTGCTTTTCGTTTATTTCTCGTTCATAGGTAATTATAACATCATTGGAGGTTTTTCCAAATATCGCGCGAATCCAAGACTTACTTTTATCATATTCTCGAGGAAAATTAAAAAAAAGTTTTACCAATACGATCTTCACTGAGATCCCTCTTTTTGTTTTTGCTTGACTGAAGGTGTTCCTCGCATGAAACTACTACGCATTTCGCAATATTTTCATTCTAAAAACCATTTTAAATGCAACATTTGGCATTAATTAAAACACTGATGAAAATTATGAACAAATGATGAAAAAGAAAATAAAATTCCAAAAAGCCGAGGTTTAGTGTAAAGATCTTGGGAACAATTTAATATAAACTTTAAAATTCAATTATAATTCATTTAAACTTTTTTAATCCCCGTCCCTAATTATAAACCATAATATAAGAAACTTAAAAACAACTAGTTAAAATTACTAACCTTTGAGAAATTATTTCCTCCACATCAATAACAGTCGTGAATGGAGAACTCCGTTTCCGAAGAGTTCCGTAACAGTCGTTTAGTTTCCCCCTCCCCCAAAGTAATAGTCTTAGTCTCCCTCACCCTTATTAGCTCTTAAAAGGCGTGAAAACATTTTGAATCCTCTGTATCGAAGAGCGCCAAGTCGCTGTGCGGCACTTTTTGGCGTATTCGAGAAAGACAAAATAAATTAAACAAGTTGGGAAAACCAAATATTACCTCTCCGAGTCAAGAGGTCTACTACTACAAACTTATTTACCTAGATATGGAATTATTTCTCTTTTTTGAAGCAAAATTTACGAAATATTGAAGCAGTATTCCAAGCATAGCGAATATACAGTAAAGCAGACGACATTTTACATCCAATAAGGATAAATCTTGGACACATGGAAATCAGTCAATGGGGAAAAGAACAGGAAATGAAGTCTACGCTTCAGCTGTTTACTGTTTATTCTGATAGCTACATTCACAACTGGTTTGCAGTGTAAACACTATCGTCTCGTCTAACCTCAACAATATTCTTAGTTTGCCAACATGAATGTTAACGTTAAATAACACCAAAGCTAAATTGTAGCTTGACGCACTAATAGTCAATGCGCACCATAAAGAGAATAAAAAGTCTGTAGCTTTTACCCGCTTACCATTAGCCCTATTACTATTCTAATTGCCACCATGATCTTTTCTTCTATTATAAAATCGTAACCTGATTATTTAAGAGTGTATTTAACTTTCGGCTCACTCTGAACCGTTGATGTCTCTTCATTTCAGACACGACAATCAAGGCCCACAGTTTACTTCACCTCAGGCCTCCTCTTTGTTTCACTAAGCCTATTGCGGATAATACTAGACATACCCGCCGGAGTCTAGGTCTTAGTTTTCTTCATGAAATCACTAAACCAAAGATTATTCTATATACAGATGTAGCATAGCTTAAGTAATATATAAACAGCCATTTCAAATAATAATATTAAAAAACATCCTTGGAATATCGAAATGAAACAGAGCTTTAAAGCTACAAAAGTACTAAATGCATCGTAATAACGAAAAAGATTTCACATATTCACTTTATATTATGGAAAAAGTGAATATTAAGGTTCTGTAGGATTTCTTAACACATCAAAACAAAGCGAACTGCTAACTCGGCGCACTAGTGTGACAACGGACAGGCAGACACAGAAAAAAAATAGACTGCTTTTTAACTCTTTTCGTATTAATTTTGAATTGAGAAAAGAGATTATCTTAAAGGGCAAGAGAATCGTTTTGTACATACTCTCCAATTACAATGAAAATGGTTTAACTTTCGAATCTCTTCTTCCAAAATTTCATACTTTTAGTTCCATTTAAAATTTATTTCTCTACTTAAAATCCATTTAAATATCGACATAACTCCTCCCCCAACTTGACGCCAGTATGTCTTAGCCAACTTGTTTCACATGTTTGTTACGTTGAGAGCGCGAAGCGCGAGCCATCTATGAACCGAACTTTACATTAAGGTCAAGGTTTTTTTTGCGTCATTCCCGCATAGATTCCGTTTTTTTCAGTTTCTTCGTGTCTCTCGTGTGGCCAAGGGTTGTACCTTTTCAAGTGCTCGACAGATTTTAAACAATCATTAATCAAAATAATAGTAAACGAAAGTTATGCCTAGACCGTCTGTTGTTTGCGTCGTTCCTGGGTGTAAAATTAACAACACCAACAAGGAGATATCTTTTCATTATTGGCCAAAAGACCCTTCTTTAGCTGAAAAATGGTTGCAAAACATTGATAGACCTAATTGGACACCAAAAGAGAGATCCACTATTTGTTCCAGTCATTTTACAAACGATTGTTTTGTTCACAACCCTGATGTGTTAATAAGCTTGCAGAAAAAGGTTAAATTGAGCTTGACTAAGTCAGCGATCCCAACACTTTTTCCTGGCGATTGTCCCATATAGAAACGCGAAAAAGTACAAAGTCCCACCCCTAGTTGTTCTACCCACACAGCGCTATTACTGTTGTTCAAATATTGCTTTTCCTGTTTGGCACCGTGCACTCAAACCTTATCTGTTATTGGATCCCTCATTACTGTTAGAGCTGTTTCTGAAAATAAGCAGACATTTATTTGGCAAAGCCAGCCCAAAATAACTCGAAAACCACTGGGCAATCTCTTAATTGCGGGAGCTATTCTTTTCGCGGGATTAAACCTCTCCAAAGTTTTGAGAATATTTAGGTCAATTGGTATAGTCATGATTGTCAAAAGGGCCTATTGCAAACTCCAAAAAGCTTACCTTCTTCCCTCAATAAGAGAGGTAAGTATTAATTTTTTAATTCAGAGTTGTCACAAGATTTTGAGATTCAAATTCCATGACTTTAACTGACCTGTGGCAACCATGTTATTAAATTTACCAGTCCCTCGTTTAAACTTCAAAAATTATTTTCCAACTAAAGGCATGGGTACGACAGCAAGACGAGTTATTAACGGCATTAGAAGGTAAGACTATAAAAATCGGTGGAGACGGAAGGTGTGATTCACCCGTTTACTCTGAGTTGTATGGGAGTTTCTGTTTTATGGAAAGCACCACCAATAAAATAATACATCTAGAATTGGTCCAGGTAAAGTCTAAATTTATTTAAAAGTCGGGCAGTGGTTACATTTAAATACCATATTATTTACTTTTATAGTCTAGCGAAGTTAGTAGCAGTCAAGCCATGGAATTGGAAGGTTTACGGAGGGGCTTGCGTTACTTATCAGTGAGTGATGTCACGGTAGGAACTCTTGCAACTGACCGACATGAGAGTATTCGCCGTTTCATGAGAGAGGAACACCCTGCCGTAAAGCATTTATTTGATTGCTGACATCTTGCGAAAGGTATATAGCACTTTAAACCTTATTTAGCAAATCATAATAAATTTAATTATTTGTTTTTAGGAGTTAAAACAAAAAGTGAGGCTGCCGGGAAGGCCAAAAAATATGAAATACTCCTAAAATGGAAGCGCAGTATTGTTAATCACGTTTATTGGTGCGCAGTATCAAGTAACGGAAATGGGGAGTTAGCGAGGGACAAATGGCTTTCCGTGCTACGTCATGTTACCAATAAACATAGTGCTCATGATGGATTATTTGAAAATTGTGCACATGATGAAATTACCTCACCCAAAGACTGGCTTGAAGAATGTAATTCAATAACATAAATGCACTATATTATATGAGATTTACTTGGGTCTAATAATAATCATTTTAGCATCAGAAGCGCATAATAAGTCGGCCTATATTGTCAAACTTGCCAGCCGTGATATAATTCAGTTATCACCCATTGTTCAAACTTCAAATGTTGAAGCGTACCACAGTGTATTATAGCACTTTGCAAGCAAAAGTGTGTATTACCCTTACATAATAATGGAGGCTAGGTAAATTCAACATACATTTCAAAGTTATGCAAAACTCTAATTTGTTTTATGTGGTTTTCCAGATTGACCCTTTCCGTTTCACATTTTAATGAAAATTCAAACAAACTCCAAGCTCGTAAAGCCGATGGTACTTTACGCTATAGCGTTTCATTTCCTAAATCTAAACAAGGAGAATATAGTGTCAAACCTATTAGGGAGCCATCAACATATGGTAATTCTAATTATATGAAAGTTAAATTAAAAATAAGTCTAGTTATTGACATGTAAACAATTTTTTTAGACTACGTAAAAAATCTCTTTGGGATAGTGCTTGAAAGAACGGAACTTACTATGACTGACGCAATAGATTTATACGAAAGAGAATTAGATCCGCCTACAATCCCACAATCACTAAGTGCAAAGTATGTTCATCCTGATAAGTCGGATGCAATTGAAACATACCTGCAGAAGAAACGATTCAAATCAACTTGAAATTAAAAAAAAATTTAATAAACAATGAATACTGCAGTTTATTTATCAAGCTCTATCATGACTAATATCTAGAGAAAATTGTTATGAGATCCGGTAACTGGCATATTTTATCCTCATATATAGGCCCATAATAATTTCGTCTGTCACATCTATCTTTCCTCGCTAATATTTATGAATGAAATTCAGAAATATTATTTAAAAAATCCTGAAAATTCTTCTGATTGTTCTAATTGGTCAGCTTTGGTGTTGTAGCATATTCTGAATCTATCATGTAAATTTCCGATAGCCAATATGTGTGCTAAAAGTAATATAAAGGACTATGAAGGATAAAATTTATCAAGTTTTTAATAATTATAAATAAATTGCAATTAAATATGACTGATTAAATAAACAAATTGTGAGACATTTTAATTAGTCAGTTATCAACTTATCACGTTGTTCTCTCCGTAAATTTCTTTAATATTTGAATTATTGTAATTTATTTATAATTATTCGTCAAATCGTGGATAGCGAAATCCGGAATATTCTTCTGATGGAAAGGATCTTCTGATTGTGGTTAAGACGCAGCTTGGAATAGGTCGTCTTTGACGTCGCCCTAGCCTTTTGTGAATCCACCTGGTAAATTTCCGATAGGCAATATAGCGGTATGTTCTAGATGTAAGAATAATTTTAATCAAATTTGGCTCTAAAAATTAATAATATTATATAATATACTATTACTTGTGAATTGTGGCATTATTTGGGATAACAAAGTTATTATCACAATAGTCATACACCGCCGCCTCCAAGGCATATATGTTGAAATAAACATAATTTGTTGCTGGATGTTGAGTAATGCAGCTATCGCCATTCCTTACTTTATTCCAAATCTTTGGAACCTCTTGGCAACAAAGGCTCTCTTCAATAGAGTTCATTGGTTCGCATTTTCCACAAGAACACCTACATAGTAAAATTGTGTATATTACCAGTTAGCCACACCGTTACCTTGATAATTTTCACTGCTTACCATGTGTTGTTACTTAGCCTTTCATGGCCTTCTACTTCAATTTCAACATTTTCATCCTCTTGCACAGGTGGTGGAGGAGCATCAGGCTCAAATTGATAAGGCTGAGCACCGAGGGCAAGATTTCCTAAATTTCCTAAAATTCTAGGCCTAATAATTCCCCCATCCGGCTCTTCATCCTCAGAAACCGAATCAGTAAATACTATTGAATAATCAGACTCATGATTTACTTCATTCTCTGAATCGCTGCTAGAGCTGAACGGCATGGTAATGCCATTTCTTAATAATTTTAACCACGAAAAATAGAAACAAACACCTTATATACAATCAGCTGTGATAACAAAAACTGTCAGTAGTACAAGGCGGTCTCCACAAGTCAATTTCTGACTTTATGTACCAAAAAACAATAAATAAATAAAGAAATAAATAAATAAATACATAATTGCACAACGCTTAATTGAATAAGAAAAATTTTTTCTTCGAAGTTTCAACGCAATGAGGTTTAGGAAATCCTACTCAATGAGATTGGAAAACAAAATCTAGAGATACGTTTCTAGGCTTTATTTTTTACAAGGGGAATAGGGGGCATCATTATTTTAAGGTGTATCTCTAGGAAAGACATACTTTCCAAGATCTTTGTTCCCTCTACCGGTCTTCTCTAGTGGCCTAGCCAACTACGAATATACATGTTAGTTACGTCACAAGGAAAATAAAATGGCCGACCATTTTCCCAACGTGATTTGAAATGAATAATGTTTAAATGAACTTTACGTAATAACTATTAGTGTTAGAGCAAAATGGTTGGTAAATTTGAATTCTCTATACATTCTTCTAAGTATTCTTATACAAATTAACGAAAATGTAAACGACGATTCTCTTACCCTTTAATATGGTTGGGAGTCGTGCACTTCCTTAACTTTTTTCCCACTTTAATCTGCAGAAGCTGTTTTTTCAAGATACGGGTAACGACGGAAGTTGTTAAGCCTATTTTTAACCTATTTCTTTCCAGGCACACTGCGAGCCAATAAAACTAATTTAATACTATAATATGACGTAATTACTCAAATATATTTTAGAAAAAATCTCCAAGACTTAAAAAGATTAATAGCAATTTTCTTCGATGATTTTTTTCACGCGTGTTATCGTAGACGTATTTATTTTTTAGACGTTTTTACGCCCTCGATTGGCCTACTGCGTACGCGCTTCTAGACCTTTTCCTGAAGAAAATCACACCACAGGTGGTCATTAGATACCGCAACTTCGTCAAACGTAATGAGAGTTCATTTCGTGAATCGTTACGCTGGCTCTCGGTCGTGATTTCTTGTCGGCTCAGGACTTTACCCGTGTTCGGCTTGAACTAATCGTTTTTTTGTTTAACTAGATTTCCGATTTAAGTACGCGTCAGCAAAGGCGAGTGCTCGTGGTCAACGCGGGATTAATTGGACGGTGGACCTCATCGAGTCATCTGAATTCTCTTGAAACTGGTATTGTTTGATCTAAGCGTTATAAAGTTAATCCGAGGTTATGCGTTGGCTATTGCCATATATGTAAGACATATCCATATGAAATTGCCATTGTAGTATATTTTACTTGTAGATTTATTAGGTTGCCCTTGTTTTAATGGTTACCGGTCGAGTTTTTTTTCTTGCACACACTGCATATTTTTTGGAATCAGTTTTGAATTCTGAAACTTTTCTTATCAACTTAAAATCTGTTAATTCGCGTAATTTATTTCAAATTTGGGTATTACAATTACAAAGTGGCGAACCCCTCGCGGGCTAGAATGCTTCCTCAACCCCTGTTCTCCCCTGTAAATTTGGTTAGTCTGTCGCTTCAAAATTCAAAACGGAATATCTTTCAAATTGGTCTCTGTTGTCCCATTTGAGAGACCTCCTGTAACGACGGAATTTTCAGTTTTAACACGCTTCTATATTTACAGCTTGCTTGGCTGTGTTTTAGAATATTTTAATGATTCCAAACGTTGTTGCAGAAATTTAGAAGCGACTTATTCGACGGTAATGGTTTTCACTTGACCGAAAAAAACTACTTTGCAGCTGGACGTCAAACTTCAGATTTGTTTTTTACGTTGTCGCCCAGCGGTATAGCGTTTTCACCTAGCGTAGTTCATGCAAATAACGGATAAACTGAACACTGCTCTAAGTGCGGCCCATCTATTGTCTTTCTTTTTTGCAATCTTTGTTTCTAATATCATACAGATTTGTATTATTCCTAGCCTCTTCAATAAACCTTTCAGCATTGAACTTCGGCATTCTCAGGGATTTGTACTAGTTACTGACTCGATTAGGAACGAAATAAGTAAAAACATGGCGGAACACGCGTGGTCGAAAATTACGTCACGACTCTAGCTTATTGCTGGTTGGCTCGCGCAGAGCGTTAACGTTGAACGTGGCCGAAAATATGGAAAGCTAATATCGCCACACTCAACGTAATTTCTGTCCAGCGTAACTGTTTTTTTTTCGGTTGTCGCTTGACGTCGGGCGAAAAGTCGTGATTTACGCCAAGTGGAAAGCACGCTTTAAGCGACCTTGCTCCCGCCCGCGCTCTTGTAATAGCTTTTGTTAAAATTCTTTGAAAGATATTTTAACGTCCGGGCCTGACTTCGGTGTTTTAGGGATGAGCCCTTAATTAAATTAGAAATCATTGTCTAGTTCAGTTTATTTCAATTTAAGGGATCATCCTTAAAATACTTCAATCTGAACTTGTAAACAGTGACCCGGACGGAAAAATGTAATAGAAGCTATACATTTTCGACTCAAAATTGATTTCCCAAAGAACATCCCCAGGCTTAATTTATGCATGCAGAAACACGCTGTATTGTTTATGGTCACAAAAAGTAACCGTCTTTTAGTTTCGAAAGGCGTATGAAATTTTATATCTAAAGTTTCGAAAGGTATGTCATTTACGCAAACAAACTTGACTAGATAAACGTAATAACCCTTCAATTTAGGTCTTTAAATAATGAATTTAAATGATATTTGTTAAGGGCCTTTGTAGAAATTATCGTATCTCTGATCTGGGGTGTTAGTCAAAAAGCCAACATTTAGGGGTAAATTTTCTAACGTACTTCTTAGGCGTTGGCAGCAAAGAGGAGAGAATAAATATCGCTACTACCAGAAGTGAGATGAGACTTGAAGTACTGAGCTAATTAAATTCTTGACTTGGCAAAAGTGAATATTCTTGATAACATACCAACGGTTGGCCCTCTGGTTGCAATTTTTAAATTTTCCCTCCAAAACGTGAGACGCTCGCGATGGTAGACGGCCGAACTAGATTCAAGCTCCAGCGTCCATGTTCCGCGGCTTTAGGTTGAGGGGAAGGGTATGCTATCGATTGGGCGTGTTATCCAAACAGCATTGTCCAAAACGGCTTTTTCATAAACGCGTTTGCCATTATAGCCATTTCTCGTTTTAGCGCATTTTGATTACAGCGTTTATATCTTGAGCGTTGTTTCGTACCCCTTTTCCAAAATATTGTAGTTTATCTTCTTTGACTTCCCAAAATAATATGCCTTTTCCAAAAAATTATATTTTATATTTACTTCCGATATAACATTACTCCTTTTTGCATAATATTGTTCTTTGTTCTATATACTTAATATAATAGAGATTTCCCTCCCTATCAATCACAGTTTGGGCGGAAACAGCAACCGCGGTTTTGCTTCCATGCAGTTTTGCAAACCGCTGATTTGGGAACCGTTTTATTCCAAAACGCTCTATTGAAAACCTCTCAACTACCCG
Organism: Phalangium opilio; assembly: GCF_054372755.1. Taxonomy (NCBI): domain Eukaryota; kingdom Metazoa; phylum Arthropoda; class Arachnida; order Opiliones; family Phalangiidae; genus Phalangium; species Phalangium opilio. The sequence continues at coordinate 297,095 of NW_028324173.1, forward strand.
TGAACCGAGGGGAAGTGGGTAGGAAATTTTTTGGAACTCGACCAATTTTTTTCCCTCTAGTGTAGGCGCGATGGAAGCGGCATAAAATCCTCAAATTTGTTCACTAGTGCCAGGATCTACCAATGCTAGAGCTCTTTACTTCTAGTCTCATCTTACTTCGGCTACAACTAAGACCCGTACATAACGTTTTGGTTTATAAATACATCATTAACCAGAAAAGTAAACCAAAGAATCAAGCTGTGCTAAATTATTCAAACCTCTTTGTTTGATTTAGAGATGGATTCAGATCCACGGTGCCAAAAGTGGCAGGTCATCATGCAAAAGCTGTAAAAGCAGCATAGCTAAAGATGAGCTAAGAATGGCGGCAATTGTTGGGTCACGAAGGTTTGATGGAAAGGTAAATATCAAAATTGAGCATCTGATGACGCGAGTAACACTAATTTCTTATTGTGGAAACAGGTTCCAAATTGGTACCATTTTCGGTGCTTTTTTACAAAGTTTAAAGTGTCAACTGAGGCTGACATCTCACACTTTGAGGCTTTACGTTGGGAAGATCAAGAGAAAATGAGTAGTAAAATTTCGAGTGGGTCTCAAGCAGCACCTGCTGCTTCAAGCAAAACCCCATCTAAAGGAACAAAGAGAAAAAGCTCCTCCATTGAAATCAAGATTTCTCAACTGAATATGCCAAAAGTAATCGGTCCTCTTGTAAAGGTTGTGGAGAAACAATCGTAAAAGATCAAGTCTCATTTCAAAACTTGACAAACAGAGTGAAAAAGCCAGACGATTTGGTCCACTACCAGCGTGGTATCACGTTGATTGCTTTGTACAAGCGAGAGAAGCTTTGGAGTTTTTTGAAGATGGCTCCAAAATACCAGGATTTAAGACAATCGGTGTTGAAGATCAAAAGCCATCAAAGCAAATTCTTAAGGAACAGTCTCAGTTAATTTATAAACATCGTGACGCGCTTGAAAAACATCATCTTAAAAAAAAAGAAATGGTGGAACTTTTAGAATGTAGTGCGAATACCACTTTTTGGGGATCGAACCGGTTATCGAATACCCAATAATTTTCCTTATCAAATACCGAATCGAATAGTTTATTCCGAATCGAATACCGAATAGTTGGGCCTTGGTAATTTTTTTCCTTCCCTATTAATCGCGAATAGTTAAGCCTAGTAACCGCGAATATTTAACCCTAATATTCGCGAATACTAGGCCAACTATTCGCGGTTAATCGGGTAGTAACTTTAATATTCGCCAATAGTCAATACAAAGCAAGGGGAAGAACATTTAGAGGCTCCTAAATTTCAAAATACCTTTCTTCATTGGTGGTCAAGTATTTCTTAAAATTTCCCTATGCATTTGCTGGTAGTTTTTGATGGGAGACAAAAAAAATTGGGATGATATTTTTTAAATAAGGTAGGTCGCTCTAGTGCCAAGGACCTAAATTTATGGTAGTCGAACTTTAACCGAATAGTTAGTTCAGTATTCGATATTCGAATCGAATAGTGAAAATGGGCTTATCGAATACCGAATCGAATTATTCGGTTCGGTATTCGATCGAGTTGTTCGATTGAAACGGTTAACCGCACACCTCTAGTAACGACCAAAAAATTCCTACAGGAAAGAGCAAAATTCTACATAGACTTTCCGATATCATGACGTTTGGATGTCTTGAACCTTGCACAGAATGTAACGGTGGACAATTTGTTTTCTCAAATGATGGTAATCACTGTACTTGAAATGCAAGCGATAGCAGAAAATGTACAAATGTAACAAAACTACCAGGAAGAAAGCCTTTCCAGATTCCAGATGACCTAAAAGAGGAATATCCATTCTTAAACAGCTACAAATACATAAAGCGAGACCGTTACTTTCCTACAAACGCACCTACTCCAAGTTCACCAAAAAATTGGCAAACAACCTCGGGTATCAAGAGAAAGCCACAACCATTGGACAATGCTGAAATAGTATTAGTTGGTAATCTTCGAAGTTCCAAAGATGCTCTGAAGAAAACCATAGCCCGATTTGGAGGCAATGTTGTCTCTCAAATTGACAAAACTACACCTTGCGTTATAAGTACCAAGGAAAATGTTGAGAAAAATATGAAGAAAATTCGTGAAGCTAAGGAACACAATGTTCACGTTGTATCTGAAGACTTTTTAAGTGCTGTGGAAAATGAGGGTTTAGTTCTTATGATCCAACAATACAGCATAGCCAGTTTGGATGGAAATCCTGAAGACAGAATTAATTCTTACGCTGCTGAAAAAAGACTCAAAAGTGCGGCTGTGGGAAAAAGTGACTCAACATTCTCATCTGGAAAGAGTACGAAATTTAAACTGACAGTGAAAGGCAGCGTGGCTGTTGAACTAGATTCAAATCTTGAAGCCATCACACATTTGTTAGAAAACGAAGAAGGGGCTTCCAACGCTGTTCTCGCGAATGTCGACATTACTCAAGGATCCAATTCATTTTACAAGCTTAAACTTCTAGAGTCAGACAAAGGAAACAATTACTGGGTGTTTCGGAGCTGAGGACGTGTTGGAACTACTATTGTTGGAAACAAGACGGAACAGTTTGCCACTAAGTATGAAGCTGTTGCCGAACTCAAAAGGCTTTATGAAGAAAAAACAGAAACTCCGTGGGAGTTACGCCACACTGCCTCAAAGGTTTCTAATAAAATGTATCCACTTGACATTGACTATGGCGCCGAGAATGGAACTTTTGAAAAACTGGTAGTAGGATCTGGATCTAAATTTCCCAACGCCATCCAAGAACAAATTCGCCTTATCTTTGACGTGGAGAAAATGAAGAAGGTCATGTTGGAGTTTGAAGTTGATCTAAAGAAAATGCTATTAGGAAAGCTTTCGAGATCCTGAGAAAAGCATTGTCAGAAATGATGTGGAGATCCCATTAGGACCCCCAGTTAAAGCTAAAATTAACTCCAGCTTACTCCAAAACGACTTCATTGTCTATGATACGGCGTAAATAAATATTACGTACCTTTTAAACATGAAGTTCTGTTGGAAGATCAGTTGAACCGAATAAAACAATAGGTTACTTAAATAATGCAAAACGTTTATTTACGAACATAATAATACTGTTAAAGGGCAGACCGGATTTTGGGTAGGATATACCTTACGTTCTTAGTAGTATGTGATTACAATCAGATGTCCATACCCCCCTCCTAGTATTTTCAATGAATATTTAAAAACTAACAAATTTTAGACGTCACTAATGAAACTAATTAATTACGGGAAAACAAACGCACCGCGGTTTATCATTACCGACAATAAGAGGGCAGAGAAAGACGCGCGCACTCCGCGCAGGCACTCTTTTCACAACATTTTATCATGCCTCTAAGTAGAGAAATGGCTGCTACTTCTATGGCAATAGTTTTTGTCTGGCTCCCTTTAATGAAACCCTTTACTCTCTCCGTATCATTTATCACCTCAACTTCAATTCAATATTGTACTGCCTAGTCTAGCGTTTCTTTTATCCCTTTTAGAATGTTTCGGGTCTGAAACCGCCTCTATCTCATGAGAGAGAGAGACGGGGGGATTTTGGGTTGCTTAAGTTAAATTCGTTCCCCTCCAATGCCTGCCTATACGAAACGTAAAAATCTCCTTCATTTAATTTTTTTCACTTGACCCATTTAGTAACCGTCTCGACCGCTTGGTAGCTGCACCGCGACAGAAATTTCAAAATTTTCTCTCTTCGGATCTTAGCGCTATACGAGTTCTAACGTCACAGTAGATGCCCAGTCGTAACCCATGTTTGTGTACTTAGAGGCGTGATAGACTTATGGTTCACACTAATAAAATTAAAATGATTCTGCTAGTAACCAATTTCATTTAATTATATAATTAATTAATACTGCTAAAATTAAATACCAAAGCGGCAAGATACACTGCGTATTTTTGGAATCATCTTTGAATTCTGAAACTTATCTAATCAATTTAAAATCTGTTAATTCGCGTAATTTATTTCAAATTTGGGTATTATAATTACAAAGTGCCGAAACCCTCGCGGGCTAGAAGCCTTCCCCAACCCCTGTTCCCCTTGTAAATTTGGTTAGTCTGTCGCTTCTAAATTCCAAACCGTATAATTTTCAAATTGGTCTCGGTTGTCCCATTTAAGGGACCTCCTGTAACGACGGAATTTTCAGTTTAAACATGGTTATATATATATATATATAGCTTGCTTGGCTATGTTTCTAGAATATTTTAATGATTCCAAACGTTGTTGCCGAAATTTAGTAGCGACTTATTCGACGGTAAAGCATGGTTTTCACTTGACCGAAAAAAACTACTTTGCAGCTGAACGTCAAACGTCAGATTTGTTTTTTCGTTGTCGCCCAGCGCTATAGCGTTTCAATACAATTTCTGAATTATGCAAATTTGTATCATTTTCGGCTAATTTGCATGGCTTAAAGTGTGGTAACATACTACTTACGGCCAAGGCTAAGTTTTATTTTAGTTAGTCTATGTAATAATAGTCTTTATAGTGTCTTTCTTCTTTAAACACTATTTTTTTAAACACTAATTTTTGCAAAGCGTAATTTAGATATTAGAGTGAAGATTGAACTTAAAATCGCTTATATCCCATTGGATAGAATCCGTTGGGCAGAATTTCATTCGACAGAAATCCCATTCGGCCGAAAATCCCATTCGACAGAAATCCCATTCGGCCGAAAATCCCATTCGACAGAACTCCCATTCGACAGAAATCCCATTCGACAGAAATCCCATTCGGTCGGAAATCCCATTCGACAGAAATCCCATTCGGTCGAAAGTCCCATTCGACAGTAATCCCATTCGGTCGGAAATCCCATTCGACAGAATGGTCATGTGAATGAATTCATTAAGTACAAGAAGAGAATCCAACCGTACATGGGGCAAGCAGCCATTCTCGTTCTGCCAAGAGCCAACGCTAGACTTAAAGAACGATGACTAGCGTCGCTTTTTGGCCCAAGCTTGAAGCTGCTGTTAACGACAATTCCGGCTTATTTATGGAATAAATGAATTCGTCTATATCCGATTCCACACACCGAACCTAACCAAACCTAACCAAACCAAACCAAACCTAACCAAACCAAACCTAACCAAACCAAACCAAACCAAACCAAACCAAACCTAACCAAACATAACCTAACCTAACCTAACCTAACCTAACCTAACCTAACCTAACCTAACCTAACCAAACATAACCAAACCTAACCTAACATAACCAAACCTAACCTAACCTAACCTAACCAAACATAACCTAACCTAACCTAACCTAACCTAACCAAACCTAACCTAACCTGACCTAACCAAACCTACCCTAACCTAACCTAACGTAACCTAACCTAACCTAACCAAACCTAACCTAACCTAGCCTAACCTAGCCTAGCCTAGCCTAACCTAACCTAACCTAACCTAACCTAACCTAACCTAACCAAACATAACCAAACCTAACCTAACATAACCAAACCTAACCTAACCTAACCAAACATAACCTAACCTAACCTAACCTAACCAAACCTAACCTAACCAAACCTAACCTAACCAAACCTAACCTAACGTAACCTAACCTAACCTAACCAAACCTAACCTAACGTAACCTAACCTAACCTAGCCAAACCTAACATAACGTAACCTAACCTAACCTAACCTAACCTAACCTAACCTAACCTAACCTAACCTAACCTAACCTAACCTAACCTAACCTAACCTAACCTAACCTAACCTAACCTAGCCTAACCTAACCTAACCTAACCTAACCTAGCCTAACCTAGCCTAGCCTAGCCTAACCTAACCTAACCTAACCTAACCTAACGTAACCTAACCTAACGTAACGTAACGTAACGTAACCTAACCTAAACAAACCTAACCAAACCTAACCTAACGTAACCTAACCTAACCTAACGTAACCTAACCTAACCTAACCTAACCTAACCTAAGCTAACCTAACCTAACCTAAACTAACCAAACCTAACCAAACCAAACCTAACCAAACCTAACCTAACCCTAGGCCAACCTAGAAAATAAGAATATTTTGGAAAAGGCCCATGTTTATTTTTCAACGACCTTAATAAATATAGCATTATAAAATGCGAAATCGCACCAATGGGAAATTCGCTCCAACGAGACTTCTGTCCAACAGGAATGGGAAGTCTGCTCAATGGGAATACGATAAAATGTGAAATCGCGCCAATGGGAAATTCGCTCCAACGAGACTTCTGTCCAACAGGAATGGGAAGTCTGCTCAATGGGAATTAGGTCCATTGGGAACAGCCGACTAGCTTCGATCAATTAGAACAACTTATTTTTTATTTCGGTCCAATGGAATTTCGTTCCAATGGAATTCTGTTCAATGGTTATATACCCTTAAAATCTGGGCGATTCTTCCCGGAGGGAGAGAATTGAATTCCTAGATAAGATAAAAAATTATCCTCAGTAATATTATCCAATGCTTGGTCAGATAAATGAAATTTAAATTTGGAGTCATTTATGATTTTCTTCCTTTAGCCAAGCGTCGTCAGAACAGGAGCCTTACATTTCCTAGTGTTAGAGCCAATCGGCGTAATTTCAAAAAGTTCAGTTAATAGAATGTTCATCCCAGGTTTACTGGATGAAACTAAAATGATATCGTCCGCAAAGCATAAGATATTGCACAAACTATCAACGAGCTTGAAACCGATGTGATTTGGCAGTGTGCAGACTAGTTCGTCCATGCATAACTCATGTTTTTTGCAGGGTACGTTTAATAAATTCGGGTCTCTCCACATATTTCCATCTATTTGAATGAAAATTGAGTCTCGTATGCATCTTTTCTCAAGAAACGGACTGTTGTTGTTGAAATATTTCTAAAATTTCGGGTTTCGGCGTTATTAACACATCAACCGAAAAAAAACGTATTTTCTCGGGGTCGAATTTGGAGAGGAAAAAGGCGATGTCAGAATATAAAATTCCAAATTATGTGAGCTATTTTTTTAGGAATAGTGTGCAGGCCTTTCAATTGATACCAAAATATTTTGATATATTTGGTTTTCTCTACGATTTCCACGCGAAATGCTGATTTCATGATTTTTCGTAAATTTCAAATTTTTTAAAGGAATTCAAAATTCTTTAAACAAGTTGTCAAAGATGAAGCTTTATTTGTAGTAAGATTATTTACTATACAGTTTTAGATTTATATATAAACATGTTTTAATGCCAATGCCTTAATAATTTCCAGTTCGTTTTCCGTTAGTTTCAAAATCCTAGCTCTTGAACCAGTAGTTGTTGGATCTGATAGTAAGAAAAAAATTGAGATTAGAGGAACATGTGAAATATCATCAACAAAAGGCCAAGAGAGATGATTGGAATTCAGGTATCGTTTAAAAACTTTATCAGAAAATCATTATCTTCCCTGAATGTTTCGAGTACTAAAGCAATGTACCAATTTTTATCGTACATCGCAGCGACATAATGCCCAATTGATATGTCACAAATTGAATAAAATTCTTTGTTTGCGCATTTCCTTGCACGACTTTTACTTTTGATCCAAATTCTTCTTCAGATATGCGGTACACCATTATTTCCAATTTTGATACTGGCACAAATCTGTGGTTGCTTTGGGTACCTACAATAGTTGAAGCTTTAGATACCCTGTCGTCAACCCTTACAAAAATCTTCTTAAGAGTTCTAAAGGAATTTCTTTGGAACCCTACGGAGCCCTTGGGATCATTTTCTAAAGAAACTATTTCCAAAGACTTCCTTGGAATTTCCTAAAGAATTCTTGAGATAAATTTCCAAAGAATGTCTTGGGATTATTTTCCAAAGAAATTTTTTAGGAATTCTAAAGTTAAATTTCCAAAAAATGTCTTGGGATTATTTTCCAAAGAAATTCTTTAGGAATTCTAAAGATAAATTTCCAAAGAATTTCTTGGGTTTATTTTCCAAAGAAATTCTTTAGGAATTCTAAAGATAAATTTCCAAAGAATGTCTTGGGTTTATTTTCCAAAGAAATTCTTTAGGAATTCTAAAGATAAATTTCCAAAGAATGTCTTGGGTTTATTTTCCAAAGAAATTCTTTAGGAATTCTAAAGATAAATTTCCAAAGAATGTATAAGGTTTATTTTCTAAAGAAATTCTTTAGGAATTCTAGAGATAAATTTCCAAAGAATGTCTTGGGATTATTTTCTAAAGAAATCTTTAGGAATTCTAGAGATATATTTCTTAAGAATGTCTTGGGATTATTTTCTAAAGAAATTCTTTAGAAATTCTAAAGATAAATCTCCAAAGAATGTATAAGGTTTATTTTCTAAAGAAATTCCTAAGGAATTCTAGAGATAAATTTCCTAAGAATGTCTTGGGATTATTTTTCCAAAGAAATTCTTAAGGAATTTTAGAGATAAATTTCCTAAGAATGTCTAGGGATTATTTTCTAAAGGAATTCTTTAGGAACTCTAGAGCTAAATTTCCAAAGAAGATCTAGGGTTTATTTTCCAAAGAAATTCGTTTGGAATTCAAGAGATATATTTCCAAAGAAGGTCTAGGGTTTATTTTCCAACGAAATTAGTTAAGAATTTTAGAGATGAATTTCAAAGGGCCAGATATATTGCAATTATGCTTTACGTATAATTATCTCAAAATATTTTTACCCAAATTGTTTAGCTAAAGTTTTCCTTAACTTAATGGTTAAAAATTTAAAAAGTAAAAACGTTTAACGAAGGCTTGTTCCGTAGCTAAGGCTCAGCATGCGCTGAAATGAAATGTTATATTTACATATTGTTTCATTTTTTTTTGCCTTTAATAATCCGTGAGGTGTTTATTTAAAGGATAAAATAGATTAAAAGTAAAGTAAGAGTAATTAAAAACGTTGTTTAGATTTACATGGAATCTAAGCTGGCAGTCGGAATTGTTGCTTAATTCTCTTATGGCATGTTTTATCTTTATTTCGAGCGTAATTAGAGTCCAAAATAAATATTTTTTTAGAAATATTGTAGAGATAATTAGGTTAAACGCGTTTCTGGTACTCAAAAAACTCTCAATGAATATACATCATTAAATTTAACAACAACGTATGGATCTACTGCTTGGCCATTAAAGCCTCCAAAACCCACTTAGTACCCTATACAATTGCACAAGGTTTAAACTTTCCGCCGTTTACGGATGTTTAAAAGTCTGACTTTAAAAGCAATTTCACACTGCATGCGAGAATTTCCCTCGCTGTAAGGGGTGTAATTCACCATATAAGAACTGCACTCCCAGTATTGGGATATGGTTCTGCATGTGAGAGCTATCTTCGTTTCTAGGGACTAAATTAATTTACCCCATAACCTTCTCTATATGTTCCCCAAGAAAATTCCATATATATTTCCAAAGACATTTCCAAGTAAATTCCCCAAGACATTTCCCAAGTAAATTCCGAAGATATTTCCCAAGAAAATTCCAAAGATATTTCCCAAGAAAATTCCAAAGATATTTCCCAAGAAAATTCCAAAGATATTTCCCAAGAAAATTCCAAAGATATTTCCCAAGAAAATTCCAAAGATATTTCCCAAGGAAATTCCAAAGATATTTCCCAAGAAAATTCCAAAGATATTTCCCAAGAAAATTCCAAAGATATTTCCCAAGAAAATTCCAAAGATATTTCCCAAGAAAATTCCAAAGATATTTCCCAAGAAAATTCCAAAGATATTTCCAAAGTAATTTCCAAAGAAAAAGAGGCCAATATTCCCCAATTTCCTAAAGAACGCCTTAAGGATTTCCAAAGAAATTTCCCAAGGAATTTTCTTAAGAGTTCTTAAGAAGATTTTTGTAAGGGAATCTTTTTGTGATGTTGCTGGACATCTTCTTTGCTAACGTAAATAAATTTATGGACTGTATGTGCACCTCGGCCCATTCGAAAAACTGAATTGGAGTAACAATTTGCTTCTCTTAGGGCTATTGAAGAGATTCTATAGTAACCAAGCGTTTTACCGTTCCTTCAATTCCATCACATGAACTTTTACCATGACTGGTTGCGAAAAAATTCCAATCTGCGGTAACAATGAAGTCAGCCTCATGGTTACAAAGGTTCAACAAATTTTCCAATTTTTGTATTGTGACGCAGCTCCATCTCTGAAGTAATGAATGCGTTTTAATTTGGAAAAAGGTTGAGGAGGTAGTTAACGAATATATTTATGAAACAGTGAACTGATCCAGCACTATGGTCCATTTCGTCACTAATAATGCACGCGCTTAAACAGTTCAAATTTGTTTGAACTACGTTCTTCGTGTTAAAAAACCCATGCCAATTGGGGTTGAAAACTTGCTCAGTCACGTTGAATCTGGCGATAAAGAACTTGAGAGTTATTTAGCTACTTTCTTGGGTCATATTCGAGGAACTAAGGACTACTGGTATAAAGTCCTTAGAAGCGTTTTAGCGATGATTTGGGAATTTGGTCTTCCAGCCTCGCTTTTAACTTTTAATCCGGCCGAATACGATGATATGGAACTGCACGATCACTTGAGAAAAAAGAATTCAGATGTTCCAGGAGTAGAGTCGACGACGGTGGCTGAATTGTTGAATTTCGACCCACTTAGCGTCAATTTGCACTTTCACAACAAAGTGCGGTCCCAGGTAGCAAAAACCCGTGATTTACACGTCGAAAAGCGGTGTAAGATAAACCTAATTATGAACGTGTAAAAAACCCATACCATGTCGCCTCTAAACACTGTCTTAATTACGTTAACAAATAGTGAAAATCACGTTGTTTTTATTAAATATGTAAACAATATTTGCACTCAAAATTCACGTGAAGATAATGTAAGGTAATTAAATGTTCGTAACGTGCAATTAACGTGGGTAGCACGTGTAGCCAACGTTTCTCGGGTACCCAAAACTCGTGATTTACCCGTCTAAAAGCGGTGTACGGTAAACGTAATTATGAACGTGTAAAATACCCATACCATGTCACCTCTAAGCACCGTCTTATTCACGTTAACCAACAGTGAAGATCACGTTGTTGTTACTAATAAATGTCATAAGATAAACTTTAAATGGGTGAAAATGAATGGCACATGGTCATTTAACTTGATGTTATATGTTGAAGTCCAACATATGTCCAGGTTAAATTTTAAACGCAAAGCTGGAAACTAACCTCCAGCTAGCCGACCGAAAACCAAATGGATAAAACATTCCGATAGATAAGAAGGTCTAATATTTTTTAGACCTCGTTTTAAAATGAAAGATTTAAATAAGCGAACGGTTGAACACCTTACCTATTTTTAGGAGCACTATACTGAAGGAGACGTAGCTGTATTTTAAAGCACTTATAAGGCAACGTTTATTTTTAATCCTATAATATTACTCCTGGGAAAATGTCAATAGAAAACGGTACTAGATGGTAGGTGTCATATGGAGAAAGAAAATGTGGGCTTCAACAATTTGCTGTGAGTGACGGTCGGTCTTAACAACGATGAAGTCTATACAATAATCACTTATTTATTTGTACCCATACATATCACCTGTGCTTGCCTTTCTAAAAATTATATTAAAACAATTGTATGTGTTGAAATTTGATTTACTATAAGTTTAAATTTAAATACATTGAACCCCTTAAGTTTTACAATAATTCGAATGAACCCCTTAAGTTTTACAATAATTCGAATGAACCCCTTAAGTTTTACAATAATTCGAATGAACCCCGTAAATTTTACAATAAATCGAATCGAACGCATTAATTTTACAATAATTCGAATCCAACCCATTACATTTACAATAATTCGAATTGAACCCATTACATTTACAATAATTCGAATTTCCCCCCTGCTGTGTTGGTCTAAACATAAGGGTAGTTTTCAACGTCAGAAGTTGTAGGTTTTTTACAGACGGCTTAAATGTGTGTACCTTAATGTGGTTCATGGCGTACGCGCGCAAGTTTGCTTAAACGTTGATGGTGCCCATTTTGAACAATGTAATTGGGTTTCATTCGAATTATTGTAAAAGTAATCGGGTTCGATTCGAATTATTATAAAAGTAATGGGGTTCGATTCGAATTATTGTAAAAGTAATGGGGTTCGATTCGAATTATTGTAAAAGTAATGGGGTTCGATTCTAATTATTGTAAAAGTAATGGGGTTCATTAGAGTTATTGTAAAAGTAATGGGGTTCATTAGAATTATTGTAAAAGTAATGGAGTTCATTAGAATTATTGTAAAAGTAATGGGGTTCATTAGAATTATTGTAAATGTAATGGGGTTCATTAGAATTATTGTAAATGTAATGGGTTTCATTAGAATTATTGTAAATATAATGGGGTTCATTCGAATTATTGTAAATGTAATGGGTTCGATTCGAATTATTGTAAAATTAATGGGTTCGATTCGATTTATTGTAAAATTTAAGGGGTTCATTCGAATTATTGTAAAACTTAAGGGGTTCATTCGAATTAATGTAAAGGTTAAGGGGTTCATTCGAATTATTGTAAAGGTTAAGGGGTTCATTCGAATTAATATTCTGAAAGTAATAAAGAATAAAGACTGGTCAGTTACCAGTACATCTGAACAAACAAGCAACCGATATCTGAGCTACTTTCCTTGCCTTTAATTACAATCATTAATAAAAGCAAAGGGATTAACGCTTTTGGCCGTTTAACACGTTCACGGTCATCCACTAGGTTTGAACTTATTTCGATCATTGCCTTATGCTCAATAATCGAAAACAATTGGGTCAAAACCATTGTACTAGTGCTATAATTCTGCAAAATCTCCTTGTTTTTCGGCCTACTTTTGAGAGCCCATAACGTCGTAACGGAGCGCTTTACCCCAAAACGTCATAGGACCTTTCGGACTCATTTTGACCCAAGGAACATGCCTGTTAATTTGTGCCAGACTTTCCAGAAACACCCTGTATATTTCAACGACTTTGTTAGAATCAACTCCAACCTCAAGTACAAATATCTTGTTGTTTTCAACCTCATTGTCACGTGATTTAGGCATATTGAGTAACTGTAAAATTCAACTTCATGTTCACGTGTATTACACGGCCTAAATCACCACCAAACTTAGTGTGATATTTTCCACCAATTTTCCACGTGTATTAAACGCTTTAAATCCCCACCAAATTAACGCCATGAGTTCAACCAAAACTCCACGTGTTTCATTTGCGTGATACTTTCAACCTTTACTCCACGTGTTGTACACGCTTTAAATCGCTACCTATTTAACGTGATGTGTTCAACCAAAACTCCACGTATTTTACACGTCTAAATATAAACCTCAACTAACGTGATAGTTTCAACCTATTCCCCACGTGTTTTACACGCCCTGAATCATCACCAAAATTAGCGTAATATTTTCAACCTATACTCCACGTGTTGTACACGCTTTACATCGCCACCAAATTAACGTGATGTGTTCAACCAAAACTTCACATGCTTTACACGTCTAAATATACTCCACAATTGACGTGTTAGTTTCAACCTATTCCCCACGTGTTTTACACTCCCTAAATCAACATCACAAATAACGTGATATTAAACACCTATACTCCACTTGTTTTACACGTCCTAAATCATCAGCTCTATTAACGTGATATTTTCAACCTTTACTCCATGTGTTATACACGCTTTACATCGCCAGCAAATTACCGTGATGTGTTCAACCAAAACTCCACGTGTTTTACACGTCTAAATATACTCCACAATTAACGTGATAGCATGAGTTAATAATACGTTAGCTCCCTATAAGTTACTCAGGCATTTCATTTTTATACTCCAGCGTTTTCTCCCGCGCCGCCAGCGTCCCAATTATATGCGACGCTCTGCGGCCGCCACGTGAACGAAAATCTTATTTACTCTTCTTTCCGGTTTTTCCCCGGAAGCGCGTGTAGTGGAAACTAGCCAATGATATCGGAGCTATTTAAGCAGCCGAATTTTTCGCTCAGTAGCCTCGGTTAAGAAAACAGTTAAGAGATCAGTGAATCGGATTTAGCTCAGTTGTATAATTGGTTTCAAGTCACAATAACAACTCTTATATTTAGCATTCTTTATCAATATCGGCAAATTGCATTGAGTTCCTGCATTTTTTTGTCTCGATACTGACACAAACGCCATGATTTAATGTTAAATTGTTAAAACATAAACATTCACGACTAAAGCACTCCCTTGGTGAAAAAGCAGCCGACGACTCGAGGTCGAGGAGCCGTACGAGCGGGATTTTTTTTCGACAAGAGAGAGCGCAACATTCGGATTTGTTGGTGAGACATAGACATTATGTTACACTAACATAGGGAACCATTATCCATATGCACCATTATCCATATGCACCACTATCCATATGCACCATAACGGATGTGAGTAAAGATATTTAGATTAGAGAGAGAATTAGTTGCCACTATAGACCCGATGCGGGTAGGTGCTTTTCGATATTGGTCCCGGTGTTCGTGTAACTAAAAGAAAATAATTGTATTAAAGATTTAACTAAATAAATTAACTTAAATGAAATGGATCTCCACTAAATATCAACCTTATACATTAACATGGTAGCAGAGCGTGGTTGGTTAGGAAGCGTGGTGACCAAGGCTTAGACGGAGGTATTTATTATGGCGGACAATTATCATCTTGGAGGCACGGTATCGTTTCGGAAATTAACGGACGATAACTACGAGGTATGGAAAATAGACGCGAAGATGATGTTATTGGACTGTGGATTATGGGGTATCGTAGCCGGTACGGAAGTGGCACCCGCGGCTACAGAACCAGCTGATGTAAGGGAGCGTTATGCTTGTAGGCTGGAACGGGCCTTTGCGAAAGTGACTCTTGCTTTGGATGATGAACACAAGAAAATCATAGAAGATGAGACGTCGGCTAAGGCAATTTGGGATAGTCTTAGTGACCTGTATCAACCCAAATCTTTGGCTAGGATAGCTAAACTACGATCTCAATTTATATCGATTAAGTACGCACCCCCGGAGACGATGGCAGCATATCATGCTAGGGTAAAGGCAGTTGCTAACCAACTATCATTAGCTGGGAAACCATTGGATGATGATGACGTTGCTTTCCAAATGGTAAATGATCTACCACCAGAATATGGCACTATTGTTAGTGGATTATATAATCTTGGGAAAACCGGCTTCACTACTACGAAAGTCAAGGAAACACTCTTAGCAGAATATGATCGACAAAAGCATATGACATCAACGGATGAGACGCAACTAACAACGGCCATGGTAGCTTATAGAGGGAATAAGCTGAAGATCATACGAAATCATCACCCGCAATAATGGATGAGAAGAATCGCTGTCACAAATGCCACAAGATTGGTCATTTTGCCAGGGATTGTCGTATAACAGAAAGATGTCACAACTGCAACATGATAGGCCATTGGGCACGAGACTGTCGCAAAACTCGCCACCCTAATCAACAGAGACAAGGGAGATATTCAAGAGATTCAATGACATCCCATCATGCTATATTATCTAGTAGCCAGGATGTTACCTATGAAGTAGACGGGACAACATATGGAGGCGCACACACACATTACGCCACAGCGACAACTATGATTACACAAGCATCGAAGGAAGAAGGATGGGTGTATGACTCTGCCGCAACGCATCATTTTTGTAATACGAAGGGATGGCTATACAACTATTATGAAATCGAAACACCCATAACAATTGCGCAAGGAACAGTTAAGGCGGTTGGGAAAGGTGATGTGTATTATCATCTCAGCTCAATAATAGAGAAGTGCGGCTAATTCTTAGAGACGTCATATACGTTCCACTATACACAAGAAACCTTATATCCGCAAGACTAATAGATGAAACTGGATTTAAGTCAATCATAAAGGATGGTATCATACGAGTCTACGCCAAGAACCTTGATCTGGTACTGAAAGCGACGTTAGATTCTGACAGCAACTTATATGTGGTAGAAGCTGTGACCAGAACGGATCTACCTCATGTATCACAATCACAAGCAAGGAAAGGACGAGAAAAACGACACGCAGAATGTAATCTCAACACTGTAGAAGATATAAACCTTTGGCATAAACGACTTGGACATCCTAATTCTAGAAGAATTACGCAACTGGTCTCGAAACAATTGGTCCTTGGAATTCCGAAGCTAACTACTACATTCGATTTATGCGTCCCCTGCAAGGTATCCAAGGCAACTAAAGCAAAATCATCGGCTATTAAAGGTATACAGTCTTCTGATGTACTTCAACTCGTTCATTCAGATGTATGGTGACCAGCCCCCGTTGCTTCGCTGGGGGGAGCCAAGTACATAATAACATTTATTGACGACTATTCTCGACATGTCAAGCTATACTTAATGAAGCACAAGAACGAAGCTTTCGAGAAGTTTAAAGAATATCTTGTTTGGGCGGAAAGACAAACTGGTAGAAAATTAAAACAACTACGAACGGACAACGGCCTTGAGTATGTTGCGAACTATTTTGAAGACACCTGTAAGAAACAAGGGATTCAAGTCCAACGTACCAATACGTATTCACCAGAAATGAATGGCGTTGCCGAAAGGTATAACAGGTCCTTGCTTGATGGCATCCGGACGTTATTGGAAGAATCTCAGTTACCTCAATACTTATGGGGTGAAGCTGCCTGTACTTTTGCATATCTATCCAAACGTTTACCTCATGCTCAACTACATGAAGACGTACCAGAGACTAGATGGGCTGGAAAGAAGCCATCTGTTCGTCACTTAAAGAAATTCGGATGTTTAGCGTTTGCACATAAACCTAAACCACATCGAAATAAATTCAAGAATAGAGCAAAAATTGGTATTATGGTTGGCTACGCATTCAAAACGAAAGGATATCGTATCTGGTTTCCGAAGGAAAGAAAAGTGGTAGAATCGAAGCACGTCCAGTTCCAAGAAAATCAGTTAGGGATAAATGAACTGAAGAACATTAATGATGATGATGAGGTCATTACTTATAATTATAATGAATTCTGGCCAAAACAAGAAACTATAATAGAAGTACCTGAAAGTGAAGATGAGCAATTTGTCGAAGCAAATGGAGAGCCTATTCCTATCGTTACTAGAAGCAAAACCGCTGAAATACGAAACAAAACAACACCCGTTGTAACTGAGGAAGCTCGACCCGTGATTGATAGACTGACCAAACGACAAGAAAGAGAAAAACAGCTTCAGAGGGGACTACCACCAGGATGGACGCGAGTGGAAAATAAACAAAAAGAGGGAGAGACCGCAGGGCATGTCGACGTTTACTACTATGATGAGAAAAAACAAAAGTTATGTTCACGACTTGATCTACGACGCTATTTCACGTTAAACAAATTACCTTATGATGCAGACGACAAAGAAAAGTTCTCGTTTCGAGTTATAAACCGCCCATTGATAACATCACAACCAGAAGAACAACAACAGCCAGAAAATATGGAAGCTCATTGCGTAGAAATACCAACTTCTTTTGAGGACGCAATACAGAGTCCACAGAGTGACTCATGGAAAAGGGCCATGGAAACGGAATACAATACCATTCAAGAAAGAGAGGCGTGGACTGCTGTTCCCGCACCGGAGAATAGAAAAATAATTGGTTGTACGTGGATATATGTTCTTAAACGAAAAGCCAGTGGAGAAATAGCAAGATTCAAGGCTCGATTAGTAGCTCAAGGCTTCGCACAGCGTTACGGATTAGATTATCAACACACCTATGCACCTGTAGTCAATTTTACCATCATTCGGTTACTACTATTGATTTTTGTAACTTGTCTTGGATGGTCACATCGCCATTTGGATGTGAAATGTGCATACTTATACGGGAATTTAAATGAAGAGGTCTACCAGCCGTAGTAACCAACGTGGTTTAACCCATTGAATTAGGTCAAACCACGGTTTTGGGTCAAAGAAAATGGTTTGGGTTGAATTTTGGTAGTAACCACGTCCTAGTTTCTAAAGGAAATCGGTGGGTTAGGGTTAAATTTTCATTTTTACGTGCTTAAACAAAATGGCGGGTGGTGTTTTTGAAGATTATGCGGATGGTAGCCTACACATGAATCGGATACATTCTGCCATGGCCAAATTAGATTACCGGTGGTAGAAGGCCTGCCAGCTTCACCCAAGCCTCATGTTAAAAAACGACTAGCAAAATCGCCCCTAGTTCCGACTTTCGCCGTTAGGTGCGCTACCAACCCAGTTTTCCTTCTAATGCTTTTTCTATGGGGGGAAAAAATCGGAAGTGGACTCGGTTTTAGAGCATTTTTAATACATTTACCGATTCTTTTCGTGGCCGAGTTTTAAATGAGAAGTCAAGTAAGTTCTAATCTATATTTTGAGACCTATTTCATAATTTTCCCTCCTTTATTTGACGAATAATCAACATTCAAAGTTGGAGTTCTTTTTAAGGCGGAGAAATGCGCCGTTTAGAGTTAAGCCTCGGTCTTGAAGGAAGTTTACATTACATTCATCGTCAAATAACGGACGGAAAATTATGAAATAGGTCTCAAAATATAGATTAGAACTTACTTGAATTTTCATTTAAAACTCGGCCACGAAAAAAATCGGTAAATATATTAAAAATGCTCTTTTTTTCATATTTCTATACAAATCCGTTATTTGCTTTTGTGTTCTATTGGTTTCTAATCCTGGCACCGCGTTAAATTTTTCTGTGATTTTCACCCGGGCTTCAATTTTTTGTTGCGAACAAACGGCATTTGTTTTGCGATTTTCTATTACATTTTTAAATTCCTCGACTAGTTGTATAACTAATTCCTTTTCCAAAGTTGTAAAAGCCTTTCGACTTGCAGCAGATGAATCCGCCATTTTTAAAACCCACGACGCTCCCGCGAAACGAACAGATATGACGACTAAAATATTACGACCAATGAAATGAAGAGTTAGAGACAGGCCCGATCTTAAACTTGGTTTGAAGTTTTTAAACCTGGGTTGCCTAAACTTTGAGCTTATTTTACTGGTTACTACCGAGGCAAGACAAGGTCAACCCTAACCCACAACTGTAGTTTAGGCAACCATGGTTTGACCAAAGAGTTGAACTTATTTGGTTACTACGGCTGTACATGAGACAACCCAAAGGATTCGAAATACCTGGCAGAGAAACCGATGTATTACTATTGAAGAAAGCACTATATGGTCTAAAACAAAGTGGACGACAATGGTTCTCTGAGCTTGACCAACGTTTAATCACGCTGGGTTGTACCCGGTTAAGTGGCTGCAACTGCGTATATAGCTATAATTCAACTGGTATTATTATAGTCTATGTTGATGACATTATCATCTTAGCGAAAGAACATCTACACATGAATGATTTACTACAACTATTGAAGAGCACCGACTTGGGACCGTTAACCTACTTTCTTGGTATTGAATTTGAATGGTCTGAACTGAACAACGTGAAAATTCACCAACGAAGATACATCGAAAAATTAGAGAAGGAAATGAACATCAAGATAGATGAAAAGAACTATGATATACCACTACCTGTTGGCACGGTCCTATCCAAGAAGGATTCAGCTATCAATAATGAACTCGAAGCACCATAGAGAAAACTAATTGGGAGTTTATTGTACCTTGCCCAACGAACTCGTCCCGATTTAGCATTTGTAGTGGCTAAACTATCAAGATTTTCATCATCTCCTGGACCACACCATTTCAAATGCTTAATGAATGTCCTCAAGTATACATGCGCAACGAAACAATACGGATTGAACTATCGTCCAACCAAGGAATTGCGATTAGAAGTTTTTTCTGATGCGTCATATATCTCTGATCCTGACGATGGCAAATCCACAAGCGGTTACATAGTCCTTTAAGGAGGGAATCCCATCGACTGGCGATCTATCAAGCAAACCAACGTTGCACAATCGACTATGGAATCAGAATACGTAGCATTAGCTGATGCGGCGAAAGAAGTGTCTTGGGTCAACCGTATTTTGATTGAGGTGTTGCCTTTATGTGGACAGCTCAACAACGAGGCACTTCAACCGATATTACGTTGTGACAATCAAGCAGCTATACATTATGCAGAGAACTGTATAGAAAACAACAGATCCAAACACATCGAAGTGAAATACCATTATATCAGAGACTGTATAGCTAAGAAACTATTTCAATTGTTATTTGTTAGTAGTGAATGTAATTTGGCAGACATATTTACAAAATTATTATCGAAACAAAAATTTATTAATCTAGTCGAAAAATTAACTCTGTTAGATGGCTAATGAAACTAATGAATATATATATATATATATATATATAATAATATTTTGTTAACTAATGTATTAATAAGTGAGCTGTGATAATGCCTATGTCGGGGGAGTGTTGGTGAGACATAGACATTATGTTACACTAACATAGGGAACCATTATCCATATGCACCATTATCCATATGCACCATTATCCATATGCACCACTATCCATATGCACCATAAAGGATGTGAGTAAAGATATTTAGATTAGAGAGAGAATTAGTTGCCACTATAGACCCGATGCGGGTAGGTGCTTTTCGATATTGGTCCCGGTGTTCGTGTAACTAAAAGAAAATAATTGTATTAAAGATTTAACTAAATAAATTAACTTAAATGAAATGGATCTCCACTAAATATTTTTTCCCGCGCGGGCGAAATGAGAAGAAATCGCTGGATACATTACGCCTATGGAGCCTGAGTAACTTATAGAGAGCTAACATATTATTAACTCATGGTGATAGTTTCAACCTATTCCCCACGAGTTTTACACTCTCTAAATCAACACCACAATTAACGTGATATTATCCACTTATACTCCATGTGTTTTACACGCCCTAAATCATCAGCTCTATTAACGTGATATATTCAACGTATACTCCACGTGTTTTACACTTATGAAAAACCCGAACACGTTATATACACTAAGAACACTCAAAATACACGTAATTTACATGGTGAATTGCTACCTGGGAGTAAATTAATAATACTCTGCTGCATATTCCAATTCGTAAATTGCGGCTGCCGATGGAATCATGGCTTCCCGCAAAACGTTTATATAAGCGTTACCGGTCAACCTGCCCTGGATATGGTGGAGGATTCCGGCTTAATTGTTTCCCAAGCAACACCACATATTGACGCTGAAGCGGCCACTCGTCTTAGTCTCTTCGATATTCCGCTGTTGCGCTCTTTGGGAGTGCCTTCTGGATACCCACAAAGTTGGCGCGGAAGAAGAGCTCTGGAAGGTCTAAAATGGATATCTCAAAGTGAGCGTTAAAACGCTTATTGAACAACAACTACTATATAATAACTTTTCGTCAGAAAAGAGAATACATTTCTTCTAAGCTTCTCTTGGCCAAGTCAACAACTCTCGACAAAACTCCATTTGCTCTCGTCTATGCCTTGCCGTTAACATTGGTTTACATAAAGAGCGTCGTCGTCTCACACCATGTTTCTTGAGTTTTCGCCACAGGGTTGGAACCGACAGACTGCTACCGGTGATGTCTTCCCTCATATGTCAAATATTTCGCAATGAAATCTTCGGCCTGCGAAGAGCCTCTCTTGCCAGTCTTCGTCCCTGGACATCATTTAATACCGGTGGTCTACCTTCTCGTGGTAAATCCTTCACAGCGAGAATTAGCAGAAAGATTATTGGCTATTTACAACGAAAATACTAATTGAACCACGATGAAATAAACCCATTAAAACCGTGAAACTAATTTACACATATATACCATACCATGACACGACCATGTTGACGATAACTGCTGTAAGTATACTTTGCGCCGCCTACGGAACATCCAATCGTACCTGCAATATTCACCCATGTTTCCCCTCGATCTTTCAACGCGATAATTTGAACTATATCAGCTTCCGTAATTCGAGTCATGATTGAGAATAAGTGACATTTATCCGAGAGGGGACATTTATATAGTCGAATACCTTAAAACATAACCAACATGAGAAATTTTTTTGGATAAGTGTTTGCCAACTCCACCAGGGAAAAACCGCTTGAGTAAAAAATATGTCATGTCGATCTTCGACATTTTAAAGGTACTCCTCTAATGCGGCCTTTACACTCTCTTTTTTGTACAAATTAAATGGGGGACATCGATAAAATTCATCATCTTATGGATTTTTAAGAAAACATTTCTCTAATTGTGCAAATTAAAATCCAAAATGTTGTAGAATGCCCATTATATAGAAAAAAAAAACATTAAAACCTAAAATGGTGTTCCGTTTCCTAAAAAAATATTCTGGCATTATATTTGAACTTTGCACAAATATTAGTCTGGATAACGTTTTATTTATACTTTGTAACTTCAACGACGGGCCCCACGTTTTTATTATTGAGTGTGTAGGGTTCCCTATTATCCAAAAAAATTCTCATGTTGGTCATGTTTTAAGGTATTCGACTATATAAATGTCCCACTCGGATAAATGTCACTTATTCTCAATCATGCCTCGAATTACGGAAGCTGATCGAGTTCAAATTATCGCGTTGAGAGATCGAGGGGAAACATAAGCGAATATTGCAGGTGCGTTTGGATGTTCCGTAGGCGGCGCTAAGTATACTTACAGCAGTTATCGTCAACATGGTCGTGTCATGGTATGGTATATTTGTGTAAATTATTTTCACAGTTTTAATGGGTTAATTCCATCGTGGTTCAATTAGTATTTTCGTTGTAAATAGCCAATAATCTTTTTGTTCATTCTCGCTGTGAAGGATTTACCACGAGAAGGTAGACCACCGGTATTAAATGATGTCCAGGGACAAAGACTGGCAAGAGAGGCTCTTCGCAGGTCGAAGCTTTCCTTGCGAAATATTGGAAATATGTGGGAATACATCACCGGTAGCAGTCTGTCGGTTCCAACCCTGTTTCGAAACCCCAAGAAACATGGTGTGAGACGACGACGCTCTTTATGTAAAACCAATGTTAACGACAATGCACAGACGAGAGCGAATGGAGTTTTGTCGAGAGTTGTTGACTTGGCCAAGAGAAACTTTGGAGAAGTATATTCTCTTTTCTGACGAAAAAATATTATAAAGTAGTTGTTGTTCTATAAGCGTTTAAACGCTCACTTTGAGATATCCATTTGAGAACTTCCAGAGCTCTTCTTCCGCGCCAACTTTGTGGGTATCCAGGAGGCGCTCCCAAAGAGCGCAACAGCGGAACATCGAAGAGACTAAGACGAGTGGCCGCTTCAGCGTCAATATGTGGTGTTGCTTGGGAAACAATTAAGCCGGAATCCTTCACCATATCCAGGGCAGGTTGACCGGTAACGCTTACATAAACGTTTTGCGGGAAGCCATGATTCCATCGGCAGCCGCAATTCACGAATTGGAACATGCAGCAGAGTATTATTAATTTACTGTTTCCCCCGAAGGACCATGATGTTTTATAAATATTTTTGGTTTTCAGTCTCCATTTCATGCTAGACAACTGTCTAGCGCACACTGCCAGGGTCGTAACGGCCTTCTTGAACGGTGAAGGAATGCAGAGGTTGAGCTGGCGTGCCAAGTCCCTCGATTTGAACCCGGATGAGAACCTTTGGTCAGCAGTAGTTCAACTCATGGAGAAAAGAGTTCCAAATAATAAAGAAGACCTACTGCTGATGGTCCAAAACGCTTACAATTTGCTGCTGCCAAACTACCCAGTTAAAAATAATGGTGTTCAAAGGGTTTATATAGGGTTTATGATTTTCTCAGCAACCACTATGGGTTTTATAGCACCAACTAAATGGTTTAAAAGGGTCGCCTTCAAAAAAAGCAAACCATTACTGGTTTAAAACAACTTTGATAAACCGTTTCTGGTTTATAATAAGAAATGCCAGGGATCTGTGAAAACATTGGTTTCATTGTAGTCCCTTTCAAGATAACTCCTTGGTGGTTTAAAAATGGTAATGCTAAAAACAGCAAACCATTAAGGGTTTAAAAGTGGTGCATAGAAAACAGCAAAGCATTACTGGTTTAAAAGTGGTGCGTTCAAAAAACTGCAAACCATTACTGGTTTAAAAGTGGTACCTACAAAAAACTGCAAACCATTGAGGGTTCACTGTTAGAAAACAAGATTTACATAGGGTGAACAAACAGCGTAAACCTCTTTGAGTTAAAAAAGAAGCAAGAGGGTCTTCTTTCGATTTTAAAAAAACATATAATACGTATGTGCTGAATACAAACTCTTTTACTTCTAAACAAGTGTGGAAAACCAAAATATTACCTCTCCGAGTCAAGAGGTCTACAACTACAAACTTATTTACCTAGATATGGAATTATTTCTCTTTTTTGAAGTAAAAATTTACGAAATATTGAAGCAGTATTCCAAGCATAGCGAATAATACAGTAAAGCAGACGACATTTTACATCCAATAAGGATAAATCTTGGACACATGGAAATAAGTCAATGGGGAAAAGATCAGGAAATGAAGTCTACGCTTCAGCTGTTTACCGTATATTCTGATAGCTACATTCACAACTGGTTTGCAGTGTAAACACTATCGTCTCGTCTCACCTCAACAATATTCTTAGTTTGCCAATATGAATACTAACGTTAAATAACACCAAAGTTAAATTGTAGCTAGACGCACTAATGGTCAATGCGCACCATAAGGAGAATAAAAAGTCTGTAGCTACTACCCGTTTACCATTAGCCCTTTTACTATTCTAATTGCCATCATGATCTTTTCTTCTATTATAAAATAGTAAGAGTGTATTTAACTTTCGGCTCACTCTGAACCGTTGATGTCTCTTCATTTCAGACACGAAAATCAAAGCCCAAAAGTTCACTTCACCTCAGGCCTCAATTATTTACTCTTTGTTTCACTAAGCCTAATGCGGATGATACTTAATATACCCGCCGGAGTCTAGGTCTTAGTTTTCTTTATGAAATCACTAAACCAAGGATTATTCTATATACAGATGTAGTATAGCTTAAGTAATATATGAACAGCCATTTCAAATAACACTATTAAAAAAAATCTTTGGAATATCAAAATGAATAGAGCTTTAAAGCTACAAAAGTACTAAATGCATAATAATTACGAAAAATACTTCCACATATTCACTTTATATTATGGAAAAAGGGAATATTAAGGTTCTGTATGATTTCTTAACACATCAACACAAGGCTAACTGCTAACGCGACGCACTAGTGTAACAATGGACGGACACACACAGACAAAAACATAGACTGCTTTTTAACTCTTTCCGTATTAATTTTGAGTTGAGAAACAAGATTATCTTTAATATTTAAATAAATATAATTATTTTAAATTATTTTAATCTTCAATAATTAACATTAATAATAGTTAAATCGTTTAAAATAAAGTTTTACCTATTATCATCTCAAACTTTGCTAATATTGACGTTTAAAGTGAAGGGTACCCCTCTTGCCCGCTTTCTTCAAATTTTGGGGTATATATACGATTCGTTTCCATTATAATAGTAAGGAAAAAGCGCAATTGCGAAAACCTTTGGTGGCGATCCCACCTTAGGGAGGCTAGACGTTTCTCGTAACCCTAGCTGATCGCCGCGTATATCCTAAAACCAAACGATGATAATGGAGTAGAAGCCAATGAGACAGATTGGTGTCTATGTGGAATAGACGGAAGACCGGTAGATGGTGGTGTTTAGAAGCCAGAATGGACAGACTGGTGTCCAAGTGGGATGGACAAAGACCAGAAGATGGTGGTGATTAGAAGCCAGTATGTACAGACTGGTGTCCAAGTGGATTGGACGAAGACCAGAAGATGGTGGTGATTAGAAGCCAGTATGTACAGAATGGTGTCCATGTGGGATGGACGAAGATGAAAAGATGGTAGTGATTAGAAGCCAGTAAGTACAGACTGGTGTCCTTGTGGGATGGACAAAGACCAGAAGATGGTGGTGTGAGAACTCAAGTAGAGGAGCCATTTCCGTGACAGTGAAAGCAGTTCGGAAATGGCGAACACGTTTGCTCCGATTTGGAAACTGCGAACGCGGTCACGTGGGTGTAACAACAGACACACAGACAGACAGACACACACGGTCGTTACAGAACCTCTCCGTGACATACGTCACTCGGAGAGGTAAAAAACCTTGAAAGATAATAATGCTAGAATTTCAAAAACCTTTGAGTTCCCGAAACTTTTAAAAATTTAGCTATCCAATTAAAAATACTAATAATAAATTCATAAGAAAATAATATAGTATAGCACCCTAAAATTATGAAACGTGGAATATTTTCATACCACAACTTTTGCTTTCAGATTTAGCGCGCTTACACTTTTGCACCCTGTGAGAGAAGTTTTGGTACTACAATAGCAGGGGGGCACGAAACCAGCACCGCCGCCTAAGGGGTTCGCGAAAAGCACGATGCGCCGGGAAAATATGGAAGAAAATGCTGTTAAGTGTTTCATACTTACAGGGAGCTATGAGCTATTTTCTTAAGATAAAATATTACAATTTGGGAAACTAAAATATACTACTCCAAGTCGAGACGAAATTAAGAGGTTTTTCTTATAATCAAATAAATATAATTGATAATTATTATATTAATCGTAAATAACTTACCTTAATATTAGTTAAATCGTTTCAAGAAACTTTATTCCTAAAATCATTTAAAACATTGCTATTGTTGACGTTTGAATACAAGTGTATGCCTCTTTAACAATTTTTGGAAATTTGGGGCATATAAAGCGCTTGATTCACAATAAATCATATATTATAAGAAAAGTCGTTACTGCGTGCATCTTTGGTGAAACGATGGGAGTAGAAACCAAAAATTCCTTCCTGTGAACGCGTTTGCTCCAATTTTTCATGTGCGAACGCGCTGACAGGCAAGTCCGATGTAATACCTCTCCGTACCGTCATCTTCACTCCCCTAGTAGCACTGCCGACGTAGGGCCTACATGGTTGGCTTTGTGTGTTACCGACGAGTTGGTAAAAAGTCACTAATAAGTCGGGAGAGTAATGGTTTGAAAGTCGAAATGTCCGCCTGGAGGGACGACGGCCCGCCGGTTTTCCTACTGTTTTGAGGCTACTATAAAACGACTGTTGGCCGACTATATGTCGGCGTCATTATGCCTACCTAAAGCCGCGCTCAATCCGACGATTTCGCGACTTTTTAGTATAGGAACGGTAAATCGTCGGTAAAGGGCTGGTAGAGTAAGGGTTTGAGAGTCGAAATGTCCGCCCGTCGGGACGACGGCCCGCCGGTTTTCCGACTGTTATGAGGCGACTATAAAACGACTGTTGGCCGACTATATGTCGGCGTCATTACGCATACCAAAAGCCGCGCTCAATCCGACGATTTCGCGGCTTTTTAGTATAGGAACGGTAAATCGTCGGTAAAGGGCAGGTAGAGTAAGGGTTTGAGAATCGAAATGTCCGCCCGGTGGGACGACGGCCCACTGGTTTACACGACACGAATGAAATACGACTCTCATCCAACACGTTTGAGAGTCGACTTAACCGCCTGTCAGCAAGAGGTCCGACGCTTTTGCGATGATCAAACCTTAACTCGAGGCCCGACGGTTTTGCGACGATCAAGCCTTAACTCGAGGCTTCATTCGCTTATAATAAAGGATACTGATACCTAGTATTGTAATTTCTTTATTACATTTTCAATGAAAATCGCTTTAGAATTTGTACTTTGAATATTTCAAGTAGCATACAGGTTGAGCATCAATTATAACAATTTCAAATATTAAACAATGTATTCGATATTACACGACTAGTCGAATGGAAATATTAGCTGCCTTGCTAATTGGTTTTAACAGAAAGTAAAATTTTTCAGGGCTAGTATAATATTTACATCAATTAAAGTATTTATTATTATTCATTGTTAATATCTTCGATGTGGCCAGTTACTATCTCTTAAATTACAAAAATCTTAATGAAAAATATGCACTTACAGATTTTTTAAAGAAAAAGAAAAAATACAATTCTAAAGGGTATTACTTGACACATTTTTCTCTTAAAATGTTTGAAACCGCATAAAAATGCTGTAACTAAAACAAATTGAGATCTATTTTGGAATTCAGTATTATTTTCACAACCAAAAATCTTTAAAATACTTAATATATAAGGTTTTTGAACTCCAAGCGCCCCAAAACACTTGCTTCTTTTATATTCAAACAAAGAAACTGAAGGTATACATATACGTTTAAGTTTTGGTTTCACTTTATAGGGGTGTGGTTCCCAGCAGATGAGAAGCTAGGTAAAAACAAAGGCTTATGCATAAAACTGGCTCTAAGAGGTAGATAAATTGATAATTCAATAACAAAATTCAAACCTTACGTGACAAACGAAGGCGTTTATAGTTTATATAGTGTGACAAAGAAGCGTAGCAATGAAATTAAAAGTTAGCAAGCCTAGAACTAATCATTTTCGACCACAAAAATCTCCTTTAAACATTCTAACGACCCAGCCGCATCAGAGATATTGGAAAGGCTGACTTGCTTTCGCACTAGCAGCGCCCTCTTCGATGATGACGTGCATGGCGTTACCTTAGTTACGCCAATAGAACAGAGGCGTGTCACCTGACCCGAGAAATTACAGGAGAGAAAATTCAAACTAGAAAATCAGATGTGTTTTCTTGCTTTGCAGTTTTTTGCAAGGTTATGTTTCTAGTGTTGCCAAAAATATAGTATTATCAACTTTTGATTGTGGGTCGAAATATAGTATAAGTTAAATATTTAACAAAAATATTTTGGTGGCATATGCGGAATAGTAAAACTCCAAAAAAACCGTCCCACGGAAAAAGAAGGCCTACCAACAACTTCGTTTTTCATTTTACTCTTTTTAAACGTGACAATACCGACTAGCGGGAAGGAGTTGGTAATTAATTGGCAAAAATGGGTTACATGTTTAGGACGGTAGGCAAGCCTACTTCAAACCACCACAGTTCCAACTGTCGGATAAATGTCGGTTACTAAACGGCCTAAGAATAACTTTGCTTTTAATTTTACTCTTCTTAAACGTCACAATACCGACTAGCGCGAGGGAGTTGGTAATCAATTGGCAAAAAATGTGTTGGAATTTTCTAGACGGTAGGCAAGCCTACTTTAAACCATCTCAGTTCCAACTGTCGGATATATGTCGGTTACTAAACGGCCTAAGCATAACTTTGCTTTTAATTTTATACTTCTTAAACGTCACAATACCGACTAGCGCGAAAGAGTCGGTAATCAATTGGCAAAAAATAAGTTGGAATTTTCTAGACGGTAGGCAAGCCTACTTTAAACCATCTCAGTTGCAACTGTCAGTTAGACGTCGGCATTGCCAACTAAAAGAAGTAGTCGGCTCCATGAGTCGGAAAAGTGTCGGAATAAGCACGGTACAGCCGACTGGACCGTAAACCGACTATTCGACCTTTAACCGACTGTTATGCGGAAGGCTTTTGCTACTGGGGTCGGAGAGGTAAAAAATCCAGAAACCTATTAAAAATTTAATATTAAAATTCAAGGTCTTAGTATTCAAAATTAGGTTATATGCGAAAGATGCCCATATGCAGCTTCTGGTTTATGCCAGCTCAATTTTATCCAAAAGATGACGCAATTTTTTTAAATACAAGTCTTATTGTGTGATTGACTTAAATTAACGAAACGAGATTGTAACTCAGTGCTTCCTCCAAAGCTTTATGCAATTGTGCTGTCATTTACATCATTGGAATTCGAAACCTTTATATACTACCGATTTGCGTATGGCGAAACAACCGGCGTATGCTTAATTTCAATCGTCAATATTAGTCAAGTCTCTCAAGAATGTTAAATTGTTCTTTATCAAAACGATGTAATGCGCAATAAGATGAAATATTAACGACGAAAACATATAATATTAATTAAATTTACTTTGATATTTTAAGATACTCTTATTTCTTAGCTCAATTTTAATACAGAAAGAGTAATAAAGTCGTCTATCTGTGTGTGTAAGCGTCCGTTGTGGCATTAGTGCACCACTTTAGCAGTTTCCCTTGAATTGGTGTGTGAAGAAATACAACAAAATTATAATTACCTTTTTTCACATCAAAAACGAAAATTTGGGAAATATTTTTCGGAAATGCGATGCCTTTACTGGTTTTGTAGCTATAAAGCTCCGTTTCATTACGTTATTTCAAGAACATCTTTTGATATTAATATTTGAAATGGGTGTTTACATTTTATTTAAACCATACTACATTTATATAAATACAAAACACTAATTTTTGCAGTACAAAGTAAATAAGAAAGTATAATTTAATGGCGTGTCTTCCATTTATGATATATCTGTTCGGAGTACGCCGGAATGTTAACACTGAAGGCTGGATATGAGTCCAATTTAGAGCGTGGTTTGATTAAAAACCCGCGCGGTCTGAATAAGGTCACGCGGTGGTTAGAATAAGAACACGTGGGGGGATTAGATTAAGAACACGCGGGGGGTTAGAATACGAACAAGCGGGGGTGTTAGAATACGAACAAGCGGGGAGTTAGAATAAGAACAAGTGGGGGGTTAGAATAAAACAAGCGGCGGGTTAGAATGAGAACACGCGGGGGTTAGAATGAGAACACGCGGGGGTTAGAATAAGAACTGGCGGCGATTTGAATGAAAACCCTAGGGGTTTGAATAAGGAGTCGTGGGGTTTAGCGGAGTTTTCAAACGGGGAAATTTTGAAGTATCCCCAAAAGGTTTCAAGTGAAACCCTTTTTTCCAACAGTTTTCTAGTTTAAAAAAGGTTCTTTAAACAACATTTAATGGTAGAATATACCACCATTTCGGTTTTAAACATGGCTGTTCTAAAATCAAAAAAGGTTTAGAATAACGCCCTAAGTGGTTTGAGAATGACAAACAATAGCTACAGAACGACCACGGTTGACACCATTAAAATTACCACCTAGTTGATCAAGAATGAAATTCAATGAACTGGATATTGACTGGATTGCATTGGCAAAGTTTACTGGTGTGTCCATATTTAAGAAGGACAAGGAAGTGGTCGTGACTTTCTTCGGGGCTGCGGACACGATGATAGTCCTTGACGTTTCGAACACCGGAGACGGACTGAAATATTCCTGTCGGCCCTCGAAAATTGAGCGTGGCTTGGCTATCATGATAACATTTCCATTCTTAAACAACAGATAGAGTTTTATGCGTGAGTTGTTATAAATTTTGGTCTTATTTCTTTTTGACACACTTTGAACAATTCAAGTCCAGAGGATGTTTTAGGTAAGTTTATAAAGGCTGCTTTATGTCCTTCGTAAATTGCCCTAAGTTTAAAAATGTCCATTGTTTGAATAGTGGTTTTTGATTTAAATAGAAGATTAGTACACGATTAATATAATATTTAAAGAAAAAATTAAAATTCCACTTTTAATCGTTAAAAATTTTGGATAATCGCCCGAAAAAATTACTGGAATCTATTTCAAAATAATATGAAAAATACTTTATGTTGAGGGATCGTTTTAAATAATCCGCCATGATTTTGAAAAATGACGCGTGGCTCTCAATCTTCCACGCTTCCTAGAAATAAATATTTGAACTTTATTGCCATCAATAAATGAACTCGTTCTGAGACTCGCGAGTGAATGTTGGTAGACTCACCGTAAATGTCGTTACGTTTACGGAAGTCTCTTGGGCGAACCTATAATAATTGATTAATTTTCAAATCATCAATTTTATTGAAGACTTAAAAAAACTAATTCTACCTATATTTAAAATATCGATTATTTCCCAGGAATTCAAATTCTGTTGGCGCCATTTTGGAGTACGAGTAAATTTAATGGAATTGTAAGAAACGTTTGTATTTGACTTTGAGTAGAATTTTGGCATAGGGTATTTGCAAAGTTTTGGGCCTGGCGTTGATAACACCACTTTTAATGTTGTGGTTGTTAACCATTCACTGCCGCTTATGAAACTGTAACTATGGTAACTGAATACAAAACAGAATAATTATAAGAAATCTTAAAGCTTGACGTGATGTAGAAGGTTGATTTAGTTCTATGATTACTTTTTTTCCGCAACAGGGAATATGGTCAATATTTTCTTAATTAGATTAAACCATGATTAGAAAAGTTTGAACGTAAAGAAGGTTAAGATGTACGAGAACAGTTTTTTTGGCAATATTTACCCATTCTAAGATTGGATTCCACTATAAACAAGCTCACAAAAAGTCATTACTGTTGGTCCGTTATATTGTCACGTCAGTGAAAGTACGAATCAAATATAATTGAAAATTACATCGTTTGGTGTACACAGTTTCACTTGGTCGAAAGATGTTGATGATGTTCACGGATGTTGTTGTAGCATTCCTTCGTCTTTTTAATGGGAGAGTGAAAAGAGGGATAGGTGATTTTGAAAGGGGAAAGTGTTATGATTTGTCGATAACAGTGCATTGCGAATGTACAGTACAATGAGTTATTTACTTTCACTTTTAGAAATAATCTTACGATTGCTCAATTTTCCGCAAATAAGTTCGAGTATAAGCAAGGAGGATAATAGCTGGTCACGAAGTTAGACACAGGTGAGACGTCATAGATTCTCATCAAGCGACGCCTGGTGATGCTCTGGCAGAGGCTTAGTACAGACTAAATAGAAAGATGGACTGCAAAAACGGGTGTTGTCAATTCTCGCGTCGTTCAGCGCCATTATGGTGTTCACTTAAGATCAGAGTACGTACGAAAGATTTCACCTTTTCACTCTCCTTTTGCAAATACGAGCCTAAAATATGTTACATCTTCATCAGGCTAGGTCAGACTAATCGAAGGTGAAGAGAAACGTAATTATCCCGTTTATCTGCACGCATTGTTGACCACTCACTGCTGCAACTCACGAAACTGTTGCTAGGGCACTCCTAAACGAAATATAATAAGTTAAAGAAATCTTGAGGCTTGACGCGATGAAGAACTTAAATTAAGTTTTATGATTACTTATTCGCGCCCCAGAGAATCTGGTCAATATTTTCGTAATTAAACTAAACAGAGTTAGAAGAGATGGACGTGAAAAAGTTTAAAATATGGACGATAACGTGTTTTCAAACATAATATTTACCCACTCTACGTTTGGATTCCCTATAAACAGACTGACAAAACATACCGTGCAAAACAAAAGACATTACGGTTGGTCGGTTATATCGACGAATTCGACCCTTTTCTAAATCGAACCCTTCATGCAAAAATAGTGCCAAAAGTGTATAGATATAGAAACAACAAGATGGTCTAGCCCATAATTAAGCCACATCGTTTACATACTCTTGCTATCCCTACTACAATAAATATACTTCTAGTAAAATATCCCCTAATATACAGGTCAGGGGGAAACATTTTTCAATGGCTGCTTGGCAACGTGAATAACATATCGATAACGCCCGTTCCTAATTTAATTACTAATACTACTACTACTACTAGTCAGGTAAAACTATTAGTCCCATCGATACCTTTTAGCTAAGAAGAAACCAAAAGATTCATGGGGTAAAATTGCCAAAAAGCGCTTCTATAGAATCCTCCCCCACTCGGACCAGTCCTACATCCCTTCCATTCCTCTCTCTCTTGGTGCTCACTAAGTGTAGCTCGGACAGCTCCTATATACTTTCGTTCTCTCTCCTACTATCTCTGCAACCCTCTTTCAACAAGCTAAGGCAGTACGTACCAAGCTGGCATTCCGTAGGTCCGCGGTTCGATTCCCGGTGGCGATGGAGAAGAAACTAAATATTATAAATTTAAAAATCGTTGACAAAAAAATTATGGAGCCAGCACCACCTAGAAGTGGTTTTACGAAGTACTATTTAAAAATAACGAACGAAACATCATCCACATCATCATCTTCCTCTACACACCAGGTCAAACTAATAGCTCATCGTAAATAACATGTGGCTAAAAAGTACACTTCATTGCAGATTAGAGCTGGCTATGGATGATTTATGAGTATAGTAGACCAAAGCTTCTTCCCCGGTATGAGTCCCGTTCGTAGTCTGTGACCATCTGACGTTTTTGGCTTTAAATCAACCCATAAATACCCAAAGTCTCTAGCAATTGCCTGATGAAAGGCGTCGATAACCTATTTACTGTTAGTGGGGCAAATTTGTTTTGCTAAATGAAAAATGCCAGATTTATCTCGAGGAGATTTGAATTTTATCAATTATTTGGCGTTTAAATTTAATATTCTAATTTCCTTCCCGGGGTAATAAAAATTTTGCATCAAAATAAAAACAGAGGTGTTTTTATGGTGCGAGCCCCGTATGAACAAATTAGTTACATCCTTGTTATTGGATATTTCACAAAGTAAATCATCAAGTATAACAAAATTCTTGATATTGGGGTCTAATATATTCACATTTAATATACCTTCGTGAAATTCTACGGAAGGCGTGTGATCCAACACCGAATTAAATAATTTCGGTTGATATTCAGTGTATGTATCTGGAGAGGGTGATATACATATATCCTTATACTTTATAAGGTTAGCTACAAAGTATGATTTTCCCGATTGTGTCGCCCCGGCTATGAGGCCATTAAATGGGTGTTGTAAGCTGAAGTCCATTTTAAGGAATGAATCACTTTTTAAGAATCAAGTTGTCTTTTATTTACAAATATTTTTTGGCATTACATACGATTTGACCAATCATAGACTTACAAAATTCGTCACTTAAAAAAGTGCTTAAGGTAAATATCTTATATATTTCTACATAATCCAGGTTACTTATCGCGGTGTCAAAGTTCATAGAAACACGCATTTCCCATCCATTTTAACAAACTTGTTGAGTTTGGGAGGGGTGGTCAATACTTCATCCGTAACAGCATTTACGGATGTTTGATTTCAATTTTTCTACAATACATTTTCTTAATAATGTGCGCACCCGATTCGCCTCGTTAAGAAATGTGATTACGTCTATATACGTATCCATTAACGTCTTGGCAAGGTAGTGTCCAACGGCGAATCCCTTCTTTGTCGGGAAGAACTTGCCGTACATAGCACCTGTTCCAGGGTATAGTTCCCTGATGTCTATAATCTTACGGTCTCGATATGTTCGCAACTCCACACGCTTCGTTTCGGAACCGGTAAAGAACCATGATGTCTCCGGGGCGTCGTCGGTTTCAAAGAACTTGAATATTTCATCCTTCCTGTTGCATAGCTCATTTAATTCAGACTCTTGTAAAATTAGTCCCGTTGAACTTTCTTTGAACCCTAGTCGTACGTCTAACTTCGGGGTAACCTCAATTACTTTCTCATCTGATAGGGGAAATAGCACTACGGCAGACATTCTGTCAAATAGAAAAAAAAACTAAGGTTTACTTTCAAACTATAACTTTAAAAATAACAAGTACACAGAAACTATACTTACATTGTACTTGGTGGCTGTTCCTTTCTTCCTCGTCGAGCTTGAGTGAGATTGTGATGGTGGTTTAACTTGGGGCCCTGGCTATTTATACTATTTAATAAGATCATCATCCTAGCTTTGACTGTACATTATTGGTGTTTACACCGTGGGTTTTTTCTGTAAGAATATTCTCGAACAATCTACAAATTTGACTGTACATTTTACGTCATGGCCTTAAACATCGTTAACTTGGGTTTTACGGGGAATTTTGATTTT
The DNA here is from genome assembly GCF_054372755.1 of Phalangium opilio. NCBI lineage: Eukaryota > Metazoa > Arthropoda > Arachnida > Opiliones > Phalangiidae > Phalangium > Phalangium opilio. The sequence continues at coordinate 332,559 of NW_028324173.1, forward strand.
TCTAGAATGATCTAGAATAATCGGTCGAGCTGGGTTTTTACTGGGATTCTTTATTTTCCCCCAACGTGATCTGGAGTTTCATACCCCCTTAACCATTTGATTAATACCGGAGAAATTAATGGTTCAAATTTTAATCTAATTAACATATTAAAATACTGTTTATTTCTTAAATCATAATTCACCCTATCTTCATACTCCAATGTATGTACTTCTACATCCGAGAATCAAACACGCTTCATTGACCTGTCAATCAAAAACACCCCTTGCAGGTGCGGGGATGAGAGGGGTGGGTCAATCATAAACGCCCTCTTACCGGTCTGAGAGAGGGGTGAGTCAATCAAAAGGTTTACGTACAAAGTCTCATCCGCCATCTTGCAATCCTCCCATCCTCCCCTGCCTTCCACTGTACTGTTTTGGGACCAGCAAATAAATACTACTGACACTTAACAATGCTTTACTGAGAGCTCGCGGAGGAATACAACACGCTTCATCCTAGTAGAGGAAAAATCCACGAAGTCGAGCAGCAATGCAGCTTCTACTAAAACCAAGACAGCAATTTATCCGATGATAATTTTCAATTGCAAGCTCTCAGTAACCAGTGTTTTGAAACTTACGGACAAATTTAGGACAAACTTATGGATGGTGGAACTCATTACTGATCTGACTTTACTCTCGCTTTTTGGAACCCATAGCTAACGCGCATTTTAGGGTGGAATGACTTTTCTGGACTCTTTTATACGTATTTAAAGGCTAAATTAACAAATTATTCGAATATTCATGTCTTGTTGTAAAACAAATACCTCTCGGTGTATTGGACTATTTATATCGCTAAAATTATTTTGAGTAAAAATTCTTCCCAAATATAAAATGATTTTTCTTTTATCATAAAGTATGATGAAACTTTTAGGCATAGTTTTTCCATAGGATACTGCCATTGTAATAATTTTTTTCAAAAATATTTTATTGACTTCAAGCTGGCAAAAGAGATTATTTTCTTTTGATTCAACGAAATCCATAAGATGCCGCCACAAAACAAGAACTTCATCATCGAAAACCCCCATTATTTCTGCTCTGTTTCCATTAGAACTGAAGTAAACAACATTATAGGTTCGAAAGTCTATAATATTCACTCTTGCCTCAAATTGAAAGTAAGCCTCGTAGGCTCGGAAAATAAGGTGAAACACGCAAAGAGTTTCCTAAGACTGCGCTTTTTAATTATTTGGGTGCCTGGGTGCACTCGGAATGCGAGAATCGATCCCCTTCAAGCTAATTTCCACTCACAATCCAAATAAGACTGCCGATTAAGACATACTAGGCCTTGTGTGTACCAACTTGAGAACGAACCGAAGTAGCTTAGTCTATGATAAAATATTTCATAAGTTTGCGGATTTACTCGAGAAATAATTTTCGAAAAGTACTGAATCGACAACAAACTAACATACAGCCCATTTAATCAAAAGTAATTCATAAGTATCAAATTGTATAATACTTTGTTACTTAGTGCAATCGATGACTTTTTCGCGAATTTTCATTCATTTAGTAGACCAACCGAAACTCGAGTTTTTAAAAAAGTGTTTTCTTTCGATCTTAACTTTTGTTGCATTTCATAAACGAGAGTATAAATTCACTTTCGTCACTGATGACATCTTCCTCTTGTTAGCGCCATTTCCTGAGGGTAGATGGCGATACGCGTTCCATCAATCTAGGGGCCTTTATGCCCCTCGTTTACCTTCCCCCCTTTTGATTTTGGGACTTTTCACACGTGAGGAACGAAGGGATCCCTCTCTCTCGTTCCGGATCGCAATGGAGTAAGACGTATTTATTTTTGAAACGAACATTAAACTTTTACTTTCCTTTATTATTCATCACGATGTTATTTATTTAATCCTAATCCTAAAACTAATTATCTTGACTTACGTTAAACATTCGCTTACATCTCAGAAGTGGGATTATGGACAATTAACGCCACGCGAGGACTTGATGAATTACGATTAATTTAAAGTAATAATAACGACACGAGGTACGCGCCTAGGGTTAAAGTCTTAACGATACTCCAGGGTGGTTAGGCTAATCGACGGGTCCACGTTTAATGACCACTGTGTATTTCGCATCGCGTAATTAATGCAAAAATATACAGAAGATTGCCCCCACACACGTAGGAGTGAAAGACTTCCCGAATCTGCCCCGAAAGTCTGCCGAGATTGCAGAAGAGCAGCGGACCTCCAGTCTAACGACGAACAATTTTACCGCGCACGAACCAGCGCGAATCGAGTTTTCCCCGTAGAGGAAAATTTCAACGACGAAGTTTCCGATCCCGAAGAGACGTCCACGATGGCGGAAGGTAATGGAGATAACAATGGCCAAGGAGGCATCGCTCCGGCGGGGTATATATCCCTAGCGGCCTTCGAGCAGTCGATACAAGCCGCGGTCGCCGTTGCCGTACAGCAAACGTTAGCTGCGGCGGGCAAACGTAACCACGGTAATTCGCATAACGTTACGGACTCGATGAAAATGATACCGGATTTCGATCCTGTTGGTGCACCTCACCAAGATTCTAGAATGTGGATCAAAAAGGTGGACGATTGTGCCCGAGCATATGGTTGGTCCGACAGCCACACGATATGCTGCGCTCTCCCGAAATTAAAGGGCACGGCTTAAGTTTGGTACGAGTCCCTCGACGTCGTCGTACGTTCGTGGGGCGATTTGAAGGAGTTGTTAACGGAATGGTTCCCTCCCGCGAAGGGTACGCAGCGGTTGTACAGGGAGATGGAGCAACGCGTACGGCGACCTGGGGAGAACCTGGAGGTCTACTATCACGATAAGATATCCAAAGCTAGGCTTTGTGGCCTCTCTAACGACTCCATGATTGAGTACCTGATAACGGGTCTGAATGACGATTCGCTCATCACGGCGTTGAGCGTGCGCGAGTTTGCAACTCCTCCGGAGCTACTGTTGTGTATTAGACAACTTGAAGAAAGGCTTCAAACTTCCGGGCGGAATAAAGAGAAAAGTAATCAGAACGAAAGGACGCGAAGTTCTAATAACGATCGGTCGCGGGACGCGAACGGGCGGAAGCCATCGGTCTCCGAAACGGGTAATACAGCCGCGCTCGGCGGAGTAAAGAAATCGCGTTCGGGTAACCGTAAACCATACGTGAATGAAAGGGGAGAATCGCTTTGCTATAACTGCGAAAAATACGGACATTATTCAAGGGATTGCCCCAAGCCTCAACGCAAAGCCAGATGTAGTGTCTGCAACAAAATTGGGCACGACGCCCAGCACTGCTCGTCGAAGCCGACTCCTAACACGCCTGCTCAGATGTGCGTCGATAGCAAAGGAGCTGATGCTGATGGAAATGTCAAGTATTTCATGGACGGGAACGCAATAAAGGCCTACGTCGATATGGGCAGTAAATGCGTCACGATGCGTCACAGCGATGCTATTGAACTCCAGCTCGAATGCAGGGAAACCGAAAAGGACTTTTACATAGGCGGATACGGCTCTGGACGTACGAAGCCAGAGGGTCTATGTAACGTAGCATTAAAAGTTGACCAGGCTACTGCGGACGTAGAAATGTACGTCGTCCCAGACGAGACCCAAGCTATACCTTTAATGATTGGTCAGCCTTTCACCGAATAGCCACACGTGGTAGTGGTCAAACGTACGGAAACTGTTCGAATTTTTGAAGAACGAACGGAGAATCCCGATGGAGATGGGTGTCTAAAGGATTTGACTATCCCAGAATTACCTAAGCCTACCGTACACTTATGGGCACGCGAAGCTACAGTTATCCCGCCACATTATGTCGGGTTCGTCGACGTAGTTTCACGAGATTCGCGTACCAACGAACGGGACGTGTATATCGAGTCTTCGGTACGGATGCTACCGGGTAATGAATATGTCAAGTGATAAGCTCAGTCTTATCGATACTTTTTAGGACTTGATTCTAATCAAGACATTTTTGATTAATATCTGTTCCTTCAGTCTTCATTTTAATTAAGGATGTTAAGAAACAGTTTTACATTTTCAAAATCTGCACTAAGCAGAAACATATAATTCTGAAGGGGGCCATAACTTTAGCTCAATCAGACATTTATTTATAATGATACTTCAAAAAAAAACGTAAATCATTAAAAGTTTGGGCAAGAACCCACAAACACCCGGGGCAAGAACCCACAAACACCCGGGGCAAGAACCCACAAACACTCGGGGCAAGAACCCACAAACACCCGGGGCAAGAACCCACAAACACCCGGGGCAAGAACCCACAAACACCCGGGGCAAGAACCCACAAACACCCGGGGCAAGAACCCAAAAACACCCGGGGCAAGAACCCACAAACACCCGGGGCAAGAACCCACAAACACCCGGGGCAAGAACCCACAAACACCCGGGGCAAGAACCCACAAACACCCGGGGCAAGAACCCACAAACACCCGGGGCAAGAACCCACAAACACCCGGGGCAAGAACCCACAAACACCCGGGGCAAGAACCCACAAACACCCGGGGCAAGAACCCACAAACACCCGGGGCAAGAACCCACAAACACCCGGGGCAAGAACCCACAAACACCCGGGGCAAGAAACCACAAACACCCGGGGCAAGAACCCACAAACACCCGGGACAAGAACCCACAAACACCCGGGGCAAGTACCCACAAACACCCGGGGCAAGTACCCACAAGCACCCGGGGCAAGCGCAAACAAGCACCCGGGGCAAGCGCCCACAAGCACCCGGGGCAAGTGCCCACAAGCACCCGGGGCAAGTACCCACAAGCACCCGGGACAAGCACCCACAAGTACCTACAAGCAGCCACAAGTACCTACAAACACCCACAAGTACCTACAAGCACCCTCAAGTACCTACAAACACCCACAAGTACCTGCAAACACCCACAAGTACCTGCAAACACCCACAAGTACCTGCAAACACCCACAAGTACCTGAAAACAACCACAAGTACCTACAAACACCCACAAATACCTACAAACACCCACAAGTAACTACAAACACCCACAAGTACCTACAAACACCTACAAACACCCACAAGTACCTACAAACACCCACAAGTACCTACAAGCACCCACAAGTACCTACAAGCACCCACAAGTACCTACAAGCACCCACAAGTACCTACAAGCACCCACAAGTACCTACAAGCACGACCAAGTAGCTACAAGCACCCACAAGTACCTACAAACACGCACAAGTACCTACAAACACGCACAAGTACCTACAAACACCCACAAGTACCTACAAACACGAACAAGTACCTACAAACACCCACAAGTACCTACAAACACGCACAAGTACCTACAAACACGCACAAGTACCTACAAACACGCACAAGTACCTACAAGCACCCACAAGTACCTACAAGCACCCACAAGTACCTACAAGCACCCACAAGTACCTACAAGCACGCACAAGTAGCTACAAGCACCCACAAGTACCTACAAACACGCACAAGTACCTACAAACACGCACAAGTACCTACAAGCACCCACAAGTACCTACAAGCACCCACAAGTACCTACAAGTACCCACAAGTACCTACAAGCACCCACAAGTACCTACAAGCACGACCAAGTAGCTACAAGCACCCACAAGTACCTACAAACACGCACAAGTACCTACAAACACGCACAAGTACCTACAAACACCCACAAGTACCTACAAACACGAAAATACCTACAAACACCCACAAGTACCTACAAACACGCACAAGTACCTACAAACACGCACAAGTACCAACAAACACGCACAAGTACCTACAAACACCCACAAGTACCTACAAGCACCCACAAGTACCTACAAGCACCCACAAGTACCTACAAGCACGCACAAGTAGCTACAAGCACCCACAAGTACCTACAAACACGCACAAGTACCTACAAACACGCACAAGTACCTACAATCACGCACAAGTACCTACAAACACCCACAAGTACCTACAAACACGAACAAGTACCTACAAACACGCACAAGTACCTACAAACACGCACAAGTACCTACAAACACGAACAAGTACCTACAAACACCCACAAGTACCTACAAACACGCACAAGTACCTACAAACACGCACAAGTACCTACAAACACGCACAAGTACCTACAAACACCCACAAGTACCTACAAGCACCCACAAGTACCTACAAGCACCCACAAGTACCTACGAGCACCCACAAGTACCTACAAGCACCCACAAGTACCTACAAGCACCCACAAGTACCTACAAACACCCACAAGTACCTACAAACACCCACAAGTACCCACAAGCACCCACAAGTACCCACAAGCACCCTCAAGTACCTACAAGCACCCTCAAGTACCCACAAGTACCTACAAACACCCACAAGTACCCACAAGCACCCACAAGTACCCACAAGCACCCTCAAGTACCCACAAGCACCCTCAAGTACCCACAAGTACCCTCAAGTACCCACAAGAACCTAAAAACACCCACAAGTACCTACAAACACCCACAAGTACCTACAAACACCCACAACTACCTACAAGTACCTACAAATACCTACAAACACCCACAAGTACCTACAAACACCCACAAGTACCTACAAACGCGCACAAGTACCTACAAACGCGCACAAGTACCTACAAACGCGCACAAGTACCTACAAACGCGCACAAGTACCTACAAACGCGCACAAGTACCTACAAACGCGCACAAGTACCTACAAACGCGCACAAGTACCTACAAACGCGCACAAGTACCTACAAACGCGCACAAGTACCGACAAACGCGCACAAGTACCTACAAACGCGCACAAGTACCTACAAACGCACACAAGTACCTACAAACACCCACAAGTACCTACAAACACCCACAAGTACCTACAAACACCCTCAAGTACCTACAAACACCCTCAAGTACCTACAACCACCCTCAAGTACCCACAAGCACCCTCAAGTACCCACAAGTACCCTCAAGTACCCACAAGTACCTACAAACACCCAAAAGTACCTACAAACACCCAAAAGTACCTACAAGCACCCACAAGTACCTACAAGCACCCACAAGTACCTACAAGCACCCACAAGTACCCACAAGTACCTACAAACACCCAAAAGTACCTACAAACAACCACAAGTACCTACAAGCACCCACAAGTACCTACAAGCACCCACAAGTACCTACAAGCACCCACAAGTACCTAAGATACCTACAAACACGCACAAGTACCTACAAACACGCACAAGTACCTACAAACACGCACAAGTACCTACAAACACCCACAACTACCTACAAGTACCTACAAATACCTACAAACACCCACAAGTACCTACAAACACCCACAAGTACCTACAAACGCGCACAAGTACCTACAAACGCGCACAAGTACCTACAAACGCGCACAAGTACCTACAAACGCGCACAAGTACCTACAAACGCGCACAAGTACCTACAAACGCGCACAAGTACCTACAAACGCGCACAAGTACCGACAAACGCGCACAAGTACCTACAAACGCGCACAAGTACCTACAAACGCACACAAGTACCTACAAACACCCACAAGTACCTACAAACACCCACAAGTACCTACAAACACCCTCAAGTACCTACAAACACCCTCAAGTACCTACAAACACCCTCAAGTACCCACAAGCACCCTCAAGTACCCACAAGTACCCTCAAGTACCCACAAGTACCTACAAACACCCAAAAGTACCTACAAACACCCAAAAGTACCTACAAGCACCCACAAGTACCTACAAGCACCCACAAGTACCTACAAGCACCCACAAGTACCCACAAGTACCTACAAACACCCAAAAGTACCTACAAACACCCACAAGTACCTACAAGCACCCACAAGTACCTACAAGCACCCACAAGTACCTACAAGCACCCACAAGTACCTAAGATACCTACAAACACGCACAAGTACCTACAAACACGCACAAGTACCTACAAACACGCAGAAGTACCTACAAACACGCACAAGTACCTACAAACACCCACAAGTACCTACAAACACCCACAAGTACCAACAAACACGCACAAGTACCTACAAACGCGCACAAGTACCTACAAACGCGCACAAGTACCTACAAACGCGCACAAGTACCTACAAACGCGCACAAGTACCTACAAACGCGCACAAGTACCGACAAACGCGCACAAGTACCTACAAACGCGCACAAGTACCTACAAACGAACACAAGTACCTACAAACACCCACAAGTACCTACAAACACCCACAAGTACCTACAAACACCCTCAAGTACCTACAAACACCCTCAAGTACCTACAAACACCCTCAAGTACCCACAAACACCCTCAAGTACCCACAAGCACCCTCAAGTACCCACAAGTACCCTCAAGTACCCACAAGTACCTACAAACACCCAAAAGTACCTATAAACACCCAAAAGTACCTACAAGTACCTACAAGCACCCACAAGTACCTACAAGCACCCACAAGTACCCACAAGTACCTACAAACACCCAAAAGTACCTACAAACACCCACAAGTACCTACAAGCACCCACAAGTACCTACAAGCACCCACAAGTACCTACAAGCACCCACAAGTAGGTACAAGCACCCACAAGTACCTAAGATACCTACAAACACGCACAAGTACCTACAAACACGCACAAGTACCTACAAACACGCAGAAGTACCTACAAACACGCACAAGTACCTACAAACACCCACAAGTACCTACAAACACCCACAAGTACCAACAAACACGCACAAGTACCTACAAACACCCACAAGTACCTACAAACACGCACAAGTACCTACAAGCACGCACAAGTACCTACAAACACGCACAAGTACCTACAAACACCCACAAGTACCTGCAAGCACCCACAAGTACCTACAAACACCCACAAGTACCTACAAACACCCACAAGTACCTACAAACACCCTCAAGTACCTACAAACACCCTCAAGTACCCACAAACACCCTCAAGTACCCACAAGCACCCTCAAGTACCCACAAGTACCCTCAAGTACCCACAAGTACCTACAAACACCCAAAAGTACCTACAAACACCCAAAAGTACCTACAAGCACCCACAAGTACCTACAAGCACCCACAAGTACCTACAAGCACCCACAAGTACCCACAAGTACCTACAAACACCCAAAAGTACCTACAAACACCCACAAGTACCTTCAAGCACCCACAAGTACCTACAAGCACCCACAAGTACCTACAAGCAACTACAAGTAGGTACAAGCACCCACAAGTACGTACAAGTACCTACAAGTACCTACAAACGCGCACAAGTACCTACAAACACGCACAAGCACCTACAAACACGCACAAGCACCTTCAAACACGCACAAGTACCTACAAGCACCCACAAGTACCTACAAGCACCCACAAGTACCTACAAGCACCCACAAGTACCTACAAGCACCCACAAGAACCTACAAACACCCACAAGTACCTACAAACACCCCCAAGTACCTACAAGCACCCACAAGTACCCACAAGCACCCACAAGTACCCACAAGCACCCTCAAGTACCTACAAGCACCCTCAAGTACCCACAAGAACCTAAAAACACCCACAAGTACCTACAAACACCCAAAAGTACCTACAAACACGCACAAGTACCTACAAACACCCAAAAGTACCTACAAACACCCACAAGTACCTACAAGCACCCACAAGTACCTACAAGCACCCACAAGTACCTACAAGCACCCACAAGTAGGTACAAGCACCCACAAGTACCTAAGATACCTACAAACACGCACAAGTACCTACAAACACGCACAAGTACCTACAAACACGCAGAAGTACCTACAAACACGCACAAGTACCTACAAACACCCACAAGTACCTACAAACACCCACAAGTACCAACAAACACGCACAAGTACCTACAAACGCGCACAAGTACCTACAAACGCGCACAAGTACCTACAAACGCGCACAAGTACCTACAAACGCACACAAGTACCTACAAACACCCACAAGTACCTACAAACACCCACAAGTACCTACAAACACCCTCAAGTACCTACAAACACCCTCAAGTACCTACAAACACCCTCAAGTACCCACAAACACCCTCAAGTACCCACAAGCACCCTCAAGTACCCACAAGTACCCTCAAGTACCCACAAGTACCTACAAACACCCAAAAGTACCTATAAACACCCAAAAGTACCTACAAGTACCTACAAGCACCCACAAGTATCTACAAGCACCCACAAGTACCCACAAGTACCTACAAACACCCAAAAGTACCTACAACCACCCACAAGTACCTACAAGCACCCACAAGTACCTACAAGCACCCACAAGTAGGTACAAGCACCCACAAGTACCTAAGATACCTACAAACACGCACAAGTACCTACAAACACGCACAAGTACCTACAAACACGCAGAAGTACCTACAAACACGCACAAGTACCTACAAACACCCACAAGTACCTACAAACACCCACAAGTACCAACAAACACGCACAAGTACCTACAAACACCCACAAGTACCTACAAACACGCACAAGTACCTACAAGCACGCACAAGTACCTACAAACACGCACAAGCACCTACAAACACCCACAAGTACCTGCAAGCACCCACAAGTACCTACAAACACCCACAAGTACCTACAAACACCCACAAGTACCTACAAACACCCTCAAGTACCTACAAACACCCTCAAGTACCTACAAACACCCTCAAGTACCCACAAACACCCTCAAGTACCCACAAGCACCCTCAAGTACCCACAAGTACCCTCAAGTACCCACAAGTACCTACAAACACCCAAAAGTACCTACAAACACCCAAAAGTACCTACAAGCACCCACAAGTACCTACAAGCACCCACAAGTACCTACAAGCACCCACAAGTACCCACAAGTACCTACAAACACCCAAAAGTACCTACAAACACCCACAAGTACCTACAAGCACCCACAAGTACCCACAAGTACCTACAAACACCCAAAAGTACCTACAAGCACCCACAAGTACCCACAAGTACCTACAAACACCCAAAAGTACCTACAAACACCCACAAGTACCTACAAGCACCCACAAGTACCTACAAGCACCCACAAGTACCTACAAGCACCCACAAGTAGGTACAAGCACCCACAAGTACCTAAGATACCTACAAACACGCACAAGTACCTACAAACACGCACAAGTACCTACAAACACGCAGAAGTACCTACAAACACGCACAAGTACCTACAAACACCCACAAGTACCTACAAACACCCACAAGTACCAACAAACACGCACAAGTACCTACAAACACCCACAAGTACCTACAAACACGCACAAGTACCTACAAGCACGCACAAGTACCTACAAACACGCACAAGTACCTACAAACACCCACAAGTACCTGCAAGCACCCACAAGTACCTACAAACACCCACAAGTACCTACAAACACCCACAAGTACCTACAAACGCGCACAAGTACCTACAAACGCGCACAAGTACCTACAAACGCGCACAAGTACCTACAAACGCACACAAGTACCTACAAACACCCACAAGTACCTACAAACACCCACAAGTACCTACAAACACCCTCAAGTACCTACAAACACCCTCAAGTACCTACAAACACCCTCAAGTACCCACAAACACCCTCAAGTACCCACAAGCACCCTCAAGTACCCACAAGTACCCTCAAGTACCCACAAGTACCTACAAACACCCAAAAGTACCTATAAACACCCAAAAGTACCTACAAGTACCTACAAGCACCCACAAGTATCTACAAGCACCCACAAGTACCCACAAGTACCTACAAACACCCAAAAGTACCTACAACCACCCACAAGTACCTACAAGCACCCACAAGTACCTACAAGCACCCACAAGTAGGTACAAGCACCCACAAGTACCTAAGATACCTACAAACACGCACAAGTACCTACAAACACGCACAAGTACCTACAAACACGCAGAAGTACCTACAAACACGCACAAGTACCTACAAACACCCACAAGTACCTACAAACACCCACAAGTACCAACAAACACGCACAAGTACCTACAAACACCCACAAGTACCTACAAACACGCACAAGTACCTACAAGCACGCACAAGTACCTACAAACACGCACAAGCACCTACAAACACCCACAAGTACCTGCAAGCACCCACAAGTACCTACAAACACCCACAAGTACCTACAAACACCCACAAGTACCTACAAACACCCTCAAGTACCTACAAACACCCTCAAGTACCTACAAACACCCTCAAGTACCCACAAACACCCTCAAGTACCCACAAGCACCCTCAAGTACCCACAAGTACCCTCAAGTACCCACAAGTACCTACAAACACCCAAAAGTACCTACAAACACCCAAAAGTACCTACAAGCACCCACAAGTACCTACAAGCACCCACAAGTACCTACAAGCACCCACAAGTACCCACAAGTACCTACAAACACCCAAAAGTACCTACAAACACCCACAAGTACCTACAAGCACCCACAAGTACCCACAAGTACCTACAAACACCCAAAAGTACCTACAAGCACCCACAAGTACCCACAAGTACCTACAAACACCCAAAAGTACCTACAAACACCCACAAGTACCTACAAGCACCCACAAGTACCTACAAGCACCCACAAGTACCTACAAGCACCCACAAGTAGGTACAAGCACCCACAAGTACCTAAGATACCTACAAACACGCACAAGTACCTACAAACACGCACAAGTACCTACAAACACGCAGAAGTACCTACAAACACGCACAAGTACCTACAAACACCCACAAGTACCTACAAACACCCACAAGTACCAACAAACACGCACAAGTACCTACAAACACCCACAAGTACCTACAAACACGCACAAGTACCTACAAGCACGCACAAGTACCTACAAACACGCACAAGTACCTACAAACACCCACAAGTACCTGCAAGCACCCACAAGTACCTACAAACACCCACAAGTACCTACAAACACCCACAAGTACCTACAAACACCCTCAAGTACCTACAAACACCCTCAAGTACCCACAAACACCCTCAAGTACCCACAAGCACCCTCAAGTACCCACAAGTACCCTCAAGTACCCACAAGTACCTACAAACACCCAAAAGTACCTACAAACACCCAAAAGTACCTACAAGCACCCACAAGTACCTACAAGCACCCACAAGTACCTACAAGCACCCACAAGTACCCACAAGTACCTACAAACACCCAAAAGTACCTACAAACACCCACAAGTACCTTCAAGCACCCACAAGTACCTACAAGCACCCACAAGTACCTACAAGCAACTACAAGTAGGTACAAGCACCCACAAGTACGTACAAGTACCTACAAGTACCTACAAACGCGCACAAGTACCTACAAACACGCACAAGCACCTACAAACACGCACAAGCACCTTCAAACACGCACAAGTACCTACAAGCACCCACAAGTACCTACAAGCACCCACAAGTACCTACAAGCACCCACAAGTACCTACAAGCACCCACAAGAACCTACAAACACCCACAAGTACCTACAAACACCCCCAAGTACCTACAAGCACCCACAAGTACCCACAAGCACCCACAAGTACCCACAAGCACCCTCAAGTACCTACAAGCACCCTCAAGTACCCACAAGAACCTAAAAACACCCACAAGTACCTACAAACACCCAAAAGTACCTACAAACACGCACAAGTACCTACAAACACCCAAAAGTACCTACAAACACCCACAAGTACCTACAAGCACCCACAAGTACCTACAAGCACCCACAAGTACCTACAAGCACCCACAAGTAGGTACAAGCACCCACAAGTACCTAAGATACCTACAAACACGCACAAGTACCTACAAACACGCACAAGTACCTACAAACACGCAGAAGTACCTACAAACACGCACAAGTACCTACAAACACCCACAAGTACCTACAAACACCCACAAGTACCAACAAACACGCACAAGTACCTACAAACGCGCACAAGTACCTACAAACGCGCACAAGTACCTACAAACGCGCACAAGTACCTACAAACGCACACAAGTACCTACAAACACCCACAAGTACCTACAAACACCCACAAGTACCTACAAACACCCTCAAGTACCTACAAACACCCTCAAGTACCTACAAACACCCTCAAGTACCCACAAACACCCTCAAGTACCCACAAGCACCCTCAAGTACCCACAAGTACCCTCAAGTACCCACAAGTACCTACAAACACCCAAAAGTACCTATAAACACCCAAAAGTACCTACAAGTACCTACAAGCACCCACAAGTATCTACAAGCACCCACAAGTACCCACAAGTACCTACAAACACCCAAAAGTACCTACAACCACCCACAAGTACCTACAAGCACCCACAAGTACCTACAAGCACCCACAAGTAGGTACAAGCACCCACAAGTACCTAAGATACCTACAAACACGCACAAGTACCTACAAACACGCACAAGTACCTACAAACACGCAGAAGTACCTACAAACACGCACAAGTACCTACAAACACCCACAAGTACCTACAAACACCCACAAGTACCAACAAACACGCACAAGTACCTACAAACACCCACAAGTACCTACAAACACGCACAAGTACCTACAAGCACGCACAAGTACCTACAAACACGCACAAGCACCTACAAACACCCACAAGTACCTGCAAGCACCCACAAGTACCTACAAACACCCACAAGTACCTACAAACACCCACAAGTACCTACAAACACCCTCAAGTACCTACAAACACCCTCAAGTACCTACAAACACCCTCAAGTACCCACAAACACCCTCAAGTACCCACAAGCACCCTCAAGTACCCACAAGTACCCTCAAGTACCCACAAGTACCTACAAACACCCAAAAGTACCTACAAACACCCAAAAGTACCTACAAGCACCCACAAGTACCTACAAGCACCCACAAGTACCTACAAGCACCCACAAGTACCCACAAGTACCTACAAACACCCAAAAGTACCTACAAACACCCACAAGTACCTACAAGCACCCACAAGTACCTACAAGCACCCACAAGTACCTACAAGCAACTACAAGTAGGTACAAGCACCCACAAGTACGTACAAGTACCTACAAGTACCTACAAACGCGCACAAGTACCTACAAACACGCACAAGCACCTACAAACACGCACAAGCACCTACAAACACGCACAAGTACCTACAAACACGCACAAGTACCTACAAACACGCACAAGTACCTACAAACACCCACAAGTACCTACAAACACCCACAAGTACCTACAAACACCCACAAGTACCTACAAGCACCCACAAGTACCTACAAACACCCACAAGTACCTACAAACACCCTCAAGTACCTACAAACACCCTCAAGTACCTACAAACACCCTCAAGTACCTACAAACACCCTCAAGTACCCACAAACACCCTCAAGTACCCACAAGCACCCTCAAGTACCCACAAGTACCCTCAAGTACCCACAAGTACCTACAAACACCCAAAAGTACCTACAAACACCCAAAAGTACCTACAAGCACCCACAAGTACCTACAAGCACCCACAAGTACCTACAAGCACCCACAAGTACCCACAAGTACCTACAAACACCCAAAAGTACCTACAAACACCCACAAGTACCTACAAGCACCCACAAGTACCTACAAGCACCCACAAGTACCTACAAGCAACTACAAGTAGGTACAAGCACCCACAAGTACGTACAAGTACCTACAAGTACCTACAAACGCGCACAAGTACCTACAAACACGCACAAGCACCTACAAACACGCACAAGCACCTACAAACACGCACAAGTACCTACAAACACGCACAAGTACCTACAAACACGCACAAGTACCTACAAACACCCACAAGTACCTACAAACACCCACAAGTACCTACAAACACCCACAAGTACCTACAAGCACCCACAAGTACCTACAAGCACCCTCAAGTACCTACAAGCACCCACAAGTACCTACAAGCACCCACAAGTACCTACAAGCACCCACAAGTACCTACAAGCACCCACAAGTACCTACAAGCACCCACAAGAACCTACAAACACCCACAAGTACCTACAAACACCCACAAGTACCTACAAGCACCCACAAGTACCCACAAGCACCCACAAGTACCCACAAGCACCCTCAAGTACCTACAAGCACCCTCAAGTACCCACAAGAACCTAAAAACACCCACAAGTACCTACAAACACCCAAAAGTACCTACAAACACGCACAAGTACCTACAAACACCCAAAAGTACCTACAAACACCCACAAGTACCTACAAGCACCCACAAGTACCTACAAGCACCCACAAGTACCTACAAGCACCCACAAGTAGGTACAAGCACCCACAAGTACCTAAGATACCTACAAACACGCACAAGTACCTACAAACACGCACAAGTACCTACAAACACGCACAAGTACCTACAAACACCCACAAGTACCTACAAACACCCACAAGTACCTACAAACACCCACAAGTACCAACAAACACGCACAAGTACCTACAAACGCGCACAAGTACCTACAAACGCGCACAAGTACCTACAAACGCGCACAAGTACCTACAAACGCGCACAAGTACCTACAAACGCGCACAAGTACCTACAAACGCGCACAAGTACCGACAAACGCGCACAAGTACCTACAAACGCACACAAGTACCTACAAACACCCACAAGTACCTACAAACACCCACAAGTACCTAAAAACACCCTCAAGTACCTACAAACACCCTCAAGTACCTACAAACACCCTCAAGTACCCACAAACACCCTCAAGTACCCACAAGCACCCTCAAGTACCCACAAGTACCCTCAAGTACCCACAAGTACCTACAAACACCCAAAAGTACCTACAAACACCCAAAAGTACCTACAAGCACCCACAAGTACCTACAAGAACCCACAAGTACCTACAAGCACCCACAAGTACCCACAAGTACCTACAAACACCCAAAAGTACCTACAAACACCCACAAGTACCTACAAGCACCCACAAGTACCTACAAGCACCCACAAGTACCTACAAGCACCCACAAGTACCTAAGATACCTACAAACACGCACAAGTACCTACAAACACGCACAAGTACCTACAAACACGCAGAAGTACCTACAAACACGCACAAGTACCTACAAACACCCACAAGTACCTACAAACACCCACAAGTACCAACAAACACGCACAAGTACCTACAAACGCGCACAAGTACCTACAAACGCGCACAAGTACCTACAAACGCGCACAAGTACCTACAAACGCGCACAAGTACCTACAAACGCGCACAAGTACCTACAAACGCGCACAAGTACCGACAAACGCGCACAAGTACCTACAAACGCGCACAAGTACCTACAAACGCACACAAGTACCTACAAACACCCACAAGTACCTACAAACACCCACAAGTACCTACAAACACCCTCAAGTACCTACAAACACCCTCAAGTACCTACAAACACCCTCAAGTACCCACAAACACCCTCAAGTACCCACAAGCACCCTCAAGTACCCACAAGTACCCTCAAGTACCCACAAGTACCTACAAACACCCAAAAGTACCTATAAACACCCAAAAGTACCTACAAGTACCTACAAGCACCCACAAGTACCTACAAGCACCCACAAGTACCCACAAGTACCTACAAACACCCAAAAGTACCTACAAACACCCACAAGTACCTACAAGCACCCACAAGTACCTACAAGCACCCACAAGTACCTACAAGCACCCACAAGTAGGTACAAGCACCCACAAGTACCTAAGATACCTACAAACACGCACAAGTACCTACAAACACGCACAAGTACCTACAAACACGCAGAAGTACCTACAAACACGCACAAGTACCTACAAACACCCACAAGTACCTACAAACACCCACAAGTACCAACAAACACGCACAAGTACCTACAAACACCCACAAGTACCTACAAACACGCACAAGTACCTACAAGCACGCACAAGTACCTACAAACACGCACAAGTACCTACAAACACCCACAAGTACCTGCAAGCACCCACAAGTACCTACAAACACCCACAAGTACCTACAAACACCCACAAGTACCTACAAACACCCTCAAGTACCTACAAACACCCTCAAGTACCTACAAACACCCTCAAGTACCCACAAACACCCTCAAGTACCCACAAGCACCCTCAAGTACCCACAAGTACCCTCAAGTACCCACAAGTACCTACAAACACCCAAAAGTACCTACAAACACCCAAAAGTACCTACAAGCACCCACAAGTACCTACAAGCACCCACAAGTACCTACAAGCACCCACAAGTACCCACAAGTACCTACAAACACCCAAAAGTACCTACAAGCACCCACAAGTACCTACAAGCACCCACAAGTACCTACAAGCACCCTCAAGTACCTACAAGCACCCTCAAGTACCCACAAGAACCTAAAAACACCCACAAGTACCTACAAACACCCAAAAGTACCTACAAACACGCACAAGTACCTACAAACACCCAAAAGTACCTACAAACACCCACAAGTACCTACAAGCACCCACAAGTACCTACAAGCACCCACAAGTACCTACAAGCACCCTCAAGTACCCACAAGTACCTACAAACACCCAAAAGTACCTATAAACACCCAAAAGTACCTACAAGTACCTACAAGCACCCACAAGTACCTACAAGCACCCACAAGTACCCACAAGTACCTACAAACACCCAAAAGTACCTACAAACACCCACAAGTACCTACAAACACCCACAAGTACCTACAAACACCCACAAGTACCAACAAACACGCACAAGTACCTACAAACACCCACAAGTACCTACAAACACGCACAAGTACCTACAAGCACGCACAAGTACCTACAAACACGCACAAGTACCTACAAACACCCACAAGTACCTGCAAGCACCCACAAGTACCTACAAACACCCACAAGTACCTACAAACACCCACAAGTACCTACAAACACCCTCAAGTACCTACAAACACCCTCAAGTACCTACAAACACCCTCAAGTACCCACAAACACCCTCAAGTACCCACAAGCACCCTCAAGTACCCACAAGTACCCTCAAGTACCCACAAGTACCTACAAACACCCAAAAGTACCTACAAACACCCAAAAGTACCTACAAGCACCCACAAGTACCTACAAGCACCCACAAGTACCTACAAGCACCCACAAGTACCCACAAGTACCTACAAACACCCAAAAGTACCTACAAACACCCACAAGTACCTACAAGCACCCACAAGTACCTACAAGCACCCACAAGTACCTACAAGCAACTACAAGTAGGTACAAGCACCCACAAGTACGTACAAGTACCTACAAGTACCTACAAACGCGCACAAGTACCTACAAACACGCACAAGCACCTACAAACACGCACAAGCACCTACAAACACGCACAAGTACCTACAAACACGCACAAGTACCTACAAACACGCACAAGTACCTACAAACACCCACAAGTACCTACAAACACCCACAAGTACCTACAAACACCCACAAGTACCTACAAGCACCCACAAGTACCTACAAGCACCCACAAGTACCTACAAGCACCCACAAGTACCTACAAGCACCCACAAGTACCTACAAGCACCCACAAGTACCTACAAGCACCCACAAGTACCTACAAGCACCCACAAGAACCTACAAACACCCACAAGTACCTACAAACACCCACAAGTACCTACAAGCACCCACAAGTACCTACAAGCACCCACAAGTACCTACAAGCACCCACAAGTACCTACAAGCACCCTCAAGTACCTACAAGCACCCTCAAGTACCCACAAGAACCTAAAAACACCCACAAGTACCTACAAACACCCAAAAGTACCTACAAACACGCACAAGTACCTACAAACACCCAAAAGTACCTACAAACACCCACAAGTACCTACAAGCACCCACAAGTACCTACAAGCACCCACAAGTACCTACAAGCACCCTCAAGTACCCACAAGTACCTACAAACACCCAAAAGTACCTATAAACACCCAAAAGTACCTACAAGTACCTACAAGCACCCACAAGTACCTACAAGCACCCACAAGTACCCACAAGTACCTACAAACACCCAAAAGTACCTACAAACACCCACAAGTACCTGCAAGCACCCACAAGTACCTACAAACACCCACAAGTACCTACAAACACCCACAAGTACCTACAAACACCCTCAAGTACCTACAAACACCCTCAAGTACCTACAAACACCCTCAAGTACCCACAAACACCCTCAAGTACCCACAAGCACCCTCAAGTACCCACAAGTACCCTCAAGTACCCACAAGTACCTACAAGCACCCACAAGTACCTACAAGCACCCACAAGTAGGTACAAGCACCCACAAGTACCTAAGATACCTACAAACACGCACAAGTACCTACAAACACGCACAAGTACCTACAAACACGCAGAAGTACCTACAAACACGCACAAGTACCTACAAACACCCACAAGTACCTACAAACACCCACAAGTACCAACAAACACGCACAAGTACCTACAAACACCCACAAGTACCTACAAACACGCACAAGTACCTACAAGCACGCACAAGTACCTACAAACACGCACAAGTACCTACAAACACCCACAAGTACCTGCAAGCACCCACAAGTACCTACAAACACCCACAAGTACCTACAAACACCCACAAGTACCTACAAACACCCTCAAGTACCTACAAACACCCTCAAGTACCTACAAACACCCTCAAGTACCCACAAACACCCTCAAGTACCCACAAGCACCCTCAAGTACCCACAAGTACCCTCAAGTACCCACAAGTACCTACAAACACCCAAAAGTACCTACAAACACCCAAAAGTACCTACAAGCACCCACAAGTACCTACAAGCACCCACAAGTACCTACAAGCACCCACAAGTACCCACAAGTACCTACAAACACCCAAAAGTACCTACAAACACCCACAAGTACCTACAAGCACCCACAAGTACCTACAAGCACCCACAAGTACCTACAAGCAACTACAAGTAGGTACAAGCACCCACAAGTACGTACAAGTACCTACAAGTACCTACAAACGCGCACAAGTACCTACAAACACGCACAAGCACCTACAAACACGCACAAGCACCTACAAACACGCACAAGTACCTACAAACACGCACAAGTACCTACAAACACGCACAAGTACCTACAAACACCCACAAGTACCTACAAACACCCACAAGTACCTACAAACACCCACAAGTACCTACAAGCACCCACAAGTACCTACAAGCACCCACAAGTACCTACAAGCACCCACAAGTACCTACAAGCACCCACAAGTACCTACAAGCACCCACAAGTACCTACAAGCACCCACAAGTACCTACAAGCACCCACAAGAACCTACAAGCACCCACAAGAACCTACAAACACCCACAAGTACCTACAAACACCCACAAGTACCTACAAGCACCCACAAGTACCTACAAGCACCCACAAGTACCTACAAGCACCCTCAAGTACCTACAAGCACCCTCAAGTACCCACAAGAACCTAAAAACACCCACAAGTACCTACAAACACCCAAAAGTACCTACAAACACGCACAAGTACCTACAAACACCCAAAAGTACCTACAAACACCCACAAGTACCTACAAGCACCCACAAGTACCTACAAGCACCCACAAGTACCTACAAGCACCCTCAAGTACCCACAAGTACCCTCAAGTACCCACAAGTACCTACAAACACCCAAAAGTACCTATAAACACCCAAAAGTACCTACAAGTACCTACAAGCACCCACAAGTACCTACAAGCACCCACAAGTACCCACAAGTACCTACAAACACCCAAAAGTACCTACAAACACCCACAAGTACCTGCAAGCACCCACAAGTACCTACAAACACCCACAAGTACCTACAAACACCCACAAGTACCTACAAACACCCTCAAGTACCTACAAACACCCTCAAGTACCTACAAACACCCTCAAGTACCCACAAACACCCTCAAGTACCCACAAGCACCCTCAAGTACCCACAAGTACCCACAAGTACCCACAAGTACCTACAAGCACCCACAAGTACCTACAAGCACCCACAAGTACCTACAAGCACCCACAAGTACCTACAAGCACCCACAAGTACCTACAAGCACCCACAAGTACCTACAAGCACCCACAAGAACCTACAAACACCCACAAGTACCTACAAACACCCACAAGTACCTACAAGCACCCACAAGTACCCACAAGCACCCACAAGTACCCACAAGCACCCTCAAGTACCTACAAGCACCCTCAAGTACCCACAAGAACCTAAAAACACCCAAAAGTACCTACAAGCACCCACAAGTACCTACAAGCACCCACAAGTACCTACAAGCACCCACAAGTACCCACAAGTACCTACAAACACCCAAAAGTACCTACAAACACCCACAAGTACCTACAAGCACCCACAAGTACCTACAAGCACCCACAAGTACCTACAAGCAACTACAAGTAGGTACAAGCACCCACAAGTACGTACAAGTACCTACAAGTACCTACAAACGCGCACAAGTACCTACAAACACGCACAAGCACCTACAAACACGCACAAGCACCTACAAACACGCACAAGTACCTACAAACACGCACAAGTACCTACAAACACGCACAAGTACCTACAAACACCCACAAGTACCTACAAACACCCACAAGTACCTACAAACACCCACAAGTACCTACAAGCACCCACAAGTACCTACAAGCACCCACAAGTACCTACAAGCACCCACAAGTACCTACAAGCACCCACAAGTACCTACAAGCACCCACAAGTACCTACAAGCACCCACAAGTACCTACAAGCACCCACAAGAACCTACAAACACCCACAAGTACCTACAAACACCCACAAGTACCTACAAGCACCCACAAGTACCCACAAGCACCCACAAGTACCCACAAGCACCCTCAAGTACCTACAAGCACCCTCAAGTACCCACAAGAACCTAAAAACACCCACAAGTACCTACAAACACCCAAAAGTACCTACAAACACGCACAAGTACCTACAAACACCCAAAAGTACCTACAAACACCCACAAGTACCTACAAGCACCCACAAGTACCTACAAGCACCCACAAGTACCTACAAGCACCCACAAGTAGGTACAAGCACCCACAAGTACCTAAGATACCTACAAACACGCACAAGTACCTACAAACACGCACAAGTACCTACAAACACGCAGAAGTACCTACAAACACGCACAAGTACCTACAAACACCCACAAGTACCTACAAACACCCACAAGTACCAACAAACACGCACAAGTACCTACAAACGCGCACAAGTACCTACAAACGCGCACAAGTACCTACAAATGCGCACAAGTACCTACAAACGCGCACAAGTACCTACAAACGCGCACAAGTACCTACAAACGCGCACAAGTACCGACAAACGCGCACAAGTACCTACAAACGCGCACAAGTACCTACAAACGCACACAAGTACCTACAAACACCCACAAGTACCTACAAACACCCACAAGTACCTAAAAACACCCTCAAGTACCTACAAACACCCTCAAGTACCTACAAACACCCTCAAGTACCCACAAACACCCTCAAGTACCCACAAGCACCCTCAAGTACCCACAAGTACCCTCAAGTACCCACAAGTACCTACAAACACCCAAAAGTACCTACAAACACCCAAAAGTACCTACAAGCACCCACAAGTACCTACAAGAACCCACAAGTACCTACAAGCACCCACAAGTACCCACAAGTTCCTACAAACACCCAAAAGTACCTACAAACACCCACAAGTACCTACAAGCACCAACAAGTACCTACAAGCACCCACAAGTACCTACAAGCACCCACAAATACCTAAGATACCTACAAACACGCACAAGTACCTACAAACACGCACAAGTACCTACAAACACGCAGAAGTACCTACAAACACGCACAAGTACCTACAAACACCCTCAAGTACCTACAAACACCCACAAGTACCAACAAACACGCACAAGTACCTACAAACGCGCACAAGTACCTACAAACGCGCACAAGTACCTACAAACGCGCACAAGTACCTACAAACGCGCACAAGTACCTACAAACGCGCACAAGTACCTACAAACGCGCACAAGTACCGACAAACGCGCAAAAGTACCTACAAACGCGCACAAGTACCTACAAACGCACACAAGTACCTACAAACACCCACAAGTACCTACAAACACCCACAAGTACCTACAAACACCCTCAAGTACCTACAAACACCCTCAAGTACCTACAAACACCCTCAAGTACCCACAAACACCCTCAAGTACCCACAAGCACCCTCAAGTACCCACAAGTACCCTCAAGTACCCACAAGTACCTACAAACACCCAAAAGTACCTATAAACACCCAAAAGTACCTACAAGTACCTACAAGCACCCACAAGTACCTACAAGCACCCACAAGTACCCACAAGTACCTACAAACACCCAAAAGTACCTACAAACACCCACAAGTACCTACAAGCACCCACAAGTACCTACAAGCACCCACAAGTACCTACAAGCACCCACAAGTAGGTACAAGCACCCACAAGTACCTAAGATACCTACAAACACGCACAAGTACCTACAAACACGCACAAGTACCTACAAACACGCAGAAGTACCTACAAACACGCACAAGTACCTACAAACACCCACAAGTACCTACAAACACCCACAAGTACCAACAAACACGCACAAGTACCTACAAACACCCACAAGTACCTACAAACACGCACAAGTACCTACAAGCACGCACAAGTACCTACAAACACGCACAAGTACCTACAAACACCCACAAGTACCTGCAAGCACCCACAAGTACCTACAAACACCCACAAGTACCTACAAACACCCACAAGTACCTACAAACACCCTCAAGTACCTACAAACACCCTCAAGTACCTACAAACACCCTCAAGTACCCACAAACACCCTCAAGTACCCACAAGCACCCTCAAGTACCCACAAGTACCCTCAAGTACCCACAAGTACCTACAAACACCCAAAAGTACCTACAAACACCCAAAAGTACCTACAAGCACCCACAAGTACCTACAAGCACCCACAAGTACCTACAAGCACCCACAAGTACCCACAAGTACCTACAAACACCCAAAAGTACCTACAAACACCCACAAGTACCTACAAGCACCCACAAGTACCTACAAGCACCCACAAGTACCTACAAGCAACTACAAGTAGGTACAAGCACCCACAAGTACGTACAAGTACCTACAAGTACCTACAAACGCGCACAAGTACCTACAAACACGCACAAGCACCTACAAACACGCAAAAGCACCTACAAACACGCACAAGTACCTACAAACACGCACAAGTACCTACAAACACGCACAAGTACCTACAAACACCCACAAGTACCTACAAACACCCACAAGTACCTACAAGCACCCACAAGTACCTACAAGCACCCACAAGTACCTACAAGCACCCACAAGTACCTACAAGCACCCACAAGTACCTACAAGCACCCACAAGTACCTACAAGCACCCACAAGAACCTACAAACACCCACAAGTACCTACAAAAACCCACAAGTACCTACAAGCACCCACAAGTATCCACAAGCACCCACAAGTACCCACAAGCACCCTCAAGTACCTACAAGCACCCTCAAGTACCCACAAGAACCTAAAAACACCCACAAGTACCTACAAACACCCACAAGTACCTACAAACACCCACAAGTACCTACAAACACCCTCAAGTACCTACAAACACCCTCAAGTACCTACAAACACCCTCAAGTACCCACAAACACCCTCAAGTACCCACAAGCACCCTCAAGTACCCACAAGTACCCTCAAGTACCCACAAGTACCTACAAACACCCAAAAATACCTATAAACACCCAAAAGTACCTACAAACACCCAAAAATACCTATAAACACCCAAAAGTACCTACAAGTACCTACAAGCACCCACAAGTACCTACAAGCACCCACAAGTACCCACAAGTACCTACAAACACCCAAAAGTACCTACAAACACCCACAAGTACCTACAAGCACCCACAAGTACCTACAAGCACCCACAAGTACCTACAAGCACCCACAAGTAGGTACAAGCACCCACAAGTACCTAAGATACCTACAAACACGCACAAGTACCTACAAACACGCACAAGTACCTACAAACACGCAGAAGTACCTACAAACACGCACAAGTACCTACAAACACCCACAAGTACCTACAAACACCCACAAGTACCTACAAGCACCCACAAGTACCTACAAACACCCACAAGTACCTACAAACACCCTCAAGTACCTACAAACACCCTCAAGTACCTACAAACACCCTCAAGTACCCACAAACACCCTCAAGTACCCACAAGCACCCTCAAGTACCCACAAGTACCCTCAAGTACCCACAAGTACCTACAAACACCCAAAAGTACCTACAAACACCCAAAAGTACCTACAAGCACCCACAAGTACCTACAAGCACCCACAAGTACCTACAAGCACCCACAAGTACCCACAAGTACCTACAAACACCCAAAAGTACCTACAAACACCCACAAGTACCTACAAGCACCCACAAGTACCTACAAGCACCCACAAGTACCTACAAGCACCCACAAGTAGGTACAAGCACCCACAAGTACCTAAGATACCTACAAACACGCACAAGTACCTACAAACACGCACAAGTACCTACAAACACGCAGAAGTACCTACAAACACGCACAAGTACCTACAAACACCCACAAGTACCTGCAAGCACCCACAAGTACCTACAAACACCCACAAGTACCTACAAACACCCACAAGTACCTACAAACACCCTCAAGTACCTACAAACACCCTCAAGTACCTACAAACACCCTCAAGTACCCACAAACACCCTCAAGTACCCACAAGCACCCTCAAGTACCCACAAGCACCCTCAAGTACCCACAAGTACCCTCAAGTACCCAAAAGTACCTACAAACACCCAAAAGTACCTACAAACACCCAAAAGTACCTACAAGCACCCACAAGTACCTACAAGCACCCACAAGTACCTACAAGCACCCACAAGTACCCACAAGTACCTACAAACACCCAAAAGTACCTACAAACACCCACAAGTACCTACAAGCACCCACAAGTACCTACAAGCACCCACAAGTACCTACAAGCAACTACAAGTAGGTACAAGCACCCACAAGTACGTACAAGTACCTACAAGTACCTACAAACGCGCACAAGTACCTACAAACACGCACAAGCACCTACAAACACGCACAAGCACCTACAAACACGCACAAGTACCTACAAACACCCACAAGTACCTACAAGCACCCACAAGTACCTACAAGCACCCACAAGTACCTACAAGCACCCACAAGTACCTAAGATACCTACAAACACGCACAAGTACCTACAAACACGCACAAGTACCTACAAACACGCAGAAGTACCTACAAACACGCACAAGTACCTACAAACACCCACAAGTACCTACAAACACCCACAAGTACCAACAAACACGCACAAGTACCTACAAACGCGCACAAGTACCTACAAACGCGCACAAGTACCTACAAACGCGCACAAGTACCTACAAACGCGCACAAGTACCTACAAACACGCACAAGTACCTACAAACGCGCACAAGTACCGACAAACGCGCACAAGTACCTACAAACGCGCACAAGTACCTACAAACGCGCACAAGTACCTACAAACACCCACAAGTACCTACAAACACCCACAAGTACCTACAAACACCCTCAAGTACCTACAAACACCCTCAAGTACCTACAAACACCCTCAAGTACCCACAAGTACCTACAAACACAAGTACCCACAAGTACCTACAAACACCCAAAAGTACCTACAAACACCCACAAGTACCTACAAGCACCCACAAGTACCTACAAGCACCCACAAGTACCTACAAGCACCCACAAGTAGGTACAAGCACCCACAAGTACCTAAGATACCTACAAACACCCACAAGTACCTGCAAACACCCACAAGTACCTGCAAGCACCCACAAGTACCTACAAACACCCACAAGTACCTACAAACACCCACAAGTACCTACAAACACCCTCAAGTACCTACAAACACCCTCAAGTACCTACAAACACCCTCAAGTACCCACAAACACCCTCAAGTACCCACAAGCAACCTCAAGTACCCACAAGTACCCTCAAGTACCCACAAGTACCTACAAACACCCAAAAGTACCTACAAACACCCAAAAGTACCTACAAGCACCCACAAGTACCTACAAGCACCCACAAGTACCTACAAGCACCCACAAGTACCCACAAGTACCTACAAACACCCAAAAGTACCTACAAACACCCACAAGTACCTACAAGCACCCACAAGTACCTACAAGCACCCACAAGTACCTACAAGCACCCACAAGTACCTACAAGCACCCACAAGTAGGTTCAAGCACCCACAAGTACGTACAAGTACCTACAAGTACCTACAAACGCGCACAAGTACCTACAAACACGCACAAGCACCTACAAACACGCACAAGCACCTACAAACACGCACAAGTACCTACAAACACGCACAAGTACCTACAAACACGCACAAGTACCTACAAACACCCACAAGTACCTACAAACACCCACAAGTACCTACAAACACCCACAAGTACCTACAAGCACCCACAAGTACCTACAAGCACCCACAAGTACCTACAAGCACCCACAAGTACCTACAAGCACCCACAAGTACCTACAAGCACCCACAAGTACCTACAAGCACCCACAAGTACCTACAAGCACCCACAAGAACCTACAAACACCCACAAGTACCTACAAACACCCACAAGTACCTACAAGCACCCACAAGTACCCACAAGCACCCACAAGTACCCACAAGCACCCTCAAGTACCTACAAGCACCCTCAAGTACCCACAAGAACCTAAAAACACCCACAAGTACCTACAAACACCCAAAAGTACCTACAAACACGCACAAGTACCTACAAACACCCAAAAGTACCTACAAACACCCACAAGTACCTACAAGCACCCACAAGTACCTACAAGCACCCACAAGTACCTACAAGCACCCACAAGTAGGTACAAGCACCCACAAGTACCTAAGATACCTACAAACACGCACAAGTACCTACAAACACGCACAAGTACCTACAAACACGCAGAAGTACCTACAAACACGCACAAGTACCTACAAACACCCACAAGTACCTACAAACACCCACAAGTACCAACAAACACGCACAAGTACCTACAAACGCGCACAAGTACCTACAAACGCGCACAAGTACCTACAAACGCGCACAAGTACCTACAAACGCGCACAAGTACCTACAAACGCGCACAAGTACCTACAAACGCGCACAAGTACCGACAAACGCGCACAAGTACCTACAAACGCGCACAAGTACCTACAAACGCACACAAGTACCTACAAACACCCACAAGTACCTACAAACACCCACAAGTACCTAAAAACACCCTCAAGTACCTACAAACACCCTCAAGTACCTACAAACACCCTCAAGAACCCACAAACACCCTCAAGTACCCACAAGCACCCTCAAGTACCCACAAATACCCTCAAGTACCCACAAGTACCTACAAACACCCAAAAGTACCTACAAACACCCAAAAGTACCTACAAGCACCCACAAGTACCTACAAGAACCCACAAGTACCTACAAGCACCCACAAGTACCCACAAGTACCTACAAACACCCAAAAGTACCTACAAACACCCACAAGTACCTACAAGCACCAACAAGTACCTACAAGCACCCACAAGTACCTACAAGCACCCACAAATACCTAAGATACCTACAAACACGCACAAGTACCTACAAACACGCACAAGTACCTACAAACACGCAGAAGTACCTACAAACACGCACAAGTACCTACAAACACCCACAAGTACCTACAAACACCCACAAGTACCAACAAACACGCACAAGTACCTACAAACGCGCACAAGTACCTACAAACGCGCACAAGTACCTACAAACGCGCACAAGTACCTACAAACGCGCACAAGTACCTACAAACGCGCACAAGTACCTACAAACGCGCACAAGTACCGACAAACGCGCACAAGTACCTACAAACGCGCACAAGTACCTACAAACGCACACAAGTACCTACAAACACCCACAAGTACCTACAAACACCCACAAGTACCTACAAACACCCTCAAGTACCTACAAACACCCTCAAGTACCTACAAACACCCTCAAGTACCCACAAACACCCTCAAGTACCCACAAGCACCCTCAAGTACCCACAAGTACCCTCAAGTACCCACAAGTACCTACAAACACCCAAAAGTACCTACAAGTACCTACAAGCACCCACAAGTACCTACAAGCACCCACAAGTACCCACAAGTACCTACAAACACCCAAAAGTACCTACAAACACCCACAAGTACCTACAAGCACCCACAAGTACCTACAAGCACCCACAAGTACCTACAAGCACCCACAAGTAGGTACAAGCACCCACAAGTACCTAAGATACCTACAAACACGCACAAGTACCTACAAACACGCACAAGTACCTACAAACACGCAGAAGTACCTACAAACACGCACAAGTACCTACAAACACCCACAAGTACCTACAAACACCCACAAGTACCAACAAACACGCACAAGTACCTACAAACACCCACAAGTACCTACAAACACGCACAAGTACCTACAAGCACGCACAAGTACCTACAAACACGCACAAGTACCTACAAACACCCACAAGTACCTGCAAGCACCCACAAGTACCTACAAACACCCACAAGTACCTACAAACACCCACAAGTACCTACAAACACCCTCAAGTACCTACAAACACCCTCAAGTACCTACAAACACCCTCAAGTACCCACAAACACCCTCAAGTACCCACAAGCACCCTCAAGTACCCACAAGTACCCTCAAGTACCCACAAGTACCTACAAACACCCAAAAGTACCTACAAACACCCAAAAGTACCTACAAGCACCCACAAGTACCTACAAGCACCCACAAGTACCTACAAGCACCCACAAGTACCCACAAGTACCTACAAACACCCAAAAGTACCTACAAACACCCACAAGTACCTACAAGCACCCACAAGTACCTACAAGCACCCACAAGTACCTACAAGCAACTACAAGTAGGTAAAGGCACCCACAAGTACGTACAAGTACCTACAAGTACCTACAAACGCGCACAAGTACCTACAAACACGCACAAGCACCTACAAACACGCAAAAGCACCTACAAACACGCACAAGTACCTACAAACACGCACAAGTACCTACAAACACGCACAAGTACCTACAAACACCCACAAGTACCTACAAACACCCACAAGTACCTACAAGCACCCACAAGTACCTACAAGCACCCACAAGTACCTACAAGCACCCACAAGTACCTACAAGCACCCACAAGTACCTACAAGCACCCACAAGTACCTACAAGCACCCACAAGAACCTACAAACACCCACAAGTACCTACAAAAACCCACAAGTACCTACAAGCACCCACAAGTATCCACAAGCACCCACAAGTACCCACAAGCACCCTCAAGTACCTACAAGCACCCTCAAGTACCCACAAGAACCTAAAAACACCCACAAGTACCTACAAACACCCACAAGTACCTACAAACACCCACAAGTACCTACAAACACCCTCAAGTACCTACAAACACCCTCAAGTACCTACAAACACCCTCAAGTACCCACAAACACCCTCAAGTACCCACAAGCACCCTCAAGTACCCACAAGTACCCTCAAGTACCCACAAGTACCTACAAACACCCAAAAATACCTATAAACACCCAAAAGTACCTACAAGTACCTACAAGCACCCACAAGTACCTACAAGCACCCACAAGTACCCACAAGTACCTACAAACACCCAAAAGTACCTACAAACACCCACAAGTACCTACAAGCACCCACAAGTACCTACAAGCACCCACAAGTACCTACAAGCACCCACAAGTAGGTACAAGCACCCACAAGTACCTAAGATACCTACAAACACGCACAAGTACCTACAAACACGCACAAGTACCTACAAACACGCAGAAGTACCTACAAACACGCACAAGTACCTACAAACACCCACAAGTACCTACAAACACCCACAAGTACCAACAAACACGCACAAGTACCTACAAACACCCACAAGTACCTACAAACACGCACAAGTACCTACAAGCACGCACAAGTACCTACAAACACGCACAAGTACCTACAAACACCCACAAGTACCTGCAAGCACCCACAAGTACCTACAAACACCCACAAGTACCTACAAACACCCACAAGTACCTACAAACACCCTCAAGTACCTACAAACACCCTCAAGTACCTACAAACACCCTCAAGTACCCACAAACACCCTCAAGTACCCACAAGCACCCTCAAGTACCCACAAGTACCCTCAAGTACCCACAAGTACCTACAAACACCCAAAAGTACCTACAAACACCCAAAAGTACCTACAAGCACCCACAAGTACCTACAAGCACCCACAAGTACCTACAAGCACCCACAAGTACCCACAAGTACCTACAAACACCCAAAATACCTACAAACACCCACAAGTACCTACAAGCACCCACAAGTACCTACAAGCACCCACATGTACCTACAAGCAACTACAAGTAGGTACAAGCACCCACAAGTACGTACAAGTACCTACAAGTACCTACAAACGCGCACAAGTACCTACAAACACGCACAAGCACCTACAAACACGCACAAGCACCTACAAACACGCACAAGTACCTACAAACACGCACAAGTACCTACAAACACGCACAAGTACCTACAAACACCCACAAGTACCTACAAACACCCACAAGTACCTACAAACACCCACAAGTACCTACAAGCACCCACAAGTACCTACAAGCACCCACAAGTACCTACAAGCACCCACAAGTACCTACAAGCACCCACAAGTACCTACAAGCACCCACAAGTACCTACAAGCACCCACAAGTACCTACAAGCACCCACAAGAACCTACAAACACCCACAAGTACCTACAAACACCCACAAGTACCTACAAGCACCCACAAGTACCCACAAGCACCCACAAGTACCCACAAGCACCCTCAAGTACCTACAAGCACCCTCAAGTACCCACAAGAACCTAAAAACACCCACAAGTACCTACAAACACCCAAAAGTACCTACAAGCACCCACAAGTACCTACAAGCACCCACAAGTACCTACAAGCACCCACAAGTACCCACAAGTACCTACAAACACCCAAAAGTACCTACAAACACCCACAAGTACCTACAAGCACCCACAAGTACCTACAAGCACCCACAAGTACCTACAAGCAACTACAAGTAGGTACAAGCACCCACAAGTACGTACAAGTACCTACAAGTACCTACAAACGCGCACAAGTACCTACAAACACGCACAAGCACCTACAAACACGCACAAGCACCTACAAACACGCACAAGTACCTACAAACACGCACAAGTACCTACAAACACGCACAAGTACCTACAAACACCCACAAGTACCTACAAACACCCACAAGTACCTACAAACACCCACAAGTACCTACAAGCACCCACAAGTACCTACAAGCACCCACAAGTACCTACAAGCACCCACAAGTACCTACAAGCACCCATAAGTACCTACAAGCACCCACAAGTACCTACAAGCACCCACAAGTACCTACAAGCACCCACAAGAACCTACAAACACCCACAAGTACCTACAAACACCCACAAGTACCTACAAGCACCCACAAGTACCCACAAGCACCCACAAGTACCCACAAGCACCCTCAAGTACCTACAAGCACCCTCAAGTACCCACAAGAACCTAAAAACACCCACAAGTACCAACAAACACCCAAAAGTACCTACAAACACGCACAAGTACCTACAAACACCCAAAAGTACCTACAAACACCCACAAGTACCTACAAGCACCCACAAGTACCTACAAGCACCCACAAGTACCTACAAGCACCCACAAGTAGGTACAAGCACCCACAAGTACCTAAGATACCTACAAACACGCACAAGTACCTACAAACACGCACAAGTACCTACAAACACGCAGAAGTACCTACAAGCACCCACAAGTACCTACAAGCACCCACAAGAACCTACAAACACCCACAAGTACCTACAAACACCCACAAGTACCTACAAGCAACCACAAGTACCCACAAGCACCCACAAGTACCCACAAGCACCCTCAAGTACCCACAAGTACCCTCAAGTACCCACAAGTACCTACAAACACGCACAAGTACCTACAAGCACGCACAAGTACCTACAAACACGCACAAGTACCTACAAACACCCACAAGTACCTGCAAGCACCCACAAGTACCTACAAACACCCACAAGTACCTACAAACACCCACAAGTACCTACAAACACCCACAAGTACCTACAAACACGCACAAGTACCTACAAACACCCACAAGTACCTACAAACACGCACAAGTACATACAAACACGCACAAGTACCTACAAACACGCACAAGTACCTACAAACACCCTCAAGTACCTACAAACACCCTCAAGTACCCACAAACACCCTCAAGTACCCACAAGCACCCTCAAGTACCCACAAGTACCCTCAAGTACCCACAAGTACCTACAAACACCCGAAAGTACCTACAAACACCCAAAAGTACCTACAAGCACCCACAAGAACCTACAAACACCCACAAGTACCTACAAGCACCCTCAAGTACCCACAAGTACCTACAAACACCCAAAAGTACCTACAAACACCCAAAAGTACCTACAAGCACCCTCAAGTACCCACAAGTACCCTCAAGTACCCACAAGTACCTACAAACACCCAAAAGTACCTACAAACACCCAAAAGTACCTACAAGCACCCGCAAGTACCCACAAGTACCCTCAAGTACCCACAAGTACCTACAAACACCCAAAAGTACCTACAAACACCCAAAAGTACCTACAAGCACCCACAAGTACCTACAAGCACCCACAAGTAGGTACAAGCACCCACAAGTACCTACAAGTACCTACAAACACGCACAAGTACCTACAAACACGCACAAGTACCTACAAACACGCAGAAGTACCTACAAACACGCACAAGTACCTACAAGCACGCACAAGTACCTACAAACACGCAGAAGTACCTACAAACACGCACAAGTACCTACAAGCACGCACAAGTACCTACAAACACGCACAAGTACCTACAAACACCCACAAGTACCTGCAAGCACCCACAAGTACCTACAAACACGCAGAAGTACCTACAAACACGCACAAGTACCTACAAACACCCACAAGTACCTACAAACACCCTCAAGTACCTACAAACACCCTCAAGTACCCACAAACACCCTCAAGTACCCACAAGCACCCTCAAGTACCCACAAGTACCCTCAAGTACCCACAAGTACCTACAAACACCCAAAAGTACCTACAAACACCTTAAAGTACCTACAAGCACCCTCAAGTACCCACAAGTACCCTCAAGTACCCACAAGTACCTACAAACACCCAAAAGTACCTACAAACACCCAAAAGTACCTACAAGCACCCACAAGTACCTACAAGCACCCACAAGTACCTACAAGCACCCACAAGTACCCACAAGTACCTACAAACACCCAAAAGTACCTACAAACACCCACAAGTACCTACAAGCACCCACAAGTACCTACAAGCACCCACAAGTACCTACAAGCACCCACAAGTAGGTACAAGCACCCACAAGTACCTACAAGTACCTACAAACACGCACAAGTACCTACAAACACGCACAAGTACCTACAAACACGCAGAAGTACCTACAAACACGCACAAGTACCTACAAACACCCACAAGTACCTACAAACACCCACAAGTACCAACAAACACGCACAAGTACCTACAAACACGCACAAGTACCTACAAACACCCACAAGTACCTACAAGCACCCACAAGTACCTACAAGCACCCACAAGTACCTACAAGCACCCACAAGTACCTACAAGCACCCACAAGTACCTACAAGCACCCACAAGTCCCTACAAGCACCCACAAGAACCTACAAACACCCACAAGTACCTACAAACACCCACAAGTACCTACAAGCACCCACAAGTACCCACAAGCACCCACAAGTACCCACCAGCACCCTCAAGTACCTACAAGCACCCTCAAGTACCCACAAGAACCTAAAAACACCCACAAGTACCTACAAACACCCAAAAGTACCTACAAACACGCAGAAGTACCTACAAACACCCACAAGTACCTACAAACACCCACAACTACCTACAAGTACCTACAAACGCGCACAAGTACCTACAAAACACCCACAAGTACCTACAAACACCCACAAGTACCTACAAACACCCTCAAGTACCTACAAACACCCTCAAGTACCTACAAACTCCCTCAAGTACCCACAAACACCCTCAAGTACCCACAAGCACCCTCAAGTACCCACAAGTACCCTCAAGTACCCACAAGTACCTACAAACACCCAAAAGTACCTACAAACACCCAAAAGTACCTACAAGCACCCTCAAGTACCCACAAGTACCCTCAAGTACCCACAAGTACCTACAAACACCCAAAAGTACCTACAAACACCCAAAAGTACCTACAAGCACCCACAAGTACCTACAAGCACCCACAAGTACCTACAAGCACCCACAAGTACCCACAAGTACCTACAAACACCCAAAAGTACCTACAAACACCCACAAGTACCTACAAGCACCCACAAGTACCTACAAGCACCCACAAGTACCTACAAGCACCCACAAGTAGGTACAAGCACCCACAAGTACCTACAAGTACCTACAAACACGCACAAGTACCTACAAACACGCACAAGTACCTACAAACACGCAGAAGTACCTACAAACACGCACAAGTACCTACAAACACCCACAAGTACCTACAAACACCCACAAGTACCAACAAACACGCACAAGTACCTACAAACACCCACAAGTACCTACAAACACGCACAAGTACCTACAAGCACGCACAAGTACCTACAAACACGCACAAGTACCTACAAACACCCACAAGTACCTACAAACACCCTCAAGTACCCACAAACACCCTCAAGTACCCACAAGCACCCTCAAGTACCCACAAGTACCCTCAAGTACCCACAAGTACCTACAAACACCCAAAAGTACTTACAAACACCCAAAAGTACCTACAAGCACCCACAAGTACCTACAAGCACCCACAAGTACCTACAAGCACCCACAAGTACCCACAAGTACCTACAAACACCCAAAAGTACCTACAAACACCCACAAGTACCTACAAGCACCCACAAGTACCTACAAGCACCCACAAGTACCTACAAGCACCCACAAGTAGGTACAAGCACCCACAAGTACCTACAAGTACCTACAAACACGCACAAGTACCTACAAACACGCACAAGTACCTACAAACACGCAGAAGTACCTACAAACACGCACAAGTACCTACAAGCACGCACAAGTACCTACAAACACGCACAAGTACCTACAAACACCCACAAGTACCTGCAAGCACCCACAAGTACCTACAAACACGCAGAAGTACCTACAAACACGCACAAGTACCTACAAACACCCACAAGTACCTACAAACACCCTCAAGTACCTACAAACACCCTCAAGTACCCACAAACACCCTCAAGTACCCACAAGCACCCTCAAGTACCCACAAGTACCCTCAAGTACCCACAAGTACCTACAAACACCCAAAAGTACCTACAAACACCTTAAAGTACCTACAAGCACCCTCAAGTACCCACAAGTACCCTCAAGTACCCACAAGTACCTACAAACACCCAAAAGTACCTACAAACACCCAAAAGTACCTACAAGCACCCACAAGTACCTACAAGCACCCACAAGTACCTACAAGCACCCACAAGTACCTACAAGCACCCACAAGTACCTACAAGCACCCACAAGTACCTACAAGCACCCACAAGTACCCATAAGTACCTACAAACATCCAAAAGTACCTACAAACACCCACAAGTACCTACAAGCACCCACAAGTACCTACAAGCACCCACAAGTACCTACAAGCACCCACAAGTAGGTACAAGCACCCACAAGTACCTACAAGTACCTACAAACACGCACAAGTACCTACAAACACGCACAAGTACCTAAAAACACGCAGAAGTACCTACAAACACGCACAAGTACCTACAAACACCCACAAGTACCTACAAACACCCTCAAGTACCTACAAACACCCACAAGTACCTGCAAGCACCCACAAGTACCTACAAACACCCACAAGTACCTACAAACACCCACAAGTACCCACAAAATCCCTCAAGTACCCACAAGCACCCTCAAGTACCCACAAGTACCCTCAAGTACACACAAGTACCTACAAACACCCAAAAGTACCTACAAACACCCAAAAGTACCTACAAGCACCCTCAAGTACCCACAAGTACCCTGAAGTACCCACAAGTACCTACAAACACCCAAAAGTACCTACAAACACCCAAAAGTACCTACACGCACCCACAAGTACCTACAAGCACCCACAAGTACCTACAAGCACCCACAAGTACCCACAAGTACCTACAAACACCCAAAAGTACCTACAAACACCCACAAGTACCTACAAGCACCCACAAGTACCTACAAGCACCCACAACTACCTACAAGTACCTACAAACGCGCACAAGTACCTACAAAACACCCACAAGTACCTACAAACACCCACAAGTACCTACAAACACCCTCAAGTACCCACAAACACCCTCAAGTACCCACAAGCACCCTCAAGTACCCACAAGTACCCTCAAGTACCCACAAGTACCTACAAACACCCAAAAGTACCTACAAACACCCAAAAGTACCTACAAGCACCCTCAAGTACCCACAAGTACCCTGAAGTACCCACAAGTACCTACAAACACCCAAAAGTACCTTCAAACACCCAAAAGTACCTACAAGCACCCACAAGTACCTACAAGCACCCACAAGTACCTACAAGCACCCACAAGTACCCACAAGTACCTACAAACACCCAAAAGTACCTACAAACACCCACAAGTACCTACAAGCACCCACAAGTACCTACAAGCACCCACAAGTACCTACAAGCACCCACAAGTAGGTACAAGCACCCACAAGTACCTACAAGTACCTACAAACACGCACAAGTACCTACAAACACGCACAAGTACCTACAAACACGCAGAAGTACCTACAAACACGCACAAGTACCTACAAGCACGCACAAGTACCTACAAACACCCACAAGTACCTACAAACACCCACAAGTACCTGCAAGCACCCACAAGTACCTACAAACACCCACAAGTACCTACAAACACCCACAAGTACCTACAAACACCCTCAAGTACCTACAAACACCCTCAAGTACCTACAAACACCCACAAGTACCTGCAAGCACCCACAAGTACCTACAAACACCCACAAGTACCTACAAACACCCACAAGTACCTACAAACACCCTCAAGTACCTACAAACACCCTCAAGTACCTACAAACACCCTCAAGTACCCACAAACACCCACAAGTACCTACAAGCACCCACAAGTACCTACAAGCACCCACAAGTACCTACAAGCACCCACAAGTAGGTACAAGCACCCACAAGTACCTACAAGTACCTACAAACACGCACAAGTACCTACAAACACGCAGAAGTACCTACAAACACGCACAAGTACCTACAAACACCCACAAGTACCTACAAACACCCTCAAGTACCTACAAACACCCACAAGTACCTGCAAGCACCCACAAGTACCTACAAACACCCACAAGTACCTACAAACACCCACAAGTACCCACAAACACCCTCAAGTACCCACAAGCACCCTCAAGTACCCACAAGTACCCTCAAGTACCCACAAGTACCTACAAACACCCAAAAGTACCTACAAACACCCAAAAGTACCTACAAGCACCCTCAAGTACCCACAAGTACCCTGAAGTACCCACAAGTACCTACAAACTCCCAAAAGTACCTACAAACACCCAAAAGTACCTACAAGCACCCACAAGTACCTACAAGCACCCACAAGTACCTACAAGCACCCACAAGTACCCACAAGTACCTACAAACACCCAAAAGTACCTACAAACACCCACAAGTACCTACAAGCACCCACAAGTACCTACAAGCACCCACAAGTACCTACAAGCACCCACAAGTAGGTACAAGCACCCACAAGTACCTACAAGTACCTACAAACACGCACAAGTACCTACAAACACGCACAAGTACCTACAAACACACAGAAGTACCTACAAACACGCACAAGTACCTACAAGCACGCACAAGTACCTACAAACACCCACAAGTACCTACAAACACCCACAAGTACCTGCAAGCACCCACAAGTACCTACAAACACCCACAAGTACCTACAAACACCCACAAGTACCTACAAACACCCTCAAGTACCTACAAACACCCTCAAGTACCTACAAACACCCACAAGTACCTGCAAGCACCCACAAGTACCTACAAACACCCACAAGTACCTACAAACACCCACAAGTACCTACAAACACCCTCAAGTACCTACAAACACCCTCAAGTACCTACAAACACCCTCAAGTACCCACAAACACCCACAAGTACCTACAAGCACCCACAAGTACCTACAAGCACCCACAAGTACCTACAAGCACCCACAAGTAGGTACAAGCACCCACAAGTACCTACAAGTACCTACAAACACGCACAAGTACCTACAAACACGCAGAAGTACCTACAAACACGCACAAGTACCTACAAACACCCACAAGTACCTACAAACACCCTCAAGTACCTACAAACACCCACAAGTACCTGCAAGCACCCACAAGTACCTACAAACACCCACAAGTACCTACAAACACCCACAAGTACCCACAAACACCCTCAAGTACCCACAAGCACCCTCAAGTACCCACAAGTACCCTCAAGTACCCACAAGTACCTACAAACACCCAAAAGTACCTACAAACACCCAAAAGTACCTACAAGCACCCTCAAGTACCCACAAGTACCCTGAAGTACCCACAAGTACCTACAAACTCCCAAAAGTACCTACAAACACCCAAAAGTACCTACAAGCACCCACAAGTACCTACAAGCACCCACAAGTACCTACAAGCACCCACAAGTACCCACAAGTACCTACAAACACCCAAAAGTACCTACAAACACCCACAAGTACCTACAAGCACCCACAAGTACCTACAAGCACCCACAAGTACCTACAAGCACCCACAAGTAGGTACAAGCACCCACAAGTAC
Source organism: Phalangium opilio (assembly GCF_054372755.1). Taxonomy (NCBI): domain Eukaryota; kingdom Metazoa; phylum Arthropoda; class Arachnida; order Opiliones; family Phalangiidae; genus Phalangium; species Phalangium opilio. The sequence continues at coordinate 373,832 of NW_028324173.1, forward strand.
CTACAAGTACCTACAAACACGCACAAGTACCTACAAACACGCACAAGTACCTACAAACACCCTCAAGTACCTACAAACACCCTCAAGTACCCACAAACACCCTCAAGTACCCACAAGCACCCTCAAGTACCCACAAGTACCCTCAAGTACCCACAAGTACCTACAAACACCCGAAAGTACCTACAAACACCCAAAAGTACCTACAAGCACCCACAAGAACCTACAAACACCCACAAGTACCTACAAGCACCCTCAAGTACCCACAAGTACCTACAAACACCCAAAAGTACCTACAAACACCCAAAAGTACCTACAAGCACCCTCAAGTACCCACAAGTACCCTCAAGTACCCACAAGTACCTACAAACACCCAAAAGTACCTACAAACACCCAAAAGTACCTACAAGCACCCGCAAGTACCCACAAGTACCCTCAAGTACCCACAAGTACCTACAAACACCCAAAAGTACCTACAAACACCCAAAAGTACCTACAAGCACCCACAAGTACCTACAAGCACCCACAAGTAGGTACAAGCACCCACAAGTACCTACAAGTACCTACAAACACGCACAAGTACCTACAAACACGCACAAGTACCTACAAACACGCAGAAGTACCTACAAACACGCACAAGTACCTACAAGCACGCACAAGTACCTACAAACACGCACAAGTACCTACAAACACCCACAAGTACCTGCAAGCACCCACAAGTACCTACAAACACGCAGAAGTACCTACAAACACGCACAAGTACCTACAAACACCCACAAGTACCTACAAACACCCTCAAGTACCTACAAACACCCTCAAGTACCCACAAACACCCTCAAGTACCCACAAGCACCCTCAAGTACCCACAAGTACCCTCAAGTACCCACAAGTACCTACAAACACCCAAAAGTACCTACAAACACCTTAAAGTACCTACAAGCACCCTCAAGTACCCACAAGTACCCTCAAGTACCCACAAGTACCTACAAACACCCAAAAGTACCTACAAACACCCAAAAGTACCTACAAGCACCCACAAGTACCTACAAGCACCCACAAGTACCTACAAGCACCCACAAGTACCCACAAGTACCTACAAACACCCAAAAGTACCTACAAACACCCACAAGTACCTACAAGCACCCACAAGTACCTACAAGCACCCACAAGTACCTACAAGCACCCACAAGTAGGTACAAGCACCCACAAGTACCTACAAGTACCTACAAACACGCACAAGTACCTACAAACACGCACAAGTACCTACAAACACGCAGAAGTACCTACAAACACGCACAAGTACCTACAAACACCCACAAGTACCTACAAACACCCACAAGTACCAACAAACACGCACAAGTACCTACAAACACGCACAAGTACCTACAAACACCCACAAGTACCTACAAGCACCCACAAGTACCTACAAGCACCCACAAGTACCTACAAGCACCCACAAGTACCTACAAGCACCCACAAGTAGGTACAAGCACCCACAAGTACCTACAAGTACCTACAAACACGCACAAGTACCTACAAACACGCACAAGTACCTACAAACACCCTCAAGTACCTACAAACACCCTCAAGTACCCACAAACACCCTCAAGTACCCACAAGCACCCTCAAGTACCCACAAGTACCCTCAAGTACCCACAAGTACCTACAAACACCCGAAAGTACCTACAAACACCCAAAAGTACCTACAAGCACCCACAAGAACCTACAAACACCCACAAGTACCTACAAGCACCCTCAAGTACCCACAAGTACCTACAAACACCCAAAAGTACCTACAAACACCCAAAAGTACCTACAAGCACCCTCAAGTACCCACAAGTACCCTCAAGTACCCACAAGTACCTACAAACACCCAAAAGTACCTACAAACACCCAAAAGTACCTACAAGCACCCGCAAGTACCCACAAGTACCCTCAAGTACCCACAAGTACCTACAAACACCCAAAAGTACCTACAAACACCCAAAAGTACCTACAAGCACCCACAAGTACCTACAAGCACCCACAAGTAGGTACAAGCACCCACAAGTACCTACAAGTACCTACAAACACGCACAAGTACCTACAAACACGCACAAGTACCTACAAACACGCAGAAGTACCTACAAACACGCACAAGTAGCTACAAGCACGCACAAGTACCTACAAACACGCACAAGTACCTACAAACACCCACAAGTACCTGCAAGCACCCACAAGTACCTACAAACACGCAGAAGTACCTACAAACACGCACAAGTACCTACAAACACCCACAAGTACCTACAAACACCCTCAAGTACCTACAAACACCCTCAAGTACCCACAAACACCCTCAAGTACCCACAAGCACCCTCAAGTACCCACAAGTACCCTCAAGTACCCACAAGTACCTACAAACACCCAAAAGTACCTACAAACACCTTAAAGTACCTACAAGCACCCTCAAGTACCCACAAGTACCCTCAAGTACCCACAAGTACCTACAAACACCCAAAAGTACCTACAAACACCCAAAAGTACCTACAAGCACCCACAAGTACCTACAAGCACCCACAAGTACCTACAAGCACCCACAAGTACCCACAAGTACCTACAAACACCCAAAAGTACCTACAAACACCCACAAGTACCTACAAGCACCCACAAGTACCTACAAGCACCCACAAGTACCTACAAGCACCCACAAGTAGGTACAAGCACCCACAAGTACCTACAAGTACCTACAAACACGCACAAGTACCTACAAACACGCACAAGTACCTACAAACACGCAGAAGTACCTACAAACACGCACAAGTACCTACAAACACCCACAAGTACCTACAAACACCCACAAGTACCAACAAACACGCACAAGTACCTACAAACACGCACAAGTACCTACAAACACCCACAAGTACCTACAAGCACCCACAAGTACCTACAAGCACCCACAAGTACCTACAAGCACCCACAAGTACCTACAAGCACCCACAAGTACCTACAAGCACCCACAAGTCCCTACAAGCACCCACAAGAACCTACAAACACCCACAAGTACCTACAAACACCCACAAGTACCTACAAGCACCCACAAGTACCCACAAGCACCCACAAGTACCCACCAGCACCCTCAAGTACCTACAAGCACCCTCAAGTACCCACAAGAACCTAAAAACACCCACAAGTACCTACAAACACCCAAAAGTACCTACAAACACGCAGAAGTACCTACAAACACCCACAAGTACCTACAAACACCCACAACTACCTACAAGTACCTACAAACGCGCACAAGTACCTACAAAACACCCACAAGTACCTACAAACACCCACAAGTACCTACAAACACCCTCAAGTACCTACAAACACCCTCAAGTACCTACAAACTCCCTCAAGTACCCACAAACACCCTCAAGTACCCACAAGCACCCTCAAGTACCCACAAACACCCTCAAGTACCCACAAGCACCCTCAAGTACCCACAAGTACCCTCAAGTACCCACAAGTACCTACAAACACCCAAAAGTACCTACAAACACCCAAAAGTACCTACAAGCACCCTCAAGTACCCACAAGTACCCTCAAGTACCCACAAGTACCTACAAACACCCAAAAGTACCTACAAACACCCAAAAGTACCTACAAGCACCCACAAGTACCTACAAGCACCCACAAGTACCTACAAGCACCCACAAGTACCCACAAGTACCTACAAACACCCAAAAGTACCTACAAACACCCACAAGTACCTACAAGCACCCACAAGTACCTACAAGCACCCACAAGTACCTACAAGCACCCACAAGTAGGTACAAGCACCCACAAGTACCTACAAGTACCTACAAACACGCACAAGTACCTACAAACACGCACAAGTACCTACAAACACGCAGAAGTACCTACACACACGCACAAGTACCTACAAACACCCACAAGTACCTACAAACACCCACAAGTACCAACAAACACGCACAAGTACCTACAAACACCCACAAGTACCTACAAACACCCACAAGTACCTACAAACACGCACAAGTACCTACAAGCACGCACAAGTACCTACAAACACGCACAAGTACCTACAAACACCCACAAGTACCTACAAACACCCTCAAGTACCCACAAACACCCTCAAGTACCCACAAGTACCCTCAAGTACCCACAAGTACCTACAAACACCCAAAAGTACTTACAAACACCCAAAAGTACCTACAAGCACCCACAAGTACCTACAAGCACCCACAAGTACCTACAAGCACCCACAAGTACCCACAAGTACCTACAAACACCCAAAAGTACCTACAAACACCCACAAGTACCTACAAGCACCCACAAGTACCTACAAGCACCCACAAGTACCTACAAGCACCCACAAGTAGGTACAAGCACCCACAAGTACCTACAAGTACCTACAAACACGCACAAGTACCTACAAACACGCACAAGTACCTACAAACACGCAGAAGTACCTACAAACACGCACAAGTACCTACAAGCACGCACAAGTACCTACAAACACGCACAAGTACCTACAAACACCCACAAGTACCTGCAAGCACCCACAAGTACCTACAAACACGCAGAAGTACCTACAAACACGCACAAGTACCTACAAACACCCACAAGTACCTACAAACACCCTCAAGTACCTACAAACACCCTCAAGTACCCACAAACACCCTCAAGTACCCACAAGCACCCACAAGTACCTACAAACACCCACAAGTACCTACAAACACCCTCAAGTACCTACAAACACCCTCAAGTACCTACAAACACCCTCAAGTACCCACAAACACCCTCAAGTACCCACAAGCACCCTCAAGTACCCACAAGTACCCTCAAGTACCCACAAGTACCTACAAACACCCAAAAGTACCTACAAACACCCAAAAGTACCTACAAGCACCCACAAGTACCTACAAACACCCACAAGTACCTACAAGCACCCACAAGTACCTACAAGCACCCACAAGTAGGTACAAGCACCCACAAGTACGTACAAGTACCTACAAGTACCTACAAACGCGCATAAGTACCTACAAACACTCACAAGCACCTACAAACACGCACAAGCACCTACAAACACGCACAAGTACCTACAAACACGCACAAGTACCTACAAACACGCACAAGTACCTACAAGCACCCACAAGTACCTACAAACACCCACAAGTACCTACAAACACCCACAAGTACCTACAAGCACCCACAAGTACCTACAAGCACCCACAAGTACCTACAAGCACCCACAAGTACCTACAAGCACCCACAAGTACCTACAAGCACCCACAAGTACCTACAAGCACCCACAAGTACCTACAAGCACCCACAAGAACCTACAAACACCCACAAGTACCTACAAACACCCACAAGTACCTACAAACACCCTCAAGTACCCACAAACACCCTCAAGTACCCACAAGCACCCTCAAGTACCCACAAGTACCCTCAAGTACCCACAAGTACCTACAAACACCCAAAAGTACCTACAAACACCCAAAAGTACCTACAAGCACCCTCAAGTACCCACAAGTACCCTGAAGTACCCACAAGTACCTACAAACACCCAAAAGTACCTTCAAACACCCAAAAGTACCTACAAGCACCCACAAGTACCTACAAGCACCCACAAGTACCTACAAGCACCCACAAGTACCCACAAGTACCTACAAACACCCAAAAGTACCTACAAACACCCACAAGTACCTACAAGCACCCACAAGTACCTACAAGCACCCACAAGTACCTACAAGCACCCACAAGTAGGTACAAGCACCCACAAGTACCTACAAGTACCTACAAACACGCACAAGTACCTACAAACACGCACAAGTACCTACAAACACGCAGAAGTACCTACAAACACGCACAAGTACCTACAAGCACGCACAAGTACCTACAAACACCCTCAAGTACCTACAAACACCCACAAGTACCTGCAAGCACCCACAAGTACCTACAAACACCCACAAGTACCTACAAACACCCACAAGTACCCACAAACACCCTCAAGTACCCACAAGCACCCTCAAGTACCCACAAGTACCCTCAAGTACACACAAGTACCTACAAACACCCAAAAGTACCTACAAACACCCAAAAGTACCTACAAGCACCCTCAAGTACCCACAAGTACCCTGAAGTACCCACAAGTACCTACAAACACCCAAAAGTACCTACAAACACCCAAAAGTACCTACACGCACCCACAAGTACCTACAAGCACCCACAAGTACCTACAAGCACCCACAAGTACCCACAAGTACCTACAAACACCCAAAAGTACCTACAAACACCCACAAGTACCTACAAGCACCCACAAGTACCTACAAGCACCCACAACTACCTACAAGTACCTACAAACGCGCACAAGTACCTACAAAACACCCACAAGTACCTACAAACACCCACAAGTACCTACAAACACCCTCAAGTACCCACAAACACCCTCAAGTACCCACAAGCACCCTCAAGTACCCACAAGTACCCTCAAGTACCCACAAGTACCTACAAACACCCAAAAGTACCTACAAACACCCAAAAGTACCTACAAGCACCCTCAAGTACCCACAAGTACCCTGAAGTACCCACAAGTACCTACAAACACCCAAAAGTACCTTCAAACACCCAAAAGTACCTACAAGCACCCACAAGTACCTACAAGCACCCACAAGTACCTACAAGCACCCACAAGTACCCACAAGTACCTACAAACACCCAAAAGTACCTACAAACACCCACAAGTACCTACAAGCACCCACAAGTACCTACAAGCACCCACAAGTACCTACAAGCACCCACAAGTAGGTACAAGCACCCACAAGTACCTACAAGTACCTACAAACACGCACAAGTACCTACAAACACGCACAAGTACCTACAAACACGCAGAAGTACCTACAAACACGCACAAGTACCTACAAGCACGCACAAGTACCTACAAACACCCACAAGTACCTACAAACACCCACAAGTACCTGCAAGCACCCACAAGTACCTACAAACACCCACAAGTACCTACAAACACCCACAAGTACCTACAAACACCCTCAAGTACCTACAAACACCCTCAAGTACCTACAAACACCCACAAGTACCTGCAAGCACCCACAAGTACCTACAAACACCCACAAGTACCTACAAACACCCACAAGTACCTACAAACACCCTCAAGTACCTACAAACACCCTCAAGTACCTACAAACACCCTCAAGTACCCACAAACACCCTCAAGTACCCACAAGCACCCTCAAGTACCCACAAGTACCCTCAAGTACCCACAAGTACCTACAAACACCCAAAAGTACCTACAAACACCCAAAAGTACCTACAAGCACCCACAAGTACCTACAAACACCCACAAGTACCTACAAGCACCCACAAGTACCTACAAGCACCCACAAGTAGGTACAAGCACCCACAAGTACGTACAAGTACCTACAAGTACCTACAAACGCGCATAAGTACCTACAAACACTCACAAGCACCTACAAACACGCACAAGCACCTACAAACACGCACAAGTACCTACAAACACGCACAAGTACCTACAAACACGCACAAGTACCTACAAGCACCCACAAGTACCTACAAACACCCACAAGTACCTACAAACACCCACAAGTACCTACAAGCACCCACAAGTACCTACAAGCACCCACAAGTACCTACAAGCACCCACAAGTACCTACAAGCACCCACAAGTACCTACAAGCACCCACAAGTACCTACAAGCACCCACAAGTACCTACAAGCACCCACAAGAACCTACAAACACCCACAAGTACCTACAAACACCCACAAGTACCTACAAACACCCTCAAGTACCCACAAACACCCTCAAGTACCCACAAGCACCCTCAAGTACCCACAAGTACCCTCAAGTACCCACAAGTACCTACAAACACCCAAAAGTACCTACAAACACCCAAAAGTACCTACAAGCACCCTCAAGTACCCACAAGTACCCTGAAGTACCCACAAGTACCTACAAACACCCAAAAGTACCTTCAAACACCCAAAAGTACCTACAAGCACCCACAAGTACCTACAAGCACCCACAAGTACCTACAAGCACCCACAAGTACCCACAAGTACCTACAAACACCCAAAAGTACCTACAAACACCCACAAGTACCTACAAGCACCCACAAGTAGGTACAAGCACCCACAAGTACCTACAAGTACCTACAAACACGCACAAGTACCTACAAACACGCACAAGTACCTACAAACACGCAGAAGTACCTACAAACACGCACAAGTACCTACAAGCACGCACAAGTACCTACAAACACCCACAAGTACCTACAAACACCCACAAGTACCTGCAAGCACCCACAAGTACCTACAAACACCCACAAGTACCTACAAACACCCACAAGTACCTACAAACACCCTCAAGTACCTACAAACACCCTCAAGTACCTACAAACACCCACAAGTACCTGCAAGCACCCACAAGTACCTACAAACACCCACAAGTACCTACAAACACCCACAAGTACCTACAAACACCCTCAAGTACCTACAAACACCCTCAAGTACCTACAAACACCCTCAAGTACCCACAAACACCCTCAAGTACCCACAAGCACCCTCAAGTACCCACAAGTACCCTCAAGTACCCACAAGTACCTACAAACACCCAAAAGTACCTACAAACACCCAAAAGTACCTACAAGCACCCACAAGTACCTACAAACACCCACAAGTACCTACAAGCACCCACAAGTACCTACAAGCACCCACAAGTAGGTACAAGCACCCACAAGTACGTACAAGTACCTACAAGTACCTACAAACGCGCATAAGTACCTACAAACACTCACAAGTACCTACAAGCACCCACAAGTACCTACAAGCACCCACAAGTACCTACAAGCACCCACAAGTACCTACAAGCACCCACAAGAACCTACATACACCCACAAGTACCTACAAACACCCACAAGTACCTACAAGCACCAACAAGTACCCACAAGCACCCACAAGTACCCACAAGCACCCTCAAGTACCTACAAGCACCCACAAGTACCCACAAGTACCTACAAACACCCAAAAGTACCTACAAACACCCACAAGTACCTACAAGCACCCACAAGTACCTACAAGCACCCACAAGTACCTACAAGCACCCACAAGTAGGTACAAGCACCCACAAGTACCTACAAGTACCTACAAACACGCACAAGTACCTACAAACACGCACAAGTACCTACAAACACGCACAAGTACCTACAAGCACCCACAAGTACCTACAAACACCCACAAGTACCTACAAACACCCACAAGTACCTACAAGCACCCACAAGTACCTACAAGCACCCACAAGTACCTACAAGCACCCACAAGTACCTACAAGCACCCACAAGTACCTACAAGCACCCACAAGTACCTACAAGCACCCACAAGTACCTACAAGCACCCACAAGAACCTACATACACCCACAAGTACCTACAAACACCCACAAGTACCTACAAGCACCAACAAGTACCCACAAGCACCCACAAGTACCCACAAGCACCCTCAAGTACCTACAAGCACCCTCAAGTACCCACAAGAACCTAAAAACACCCACAAGTACCTACAAACACCCAAAAGTACCTACAAACACGCACAAGTACCTACAAACACCCACAAGTACCTACAAACACCCACAAGTACCTACAAACACCCACAACTACCTACAAGTACCTACAAGTACCTACAAACGCGCACAAGTATCTACAAACACGCACAAGTACCTACAAACACGCAGAAGTACCTACAAACACGCACAAGTACCTACAAACACCCACAAGTACCTACAAACACCCACAAGTACCAACAAACACGCACAAGTACCTACAAACACCCACAAGTACCTACAAACACGCACAAGTACCTACAAGCACGCACAAGTACCTACAAACACGCACAAGTACCTACAAACACCCACAAGTACCTGCAAGCACCCACAAGTACCTACAAACACCCACAAGTACCTACAAACACCCACAAGTACCTACAAACACCCTCAAGTACCTACAAACACCCTCAAGTACCTACAAACACCCTCAAGTACCCACAAACACCCTCAAGTACCCACAAGCACCCTCAAGTACCCACAAGTACCCTCAAGTACCCACAAGTACCTACAAACACCCAAAAGTACCTACAAACACCCAAAAGTACCTACAAGCACCCACAAGTACCTACAAGCACCCACAAGTACCTACAAGCACCCACAAGTACCCACAAGTACCTACAAACACCCAAAAGTACCTAAAAACACCCACAAGTACCTTCAAGCACCCACAAGTACCTACAAGCACCCACAAGTACCTACAAGCACCCACAAGTAGGTACAAGCACCCACAAGTACGTACAAGTACCTACAAGTACCTACAAACGCGCACAAGTACCTACAAACACGCACAAGCACCTACAAACACGCACAAGCACCTACAAACACGCACAAGTACCTACAAACACGCACAAGTACCTACAAACACGCACAAGTACCTACAAACACCCACAAGTACCTACAAACACCCACAAGTACCTACAAACACCCACAAGTACCTACAAGCACCCACAAGTACCTACAAGCACCCACAAGTACCTACAAGCACCCACAAGTACCTACAAGCACCCACAAGTACCTACAAGCACCCACAAGAACCTACAAACACCCACAAGTACCTACAAACACCCACAAGTACCTACAAGCACCCACAAGTACCCACAAGCACCCACAAGTACCCACAAGCACCCACAAGTACCCACAAGTACCCACAAGCACCCTCAAGTACCTACAAGCACCCTCAAGTACCCACAAGAACCTAAAAACACCCACAAGTACCTACAAACACCCAAAAGTACCTACAAACACGCACAAGTACCTACAAACACCCACAACTACCTACAAGTACCTACAAACGCGCACAAGTACCTACAAAACACCCACAAGTACCTACAAACACCCACAAGTACCTACAAACACCCTCAAGTACCTACAAACACCCTCAAGTACCTACAAACACCCTCAAGTACCCACAAACACCCTCAAGTACCCACAAGCACCCTCAAGTACCCACAAGTACCCTCAAGTACCCACAACAGGGCTCCCACCAAAATCTCAAAAATAAATAGGGGAAAAAGGGACTTTTCACGATAAAAATAGGGTAAAATAGGGACATAAATTCTAAAAGTAGGAACCAAAAAGGCCCGGGACCACTGGTAAAACAAAATGATATCTATTCTGTGAAAATATCACAAACAGACAGTTAGGAACCTATTACTCTCTTCTATTTTTTCGACAAAATAGGATATTATTTCCGACTTTCTTTTGTTTATATTCTTATTCTAAGGGAGCGGTAGGTAAGACTTGATACTGGCTCTAATGTATAAGGAAGGTTTTTTTTATTAAAAGTAACTATTTTCGTATCATGTTTACTGGTTTTTTAAAAAATCCACTGAACTAGAATTTGGACCTTTTCAGGGTTCGTACAAAATTTTTGGAATGAAATTCCCTGACTTTTCCAGGTTTTCCCTGACTAACTTGAACAAATTTCCCTGGCCATCTGCAATAACGTACATGGCGAACATATATGAAAACCAGGCGAAATTCAGTCGAATAATTTTTGCACGAGTTGTTATTGTTATAAAAATTAGCCAATTAATTCGTTTAAATTTAACATTAAGTAAATCATAAATAACTGGAACGAGCGAAGCGAGCTCCGCAAATTTGGGGCTCTGGTCAAATCTCAGACAAGACATTTTCAGGTCACCCTTATACTTTTTGCGAGGTTTATAAAAATAGGGTGATTTAAGGACCGAATACCAATTTTAGGGCAGATTAAGGACCTTGTAGGAAAATAGGGACTTTAGGGACTTTTAGGGACCTGGTGGGAGCCCTGCCACAAGTACCCTCAAGTACCCACAAGTACCTACAAACACCCAAAAGTACCTACAAACACCCAAAAGTACCTACAAGCACCCTCAAGTACCCACAAGTACCCTCAAGTACCCACAAGTACCTACAAACACCCAAAAGTACCTACAAACACCCAAAAGTACCTACAAGCACCCACAAGTACCTACAAGCACCCACAAGTACCTACAAGCACCCACAAGTACCCACAAGTACCTACAAACACCCAAAAGTACCTACAAACACCCACAAGTACCTACAAGCACCCACAAGTACCTACAAGCACCCACAAGTACCTACAAGCACCCACAAGTAGGTACAAGCACCCACAAGTACCTACAAGTACCTACAAACACGCACAAGTACCTACAAACACGCACAAGTACCTACAAACACGCACAAGTACCTACAAGCACGCACAAGTACCTACAAACACGCACAAGTACCTACAAACACCCACAAGTACCTGCAAGCACCCACAAGTACCTACAAACACCCACAAGTACCTACAAACACCCACAAGTACCTACAAACACCCTCAAGTACCTACAAACACCCTCAAGTACCTACAAACACCCTCAAGTACCCACAAACACCCTCAAGTACCCACAAGCACCCTCAAGTACCCACAAGTACCCTCAAGTACCCACAAGTACCTACAAACACCCAAAAGTACCTACAAACACCCAAAAGTACCTACAAGCACCCACAAGTACCTACAAGCACCCACAAGTACCTACAAGCACCCACAAGTACCCACAAGTACCTACAAACACCCAAAAGTACCTACAAACACCCACAAGTACCTACAAGCACCCACAAGTACCTACAAGCACCCACAAGTACCTACAAGCACCCACAAGTAGGTACAAGCACCCACAAGTACGCACAAGTACCTATAAGTACCTACAAACGCGCACAAGTACCTACAAACACGCACAAGCACCTACAAACACGCACAAGCACCTACAAACACGCACAAGTACCTACAAACACGCACAAGTACCTACAAACACGCACAAGTACCTACAAACACGCACAAGTACCTACAAACACCCACAAGTACCTACAAAAACCCACAAGTACCTACAAACACCCACAAGTACCTACAAGCACCCACAAGTACCTGCAAGCACCCACAAGTACCTACAAACACCCACAAGTACCTACAAACACCCACAAGTACCTACAAACACCCACAAGTACCTACAAACACCCTCAAGTACCTACAAACACCCTCAAGTACCTACAAACACCCTCAAGTACCCACAAACACCCTCAAGTACCCACAAGCACCCTCAAGTACCCACAAGTACCCTCAAGTACCCACAAGTACCTACAAACACCCAAAAGTACCTACAAACACCCAAAAGTACCTACAAGCACCCACAAGTACCTACAAACACCCACAAGTACCTACAAGCACCCACAAGTACCTACAAGCACCCACAAGTAGGTACAAGCACCCACAAGTACGTACAAGTACCTACAAGTACCTACAAACGCGCACAAGTACCTACAAACACGCACAAGCACCTACAAACACGCACAAGCACCTACAAACACGCACAAGTACCTACAAACACGCACAAGTACCTACAAACACCCACAAGTACCTACAAACACCCACAAGTACCTACAAACACCCACAAGTACCTACAAGCACCCACAAGTACCTACAAGCACCCACAAGTACCTACAAGCACCCACAAGTACCTACAAGCACCCACAAGTACCTACAAGCACCCACAAGTACCTACAAGCACCCACAAGTACCTACAAGCACCCACAAGAACCTACAAACACCCACAAGTACCTACAAACACCCACAAGTACCTACAAGCACCCACAAGTACCCACAAGCACCCACAAGTACCCACAAGCACCCTCAAGTACCCACAAGAACCTAAAAACACCCACAAGTACCTACAAACACCCAAAAGTACCTACAAACACGAACAAGTACCTACAAACACCCACAAGTACCTACAAACACCCACAAGTACCTACAAAAACCCACAAGTACCTACAAACACCCACAAGTACCTACAAGCACCCACAAGTACCTGCAAGCAACCACAAGTACCTACAAACACCCACAAGTACCTACAAACACCCACAAGTACCTACAAACACCCACAAGTACCTACAAACACCCTCAAGTACCTACAAACACCCTCAAGTACCTACAAACACCCTCAAGTACCCACAAACACCCTCAAGTACCCACAAGCACCCTCAAGTACCCACAAGTACCCTCAAGTACCCACAAGTACCTACAAACACCCAAAAGTACCTACAAACACCCAAAAGTACCTACAAGCACCCACAAGTACCTACAAACACCCACAAGTACCTACAAGCACCCACAAGTACCTACAAGCACCCACAAGTAGGTACAAGCACCCACAAGTACGTACAAGTACCTACAAGTACCTACAAACGCGCACAAGTACCTACAAACACGCACAAGCACCTACAAACACGCACAAGCACCTACAAACACGCACAAGTACCTACAAACACGCACAAGTACCTACAAACACCCACAAGTACCTACAAACACCCACAAGTACCTACAAACACCCACAAGTACCTACAAGCACCCACAAGTACCTACAAGCACCCACAAGCACCTACAAGCACCCACAAGTACCTACAAGCACCCACAAGTACCTACAAGCACCCACAAGTACCTACAAGCACCCACAAGTACCTACAAGCACCCACAAGAACCTACAAACACCCACAAGTACCTACAAACACCCACAAGTACCTACAAGCACCCACAAGTACCCACAAGCACCCACAAGTACCCACAAGCACCCTCAAGTACCCACAAGAACCTAAAAACACCCACAAGTACCTACAAACACCCAAAAGTACCTACAAACACGAACAAGTACCTACAAACACCCACAAGTACCTACAAACACCCACAAGTACCTACAAACACCCACAACTACCTACAAGTACCTACAAGTACCTACAAACGCGCACAAGTACCTACAAACACGCACAAGCACCTACAAACACGCACAAGCACCTACAAACACGCACAAGCACCTACAAACACGCACAAGTACCTACAAACACGCACAAGTACCTACAAACACGCACAAGTACCTACAAACACCCACAAGTACCTACAAACACCCTCAAGTACCCACAAACACCCTCAAGTACCCACAAGCACCCTCAAGTACCCACAAGTACCCTCAAGTACCCACAAGTACCTACAAACACCCAAAAGTACCTACAAACACCCAAAAGTACCTACAAGCACCCACAAGTACCTACAAACACCCACAAGTACCTACAAGCACCCACAAGTACCTACAAGCACCCACAAGTAGGTACAAGCACCCACAAGTACGTACAAGTACCTACAAACGCGCACAAGTACCTACAAACACGCACAAGCACCTACAAACACGCACAAGCACCTACAAACACGCACAAGTACCTACAAACACGCACAAGTACCTACAAACACCCACAAGTACCTACAAACACCCACAAGTACCTACAAACACCCACAAGTACCTACAAGCACCCACAAGTACCTAGAAGCACCCACAAGTACCTACAAGCACCCACAAGTACCTACAAGCACCCACAAGTACCTACAAGCACCCACAAGTACCTACAAGCACCCACAAGAACCTACAAACACCCACAAGTACCTACAAACACCCACAAGTACCTACAAGCACCCACAAGTACCCACAAGCACCCACAAGTACCCACAAGCACCCTCAAGTACCCACAAGAACCTAAAAACACCCACAAGTACCTACAAACACCCAAAAGTACCTACAAACACGAACAAGTACCTACAAACACCCACAAGTACCTACAAACACCCACAAGTACCTACAAACACCCACAACTACCTACAAGTACCTACAAGTACCTACAAACGCGCACAAGTACCTACAAACACGCACAAGCACCTACAAACACGCACAAGCACCTACAAACACGCACAAGCACCTACAAACACGCACAAGTACCTACAAACACGCACAAGTACCTACAAACACGCACAAGTACCTACAAACACCTACAAGTACCTACAAACACCCACAAGTACCTACAAACACCCACAAGTACCTACAAGCACCCACAAGTACCTACAAGCACCCACAAGTACCTACAAGCACCCACAAGTACCTACAAGCACCCACAAGTACCTACAAGCACCCACAAGTAATTACAAGCACCCACAAGTACCTACAAGCACCCACAAGAACCTACAAACACCCACAAGTACCTACAAACACCCACAAGTACCTACAAGCACCCACAAGTACCCACAAGTACCCACAAGCACCCTCAAGTACCCACAAGAACCTAAAAACACCCACAAGTACCTACAAACACCCAAAAGTACCTACAAACACGCACAAGTACCTACAAACACCCACAAGTACCTACAAACACCCACAAGTACCTACAAACACCCACAACTACCTACAAGTACCTACAAACGCGCACAAGTACCTACAAACACGCACAAGCACCTACAAACACGAACAAGCACCTACAAACACGCACAAGCACCTACAAACACGCACAAGTACCTACAAACACGCACAAGTACCTACAAACACGCACAAGTACCTACAAACACCCACAAGTACCTACAAACACGAACAAGTACCTACAAACACCCACAAGTACCTACAAGCACCCACAAGTACCTACAAGCACCCACAAGTACCTACAAGCACCCACAAGTACCTACAAGCACCCACAAGTACCTACAAGCACCCACAAGTACCTACAAGCACCCACAAGTACCTACAAGCACCCACAAGTTCCTACAAGCACCCACAAGTACCCACAAGCACCCACAAGTACCCACAAGCACCCTCAAGTACCTACAAGCACCCACAAGTACCTACAAGCACCCACAAGTACCCACAAGCACCCACAAGTACCCACAAGCACCCTCAAGTACCTACAAGCACCCTCAAGTACCTACAAGCACCCTCAAGTACCTACAAGCACCCTCAAGTACCCACAGGTACCCTCAAGTACCCACAAGAACCTAAAAACACCCACAAGTACCTACAAACACCCAAAAGTACTTACAAACACCCACAAGTACCTACAAACACGCACAAGTACCTACAAACACGCACAAGTACCTACAAGTACCTACAAGTACCTACAAGCACCCACAAATACCTACAAACACCCACAAGTACCTACAAGCACCCACAAGTACCTACAAACACCCATAAGTACCTACAAGCACCCACAAGTAACTACAAACACCCACAAGTCGGTAATCTGGCTAATGACCAGTCGTCGGTAATCTGGCTAATGACCAGTCGTCGGTAATCTGGCTAATGACCAGTCGTCGGTAATCTGGCTAATGACCAGTCGTCGGTAATCTGGCTTAATTACCAGCCGTCTGTAATCCAGCTTAATTGACAGCCGTCGGTAATCTACCTTAATTACCAGTCGTCGGTAATCTACCTTAATTACTAGTCGTCGGTAATCTACCTTAATTACTAGTCGTCGGTAATCTACCTTAATTACCAGTCGTCGGTAATCTACCTTAATTACCAGTCGTCGGTAATCTACCCTAATTACCAGTCGTCGCAGCGGCCGCATCAACGTCACGACGGCAATATTAAAACCGTCTTATCACACTATCGATAGGCCATTCCAACCAAAAGGCAATAAGAAGAAACAATCGGATTATTATGAGGCAACTATACGTTAAAAAAGGCCAATATTGGTCACGCTGATATTTCCCAATAAAACAGTGTATAAATGCTAAAATATCGCAGATTGGGGCAATTTTTAAAATTTAAATTAAACATACTTAAAACTAATTTTTCTTAATAACAAGAAAAATGGTCCTAGATTATAGTGTAAAGTTTCATTTAAGATCGTTCCCAAAACTAACCAACGTATAGTTTTTCTAAATCACGAATAACCGATTTTTTTTTTTTTTCAAAAATTTCCCATGTTATTTCTATGGGAAAAATTCCTGTTTTTCATCAAAAGGTGTGATTAATTTTATGGAAATGAAAACCACCCTTAGCAACTTTATTTTTTATAAATTAGACTAATTAATGGATCTTTTTGAAATTTTAACCACATATTGAGGGCCCGAATTGTAGTTTTGTGGAATTTATTCAGAACAATTAATGCAATACAAAAAAAACTACATCCAAACAAAAAACCTTCCTTATACATTAAGAGCAGTATGAAGTCTTATCTAAGAGAGCTACCGCTCTCTCAGAATAATTTCTTAAACGTTTTGAATGCACAGGAGGGAGATTTTGCAATAACTCCCTTGACATTAACAACAAATCGTTTCAATTCCTTTCCATCTTCGCACCCTTTTTTGACATGGAGAACACAAATATTATTGGGAACAAGCCAATCAATTGAAAACAATATTTTCTCAGTTGTCAATAAATGGGTATATTATCTTTAATAATCTATATCTATATAAATCAAAGTCCTGACAGACAGACTGACTGATAATCAACGCTCAGCAAAAACCCTTGGCCCAATAACGCTGAAAACTTGCAGGAACCTTTCTCATAAGTAGCCCCAGTAGCACAAGCCTTCCGCATAACAGTCGGTTAAAGGTCGAATAGTCGGTTTACGGTCCAGTCGGCTGTACCGTGCTTATTCCGACACTTTTCCGACTCATGGAGCCGACTACTTCTTTTAGTTGGCAATGCCGACGTCTAACTGACAGTTGCAACTGAGATGGTTTAAAGTAGGCTTGCCTACCGTCTAGAAAATTCCAACTTATTTTTTGCCAATTGATTACCGACTCTTTCGCGCTAGTCGGTATTGTCACGTTTAAGAAGTATAAAATTAAAAGCAAAGTTATGCTTAGGCCGTTTAGTAACCGACATTTATCCGACAGTTGGAACTGAGATGGTTTAAAGTAGGCTTGCCTACCGTCTAGAAAATTCCAACACATTTTTTGCCAATGGATTACCAACTCCCTCGCGCTAGTCGGTATTGTGACGTTTAAGAAGAGTAAAATTAAAAGCAAAGTTATTCTTAGGCCGTTTAGTAACCGACATTTATCCGACAGTTGGAACTGTGGTGGTTTGAAGTAGGCTTGCCTACCGTCCTAAACATGTAACCCATTTTTGCCAATTAATTACCAACTCCTTCCAGCTAGTCGGTATTGTCACGTTTAAAAAGAGTAAAATGAAAAACGAAGTTGTTGGTAGGCCTTCTTTTTCCGTGGGACGGTTTTTTTGGAGTTTTACTATTCCGCATATGCCACCAAAATATTTTTGTTAAATATTTAACTTATACTATATTTCGACCCACAATTAAAAGTTGATAATACTATATTTTTGGCAACACTAGAAACATAACCTTGCAAAAAACTGCAAAGCAAGAAAACACATCTGATTTTCTAGTTTGAATTTTCTCTCCTGTAATTTCTCGGGTCAGGTGACACGCCTCTGTTCTGTTGGCGTAACTAAGGTAACGCCATGCACGTCATCATCGAAGAGGGCGCTGCTAGTGCGAAAGCAAGTCAGCCTTTCCAATATCTCTGATGCGGCTGGGTCGTTAGAATGTTTAAACGAGATTTTTGTGGTCGAAAATGATTAGTTCTAGGCTTGCTAACTTTTAATTTCATTGCTACGCTTCTTTGTCACACTATATAAACTATAAACGCCTTCGTTTGTCACGTAAGGTTTGAATTTTGTTATTGAATTATCAATTTATCTACCTCTTAGAGCCAGTTTTATGCATAAGCCTTTGCTTTTTACCTAGCTTCTCATCTGCTGGGAACCACACCCCTATAAAGTGAAACCAAAACTTAAACGTTTATGTGTACCTTCAGTTTCTTTGTTTGAATATAAAAGAAGCAAGTGTTTTGGGGCGCTTGGAGTTCAAAAACCTTATATATTAAGTATTTTAAAGATTTTTGGTTGTGAAAATAATACTGAATTCCAAAATAGATCTCAATTTGTTTTAGTTACAGAATTTTTATGCGGTTTCAAACATTTTAAGAGAAAAATGTGTCAAGTAATACCCTTTAGAATTGTATTTTTTCTTTTTCTTTAAAAAATCTGTAAGTGCATATTTTTCATTAAGATTTTTGTAATTTAAGAGATAGTAACTGGCCACATCGAAGATATTAACAATGAATAATAATAAATACTTTAATTGATGTAAATATTATACTACCCCTGAAAAATTTTACTTTTTGTTAAAACCAATTAGCAAGGCAGCTAATATTTCCATTCGACTAGTCGTGTAATATCGAATACATTGTTTAATATTTGAAATTGTTATAATTGATGCTCAACCTGTATGCTACTTGAAATATTCAAAGTACAAATTCTAAAGCGATTTTCATTGAAAATGTAATAAAGAAATTACAATACTAGGTATCAGTATCCTTTATTATAAGCGAATGAAGCCTCGAGTTAAGGCTTGATCGTCGCAAAACCGTCGGGCCTCGAGTTAAGGTCGGCCAACAGCCGTTTTATAGTCGCCTCATAACAGTCGGAAAACCGGCGGGCCGTCGTCCCGACGGGCGGACATTTCTACTCTCAAACCCTTACTCTACCAGCCCTTTACCGACGATTTACCGTTCCTATACTAAAAAGTCGCGAAATCGTCGGATTGAGCGCGGCTTTAGGTAGGCATAATGACGCCGACATATAGTCGGCCAACAGTCGTTTTATAGTAGCCTCAAAACAGTAGGAAAACCGGCGGGCCGTCGTCCCTCCAGGCGGACATTTCGACTTTCAAACCATTACTCTCCCGACTTATTAGTGACTTTTTACCAACTCGTCGGTAACACACAAAGCCAACCATGTAGGCCCTACGTCGGCAGTGCTACTAGGGTGGTGCCAAACTTGGTTTCCTTTTGAAAATGTAGTTGGAAAGATTGGATACATTCAGCATGTCGAAAAAAGAGTCGAACAATTGAATGAACTTGACTGTCTCAGACGCCTCATCGCCAACTAGTTCTTTCATGGCATTGGCGACACTACTACTCAATACTTGCGTGGCCAACCTTACCCTCATGCAGCTAAATGCATTTGGGTGAACGTGGTTATAAGTTAGTTTGGGGGCAAGCCTCAACATCGAGGAAGAGTCTTTTTCGTAGGTGTCGACGACATGTTTCCAAAGAATAAATTTTCCATTTCTTTTTAACAAACGAATTGGCCTATATACACCGTCCTTATGCTTTTTCATCTTTCCACTGTTGGCAAAGGCGTTTTTGGCTGTTTTAATAACATGGCAAACATCCAAAACAAAATATAGTGGTTCTCCATTGTTAAAGGGATTCATACAATAATATCCAACTTTGCTGTTATTTATCTTTTGCTGAACGTCTGTGCATATCTTGAATAATTTCTGGTTTGACGATGCCTTGTCACAAACTAATGACAGAATCCTAAACCCAGCAGCTTGAAGATTTTCTATAGCTTCCCAAACTATTGAATATAAATCATCTGCAGTCAAATTACCACAAGGAAAATAAGCGTATGCAAATTTGAATTTGGTTGTCAGTCCTCGAACCATCATTTGAAGTACGTGAGACGCTAAGGATATTTGCGCGGTGGTTTCTTCTGTGAGCCCTTCTATTCTTCTTTCTGCTTCTGTAACTTTATTCCGGAAGGTGTTTAGGTTTGTTGCTCCAATTAATTCGCCAGTATGACTTTTGAAAACCAGATATTGTTTGACTTGGATTTCATCAATTACCAGAGAGAAATATTTTTGGTGTTCTTCTAATTGTTCTAATTTTGTTTCTCATTTCCAATAACGTCGCGTCATTGAAGCCACTTTTAGTGCGTAGGTCAACGGAGTAGTTAAACAGTGTTCTCTTTGATGGAAGTGTGAAGGCTTGTCTCATACTTTCATACGCGGAAGGAGACTTTGCTTTGATGTAAAGGCACCACTGTATGATGGCAGGATGATATTGCTTTGGACGAGAGTTTTTAGACATAATTAATTTTAATTGTTCTCGCATCAATAGTTTTTGGAATACAGATTTGCTCTCGAATGGATTTTTAAGGATGATGTCTTCAAACTCCTTGCTTTCTTCTGCTGACATACATATTCCCTCATTTTTAAAACTTTTCTTGACTTTACGTTCCAAAACTTTTCTTCGATTGCTTAAAGCCATATATTTTTTGTTGATACAATTCACTTTCTCTTTAACTTGACCATTTGTCATGTACCGGAGATTTGTGTTACGTTTCAAATGGTGATCTGGATTATCTCTTCTTTTTCTATTTTGTAGAATCTTTTTTCTTCCTTGATATGGAAGGCAAAGAGAAGCTTGTGTAATCAAAATCAGATGATCACAATTATCAGACCGGAGACAGTCACTAAATGCAAAAACGCTTGCGGATGTTACATATTTGCTCTTGAAATGATCGTACAATATGCCTTGAATCCCTGGGCAACTTCTCCAATTAGCAAGATAGTTAAAAACGTTTAGCAAATCCTCAAGACACGAAATTTGAAGATTAATGTCTCTTTCAGAAGACGTAAACAAAGCATGAGTTCCTTCGATGACTTTGTTACAGAAGAAAATGCATGCTTGTATTGCTGGTGATAATTCTACCTTGAGTAATTTGCTATCCAAACTCCTCCTGAATATTAACTTCCTGATAACTTGAGGTGAATGTTCCATCGATTCATGAGATATCTCCAGGCACCAATTAAAAGAATCTAAATTGTTCGCTTGATAATATAAGAAATCTTTTGCAATATTTGTAAGGCATCCGTCAGGTGACATGACGATTGGAGATACATTTATAACTTGCTTATCAGAATCATTTGTAATTAATTCTGATATGTCCTCAAAGTTATCAAAATCATGAGAATGGACTGTTAAGTTTTCGCCTTGTGTCTGGACCTTTTCATTTTCACAATAATTGTACTGATCTGGCTTGATTGTTTCTGATAAACACTTATCAGGAGAACCTTTTAAAATGTCCATTTGTTCCAATACATCTGAACTACGTTCTGAGTCTAACATACGACACTCATCATCCATGAATGGAGTTTCACTAAATACTTCTATTTCTTTACCAGCAACAGCAGTTTCTAAATGGCAATGACCGCCCAAAGATCGCGAACCCTATATGAAGTTAAACATTAATTAGCATTCACAGTTTAAGGAAAATCATATTAAAAAATACCTTAACTTCTTGGATCGGGTCAGGGAATTGTTCCGTTGGGCCGCTACCACCTATAAAATGTTTACCACAGACATAATGGTGTGACTTCACGTCTAACGCCTTGAATTTGCTCCGATTAATAGCATTAAGCCACCTTAAACATTTTTCTATGCTAGAAGTTGGCTTTGGAATTGGATAGAAGTTTATACTTAAATTCATTTTCGACTTTTCATTGTTTTTACATGTACGATACACGCAGTATTTCTTTCCCATTTTAATATTTTCGTTGACTAAATCCGACTAATCTTATGTAATTGAATTCTGTTGTAACTTGTCAAGTTGTCACACAGGTCGAGCAGACGAAATCGTTCCGACTTCGGGATGGCGCTACCAGCGTTATATTTTAGCTTTTACGTCCTGACCAGCCGAAAAGACCCGGTTTGTTTACCCTTTTTTGTCAGCCCCCCCCCCCACTCACGTAGGCATCGCGGTTGGCCGTTAAAAGGTTTTTACAATTCCATTCCCTAACGACTTTCTCTATGGTTTTGGACAGCCATTTCTCTATTGATTTGTTTCACGGCGATGGGGATGGGGTTGCCATCTAGGCTCTAGAGTAGGCAACTGACGTGATTTTTGTAAATTGCCGAAAGGGTCCATACACTAAATTACCGCCTGGTTTTGGACAGCCATTTTTCTATTGGTTTGTTTCACGGCGATGGGGATGGGGTTGCCATCTAGGCTCTAGAGTAGGCAACTGACGTGATTTTTGTAAATTGCTGAAAGTATCCATACACTAAATTACCGCCATGTTGTTGTAGCGGGTTATTTGAATGAGATAAATCGTAACGAAGTCATTTAAGTATAATTAACTTTGGTAATTAATGATTAAAGGTATGTAAAGGCACTTGCATTAGACGATGATGAAACTTAATCGGTATTAAGCGAATTCTCTACTGAATTGATGTTTAAATTAGAATATTAATACGCCGAGAATGATTAAAGTTAATTGCAAAATTATTTTAATGGTCATTGTTGTCAATTTATGTTTTACGTCTTTCGGTACAACAGGCAAAACGATTTGGTATTTGAAAACAATTTACTTAATTAGTTAGTTATATAGGGTTTTTCTGGAAATTGCCGATAGGGTTTTTCTGGAAATTGCCGAAATTTAATTTTTTGGGCGTTAAATGGTTGGATAGAACCAATAGAAGCTTTAATTAGTGTTTTTTCTTTCTTTCTTTTGGAAAATGCCAAAAGTGAAGAGACAATTTTACCTCTAAGTTTTCGCGCTGTTATTTTATGAGAGTAAACGTTCGAATTTACGTTGATTAGTATTATTTAGACGTGTTTAAATGGCATTGCGTTAGACAATGGAGGGGTTTAGTGGATTTTAAGTATAGTTTTTGCACTTAAGTGATGTTTAAATGTCCGAAAATTTTGAAAGAGCATTATAAGATTAATTTAAACTTGTTTAAGTCGTTAATTAGCTTTAATTTTGTTTTGTTTCGAAAAATGCCGAACATAAACACACTACTGTATCGCCACTATTTCGCAGGCTTTTTTTGAGAGATAACGTTTTAATTACTTTGATTTGTAATATTTAAACGAATTTAAATGGTCTTGCGTTATTATATTCAAATGAAGTCGTTATTTAGCTTTAATCATGGTTTTTTGGATTTTGCCGCCTAGTCTTTTGATTTGCCGAATTACTACTCTATTTTACCGCCTAAGTCGAAAGCCAAGTCAATCTAGCCAAAGGGTGTTTTCTAACACAGTGACGTTAAAGGTTGTTGAACGGGTAAAGGAGCATATTGAAGTCAGCGCTGTTTTGGAAAAATGGAGTCGGCAGAACGTGTTACTGGTCCTGAAAATAAAAAAAAAGCGGAAATTCCTCTTTTCACTAATTACTGAGCTAGCAATGACGAGAGACTTGCGACACGTTACTTGTGTTCTGTTGATTTTGAGTCTCGACTTGCGAGACTTCGGACATGGTACATGTGTTATTTGAGATTTCAGTCTCCCCTTGCGAGACTTCGGACATGGTACATGTGTTATTTGAGATTTCAGTCTCGCCTTGCGAGACTTCGGACATGTTACATGTGTTATTTGGGATTTCAGCCACATTTTGTGAACTTTCTGCTCTTGAACATTCCTGCAAGGGCTTAACGCCAACTCTTTTAACTTGTTGCAAGCAAAAGTTTGCAAACGATTCGTCTGAAAGAGTGTGAAGTACGTTTTTACTTAACAATCAGACGATTTTCGAATGAGCGGCTAAATGTGTGCCATATTTTCCAAATTTTTTGAACCTAATAATTGCCACCTCTTCCAGAATTTTGCATATCCCATATTAAAACAGGCACACGTTTTAGCCACTCGTACTCCTGTAGCTCAAGCACAGTGTAATAACACCCCAAATAAACCAAGTCTTAAAAATAAAAGACACTTTTAATCGTCTAGTTAATATTTATCACTTTAAAATTAGCCAACCTCTTAAAATGCGGTCATGGTCGTTTACCGTTACCATTATTTGGTATTTTAATCCCGTTTCGTTGTCTATTAAGAACACATTTGTATAATTATTAGCTGCGGCAGCCATCGTGGTTCGCGCCAATTTTTCGTCTGTCAAAAGTTTATTCACAGTTCAAACGTCAAGTTTACGTCACGCCATCAGAAAAACCATATCGACGAGATGGTTTTTTTGATGAGCAAGCGCTGAGCATCATGACGTCAAAACCAGAAACGCAAAAAAACCGTACAGTACGAAAAATCTGACATCGCTTAGTAAGCGCTGCCATCAAAGAGGGTTACTGAACGTACCCCAAGTTGGCGGTAATTTAGGGATTGCCTACCAAAAGACCCATCTGCGATTCAGGAGAGCTTAACTGTGATACCAAAAGACCCATCTGGGATACAGGAGAGTTTACTGTGATACCTAAAGACTTAACTGCAATAGAAGACCCGTCTGTGATACAGGAGGACTTAAATGTGATACAAAGTAACTTAGATGTGATACACAAAAACCACACTACAACACCACAGAACCAAACTAAAGATGCATCAACTCAAGCTTCTCCTCCTGTAAAAAAAGTATCTTACCAAGTATCGACCCGCAAATTACAAAGACTGAATCATAAATATAAACAAGGGTCCCAAGAGGACCATTACAATTTTGCGCCACATCTCGTATGGCGACATCTTGTATATTTTAGCGAAATCAACACCTGGCATTTACCAAAATATATTTCAAATTACTATTTAAAATATTATTTTTTCATATTATTTAAAATAAATAATTTATATAATTTAAAATAATATTTTGTAAATGAATTAAATAGCTTAAAATAAATATAAATTTTTAACCAAAATTTCAATGTAGGCTCGAACGCTCGAGTCTTGGTTTTAAAACAATCCACGAGGAAAAAACGGTCGAGCGTTTTACCACTGGGCTACGACTAGCTCTGCGATTTCCCTTCTGTTTGCGTAATGTATACATAATGCTACCGTTGCTGCTTGCATACAAAACAAAACCTACTTAAAAGAGGAAAATAACTCTATACAACTGAAAAAGGGCCATAACTACTTTTATCAAATTCAAGGGCAAATGTTAGTAACTGAGCGACTTTGGTGTGATTTTTTTGTCTTTCTTGGAAAGAATAAAGACCAGCAAGTTTGCATTAGAGTAAATAAAGACGAAGAATTTTCAAAAGCTTGCTTCAAAGGCTATGCTACTTTTTTTGTATGCATTTGTACCTGAAATCATGTTAAGCAGGGTTAAATCGAATCGACCTCTCTACGGAGAAAACAAATTTAAACCTTTCCCCATGAATGGAAACTTTGACGCTGTTAGCGAAATAAACTATATTATCAAGTAAACATGAAAAACTAGTTCCTCTACGAATGCTAACAATGGCCTTTGAGAGAAGAAAGCTCCTTCCAAATTTTTTATCTTGGTCTTTTTTGATTATGATATGACATAAATTTGTTTCTAAAACAAGCATTTATAATTTTGATAGTTTTGCAAGCTGTGATAACATATTTTTGGTATCTCATTTTTAATCAACAAAGTCATGTGATTACATCAAAACTTTCTAATTTTGATCTTAAAGTCATTAAAAATGTAAAAACTCGTGTTCATAACATACTTTGAGTGACATAATTCAAGTTAATTACCGGTTAAATAACGGGGTTCAGTGTTTTTAAAAGCAACTAAATGTGTTTTTCAAAAAACTAAATGTGTTTTTTAAAAAAACTAAATCAACATGTTTTTTAAAAAAACTAAATCAACGTGTTTTTTAAAAAAACTAAATCAACGTGTTTTTTAAAAAAACTAAATCAACGTGTTTTTTAAAAAAACTAAATCAATGTGTATTTTAGTTTCCTTTAAAATGCTTTTCATCATTCATCTTCAATAAGCGATGGATCAGTTCCCCTAATAAGTGCTGGGAAAAAATTTGTTAGTAATGAACAATCTTTGATAAAATTTTCAGCCTCGTCAGCCATTGAGAGTGGTATCGGACCATCAATTATATGGAAGGTTTTAATGCGTCTTATAGCCCTCTCTACGTGGACCCTAACTTTAGCTATACTTCTAGTTTTTAAAACTTCATCCACTGACATTTGTGGGTTTTTACTCGCAAAAAACTTTGGAGGAATGAGTAGTCCTACTCCTCCTGGCATAATATCTTGTATTTCCAACCCCTTGTCAACCATAACATCGTCACCCGGATCCATAAGCTCTAAAACTTTACAATCTTGCACTATAAACTTGTCTGATGTGCCCCCACCGTAAAGCTTTGAAACAAAGGTGATCATCCCTGCGGGCCAGATTCCTATCAGAAATTTTAAAGTGTTATAGTTTTTGTATGAAGAAAATGTAGCCCTTTGCGCTAATATTGATGAAGGTCTTTCCACTCTAAACTCTGTGCAGTCAAGAATAATCCGGGTGTTTGGGAAATATTGAAATGAAGGCGGAGTCGTCTCGCGGGTCTTAGCTTGAGTAGGAAATGGGCACAAACCCTTTAGCTCGAAGTTTAACAAGTGGATCCATGTTGCTATTGTCACTGATATTGTAGCTTCTGACAGGCCAAAAATCCTCGAAAGTTCTTTCACGGGCAACCCAACTCTCAAACGTAAAAGAACTAAGAAAAGTTCATCTTCAAGGGAAAGCTTTCTTTTTGATCCTGGTTTATATTTAAGGTCGTACTGCTGTTTGGTTTTCTTCCCTCGCCAGTATTGCATTCCAATAGCGTTATCTTCAACATATTTCACTAACCCACCAAATGTTTCGAAATTAGGCAAACCAGTGTAGAAAGTACAATTTTCCGGATTATCTTTGATTATAGAAACATTTAGAAGCCTTCCTTTGTACTTTAGAGCTTTACTCTTCCATTTCTCTACTCCTTGTGTAAGAATTTCAATTTTGTTCTCTTGGCGTTATACTTGATTTTTCAACGAAGCTATCTCCTGTTTCAAGTCTTCCACAGTTTGATTATACTTTTCAATACTAAATCCCGGATTTTCATTTTCCACGCTTAGAATTCCAGAGTTATTATCTGTATCGTTGCTTAAATTGAAAGAGTCGGTGCAAGTGATATTTAACACTGGTTCCAAAAGAGATTCCTAAATTAAATACGTTATAAAAAGGTTTGTTGGTAAAAATATTAATTAAATAGTTTAAAATTCTGGCAACACATACCTGTCTCGATGAAATATCCTCGACGTATGTTGAGCAACTTAAATGGCTGCTGATAAGGTTGTTGCTTTCATCGTCGAAACTGATGCTATCAATAGCTCTCGAAAGTTCCACACTTTCTTCCAGCTAAATTAAATACATAGTATAAAACTCCGTTTAAAATAGTTTGTTGACCAGTGAACTTACGGTAGCATCACCACTTGAAGTGATGTTAGGGTCATCAATATTTTCGTCTTCACACTGTTAATAAATACGTAATTTTAATTTGTTATTAAGAGTACTTAGATAAGAAATTCAGGATATGCAAGCATATTTGTTTAAATTTAAAACCTCCAAATCCCTTACTCTTATGATTGGGACAGGAGTCACAGGATCTTCCGAGGCCTCGACAGAACTTGAATCCTATAGTCAAAGAAGGCATTTTAGCATGTTATAATCTGTAAAACTAATGATAGATTAACTTACTGAATTATTTTGTGTCCAGTAAAATATTGTTGGAAACGAACCTTTCTTTAAAAAACGTTTTTTCACGTTTATGAAAGGTCGATATTGATCCTTAGTAGAGGGCTGCAAACTGAAAAAAGTCATTCCCAAAGCCTGCCATCTCCAATGGTAAAATTTTCACAAACGCCACTGCCACCCTAACGCCATTGTTATATTTTCAACTCCTCCCTAACGCCACACTAAAGTTCATTTCATTTGTGAATCCCTGCCAAAGCCAATTGTGAAGTTTCACACGAATTCCAATCCCTGCCAAAGCCAATTGACAGATTTAATAATATTTCCAATCCCTGCCGAAGCCAATGTGAAATTTGACAATTCTTCCAATCCCTGCCAAAGCCAATGAGATATCCAACAAAATTTCTAATAATCCCTGCCAAAGCTAATGAGATATGCGACAAGTTTTCTAATCCTTGACCAAACTAATGAGATATCCGACAAGTTTTCCCATCTCTGCCAAAGCCAATGAGAGCTTCAACATACTTTCTTATTCCAAACACAAAAGCATTTAACCTAACCAATTTTCATTTATATTTACCCCAAAGTTTCCCAGCCGGCAGTGTGGTATATTATGAGCTTATATATTATGAAGGTTTTCCAACGTTATCCCACTGCATTTTTTCAATTATTTTTATTATAAACTCAAACATTGTTTATAATTGTAGTTTTCCTTTTTACGTTTAATCTAAGGCGACGGAAAAATTTATGACTCTCTAACTTAAAAAGAACAAATAGTTTTGGTTTCGTTTTCTCTCGCACAGCAATGAATTTGATTTTTTTGCGGAGGGACGGCTGTGCCAGCCGCGACCGTCATGTGCCGTCTGTGTGGGGTTGAACTTCATGCATCCCGCTTGCGCCAAAACAACCGCGTGGGAAATTCAAAGAGGGAAAATTGACTATTATCACTAATGCCACCCAACTCCGGTTGAATAAAATAAGGCTGGCTCTCAATGCCACCAACTCCATTTGGATACTATAAATGCCAACGCCAGCCAAAGCCACCTGATTCCAACAATAATCCAGTCCCGACCGACTCCCGTATAAGTTTTCGAAATATTTCCACTCCCTTCCGTCTCCGTTCCATTTCAGAGATAATATTCCCAAAGCCACCTAGAGCCAAATTATTAATTTTACCCAACTCCAACTCCGACCAAAAATGAGGGAGTCCCTTGGCTTTCTATGGAGTTGGAGTTTTCCCAAAGCCTTTGCAGTCCTCTAATCCTTAGTGAAATGCTCCGAACAAACTTTAGTAGACTTTGTTACTTTGATGTTCACATCAAGTGTTCCTTTAACTTGACTTAACTACTTAACCCTTAACTCCGATTTTATGGGGAAAGAATGGAATGATAAATGCTTACAAGAAGGATTCAGAGAACGATTTCTACAAAATGGAACGCAACAAGAAAACCCACCCGGTACGGCCATTGGTGACGCTGTTATTATAAGCGTATTCACTAAGCCTTGACCACGCGGCACCTGCCCCTACTAGTTCGCTTCCCTGCTTAACTTTTTTAATATTCTTCAGCTACCACTATTTTCCGCTAGGGGCGCAAGAGTATCTCTAAAGTGGTGAATTGAAACTTTCAACTTTAATCATAAGGTTTATGACAACGATTTGATACAGGATGTTGATTTAGATAGAAATAGTATTTTGGAACATTTGAGCGAAGTTAAAGTGGTTTTAAACGTAAGTAATAAATGTAGCATTTTATTTTGTGGGGTGCAATTTTAGTGAGAAACCGGGAAGTAAAAATCAGAAACGTCAATATTGATAGTCTAAATTGTATTGTCAAAGCTGACGACTTCCGATATGGTCGCCAGAATAATAGAGGCAAGGGATCAGAGGGTCTGACGTCACGAACACATTTCTAGAGAGCTTTCAGTTGAAAGAGTAGTACTTCAGACCCTCCCAAGTCTTACCACGGTTTTGGCAGCCATATTGAAGGGTTTTAGTAATTTTCCAGTCTTGTTAAATTTTTCTATCAATCAAGAAAATACGGACAATGGAGGGTTAGGCAAGTCATCATGTATACTGAAAGGAGAGCCAGAATTTCAATTACTCAACCTAATTTCGACGACTTCAGTAATGATAGTTTCGAACACGAAATTTTACCGCCGTCAAGAGTTCATTTGGCCGAAATAAATG
This sequence comes from Phalangium opilio, assembly GCF_054372755.1. Taxonomy (NCBI): domain Eukaryota; kingdom Metazoa; phylum Arthropoda; class Arachnida; order Opiliones; family Phalangiidae; genus Phalangium; species Phalangium opilio. The sequence continues at coordinate 405,227 of NW_028324173.1, forward strand.
GTCAAGAGTTTGAAATTACTGATAAAGAAAACAATGCGTCACCAGACAAGAAGAATAAAAGTAAGTTTTACGTTAAGCTTTGTTTTATTTATCCAGCCTCAAGTTCAACTTATTCAAGAAATCTAATTTGAATTTCAAATCTCTTAGAAATGTCAAAGCCAAAAAACTTCAGGTTAGGTTCAATATTCAACCAGACATAAAATTGCTAGAAAAGGTCATAGCACAGAATCCTTTTGGTGCTGAATCAGCCACCGAAGCGTGGTCTAAAATTGCAGAAAATATAAAGTGCTACTTTACAGTAACCGCTAGAAGGTGCAGAGAAAGAGCCACCTTGCTGCTTTCCACTTAAGAGAGTGAAGACTCCAAAAATATAAAGAATCAGGAACTGAGGAGGAAGTCGCTCAAAGAGAACAGCTTTTGCAAGAGCTCAAAGAACTAAAGGGAGAAGCGATATCCGCTTCAAGTAACTTGCTGAAAAATATCCAGCTTAAAAAAAGCTGAAGAAGCTAATGCCAAGGGTGTTTAGATAAGGAAAGCTGCACACTTCTCCCGACACATTCCAAATGGTATAACAAATGTAAAATGATTCTTATTCTATTTATAAACGAGTATTTGTTCATTAGCTACTGATGAAGAAACAAGCCCAACGGGCACATTCTAAAACGGCACGAGGAGATATGTTTCAACATATTAAGGACAAGGCCTTCAAAGACTTTGAAATAAAAAAGAAGGAACTTGAAATTAGAGAGAGAGAGCTTAAGAAAGGGAGCTGGATTTAAAAGAAAGAAGAGAATAACTTGAAAATAAACATAGGTAAGAAAGATACCAGTTGGAGAGAAAGGAGCGAGTGATGATGATTGAAATATTACAAAAAGTGACTGACAATTTATGAATTAATAAACCTCATTTTTCAACACTGTTTTAATGGAAATTAATTAGTTCTTATTCTCACACAATTACATTCCCAAAGAAACTAACCTCATACAAAATAACACTGCAAATAATTTACTAGAAATTAAAATCACCGTTAGAACACGCTTTGGAATAATTAAATCCAATATATCATTGCAATTTACTATAAATAAATCCCAATCAAACTCACCTTTAGAACATTCCCACAAACATTTATGATACAATTTATTTATTAGAAACTGACTACAATTAAACTCGCCATAAAGAAGTTCTTTGTTATATTTTCATCCAAAATAACAGTGCTATTTATTTATTAGAAACTAATTCCAATTAAACTGACTGCAAGGAAATTGTTCCCAATATTTGCATCCAAATTAACTCTGCAATTTTTTAGAAACTAATCCTCCTTCTTTTTCCTCTCGATCCGAGATTACTTTTAGAGACGCCGCAGAGAGATTCTTTTGACTGCTGAGGAGCACAGGAACGCGCTAGTTATTTTTAAAACTCATCTTCCTTTGCCTCTCAATTAAGTAAAATATCGTTCAACCAGAAACATGAGCCGAAAGTATGACTGTTGTAATTAAGATTTCCAGACTGAATAAACAAACACGCTGAAATCACTAGTCACCACCAGCGCTGAGACCATCGGATCAAGATTCCCAAGAGAAAAGCTGCAAAAACATTATAAAAATAAGCCTGACAAAACTCACTATTTAACCCCTGAAACAATGATTACCTATCAAAATAGGCGCATTAGGAAAACAATTTCAAGATCAAGAGATGCTCTCATGATGCATTCCAAATATTCCAGGTATTTTAATGCTGATCATACTGTAACATGGCTGCCAGATTCCTGGAGTTTCTACTCCTTGGATCTGGCAGGGTGTTATGCCTCCATGTTACATGCTCTTCCTCCTATCCTCATCTCTGTGATATTTTCTGTTAAGACACTCTCTAGTCAGCTCTAGGAGAGAGCGGTAGTTTTTGTACATAAACTGTCAAGTGTACGGTTTAGTCGGGTTAATCCCTTTTTCGATTAATAAAGTTAGAGAAGACTAGTTTTCTTCTATTTTTGGATTAAAAACGTAAGTTGTCTTTATTCATTTTATGGCCCTCGGGACCTTTCTCCCTTAGTTAAATTATTTGATTGAGGGTTACATAAATGGCGCCCGAACAGGGACTCGACTAGATAAGACTAGGCCTTAAGCCTCGGCCAGTCCCGTAGAAAAACTGTTTATCATTGTCGGTATATCCGCCACCCACGTGCTGTTAAGCCTTGGCTTCCACGATGGTAGATGATTAAAAATAATGAAATTAAATTAAATTTTAATTAATCATAATAAATTTAAATAATAAACTAAAAATGAAATTATCCTTGTAATTAATTTATTGAATTTAGATACCTTACTTATTTATTTTGTATAAACTGAACTTGTTAACTATTTTGATTATTGTAAATTTAAATTAAAATAAATAATGGCTTACTCGGAGAACAATAAGACATGGAGGTCGCCTCGAACATCAGAGGATGAGGAGGATGATCCTACTTTAAATAAAGGGGAGGATAATTCGAAGGACGAACTGTTTGCCTCTGCGGGGGACGAGGCGACACGCTAGCACCGCCAGAAACAGATGACCCATTGGAGAATTTTAACCGGATTCTTCGCCTTGAAGAAGAGAATGACGAATAAGATTCTGATACGAGAAAGAGGACTGCAGCCTCTTTAGTATTGGGATTTTCTCCCCATCAATTATTCCCGCATAAGAGCATTCCTGCCCCTAAGGGAAGTTCAACTCCCTCAAATTTCCTTCCTCAAACTGGGATTGATTCCCTTGTTCCTCCTAAATCAGCGTCCAAAAGTGTTAAGCCTAAAGTTAGTTTTACAAACACCTTACCTAATCCTAGAGTTAAAACAACCGGAACTCAAATGTCTTCGTCTCGAAAAATCCCTCAATTAGGACCAGACACAACCGACGAGGAATTAAGATCCTTACTCCAAACCTTGGCTGATAATTCAACCACACAGGCTAACGCCGTAGCTCAGAATATAGCAATAAATACAGCTATAGCTACTAGTTTGGATAAATTAGTTAGGGATCTACCCTCGTTAATAAATAGAAGTACAATTACTCAGACGGGAAAAGTCCCCCTGCTAAGTTCCCTGTCGCTCCTGCTCCCCGTAAATGGTGCCCATTTTTCAATTTGGATGAAGAGGACGAGCTTCATTGGGAACGGTTTGGACGCATGGGATGGACCCCGAAATTACCACCTAAAATTCTAATTCCAGCGAAGGTTGAAGAAGCGAAACACTCTCTTATTTGGAACACGATAATATGCAAACGATGCAGAAAAACTGGACATCATGTCGTGTCAGACTGCACAGGAGGGCGCAGTAGGGAATCAATTGCCCGTCGAGAAGCACGAAGACTTGCTCGTTTCGAGAAAAGACATTCGACTAAATGAAAAAAAAACAACTTGTGATAAGTAATACGCCACCCCTGCTCAAATGTTCAAGGTTCCTCGGGGTAACCTTTTCCTTTTTTTGTTTTGTTTTTGGTACTACAAAATAGGTCCTAAAGAGGGGGGGTGTAGCATGGCTGCCAGATTCCTGGGAGATTCTACTCCTAGGATCTGGCAGGGGATATATGCCTCCATGCTACATGCTCCTCCTCCTTTGTCACAGCTTCTGCGTTTTTAAGATAACATTGCATTCAGTCGCTAGTCAGCTCTCGGAACGAGCAGTAGTTGTTTTTTTTGTTATTCACTGTCGAGTTGCGGTGTATTTGGGGATATCCCTTTTTCCTTGAGTAATAAAAATATAGAAGATTTTTTTTCTAGTAGTAGTAAGTTGTCTTTATTTACTTATTTTTATGGCCCTCGGGAGAATCTCCCTTATTTTAATTAATTACTACCGAGGGTAACAAAATGAACTTATTCAAGGTAGTTTAAGGTTTAATAGAGAGAAATTCGAGGCGTGTCTCGAAATTTAACTCGAGAACTACGAAATATAATGCTCTAATTAACCCTTACGGCGAGAAGACAGATGAGGTACTCTTTGTTTGGCACAAATTTCTTTAAATTTTAAGGTTGAAATTATCTCGTTAAATCTTCGTTTAAGGCTTAATCCGCTCAAAAAGGAACGAGTATCTTGAAAAACTATGCTGAAACAAGTACATGGTTAAAGTTAATGGTTAAACTTTGGGCATAATTTTTTGGTGAATTATTTTTTTTGGTTTTTCTACAATACTGCTCCGTGGTAAGATCAAGGTCGGCCGACGTTAGACTTAGAGAAGGCCATAAACGGAAGTGAGATTTCTCACGTAAAAGATACGTTAAAGATGAATAACACCCCAAAAAATAGTGATAAAAGTCCTAGTTGTAAAAAAATTACCTGGGAGCCGAGGATATCCGTAAGTTACCCTGATAGGGTTTATTATTGGAACTGTTTTACCGGCAATGCAGTTTGGGAAATTCCGATTGAATCTGACGCTGTAAGTTATAACTTATAATATTGTTAGCGTTAATTTCTTTTTGATTTTGACGCGTATAACGTTGTACGCGGTTTTCCTTAGAAATCAACTAGTTCATCTTCATATTCGAAATTAAGCGGAGCCAGTTCGTATCTTCCGAAACCTCCAGTTGCCGTGACAAAATTCATTGACAGTTCCAAGAAGGCTGAAATTGAGACTTTAGCTCAAGATTCAAAGGCTGAAAGTGCCTCAAATTCTATATCTAAAAATAATCCGGATAAAAATCCTAAAGATTGTAACTCCGACAATGACCCGATTAGTGATATGGAAATTGAATTGAATCCATCGGAAGATGAAGAAGCACTCGCCTCGGACGTTGAAACGGAATTTAATTTTTTTTTGAAATTAAAGAAACTATAAGAAAATGAAACTGGTCTTAACGACGCTATTTGCCGTTATTTTGAGGCAAAATATTTTCATACTGTAACAAAAAATTTCTATTTTCTAATATTGGGTGTAAATAAAAACTACATTTTCAAGTTTTCAATCCCGATTCTTTCCATTTCGGCAATGTTTTCTTTTTTCATTTCCCCTTGAAAAATAAAAAAAAACAAAACAAAAAACAACCCCAGTTCCTGCCTTAACTGGAGACCTTAAAGCAAAGGGCGGCTCCGTTTATGCCCCTTAAAGTTGGCTTTTCTACTACACTCTGAAACCCAACGACTAAAAAAACCTTTGCAAGAGGTCAAGCTCGGAGATCGCCGCCCGTCTCAGCTCCTTCGTGAGATGAGAGACCTTGCTCAATCCGGCGTTCCGGACGACCTCCTTAAATCTCTAAGGCTACAGCGCCTGCCAACGCAGGTTCAACAGATCCTATCCGTGACCACCGGGGACTTGGCCACTTTAGGAGCTATGGCCGATAAAATCTCGGAAGTCACATGTTAGTCGCAGGGGATCAACGTCATCGCCCCTTCCTCGCCCACGGATGCTTTCTCCCTCCTACAGGCTCAAATGGACAGACTAGCTACTCTTTTCGACCGCCACCTGCAGCTCAACAAAACTAGCCGTTCCCGTTCGAGAGACCGTTCTTCGACGGCGCGCCGCCGCAACGCTCGATCTCGTGAACCTGCCGGTAAAGACACTCCGCAACAGTCCCACTGCTCATCTACATCCATACAGACTGCTGGTACCACCGGACCTTTGGGGTGGATGCCAAGAAGTGCCAAGGTCCCTGCACCTTTTCGGGAAACTAACCCGGCCGTCGCTCGAGGCTGCGAGTGACGAAGGCCGAACGTTAGCCAGACTCGTAATCGCTGATCGCTCCACAGGACTCCGATTCCTAATCGATACCGGGGCAGACATCTCTGTCGTCCCTCCCTCCTTTCACGACTCGCGCCGCCAACCCGGGAAGCTTCAGCTATTCGCCGCTAACGGTACGGTTATCCACACCTACGGCGAACGCCTTCTGACGCTCGATCTTAACTTACACCGGACGTTTCCTTTTCCGTTCGTTATCGCGGCTGTATCAAAACCGATTATCGGCGCGGACTTTCTCCGAAAATATGGACTTCTCGTCGACGTCAAAAACAAATGTCTGATTGACGGGTTAACGACTCTCACCGCTTCTGCCACAGTATTTTCCGGTCATTCATCCCGGGTCTCCGCTCTTCAGGGTAACTCTCCCGGGGATCAACTCCTTAGCCAGTTTCCAGAGCTGACGTCGCCGGATTCCGCCTCACCTCCCAAACACGAGGTTCTCTATTTCATCCAAACTACAGGCCCACCGGTAGTCTCCAAGGCGCGACGCCTGTTCCCTGAGCAACACAAGGTCGCGAAACTAGAGTTCGAGTAAATGGTTTCCCACGGTATCTGCCGGCCGTCCAAAAGTCCTTGGACCAGCCCCCTCCACATGGTTCCCAAGTGGGATAAGGATTGGCGCCCTTGTGGCGATTATCGCCGCCTGAATGCTTCGACTGTGCCGGATCGGTATCCCGTTCCCCATATCCAGGACGCAACTTCTACACGGTAGGAAGATTTTTTCCGTGATCGACCTTTCAAGGGCCTATCATCAAATCTCTGTTAACCCGGTCGACGTTGCCAAAACCGCGGTCATTACCCCTTTTGGGCTATTCGAATTTACCGCCACGCCTTTCGGTCTCTCCAATGCCGCGCAAACTTTTCAACGCTATATGCCCCAGGTGTTGGGAGGACTCGACTTTGCCATGGTGTACATCGACGACATTATCGTCGCGTCCGAAACCGACACCAAACACCTCGATCACTTGCGCCAAGTTTTTGAACGCCTCCGTACATACTAGTCAAAACTAAACGTGTCTAAGTGCCACCTCGGTTTACCGGTTGTAAACTTCCTCGGGTACAGTGTCTCCACGGACGGTCTACGCCCACTGCCAGAGAAAGTCGCCGCGATCGTGGACTTCCCTGAGCTGTCCACTATCTTTGAACTGCGACGTTTTCTGTGTACTCTGAATTTTTATCACAGGTTTCTGCCGCGTGCTACTCACAATCAAGCTCTCCTGAACGAGTTCCTTAAAGGTTCTACGAAGAAAGATAAACGCCCTGTTCCCTGGACCGAGGACGCACGTCTGGCCTTTCAACGCTGCAAGCAGGAGCTGGCCAACGCCTCAACTTTAGCGTATCCCTGGCCGTCAGCCCCCTACGCCCTCATGGTCGATGCTTCTGACTTTGCCATGGGTGCCGTACTCCAGCAACACACTCCCGACGGACTTCAGCCCCTTTCCTTTTTCTCCAGGACGTTTTGTCCCGCACAGAAAACATACAGCGCGTACGACAGGGAGCTCACAGCCGCCTATGAAGCTGTCAAGCACTTCCGGCACATGTTGGAAGGTAGGCCGTTTGTTTTATTCACTGATCATAAGCCTCTTACGATCGCCTTCAAGCAACGCTCGGAACAAGCTTCGCCCCGCCAGAGGCGCCAGCTGGACTATTTCGCCCAATTCACCACCGATTTTCGCCACATCCAAGGCGCTGACAACGTTGTCGCTGACACGCTGTCCCGGATCGCCACCATCTCAATGCCGTCAGCCATCAACCACGCGGCGCTCGCCACCGCTCAAGCAATGGATGCCGAGCTCCAAACGTTGCTCGCCCAGCCAACCACACACAGCCTGGACTTGAAACGGTTTCCGGTGGAAGGTTCCCCAGACATTTTTCTCTACTGTGACGTAGCCGGCGGTCTCGCTCGCCCCTAAGTTCCTGTCGACCTCAGGCGCCGCGTCTTTGATAGTCTGCACAACCTTTCCCAACCGGGAGCTCGGGCCTCTCTCAATCTCGTTCCACACCGTTTCGTCTGGCCCTCCATGAGCGCCGACTGCACATCCTGGTCGCGCACCTGCGTGCCCTGCCAACGTTCCAAGATAACCCGCCACACATCTAGCCCGCTCGGTACCTTCACCGTTCCCAGCCAACGGTTCGAACACATCCACATCGACTTAGTGGGACCTCTCCCTCCTTCGCAAGGGTACTCCTACTGTCTGACGTGCGTCGATCGCTTCACCAGATGGCCTGAAGCGATTCCTATTGCGGACATCACGGCCGAAACAGTTGCCAACGCATTTTACGCCGGCTGGATCGCCCGTTTCGGTGCCCCTGTTCAAATTACAACTGACCAAGACCGTCAGTTTGAGTCTGGCCTCTTTAGGTCTCTTCGCTCTCATGGGCGTCACTCAAGTGAGGACTACTCCATGCCACCCGGCTGCCAACGGTCTAGTCGACCGTCAGCACCGCCCTCTCAAGGCCGCTATCAAAAGCCATGCTACCGAGAAATGGGTCGCCGTCCTGCCATCCATCCTTCTGGGCTTCCGCGCTACCGTTAAAAAAGACATCAACGCGACTTGCTCCGAACTCGTCTACGGTACGACGCTACGCCTGCCTGGCGAGTTTTTCGCGCCGGGACCAGACGTTACCGATCCTGCTTCTTTCGTCGCCCGACTGAAAGCTTCCATCAACGACCTTCGACCGACGCCAACCACTTCACACTTTTGCCGCCCTGTTTTCGTACACAAGGAACTCTCCACGTGCACTCACGTGTTTGTTCGGCGCGACGCCCTGAAGAAACCTTTGCAACCACCCTACGACGGCCCATACAAAGTGTTGTCCCGCACTGACAAAACCTTCGCACTTTCCATCCACGGTACGTCAAAGGTCATCAACATCGATCGCCTAAATCCAGTCTTCCTGCACTACGACGTTACAGACGACTCACCTCGGCCCCTGGACCCTCCCGTAACTCGCCCTACGGCTCCCCCGCCAGCAGTGGCGCCTCCACCACAGATGACGCGTTCCGGTTGGCGCGTGCGTTTTAATCCGAAATATTTGTGATTCGCCGTCTCGCTAAACACTGGTAGGGGAGTACTGTAGCGACCGTAATATGTCACCAGTGGCTCTACAAACCGAGTAGAGAAAAACTCTCTCGCCCGGACTATCGAATGGTAAGCACGGAATTTAAACGCTCCGCGTACCAGAGTTTTTCGTAAGCCTAGGCCCGCCGCGTGGCCATAGAAATCTTTTGTTTCCTTAAGATAATCCTTAATAATTAATAACATGTATGCTCAATAAACAATTAAATAATTTTCTTTAAAGTTAATGATCCTTCCTCCACGAATTCTCGACCCAACTATAAAATAATTTAACTTGAGGGATCTTACGATTCCCTTCAGATCCTTTGAGAAAATAAAAATACTAAACGGCTTAAGTTGACGACGGTTAGACCGTCCATACCCTTCTGGTATTCTAACGATACTAAATATCATTTTTACAGGTCCTTGAAAAAAAGTTTCGATTTCATCATCATAAAGTAATTCGTCTAGTTGATCAAAGAGGAAAGAAGGGTCTACCTGATCTAATCTTTAAAAGGACAGTTCGAGTTCCGAACGACAGTTTATACCTAAACTTCGCAAAGTTATTTGTAGACTTCGTAAAGTTATTTGTACGTAATCTGTTGAGCGGTACTCGCTTAATATATGTTCCGTCATAATACATATACTATCATTGGATCGTCAGTTATATTTAGAATTATTTCCCTGCCATACATATAAAAATGTTCGAGAAATCTCTCGATTTGCTCTAAAATTTCTACAGGAGAGTCGGGACACCCCCACCCCACTGGTCATAGACATCAGCCTCGTACATCTCCTCGGCCTCCTCTGAATCTACAATGGAACTCTTTTCTCTGGGGGCGTAGTCGGAAAAGTTCTTGGACATGTCGTTTTCCGTCCCTTCTTGTTGACACGCTTTATCTAGAATCTTCCCCATCTCCCTGCCACTATGTGAATTATCGAAACGGGCTATCAAAGATTCTTCTTCACGGCTATCACGTTCTATTTCTTGCTTCCGCCTTTTTACGCGGTCCGAGTAAGCAATTTCTAAAGGGCAAGGAATCAAATTCCATAAATATTTTAATTCGTCTAGTGTTTGACACGTTTCAGGTGTACGAGGAACCTACTTCACATTGTCTATTAGGTCGAGGAACGTTTGAATAATATTTAAACCGCCATTCATGATAAAACCGGGTAATGAAGAAGGTATATTAGCAGGATCTAAGTGCAAATAAGAGCATAGAAAATAATAAAACTTGTATATTTCGACCATGTTCCAAGGCTTTTTTGCAGCCATATCATCAAGGGTTCATCTAAGTGCTTCAGCGTCCATGTTGAGGTTTTGACGATGGATGTTCGACTGTAGATTACTGTTATTTTCTCACGTTCTTTTATACTAGATTTCTACCCCCCTCCTTTCCTCTCTTCTTCTGGGGGGTCAAAAGCCATTCATTTTTCAAATTTGTTAACTAATACTAGCAATATAAGGTACTAACAAAGGTTATGGGCGCTGATTTCAGAAGTGTTTAAACACGTCTAATATTGTTTGTCAATGAATTATAGGCGACATAAGATTGACGGCCGATTGATTTTTACAGATGAAGGAAAAAGTGTCAAATAGTTGTATAACATAGGAATAAATTTGCAATAGATTTTATAATTAAAAAAAAGGATTAATTTTAACAAAAGAGCGGCACGTCATTCCGTTAGGCGAGGGCTTCTTCAACAATGACCTTAGGTCTTTGAAGATGTTAGGAAAATATTTCGTCAATCAAATACTGACAGGTCTATTCAAGGAATGTTGGTAATAATAAATAAATAGGTCGAGTTCACTATTTTGTGATTTATTTACTCGTCAGCTGTTATGGAGTGAAGTACAGAAGGGTTGTCAAGAATTCGTTGGATCTTGGAGATTAACCCCCAAAAACTACTCATTGTACTATTTATCTTATTGATTTTGGGAATGCTAAAATTCCTTAAAATCTGGTTCCAGAACTTTGAAATAAAAATACGTTTACAGTCAACAATGGAACAGTCAAGGTCAATAGATATTTCGCAATAACTAACGAACGAAAAATCAACGGTAGATTCCACATTTCTAGAGAGTTGTTCCTGACAACGGGGTTCGTGAACGGCACGCTTGATTCAGAGATTCGTCTATGCCGGAAGCACTCGGTAAAGGTTTCGCCATTTCAACAAGTACATGGGAGAAGTTGATCCCTCGTTTGCCCGTATTAGCAGGCTGGACGGCCGCCCACGAAACCAACAACTTTGAAATCGTTTTAAACGACAACGCAAACGAAAAAACAACTGTCGTGGCCTATCATAATACTTGCCACATTAAAGATCTGTTAAATGAGGATTCCATTGTTTTGGACAGTTTGTAAACAGCGGTCTAGAATCGAGTTTCAAGCGTCGTTAAGGAGCATTTAATCAAGATCAGTAATCACCAGATTGTATTTACACGTATGGCCGATATTATTATAGAGTTTTATAACGAAATTTATGAAAATTTATACGGTGACCACGATCGTATACCTTGTTTAGATGGACAGCACGAAAAATTTGACATCGTGGTTGGCTACTTTACCAATTTTATAACGTCGTACCAGGTGGTGATGAAATTTAACAACGTATTACAAGAAGAAAATCTTTAAAACCATTTTTATAATTACAATTTATTTTCTGTAATCTCGGGTCAAATAACTTATTTAAAAAATAGAATGAATTTTCTATCTCATTTTTAATTTTATACTTGCTTTTTTTATTAATTTTTGTTTACAATAAAATGAATTGAACTTAAAATCTTTCGCATTTTCAATAAAATTCTTTTTTTTTCAAATCTCTACAATATTTTTAATTGTGGGGGAAATCCTATAAAAAAAGAAATTTTTTATAGGATAGGGGTGGGGGATGGCAACAACGCGTCCACCCCGTTTCGCGAACCGCGCGCTATCGCGTGTTAATTATACGCGTTTAAATATGAATATCTATTAAAAATTAGTGTCATTCGAGTATTGAATATGATACCATTCACAACTCCCGGAAATTTGATTATTTTCGGTCCTTCGGGATCTGGTAAAACAGTTTTATGTAAACAAATTATAGAAAATAAGGATAAAATGTTCGAACCTAAAGTCGATTTAGTTGTTTGGCATTATAGTATATATCAGCCTTGCTACTATGAATTGAAAGAAATAGGTGTAATTATGCGTCAAGGTTTACCCGATATCACTATATACTATGGCTCTCAAACAATATTAATTGTATTAGATGATCTCATGTTAGAAAATAAGAATAATATTTTATCAGAAATTTTTACTTAACAATCACACCATAGGAAACTATTCGTAATTACCCTTTTACAAAACATATTTGAAAAACACTTGAGAACAGCTTCATTAAATGATCATTACATGATTCTTATGAAAACCGTGAGAGATCTTATGCAATTATTGGCCCTCTCTAAACAATTGGCAACCAAAAACTCTAAATTTATAGTTGAATGTTATCTGGAAGCAACTGAAAACCCTCACGGGTATTTACTTTGCGATTTAACCCAGAGATGCCATCCCGATTTAAGGTTTAGAACAAATATTTTACCGGGAGGATAAATAGTCGTCTATACTCCCAAGAATCGAGATTTAATCATTCTTTACGATGTCACCACCAAGGAGGGTCAAGAAAACATCGGGGAATAAAAAAAAAGTTTAGACACTTAAAATATCAATTTGATAGCCGTTTTGGGGCAATTAAAAAAACCTCAAAGACTAGCTATTCTTAAAAATTCTAATCGAGAAATTATTGATTCAATTAGCGAGTGTTGTCACAACGTCTTACAAGGAGCCGTCAATTTGAAACCAGACGTATATAATAAACTGTGTAAGCATAAAAAACATTCGAAAAATTGCCTCTAAAAATACCCATTGGAAGGACAAAAGATCTATTTTATCTAAACAAACCGGAAGTGGTTTCTTTAGCGTCCTTTTTCCTGTAATTTCGAGCCTTTTAGGCGGCTTATTCTCAAAATGAACAAAACATTATTTTACGCTAATAAAATGACTTTAGTGCCTTTAGAACAGCAACACGAACCCAACGCTATTCCTCAACATCAATCAATAACGCATAATAATGAAATTCCAAAAACCAATACAGTATTATCAGAACTGGATAAAGAAATGCGGCTGATTATCTCTAATCGGTCTTTAGATGAAAGAACCAAATGGGTGTTTTACGAAGAAGCCAAGAAACGCTACCAGAACATCTCGAAACCCCGTCTATTGAATAAACACAGCAAACGGATTAATATGTTTCCCTTGTTAGTGTATGAGCCAACTTAATTTTCGGGTACCAACTCTAGGGACTAACAAGTTGGGTAGACCAAAATTTTACCTCTCCGAGTCAAGAAGACTTTTTCAAACTAATTTAACCTAGACATGGAAATAATTTTAATATTTATAAGTAAAAATTTACGAACTATTAAAGCAGTATTCGAAGCATAGCACATATACAGTATTTCACACGACATTTCAAGTAATAATACAAAAAATATTCTAAAAACATCAAAATGAAACGGATCTTTATAGCTACAAAACTGCAAAAGGCAACGAAATTACGAAAAGCATTTTCATATATTCACTTTACGCTATGAAAAATGGAAATATTAAAGTTTTAGTAGGATTTTTTACACAAGGCGGACTGCTAACGCGGTGCACTAGTGTAAATACGGACGGATATACACAGACAATCACATAACCTGCTGTTTAACTTTTCTGTATTAATTTTGAGTTGAGAAACAAGATTATCTTAAATACTAAAATAAATATAAATAAGCGTTGCATAGTTTTAAAAAAGAATAACTAGATAACTCTTGGGAGACTTGACTAATATTGACGTTTGAAATGAAGGATACGCCTGTTGTTTAGCCCTTTTCAAATCGGTTGTATATAAAAGTTATAAATCCTACCTATGAATAATAACAGCGCAATTGCGTGAACCTTTGGGAGGCTAGACGTTTCTCGTAACCTTAGCCGATCGCCGCGTATGTCTTAACCTTAACGATGATGATGGAGATAGAAGCCAGTAAAGGGAACATAACATTATTAATTAGATTACCTCCCCTTGTATGTCCCGATATACTGAATGTTGTCTACCCCCTTTTTACATCGCAAAAGTTGCAAAATAATGGGTTACAAAAACGTGTTCAGAATTAATTCAATGTTTTATTCGGTTTCATCTATATATAAAAAAGAAATAAAGCAAAATAATTATGTCGGATAAAAAAATTTTAATTTTAACTTTATTATTCACCATTAACCTATTCAAATAGCCCAAAAACATAGTTCATAACCAAATACCAGTAATTACTTTTCCTTAGAGTTTCCGTATGAAAACCAGGCAGTGTCGGCGCTGGATGGATGGACACTGGGTGGGTGGCTGGGAGCTCGCTGTTGTATAGCTAATGAATAAAAATATTATTAGTTTCCCCATATTACACTAACCTATCGCAAATAAAATCTATAAAAACAATAGTCGTTACTTTTAACAGCGGACAGTTGGCAGATTGATGGCCAAACTGCCTAAAAGCGTAGCACAGTCGTGTGCCAGGCCCGCGATTTCCACAACCTCGCCCTCCTCCTCCCCTCTCCCCTCGACGGCCACGCGTTCCTTCAATGAAGTTCATAAACAATTTAACCATTTTTAAATGTTTTCTCCTAATAAGATATTTCCAGAATGATACCAAATATCCGTCGCATTCAGCTTTATACGCTTTATGGGTATGGTGTTAAAAAACGCAGCCCTTTCTGTATCGTTATGTCTTTAACGGTTGATAAGTTTTACCGTGTCTATAATAACTAGTCAAGTTTGTTGTGAGTGTATACTTTAATCATAACTTCCTTGGTGGCTGGCCGGTACATGAGTGACGACCCCACTCGTGTTTTACAACATTTAGGAATCCCGAAATAATCAATACTACCGTAGACAGTTACGCCATCTACTTGTGATGGGCCCGCGAAATTTCAGTAACCTTATCGATACATCTTTCCTTTTTTTTAAACTACACACAACACAGAGTTACAATAATAATAATTAAAAGTAAAGTCTTAATACTTTAAGTCTTAAAGATCCAGTCTTTCGGGGGCTTTCCTGACTCTTTCCGAGCGACGCACCGTGACCGGGGCGACTGCGCCTTGCGTAGCGTTTGCCCTCGATGGCGTTGGGGGAGCAAGAGGTCCCAAATGTATGTTGACCGGTTGGTCGTTGTTTTTGACTTGCGGGGATGGTGTATCCGACGAACCCGAAGGACTTTCCTCACTTTTTACGGAAGGCCTTGAGGCGCTGTCTTCTTCTGTCCGTAGTATCTGATGTCTGTTGCGTCGTAGTATCGCGCCATCGTCGAGTTGTAGTTTGTAGGAGCGAGGGGCCACTTGTTTTACGACGCAACCTTTACGGTCCCAAGTGGTGGTGTTTTGGCTCTTGATTCTGATTATGTCGCCCTGTTTCAGTGGTCGGAGATGTTTCCCAGTTGACCGTTGAGGGTGTTTGGCCAGCGTAGACGAGGTAGATGTAGGCTGTATGCCTAACATCGGCAACCGCGTACGTAGAGAACGACCCATGAGTAGCTGTGCAGGGGACTTTCCTTGGTCCAAAGGGGTGTTTCGATAACTCAAGCGACCGAGTTCGAAATCTGATCCCGATTCCTGCGCTTTTATTAGCAACCGTTTTGCTATCTGCACTCCGTTTTCCGCTAGCCCGTTTGACCTGGGGTAGTTAGGGCTAGACTTTGTCGACTTAAACCCATACTCTGCAACGAATCGTCGGAACTCCCGAGAATCAAACGGCATATTGTCCGACAACAGCTCTTGTGGAATGCCATGACGGGCGATTATCTTTTTTAGCGCGTTAATCACGACGGAAGCTGTGGCTGAGCTTAGCGCTTCCACTTCTTTGTAATTCGAAAACGCATCATGGACAACAAGATAGTCTTTGCCATTGACCTGGAATAGATCTGTTCCAACTCTTTCCCAGGCGGCCTTTGGTACGTCTCGCATCAACAACGGTTCGTGTGGTGGCGTGTATTGTAACTTGTTACAAGAAGCGCATGACTTGCAATGGATTTCTATATCGGCATTCATATTTGGCCAATAAACTGCTTGCCTCGCGCGTCGACGGCATTTCTCAATCCCCAGGTGTCCATCGTGTATGTAGTGTAGTATGGTCGGACGCAAAATCGTGGGTACTACGATGCGATTACCCTTTAGGATTAAGCCGTCGGCCTCTGTGAGCTCGGCCTGGAGGGGACCATAAGTAGCCTCTGTGTTGCCTCCCGCTTTCGAACCCGTACGCATTAAGACCTTGAGCTCCGTCAATATCGGGTCTTTGGCTGTTTCGCTTCGTAGGCGTTTCATCAGCTCGTTGGTAACTGGTAATTGCTTCACTATATAGCTCACATGAACCTGTGTTGCCTCGTGCCACTCTTATCAGCTAACGTACACGGCAAAGTGGCTCTGGATAGCGCATCTGCAACTATCAGTTCTTTACCCGGTGTAAACTCCATCTGGTATTGGTATTTAGCCAATTTTAGAAACAACCTCTGCAAGCGTGGGGGAACTTCAGCTAATGGTCGTTTAGCCATTGCTAACAGAGGTTTATGGTCCGTTTCTATCAGTACTTCTTTGCCATATATATAGTTATGGAACTTCGTGCATCCAAACACGAGACCTAAACTCTCCTTCTCGATCTGGGCATATCGAGTCTCTGCATCTGTTAAGGCCCGCGATGCGTATGCTACTGGCTTCCATTGGGCTCCATGCTGCTGCAGAAGAACTGCCCCTAACCCCTGTTGGGATGCATCCGTTGAGACCTTAGTTCTCCTAGCTAAGTCAAAGTACTGGAGGACAGGGTTGTTACGTATTTCGCGAACTCAGTATTACACGGTAAATAAATTAAAAACTTTATTCATTTAGGTCAGGACATGACCATCGTCTCTATCAATTTAAAGAACAAAACTGTACGAGGTAAAATGAAACAAGTGCAACTCAACTACAACTCTGTAACTACTCATCTTATCACAGCTAGTCTTTTGCTTATATACTAAATTTAAGTCTATTTTAAGTATATTTCTATAGATAACACTGACAAAAAATATAATTTTTTGATCTAAGATTTAAGGTTAAAACATTTAATTTATGAAGTCCACTTTTTTAACTTTGATCCGCAACATCCTCGCCGCCGATGACTTGTCATCACTAGTTACTGAGAGACCTCTAGGTAGTATATCATTTGAACAGCTCTTCTTAGGACTGTGCCATCTGGTAATCGGATTGAGCAGGATCTTATTAGGTTGTCTCGCCCCGGATATGCCTCTACTATTCTGCCCATGCACCATGATTGTCTCGGAAGGTTCTGGTCCCCGATCAAAACGACGTCATCTGGTTTAAAGGCTGTCACTTTGGAGACCGGAAAACTTGAGTGTGCCGAGCGTAGTTCCATTAAATAATTGTTGGTCCATCTTTTCCAAAACTGGACGAGTAGAGTCTGTCTGTATTTCAGCCTTCTTGTTATCTGGTCTCTATTTGTGAAAACGGGATCGGCTTGAAAATTTCGGTCTGGTAAGGAGGTAAGACGTCGACCCAACAGGAAATGCGCTGGTGAAAGTGCCTCAGGTTCCCCGGCTTCGGTAAAGATGTGCGTCAATGGTGACTCAGTTATGCGATCTGATGGTAATGGCGCCATGACCTGGACTCCTGGTTTCGCTTGAAATCGCTTGCAGAGACGGCATCTCTCTACAAGTCTCTTGACTATTTGACGGCCTTTAATTACCCAGTATTCTTCCCTTAGCTGAGTGATCGTGCTGTTTAATCCGCCATGCATCATCTTCCAATGACAATCGATGACTAATAGTTCTGAGAGTCGTTGTTTACTGGATAGTATGCAAGGGTGCTTGCTGCGATAGTCCAAGTTTGAGAATTGAATTGGATAGTGGAGCTATGTCTATCAATCATATCCTGGTCTGATATGCACAAGGATTTCTCTTCTTGAATTCCCAAGCTCTCCAGCTCCCAAAACTTAGGTAACCACGCTGATAGACTCTGATCTTCTACAATGGATGCCATGACGGCTGACGATCGGACTGCCAAGTTAATCGATACAGGAACAAGACCCTGGATCGACCATCAAAAGAGGCTCTCCACGGCTGCCAACGAACCACCCAGTCTCATTGTGTTTCCTTGTACCACAGACCAATAGTGGTTGGCTCCAATAAGAATTCCAAGCTCCGACGGTGCCGCTACACCTTTGACAGTTGGGCGATCCGTTAAGGTAATTCCCTTGTTCTTCATTTCCTGAATGATTCTACCGCCAGGTACGCTCACTAGAGAGCTCTCACTAGAGAGAGAGAGGTATCTCAAAGACTTCTAGTTCAACGCTATTCTCAGGCTCAATAATACTCCGAAGGGTGACTTTGACTCTCCTTTGTTCTCGAAGGACTCCTTCTTTAGATCCAAATGAATTTACTACGACAGAGTTTTTCGCAATGACTGGCAGCTGAAGACTTCTCGATATATCTTCTCTGATAAATGACTGTTGGGCTCCATTGTCCAAAAGGCATCTGGCTAAAACTTGGTTATCTTTGTCTTCCACGAACAGAAGAACAGTTTGGAGTAATACTTGCTCGTATTCTGAAGAAACAGGTGGTAGAACCGTAGTCATACTCGTCAATGCTTTAAGTGTCGTTGACTCGGTTGTCTTCTCTTTGGTGTTCCGTTGCTCTTCTTGTTCGTTTCTGCAGATCGAGGTGTGATGTCTCTTTTCACACACAGTGCACCTTGAACTTGATCTGCACCGACGTGCTCGATGTCCAACTTTCAGGCAGATGAAGCACCGATTCTGAGTTTTGATAGCATCCAGCCTCTGCTCCATTGTAGATGCCTCGCATCTCTCTGGTGTATGCGTAGTGCGGCTCGTTCTCGACTCTCCACCTCCATTCTCAAATGTTCTAGCAGATCCGATATATCCCATTCATCGTCATTCTCTAACTTCTTGCTGAACTCCAGGTATATGTCTGATGGTAATACCTTCATGAGTATAGAATATAGCATACTACTATAACTGTCCAGTGGAACTCCTAAGGAATCCAAACTCTTCATCTGGGTGTCGCAATTGTCGTATAGCTCTCGAAGACCTTGTACATCAGATGACCCTTTGATTGGTGCAAGACTCGTGAGTTTGTGCATATGGCTCTGCATAGCCACTGTCTTCCTTCCGAAACGGTTCTTCAACGTGTTGATAGCCTTATGATAATTCTCGTTGGTTAGGACAAACCCTCCAACCGCCTTCGCGGCTGCTCCTTGCAAATAAGACCGTAAGTAGTTGAACTTGTCTATATCAGCTAACTTGCCGTTGTCATGAATCGTACTCTTAAATTGGCCCCAGAAGCTCTGCCATTGTGTTGCTTCTCCAGAGAATGGCTGTATGGTTAAACGAGGCAATTTAACTTCTATGTTAGCTCCCCTTTGCTCTGTGATGCTGCAGTCTATTGCTTCTGCTACCTCTGAATTGGCTCTCCTATTGACTTTTCTCATGGCTCGGGTTTTCACGGCGATGATGGTCTCGTTAATTTCTTCCGAACTATTGGCCTCTTCCTCGATCTCATCTCCATTATCTTCAGGAATTAAGTTCATTATACTCTCGTTCAGCTCATTCAGGGTGGTAGACTTGGCATCTAATTGAGTAATTAACTGCTCTATGGCATCGTTGTCAACTTCATCTTGGTCTAGAAGCTCGTACATGTGGGCGCGTACTAAGAAAGATTTCCCCAATCCGCCGAGATCTTAATAAATGGCGCCCGGAAATGTAAAAATCTTCTCTATGCAACAAAGTCCACGCGTTTCAACCGATTTCGCAAATATTTAGTACACTGGTTTGCTTTAATATTAAGACGGGCTGAATGGTCTTTCGGGTGCGATTTGTTGTCATCTTTTTAAATGGCGGCCAAAAACTAAAAAAACCTTCTTTATGGAGTAATGTCCGCATGAAAAGTAATAAAAAATGCATCCCTAGGGGCTGACGGGCAACGCCGAATGCTTTCGCTCCTAGGGTGCTACAAAATTATTAGTCATCAGTAAAATCTACCCATTCTTTATATCATTTTGATTGAAGTTCTTATTACACGCGAGCGACGCCGCGGGCCCGCGGCTAACAGCTAGTTAAAATATAAAATTGTACTCAACTTCCCAAGAGTTTATCAGTCTTTATATCTACAGGAATTAAGCTTTTTATTGCATATTAAACTGAATATTCTCTACAAAAATATGTTTACTTTTGGATTTTAATTCGTAATCATCTTGAAACAGTTGACCTATATGCATGCTACAAGTGTTGATATGAATTGTATTTAGATAATTGTGGGGTCCGTTGGTGTCATTCTGCTGATTTACATGACGGGGAAACTAAACTTTAAATATGGCAAAGTGAAATCGGAACTGCCCTTCATGTTTTTGTTGCAATGCCTTCTGGGAACGAGTAAGAAGTAACAAAGTAACGCTAAACTCATTTCAAAACTGAAATCAATTTCAATTTCAGGTCCCCAAACTTTGAATTGCAACGGAGTTTCTCGTTTTCTTTCGGTCTCGTGGAGTCTGGCGTCTTTCGTTCTATTGGTGTTCGTATCCTCGGAAATGACGTCACAGTTTTCGAGAAAATCGGAAGCGCTTCCCTTTGACACCATCGACGATGTATTTCACTTTCCCAATGCAAAACCATTATTAACCAAAAATACCGGAACTTTCAATTTCATTAAGGTCAGGTTAATATAAGAATTACACATCACTTTCTCAATCGGTATAAAAATGTTTTTTTTATATAATTATTATTTCTTATACTCTCGATTTAGCAAAATGCGTTGATTAACACAGCATATGCGGAAGTAATAAAGCGAGCAGATGCCAACCCAGATTTGTGTTACCTGACAAATGACACTTTAGAGAAAAACGACGATATTCATTCAGGAATTGCAAATCGAGAAAAATTTACCATTTCTGGGGATATAGTTCTCTGGAATGTAATAAAGAGAAGATACGCCGAGACTGGAAGTTGCAAAATTAAACTAAGCCAACCTTTAATGATAACCTACGTGTCGTTGTTCTTCAAGAAAAACATTTCGCAAACGCTAATCAAGACCGTCAACAAAAGGTTAGTGTCCCCTTCGAAGTTTTACGTTCATGGTCGAGTTTATTTCCCCGTATTTGTCAGACTGCGCCAACTGACAGAGGGCGATTGCTTCGAGGATCTGAACCCGTCATTGAAAAACGAAATGCATCCCTGTCAGAGAACGGAAACCCCTGATTCGTTCGTCGTCATCAACGTCTCCGCTTTCATGGTCATTTTCCGCGTCTGTCTCTTCGGGTTCTCCGCATCCTTCGTCACACTCGTTCTCGAAATATACGTTCACAAGTTGAAAAGTTAACATGGTAGCGCCTTAGCTTATCGGTATCATTTCTTTAGACCGAGATAACTAGTACAAAAAAATTGCATCTAAAAAAGCTTATACATCACCTACAAAATCGATTTTTGACCATTTTCTGGTACACTGAATATTTCTAACTACTGCAATAGTTAATAGATGAAATTCGGCCGCTTCATGGTCCCCCACAGAAATTTATATAAAAAATAAGAATTTCATATGTGGTCCATCATCTAAAGTGATTAGAAATTAAGATATTGAAAAAAGGGGGAAAGCAAAATCTAATGGGCTAAACTACTGGCGTATGTAGTCTCTCCGGTGTATTGTACTGGACTATTTATATCACTAAAAAGTACTTTAAATAAAGAGTTACTTCCCAAATGTTAAGCGATTTTTTTAACACAAACTATGATGAAACTTTTACGCGTAGCTTTTCAAAAGGATACCACTTATTATTGTTGAGCTACCTTCGCAAAGGAGCGCAAAGCTGAAATATAGAAGCTGGAGAGCAACACCAGTTTCGACGAAGCCTTTTGCAATAGAGCGGTAACTCTCGTTATAAAGCTGATTTCAAAAGCGGACGGCCAAAGCAGGTCTATTTTAAACCGAGCGCAAAGATCAATTTCACGTTGATCTTTCAGCTTTAGCCGCGACACACGTGTATTTGACTAGCCAATAAGGAGAGAGGTGCCTGAGAAATAGCTTCCCTTGATACCGGAAACCTTTTTTAAAGAACTAGTTTTAACCATTACTGAATATTTTCAACTACTACAATAGTTTATAGATGTTTTAGGGCCCCTACATGGTCCCCCACAGAAATACAACGAAATGTAAATTAATTTTGGTTGACCAAAGCATCATCAACAATCGCGTTTGCAACAATGAAGACAGATTTTCTTTTGTCGCTTAATTAGTGTTTCTATCGCACGTCACTTGGCATCAATCCACTGTCGAAGTTAAAATCGTGACAAGCTTGGAAGGAAAACAAGTGACATTAAACAAAGTTCACTCACTTAGCACTAAAACGTGCCAAGAACAATCAAAAATAATCATCGATCACGAAATAATGTTCTTCCACGAAGGAAAGGAAGAACCATTATTTCTCGTGTTTCCATTAGAACTTTGGAAAACAACCAACGGTATTTAAGGGTTTCGACACGCTACAATAATCAATGTTGCTGGAAATTAAAAAGTAAAACTAAGAAAGCGAAAGCTCGGAAAGAGTTAGTTTCCTCAAGCTGCGTTCAAAATTCCTTGCCTTGGGTGGACGCGGCATGCGACAATTATTCTCGAAAACTATTTTCAGCCTAAACTGCCCAAAATACCCGATGTCATTCGGCAAATATATATTCTAACTCGGGTCAAAAAGAAATGAGACTAAAAACTAGTTCCTAGGCAACGAACGTCTCGAGTTCCCAAAAGAGAGGACCCTCCCCCCCCCCTTTCAACGATCCCGAAATAAGATATTCGTCGAAAGTGAGCTAAAACCATTATCCTTACTCTAACTTCGGCAAAACTTTGGAAAATAACATTAGAAATTTCACGCATTCAACGGGGTACAATATTCATTAATGCCACAAATTAATAACAATATTCCAGAGCGGAAGCTCGTAAAAGAAGTCCAAACACGCAAAGCATTTTCTTCGAATTTTCTTTCAAATTATTCGAGTGGGTGCTCGTTTTGGGCGAGAATCGATCCCCACAAGCTTAGTCCTAAACGCGATAAAAAACACTGCATTGTTGCCGTGTTGAAATACGGTGTAACTTTGGAAGGCACGAAATCACTTGATTCCTGAACACATTCAAAAACTCTTCATTGCAATTGGTTCTTCTAGAAGACTGAGTCGACTACAATGAGAAATTAAGAAGCAAAAATAATGAACGTAGAAACAGCAAAATCCTATAGAGCAACCTTTTCTAAAGTAAGAAAATAATTTCATAATTCACTAAGATTATGTTCGGCTTTTGACTTTCATACACTTCGCTGAGTATGTGAAAAATAATGTATAATTGTTGTATATATTTTCATGTAAATTCTAAAATTCATGTAAAGAAAACTTGTATTCATGTAGATCTGGTTGAAAGATACCAATACGAGGAAAAAGGGGAAAGATAGGCCCATCTTTGAAAAGAAAAAAGGGTCCCCTTTTTACCTAGAAAAATATCCCCCAAAATAGGGGCGCGAAGAGCGCACCGAATTCAGACGAAAATTTAGCCTTGAAAGGATAGGCAGACGTTCAAATTGGTCCCCAAAATTAAAGAGAGAAAATGAAATAAAATAAAATGTTAAAAGGTTAGGCTCTAAAATAAGAGCAAAAGTTAATAATCAAAATGTAATAAAATTAAAAGTTTATTAAAAAGGGTTCGGTAAAATTTAAAGATAGTCTTGAATTTATTAAAAGTGAATTAAATATAAAAAGAAAAGATATATTTAACAAAATGGCGCCCAACGTGGGGCAGGAAAAGCCCAAAAGTATAAATAATAGAAATTAAATAGAATAGTTAGAGCCAACAAAGAAAATGGCTACAGTGGATCGGGATTTGGCCCTTCAAAAGGCCAAATTAGCACGTAACTCTATAAGAAGTGCGGTCACAAAAACTGTTACCAACATCGAGGCACATTTAAAAGATAAAAGCCTGGAAAAAACTGACTTAGAAGAAAGCCTAGCAATCCTATCCAAAAAGGAGGAGGAATTGATCAAGTTGGACTGGGAAGTAAGAAATTACATGGACGACTTGACGGAATTGGAAAATGATTTGGCAACAGTGGAAGTATACAGCGATAAAATAGTGATGGCAAAAACGAAATCACAAAGGACATTACAAAATCTAAATGCAACGGCTTCATTACTCTCAACGCCTAGTAGCTCTAACGCTAATTTAAATACCAACAACGGACACTCAATAAAAGATACCGTACAACTACCAATAATCTCCATGAAAAAATTCAATGGTGATAGGACAAAATGGAAAGCATTTTGGTCGCAATTTAAAGTGACTGTTGATGACAAAACTCAACTGTCCAAGGTAGAAAAGCTTACTTATTTGATTTCTTTATTAGAAGGTGAAGCGGAAGACGTTATAGATAAAAATAATTATTCAGATCAAGCTTACGATGATGCCTGTAAACAATTGCATGATCGTTATGATAGAACTGATTTAATGCAATTTTCGTTAATGGTGAAATTATTCGAAATGGAGCCTGTCCTTAAAACTTCAGATACTAAAGGTTTAAGAAAATTAATTGATTCTTGTGAAGTTCACGTTAGAAGTTTAAAACATTTAGGCGCAGATCCTAAAACTCATGGAATGTTCCTTTGTCCAACTCTTCTCAGAATAGTGCATAAGGAAATTAGACATGAATATATAAAAATTAGGGTTCCTAATTCTCCTTGGGACGCTGATCATTTGATAACGTTTCTTAAAAGAGGATATTGCTCTGAGAGAAACGACTGAGGTGCTAGGTAATGAAATAAGTCAAAATCAAAAGTCAGTAATGAAAGGGTTGGTGATACCAGAAAAAATAAAAGTTAAAAACGAATATAATAAAGGTCCCAAGGGTCAACTGCAGTGTTAGCTATTGGCATGGAAAAACAAGGAGGGAATGTATTTTGTATATTCTGTAAAAGTCAAAACCACTCTACAAATATTTGCATAAATTTTGACTTAAGTGCTAAGCAAAGTATATTGTCCAAAGAAAACAGATGTTTTAATTGCTTGAAAATGGGACACAATGCAAAAAAGTGTTATTCAAGATTTAAAAGTTGTAAACTATGTCAAGGTAAACATAACGTAGCAGTTTGTGAAAAAAATGAGGTAAATTGGGAAAATCAAAACGTAGAAAACAATCAAAACAAAAATAATCAGGCATCTAATGAACAAGCAACTACTGTGAAATCCGTGTATTCAAGTAGTATTGAAACCACGGTAATCTTACAGAGTGCAAAAACGGCAGTATTAAACCCCTCGAACAGAAAAAAGACTATAGTTAGATGCTTACTAGATACTGGTAGTCAGGGTACGTTCATAAAGGAAAAGGTATCAAGAAATTTAAATCTGCCAGTAATAGGGGAAGAGAAAATAAAGTTCAACGCCAAAAAGGCAATAGGTTGAGTCGCACGGATTCTAGCTCCCGTTAAGCCTCGGCTTGATTGTGAAACGCTTTTAACCTGACTAAGGCTTAGTAAAGTTGATAATAAATTTTAATTTTCACTCTATTTTAAATGAGTTTTAACAAATAATAAACGGACGAAGGTATTTATTTACTGGAATTATTAACTATTAACAACATAATGACAAATTATTGTTTAACGGCTTGCAAATTCAACCGTGGTGGACAAAAACATGGGGGCATGCTAAACTGTGGTTTTTGTAATGAATGGTTTCACATAAAGTGCCTTGCACTAGCGAAAGCGGTCCCGGGCTCTTTCTGGATTTGCCCGGAATGCCTCCAAGGCTTAATCGAGCTTAAATCATTTCTCCCTGAACTGAAGAAATTTAAAGCATGGAAGGGGAAAAGAACTAAAGAAGTACAAGACATCAATGAATCATTAACACTAGTAAATGAACAGTTGGTTGACATGACCAAAGAGCTACAATGTCAGTCTACGGCTGTAGATCAAGTTACAACTTCTTCTCTGGAACTTAAAGAAAACGTTATGGGTGAACTAAACTCTATAAAAGTTGCGCTAAGGGCAAACGAAGAAACTATAAAAACCGTACAAGAAGTAACCTCGGATAGTTTCAAACTGCTTGAAGAACAAATGAATAACTAAAACAAACATCATGGTTTGGTACCCCATATACCCCGAGAAATATTTGCTGTAACAAACCCCTCGGTAGTGAAATCAAATCCACAGAGCTACAAGGATGCGGTTCCAGACCCAAAAAATCAACGTAACAGAGCAAATCCGAGACAAATAGAAAAACCTTTTGTAAAGAATAAATATACGGACCTCTACACTAAACACCAGGATAGTACCACATCTCATAAACCCAACAAAGATAACAATAAACAACAAAACACAAACTCCAAGTTTAATTCGATAAGACCAGGCCCTAAAGCCGGCGCCTTGGAGAAAACTTTCAAATTAAAAGCGTTGAAAGAAAATGACGTATACTACATTGGAAACTGTGCTTACGATACAACAGAAAACTCGCTAGCAGAATATATAGAAAGTAAGAACATAGACATTACCAGCTTGAGAACCTCCTCAAAAGATCCCAAAGGTGACTATCGAAACTTTATCCTAAACACCTCTACAGCACTAGAAGATGTACTTAAACCAGAGATATGGCCGATTGGTATATCCTGTGCCATCCTAGGCCGAACAAAATCAAAAGATACTAAAGTTTGGGGCACCCATGGGGATCCCATTGATATACGGTGTGGCGTAATTTCCGTGAGATTTATCTTATCTAACTTTTCGAGTGATACGGAGCTAAAAGATCTAAAAGAGCACCTTCAAGATCTTCAAATAACACCTACTATTACAACAATAATGAAATCAGGCCGGAATCCAAAGGGTATGGTCCCATTTCTCCCAATTCTGTGTTTCCCAAAATACATTTTTATCCCAAACTTTCCGATTCCCAGTTCTCCCAATCTTATATTTCCCAATCGGAATTTTTATCCCAAACTATTCAATTCTCATTTCTCCCAATCGAATGGTTTCGCCTAATATTTTATGCCGTAAAGGGTTGCTTTCAAAGCGTTAGGTTAGGTTAGGTTATTATGCTATTAATTAGCTGCCACTTTTTCCAAAACATTCTCCTACTAATTAGCTGCTACGTTTTCCAAAATATTCTCCTAATAGTTAGCTGCCACCATTTCCAAAACAATGGTTCCAATAATTATTTGCCACCTTTTCCAAAATATTCTTCTATTAATTAGTTGCCACCTTTTCCAAAATATTCTTCTATTAATTAGTTGCCACCTTTTCCAAAATATTCTCCTATTAATTACTTGCCACCTTTTCCAAAATATTCTCCTATTATTTACTTGCCACCTTTTCCAAAATAATCTCCTATTATTTACTTGCCACCTTTTCCAAAATATTCTCCTATTAATTACTTGCCACCTTTTCCAAAACATTCTCCAACTAATTAGCTGCCACCTTTCCCAAAATATTCTCCTAATAGTTAGCTGCCACCTTTCCCAAAATATTCTCCTAATAGTTAGCTGCCACCTTTCCCAAAATATTCTCCTAATAGTTAGCTGCCACCTTTTCTTAAACATTCTTCTACTGAATATGTAAAACATATCATTGTTAATAAAACAAAAAATTCTCATTGAACTTATTAACATATGTTTTATGCTGAATTGGGACAAAAGAAATTGGGGGAAAAGACATAGTGTTGGATCAAATGGGATTGGGAGATATGGGAATTGGGAGAAACGGTTTGGGTTAAATGGGAGTAAATCATACAAAGACCTTTATTGTTGAATTCGCAAGGGACCAAGAAAATACAATGCGAAAAAAGAGTCATTGGCCAGCCGGGATAAGAATAAGAAGAGATACTCCTACTGTCAGTAAACCCCAAAGAACAGATGAGGTGTGACTCCATTACCAAGTAAACAACATTTTAAACAAGAGACATAAAGATAAGGGTCTTAAAATCGGTCATTTAAATATACGCAGCCTAAAATACAAAATTACAGAGATTGAATATCTATTAAGACAACACAATTTAGATATACTTGGCCTCACTGAAACATGGTTGAAGGATGATATCCCTGACTTGGTATGCTACATAAATGGGTATTTTTTATGGAGGCAAGATCGATGTGGTAAAAATGGAGGAGGAGTAGCTATTTACTATAAATCTGGAATCCCGATTACTCGCCTGAAACAAATCGAAGAAAACAACTTAGCTGAGTCAAACTTGGAGTCAATGTGGGCCTCTATCGAATATAAAAGTTCTAGCAGATTAGTTATTGGAGTTATATATATCCCTCCAAACGCAAAATTTCCCGATACTGCTGATAACTTACGAAATTATGTAGAATCTGTTTATGGAAAATCAAATACAGAGATTATAGTTCTTGGGGGCACTAACTGCGACCTAATGCAAATAAACTCTCTATCAACAAAAACTAAGCAATTACAACAGGCTATGATCGATCTTAAGCAACTAATTACTGTTCCAACTAGAATAACATTAAAAACTAAAACCTTAATCGACCATATATACACCAATTATCCAGATAGAATTACAGAAACAAAAGTTATCACCTGTAGTGTATCCGACCACGCCCTGACATATATAACAAGGAGAAAGACATGTCCAAAAACTAGAAACACCCTAAAGTCTGTTAGAAACCTTAAAAAGATAGATACCGAATGGTTTGTTAAAGAGCTACAACAGAAATTAGACATAACTGAGTCTGAAATCACTGACGCGGATCTAGGATTACAGTATCTAATACAAACAATAACTAGCTGCTTAGATTCACATGCGCCGCTTAGAAGTAAGTACGTCAGATTGGAAAATGCGCCGTGGCTGAACCCCTATGTTAAGAGTCAGATGCACCTGCGAGATACTTACAAAACAAAAAGTCGTCAATCAGTAAATAAAGAATTCTACCTCCATCAATACAGATTGCAAAGAAATTACGTTACCAGCCTCATTCACAGACAAAAATCAAGCTACTTCAAGAAGAAACTAGAATCAGGAAAAACTGCAGATGTCTGGAAAACGATAAAACCCTACTTAAAAATGAGAAATAGTAAACAAATAACCAAAATTAAATATGATAACCAAATATTTGATGAGCCTAATCAAATAGTGAACAAATTAAATGACTGTTTTGTTCATATAGCCGACAAACTAATAGTAGCCCATACCACAAATATGGACAAACAGGTTTTAAGGCCAATCTCACAAATTCACCCTTCTAGAGAGAATTCGCCAGTTGCCCTAACAGATTTTGATTTAGTCGATGAAACCACAGTCTTCAATATACTGAAGAAGATAAAACCAAATAAAGCCACTGGGATAGACGGACTGGCGCCTGCCCTCCTTAAATCATTAGCTGCCATAATTGCTAGTGTAGTTACTAAAATAATAAATTTAACATTCACTACCGGCTCCTACCCGAAACAATGGAAACAAGCCCAAGTGATTCCAATATATAAGGATGGAAACGTTACTAATCCAAAGAACTACAGACCCATATCTATTTTGCCATCTTTATCCCTGGTTTGTGAAAGAATAGTGCATAAAAATATATATAAATACCTAGAAGAACATAAGGTGTTTCACACCCTGCAATCTGGCTTCCGAGAAAAGCACTCGACTAAAACCTGCATATTCAACCTTTATGAGACGATTCTGGAAAAGCTAAACAAAGGAATGTACGTCTTAATAGTATTTATAGACCTCTCTAAAGCTTTCGATACAGTGCAACATGATATCCTTTTGAGTGACTTACTAAATGCTGGAATTGAAGACAAAGCGCTATCATGGTTTGCATCCTATTTAAAAGACAGATATCAGTCTGTGCACTACGCCAACAATTATTCCCAGAATCTGCCAGTTAAACATGGGGTCCCACAAGGAAGTGTGCTGGGTCCCCTATTGTTTAACTTGTATACATCTGAACTGCACAAAACTCTAAAACACTCAACGGCCAATGAATACGCCGACGATAGCGCTATAATAGGAGCACACAAAAATCTAGACCAGCTGATAACAGCTACGGAACAAGACATTAGAAATCTAAAGAAAGGACTAAACGACAAAGGACTATTTCTTAATGAGAAGAAAACGAAATTCATGGTATTCTCCCCGAACAAGAAGTCCAGAGAAAATTCAATAAACTTAGAAACTCTCTGTAATGGCTCAATTCTCCGAGTTAAAACTTTCAAATATCTAGGAGTCTGGCTAGATGAATTACTATCTTGGGCAGCGCAAATCAACTACGTTGCAAATAAAGTTAAATCTAGAATAAAGCCTTTACAGAACTGCTTGGACACAGCAACCTTGCGTTTAATCTACATTGCTTGCATAAAACCGTATTTGACTACGGTGATATATTTTACCATAATACGACGTCAAATAACACTGCAAAACTGGAAGCTCAACATAAAATGTGTGCTAAACTTATAACTAAAATGACAAAGTATTCCTCTGCCACTAAGGCCATAGAATTAGCGCAAATAACTTCGTTGAAAACAAATTACAACTACAACCTCTTGGTTTTGATGCATAACACCAAAAACAGAAATGTCCCACAATATATGCTTGATTGGTTCCCTGATCCTAGGCAATCTAGCTTTACCAGGAACTATAGAAATAACTTTTATGTTGAATCTTTCAACTCAAAATTCCGTCCAAAGAGCACTAAATACAGAGGTATCAAGGCCTGGAACGACCTGGACGCCTCTATAAAGTCAATAGAATCTACAAAACTGTTTAAAATTGCTATTAAAAACATTTTAAATTAATTTAAATTAAAATATATTCCACGGACTCCTTTGTAAATAAGAATTTTTCTTAAAGGTTGATCCAATAAAGCCTTTTTATTATTATTATTATTAACACGTTTCTAAATGAAAATTCTAAGGTTTTGCAATGTAGAAGAGTGGCCCTTACTCTGCAAAATATAAGGGAGCCTCAAAAACAATTCAAATAGAAGCTATTGAGGTTCCTTGCGTATGTCGTAGCGTAACTTCAATTAACAATTCGGAAATAAGGGAAATCGCCAGAAAAAAGGGTATTTGGTTGGCATAGAAATAGAAACGGATAGTAACGACCCCTCTAGTATTGAATTATTGATAGGAGCTGACAACTACTGGGAATTGGTACCACCCGGTAACTTTGAAAAATTGGGAAATAGTTTGATTGCTTTAGAAACAGAAATAGGTTGGGTTGTTCAAGGTCGGTCACAAACCAAAATGGGGGAACTAGCTAGCTATTCTATAACATGCATGAAAATAAGTTTCGAGGAGAAAGAGGTTGTACGAAACATAAAATCCCTATGGGAACTGTAAGCAATAGGAATAGATGGTCAGGAGATTGCTCAAAAGAAAAGTGACGAAGAAATGTTAGAAACTTTTGAAAAGGAAACTACCTTCGAAAAGGGGAGGTATGTCGTAAAACTTCCCTGGAAGATAGATAAGAGTAGCCTTCCTGATAATTTTAGTTTAGCCATGAAAAGGTTCAAACCTTTACTAAACAGATTTCAAAAGGACCCTATTTTCTTTGACAAGTATAAGAAAGTTATAGAGGAACAGCTAAAGCTAGGTATTATTGAAGAAGTGAAAATTGGAGATGTCAAAACAGAAAAGGAAGGACTACATTATTTACCCCACCACGGCGTGTTAAACGAACAAAGAGCAACGACGAAACTTAGAGTTGTATTAGATGGTTCTGCACATGAAAAGCAGAAACCATCCTTAAATAATTGTTTAGAAACAGGCCCAAATCTTAACCCCGACCTGCTATCCCTTATATTACGATTTCGTTATGGTCAAATAGGCATCGTAGCAGATATGAAAAAAGCTTTCCTGCAAGTAGGGTTGCATGAAGATGAAAGGGACAGCGTCAGGTTTATTTGGCTAAACAACGACTTTTTAAGTACCATGGTGAATTAATATAACAATTTCAACGGAGGAAACACATGGATAAAATCAAATTTTTATTGATATAAAAGATCAATAATTTTATTGATCTTTTACATCAATAAAAATTTGATTTTATCCATGTGTTTCCTCCGTTGAAATTGTTTTATTTGGATAGTTGAAAGGAATGGAAAAATTGATCCTTATCAATTTAAAATTTTAAGAATGACCCGTCTTCCCTTTGGATTATCTTCGAGTTCTTACGAATTAGCAGCAACAATTAAAATGCATTTAAAATCTTTCATGAGTAAATTCCCAGAGGTGTTTGAAAAATTAAACAATGATTTATATTATGATGATTTGGTCACTTGTGTAAATAACGTAGACAATGGTATAGGATTAATCAAAACTAGCCAAGAAATCTTTAAAGCTGCGGGAATGACTCTGGGAAAATGGAAGACTAATTCAAAGGAGCTGCAAAAATTATTAAACATAAGAAAAGAGGAAGGCGGACAAAAGTTTCTTGTAGAAAAGTCAGTAGACACAGGGGTAGAAAAGGTTTTAGGCATAAGATGGGACATATGTTCAGACACATTGTCATACGACTTTACAAATTTAATAAAATACATTTGCACAGTTAAACCAACTAAGAGATGTTTATTGTCAGTATTGGCTCAAATATTCGACCCAATGGGTATTCTAGGTCCATACGTCGTAAGAGCAAAGATGTTATTCCAAGAGACTTGGTTATTAGTTCAAAACAGAGAAATAAAATTGGATTTGGACGATGAATTGCCACCTAGAATAGCAAAGGAATTTAAGCAATGGTATTCAGAGCTTGATGAAATATCAAAAATTGAAGTTCCCAGATATTACATAAAGAAATTAGAGGGTGAAATAGAAAAACACGAATTGCATTGTTTCACAGATTCAAGTATGAAAGCTTTCTCCGCGGTCGTATACTTAAGGACTGAAAATATAAAAGGAAAAATACACACTTGTTTCGTTTGCGCAAAAACTAGAGTAGTTCCATTAAAGGCAAAATTGACAATATCTAGATTAGAATTAACTGGCTGTTTAATTGGAGCTCGTCTAGTTAAGTATATAAAGGATGCTTTAAAAAATAGTGAAATTGAAGTTAAATATTGGACTGACTCTGCGGTAGCTTTAGGATGGATAAAATCAGAAGCAAAGGAATGGAAACAATTTGTATCAAATAAGGTTAATGACATACAGAATATATCAGATAAACTCCTATGGAAACATTGTCCAGGTCTAACAAATCCCGCAGACTTACCCACTAGAGGTGTTAAAGCATCAGAGCTACTAGAAAACGAAGTGTAGTTAAAGGGTCCATCTTGGCTCAGAAAACCTAGATCAGAATGGCCCAGGGGAAATCCAAGTATAGTTGGGTATGAATCAGAAATAAATGAAGAAAAACAGAAAACAGTAATGTTAGTTCAATCCGGAAAAATTGTCGGAATTCAGAGACTAATTAATCTCGAAAATTATAGCTCCTTCGCTAGAGTAGTTAGAGTTACATCTTATATTTTAAGATTTATAAATAAAAGTCGAAAGCTCCCAACGGAAAAGGGAACCCTAAAAGGTAGGGAATTAGATCTAGCTGAAAAGAAATGGATAAAGGACATTCAATCAGAAGATTATTGTAATGAAATTGAAAGTTTAAAAAAAGGACAGGCAATAACCAAAAGTTCAAAGATCTATTCATTGAGTCCTATATTAGATAACAAAGGTCTTTTGAGAGTAGGAGGAAGATTGGATGAAGCGAATTTACAATTTGAAATAAAACATCCAATAATATTAAGTAAACAACAACGCCTTTCCGTACTTCTAATAAGACGTAGTCACGTAAGAATGCTTCATTCCGGCATAAATAGTACTATAACTGATTTAAGAGAGAGATATTGGATTATCTCTGCTCGTCAATTAACTAAAAATATTTTGAAGAAATATGTTATTTGTAATAAAATTAATGCCAGAGCCGGAAAAGTTAACATTGCGCAATTACCAAAATCTCGAATAATTGAAACTCCACCTTTCGAAACAATAGGCCTGGATTTCGCGGGCCCACTTTTAATTCGAACAAAAGCAAAACAAATTATGAAAAAAGTGTATATATTATTGATAACTTGTGCCGTAACAAGAGCATTACACCTCGAATTAGTAGGATTAATGAACACTGAAGAATTCTTGTTAGCGATGAATCGATTCATGTCAAGGAGAGGCATCCCAAGAATAATATATAGCGATAACGCTAAAACTTTCAAAAGGGCTGACGCAGATTACAAAGAAATTTGGAAGAATTTAAGTAAAAATGAAATAGAAGAATACTATGGAAAAGAAGGCATAGTATGGAATTTTATCGCTGAAAGAGCAGCATGGTGGGGTGGCATGTACGAACGAATGGTTACAACAACAAAAACATACTAAAAAGATTATTGGATCTGCTGCTTTGAATTACACCGAAATGGAAACCATATTAACTCAAACAGAGGCTATTATTAATTCAAGGCCTATCACTTACGTGTACAACGATCATAATGAGCCTAACCCATTAACGCCGGCTCATTTCTTAATTGGTCAAAGAATTAAAAGCTTACCAAATAGAAAAATAAAACAAAATGAAACCTTTTCAAGTACACGTAAAGAATTAATTGTTATATGGAAATATAGGCAATTATTAATGGACAAACTGTGGAAACGGGGGAGAACTGAATACTTATTGAACTTGAGATCAGTTCATCACATAGAAAATTAATAAAAAAGAACTCTGTTTTTAAACCAGGAGATATAGTCATCACTCATGATGACAAACAGCCTAGGCAAAATTGGAGTATTGGTGTGATTACACAAACTCAACCTGGACGTGACGGACTTATTCGATCTTGTTTAAAAAGACAAGCGAACGGGAATGTCCTTCGTCGTCCAGTTCAATTATTATATTTAATGGAATTGCCAGACGATTAATTAATGAAAATATTAACTTGAAAGTCTATTTATGTAAATGCTTGTAAATAATTACTCCGCATTCTGGGGAGTGTAAAAAACTTTGAAATAATGTATAATTGTTTGTATATATTTTCATATAAATTCTAAAATTAATGTAAAGAAAACTTGTAATCATGTAGATCTGGTTGAAAGATACCAATACGAGGAAAAAGGGGAAAGATAGGCCTATCTTTGAAAAGAAAAAAGGGTCCCCTTTTTACCTAGAAAAATATCCCCCAAAATAGGGGGCAAAAGAAAAGGGCGCGAAGAGTAAACCGAATTCAGAAAAAGAGTTCAGACGAAAATTTAGCCTTGAAAGGATAGGCAGACGTTCAAATTGGTCCCCAAAATTAAAGAGGGAAAATGAAATAAAATATAATGTTAAAAGGTTAGGCTCTAATCACCAAAATCTCTTGGTCTTCGTCCATCCCACATGGACACCAGTCTGTACAAACTGGCTTCTAATCACCACCATCTTCTGGTCTTCGTCCATTCCACTTACACTGGCTTCTAACACCACCATCCACTGGTCTTGGTCGTTTGGTTTTAGGATATACGCGGCGATCAGCTAGGGTTACGAGAAACGTCGACCCTCCCTAAGGTGGGATCGCCACCAAAGGTTTTCGCAATTGCGCTTTTTCCTTACTATTATAATGGAAACGAATCGTATATATACCCCAAAATTTGAAGAAAGCGGGCAAGAGGGGTACCCTTCACTTTAAACGTCAATATTAGCAAAGTTTGAGGTGATAATAGGTATAACTTTATTTTAAACGATTTAACTATTATTAATGTTAATTATTGAAGATTAAAATAATTAAAAATAATTATATTTATTTAAATATTAAAGATAAACCTCTCGTGCAAAGAGAGAGATTATCATTGCCTCCTATATTTACCAAGGCCCGTGCATGCGATATATTTCCTTCATTGCCTCCTATATCTATCAAGGCCCGTGCATTGTGATATATTTCAATAATTGCCTCCTATATCTATCAAGGCGCGTGCATTGTGATATATTTCATTCATTGCCTCCTATATCTCTCAAGGCCCGTGCATTGCGATATATTTTTCAAAACAACAACAAAAATGGGAAGCTCCTCTCATAAACATAATAATTTCTTTTCTCTGTATATGAAATGAAAATATGGTTAATATTGCGCTCCTTCTTTAATGGTATGAATCCTTGCCTGTCTACTAATATTTTACGTAGGAGTAATACGTTTTTAGCGAAGTCTAGAGAGGATAAACATAAGCGAGATTGTTTCGGAAAAAAATACTGCTTCCACTAATGGGTTTATACTCCTTGTTACTGTTGTATAGAGTAATCATGATAAAAGCTTAAAAAATTACGAGAGGACAGACCTTTTTTATCCTCTTGTTTTATTCTTAATAAGAATATAAAACATTTATTTTGTATCAAAAAATATTTTTTGGTGCTAAGATTGCTTTAAAAAAAATCCAAACGGTTAGGCATTGGTAAAAAAAACAAATGATATTTTTCAAATCTAATGAGATAACGCCCACCTAGTTGAAACTTGCCCTTTTTTATCCGCGGGAGCCATTCTTAAGGAGAATTTCGATGCTAGTAGGTTGACAATTAAACTACCGGTATATTATTGTTGTTGGGAATTGGATATTAAGTCAAATTAAGTGGTTGTAAAGAGCCAGCAGGTTTTTGCCGCTTTTTTTTGTGAGTATTTGATTTTTTGTATGTAAAATGGAGGAAGATAATGTTGAGAGTAAGGATGAAATACGGAAGCGCAAAGCGCGGGAAAGGATGAGGGCAAAAAGGTCGACGTTTTCATTGGATACTTAAGTTATAATCTTATAAGATTATATAATCTTGTCGACACGGAGAGGTAATATTTTGGTTTTCCCAACTTGTCTTATCCCAAAGATATGGCTACTTTTGAACCTCGTCAACTATGGCTTCGGAATCAATTAGTAATTTTGAGTTATTTTTAATTTATTACCCCGAAACTCATAGCTTAAACTTCAATTCGTTCACTCCCGTCTTATCACAACTTTAAAAATGGCGACTAAAAATGAAATAGACTGGCTTGCGCTACCACGTGAACTTAAGATCGGCAGTGATTGATCTGCCTCTGAGAGAAACCCCAAAAATATAAAAGGACCTTCGACGTAGTGCTGGTCGGATCCAATTACTTGGAAAGATCCGAATACTGATTAGGATTACTAAGTACAGTAATCGATTAGCGATTACTCCCAAGTTTAAGGTGACACCTGTTGTGTTTTCTATTTAACATGAAAACACATTTAGTTCTTAAAATAAATGTAACTTTATTCGTCAACGTGACTGCGTCTTAATGATTACAACATGCTAGGTAGAGAGCCCGAACTAGTCTGAAGAGTACCGAAGTTCGTCTGCTTATATATACAATTAGTTGGTGGTGCAGGGCTGATCATAAGCTACCAACACATCCCCCTTTCTTAGTTCAATTCCAGACATATTATACAACTGGTAAAATTACTAACAGTATTAATTTAACAATTAATCATTCCAAGTCATTTCTAACAATCTTGTGTTATAAATTAAGTTTGACGACTCTCTTCAGTTTTCTACCGTATCTTGTGTGAGTTGTTAAGGAATGGTCGCGTGTCTTCTGTCCTGGAGATTCAGTTGATGGCTGAACGTTGTCGGGTTGCGAAGGCGGCATGTGTCCTGGAGGTCCAGTTGGTGGCTGAACGTTGTCGGGTTGCGAAGGCGGCATGTCTTCACCGTCGTCGCGCGGCTGTGCGTTAGGTATGTCGACAGTCAGGTTTGTTGGATGTTCGAGCTGGCTACTGGGTTCATCAGTCGGTACTTGTTCCGGATCTGGCATCGTTCTAGGGGCTAGGGTGATTCTTCGCTCTGGAGAATCTGGCGTCGTACCGGAGGCTATGGTGTTTCTTTGTTTCGGTGACGCTTGCGTTGGAATTAAATGAAATCTGTTCCTCCTGATAGTGCCGTTGGGCGTCTTAACTAGGTATGACCTATTGTATGTTAGTTTTTCTTCGATGGTTCCGTGTGTCCGTAGGTCAGTCACCCACACTCTCGTTCCTCGTGACAAGGGAGAAAGAGTTTTTGCTCGGTGGCGAACGTCGTACTGGTCTTTCTGCTTTCTTTTTCGTTGTTCCTCTCGACTGCGTACGACCTTTGGTGGCGGAATCCGTGGCAGTAATTCCTTTTCGGTAATTGGTAGGGTCGAGCGTAGTTTTCTACTCATCAGGAGTTCGGCAGGGCTGTAGCCATTGGCTAGAGGCGTAGAACGATACGATAAAAGGGCCATGTTCGTGTCCTCGCTCTTTTTCATGCATCGTTTTACTATTTTGACAGCGGCCTCGACGAAGCCGTTACTCTGTGGGAAGTTCGGACTGGAGGTAACGTGTTTGAACCCGTATTCCATTGCAAATCTTCGAAATGCTGACGTCATATTGTTCTGGAACTGTGGTCCGTTGTCGCTACGAACTTCTTCTGGGATGCCATGAATAGAAAAGATGGATTTGACGTGATCGATTATTGACGTTGATGTTAAGCTGTTTAGTTTTCTGATTTCGACGAATCTTGAGTATAAGTCGGTTACCAGTAGGTACCACTGTTTGTTTAAGTGGAATAAATCCATCGCGATCGTTTTCCATGGGCGACTCGGGAATTCACTTGGTTGAAGGGGTTCATGATGGTTAGTCGACTCTTGTATGCATACGTCGCAACTCCTAACCGTAGCTTCAATTTCCCGTGACATTCCGGGCCACCAAACTGAAGACTTGGCTCTTTCTTGATTTAGTGCTTTTCGTCTTGGCCATGATGTTCGGCAGAATTGATGTAATTGTCTGCAAGTGGCGTCTTCATTTTGCGATTTCCAAACTTCTGCTAATCGTTCGTCGGATATCGGCAGGGTTGATGTGACGAGTTGAATGTGAGCCGTGATTTCTTCGTCCATTTCTGAGGAGTCTATTTCAGGTAGTGGGCTTCGTGAGAGAGTGTCGGCGATAATCAAGTCCTTTCCAGGTGTATAGTAGACGATGTAATCATACCGCATGAGACGAATGCGAAGTCGTTGTAGACGCGGTGACAGGTCGTCTAATGATTTTGTCTGCATGATCGCTACCAACGGCTTGTGATCTGTCTCGATCAGAATTCGGATACCAAGAACATAGTCCTCGAAACGCTCGCAGGCCCATGTCATCGCCAACGCTTCTTTTTCAATTTGGGCATATCTGGTCTCGGCTGGGCTTAGAGTTCTTGAGGCGTAGGCTACGACCTTCTGTTCGTTCTCGTGTTCCTGTCGTAGGACGGCTCCGATACCATATGAGGATGCATCGGCGGAGACGGTAGTTTTCTTCTTCGGATCGTATAACGCCAGTATAGGTTTGGATGAAAGGATGTTCTTGATATCTTCGAAGGCTTTACGCTGAGGTGCTTCCCATACCCACTGGTTCTTCGTGCTTAAAAGTCCGTTCAGGGGGCGGGCGATGTCCGCCATATTTGGGATGAATTTACCGAGGTAATTGGCAAGCCCGAGGAATCTTTTCAACTCCGTGGCGTCCGATGGAGTCTTGATGTTGGTGACGGCTTTTAATTTTTCTTCGTCTGGATGGATTCCGGATTGGTTAATGACGTGTCCAACGAATTTTATGCTTGCAACGGAGAATACGCATTTCTTTTTATTCAGCGTTATGCCTGCTTCTTGAAGTCGGGTTAGTACTGAGCGAAGGTTCGCGTCGTGTTCTTCTTGCGTAGACCCGAATATCAGTACATCGTCTTGTAAATTGACTTTTCCAGGGATGCCTTCCAGGGTGGTGCTGATAAGGCGCTGGTAGTGTTCCGCAGCGGAGCTCAGGCCAAACGGTAGGCGGTTGAAACAAAACCGACCAAACGGCGTGATAAATGTGGTTAATAGGGCTGTCTCCTTTTCCAATGGTACTTGCCAGTAGCCGCTGTTTGCGTCTAGTTTTGAAAATATCTTCGCTCCCGCCAACTGGCCCAATAGGTGGTCGACCGCTGGTAGTTGGAAACGTTCCCTTTTTATATACTTGTTCAAGCGCGTAAGGTCGACGCAGATTCTGAGGTTATGTTTTGGGAAGCCATCACTTGATTTCGACATGTCCGAATCTTTCTTCTTCACGATGACCATTGGTGCGCACCAGTCGGTGGGTTCTGCTATTTTAGAAATTACTCCTTTCTCCACCATGCGATTTAATTCCTTCTCTACGTGATCCATGAGAGCTATCGGGACTCGTCTTGGCGTCGTCAGTGCAAAGGGAATCGCGTCATCCACCAGTTGAATGCGGTACGCTGTC
Organism: Phalangium opilio; assembly: GCF_054372755.1. NCBI lineage: Eukaryota > Metazoa > Arthropoda > Arachnida > Opiliones > Phalangiidae > Phalangium > Phalangium opilio. Next base: position 445,306 of record NW_028324173.1, read on the forward strand.
TTCATTTTTCCCAAGCCATTGAACAAGTCCGGGAATTCATTGGTAGCATCCACGGTTGTGGTTGTTGCTGTTGACTTGTTAACTTCGTCTAGTCGTTTTACCAAGTGCAATTTTTCGCTGGCGGAGAGACCAAGAAGTGGAATCTGGAGGCCGTGGATGACATATAAATCTTCCTCGATCGTGTTCCCTTTTAGTCTCAGTTTAACTCGAATTCTCCCTGCTGTTTTCAGTCGGGTATGGCCTGGACCAAATAGGCATTTGTCTGACGGCAAGAGTGGATAGTGCGCTAACCTCGACTCATAGTGATGGAGAGATATGGCATTGACTTCGGCGCCTGTGTCTACCTTGAATTCTATGGGCTCGTCGTCGACATGAATTTTGATGATCCATTTTCCGACCTTTTCGCTACTTATTGAGCAGAGATGAATCGATGTGTCCTTGATGGCTGCATTTTCGTCGGATAATAGTCTTTCGAGGCAGAGGTCATCGAGAATTTCTACGTCTTGTACTGTAGATTGATTTTGGCAGGTAATTGAATCGATGTAGAAGTCCTCTTCTGCTTGGATCTGATCTATACGTTTTCCTCGGCATAGTTTTCCATAGTGTCCAATTTTGTTGCACTTGTAGCATTTTTGGCTTGCAGCGGGGCATTTCTCCCTTGAGTGTTCTTCCTTATTTCCGCATCGATTACAGCCATTTTTGTTCGTTGAAGAGTTGTTTCGTGAACTTTTAGTCTGTGGTCTCGCGGACTCACGCGCAGGCTTCTTGTAGGGTTTCCATTCTTTCGTTTGAGATCGTGAACGTTGATGGTAATGTGGTTTATTACCACTCACGTGATCAACTTGACTATGCGGGAACTTGCCGTTGAGATCGTTCTGTTCTCGTTTCCGTTCGTCCGAGCTACGAATGGTTTGAATGGCCTGCTCCAACGTCAATTTAGGGTCGTCTTGTAGTCTTTCGGACAGTTGTTTGTTAGAAATACCCACGACGATGCGATCCCGAATGAGTTCTTCTCTGAGAGTTCCGTAGCCACAGTGTTCTGCCAGGGCGTACACGGCGGTGATAAACTCGTCCGATGTTTCACCTGCTTGCTGATTTCGGGTATTGAACCGTGCGCGTTCATATATCACGTTGCGCCGAAGGACGAAATGTTTCTCAAATTTGTCCAGAACAACTTTGTAAGTCTTCTGTTCTGCGGCTGTCAGGGTAAATGATAACAGGACGTCGTCGGCCTGATCACCCATCAGGTAAATAAGAGCATTGACCTGTTCTTCTTCAGATTTGTTACTGAGGCCCGAAGCATGGCGGAATCTCTCGAAACGGCGGCACCACTTTGGCCACTCGTTGGGGATAGCGAAATTGAACGGTTCCGGGGTTGAAACTTGAAAGGCAGTAGCGTTGTTCGTAGGGTTCGCCATGGCTTACTTTAGTTAAGGCTATGGCAGGCGCGACTAGACTTAATTGTTCCGTACTTTACTATTACGCGATAACAACTAAAACTTAGCTCGACTAGAGTGTTCCGTACTTTACTATTACGCGATAACGACTAAGCCTTGGCTTGATGAGAGTGTTCCGTACTGTATTATTACGCGATAACACGTCGTCGAAAAACAATTCGAAAATATACTTGCGCGCCGTTCAGTCTTCTGACACCATGTTGTGTTTTCTATTTAACATGAAAACACATTTAGTTCTTAAAATAAATGTAACTTTATTCGTCAACGTGACTGCGTCTTAATGATTACAACATGCTAGGTAGAGAGCCCGAACTAGTCTGAAGAGTACCGAAGTTCGTCTGCTTATATATACAATTAGTTGGTGGTGCAGGGCTGATCATAAGCTACCAACACAACACCTACTTTTGAAATTTACGTAACACGTATAATACATGAGATATTATTTAAATGCAAGTAAAATTTAATAAAAAAAAACACCATTTTTGGTGCAGAAACAAATTTCATGACAAATAATTCAAACTTCCAATTTTACAAAATAAATTTTATTTAAAGTTTCGACAAAAATATTTAACTGAGTAGAAAGTGTTTTTAAAGATGTACTTCCGATGAGATTTGTCTTGTCTACACCATGCCATGATGCCATCATGTGACCATGGTCAAGGAAAAGTTGCAATACAAATGAAATTGAGTCGCTTGTGTTTATTAGGGGGCAATACTTGAAAGGTGTTTACAGAAATAACAAGTTGGGAAAACCAAAATATTACCTCTCCGAGTCAAGAGGTCTACTACTACAAACTTATTTACCTAGATATGGAATCATTTCTCTTTTTTGAAGTAAAAATTTACGAAATATTGAAGCAGTATTACAAGCATAGCGAATATACAGTAAAGCAGACGACATTTTACATCCAATAAGGATAAATCTTGGACATATGGAAATCAGTCAATGGGGAAAGAACAGGAAATGAAGTCTACGCTTCAGCTGTTTACCGTATATTCTGATAGCTACATTCACAACTGGTTTGCAGTGTAAACACTATCGTCTCGTCTCACCTCAACAATATTCTTAGTTTGCCAACATGAATGTTAACGTTAAATAACCCCAAAGCTAAATTGTAGCTAGACGCACTAATAGTCAATGCGCACCATAAAGAGTATATAAAGTCTGTAGCTACTACCCGTTTACCATTAGCCCTTTTACTATTCTAATTGCCACCATGATCTTTTCTTCTATTATAAAACCTTACCCTGATTATTTAAGAGTGTATTTAACTTTCGGCTTACTCTGAACCGTTGAAGTCTCTTCATTTCAGACACTTAAATCAAAGCCAAAAGTTTACTTCACCTCAGGCCTCAATAATTTACTCTTTGATTCACTAAGCCTATTGCGGATGATACTTCATATACCCGCAAGAGTCTAGGTCTTAGTTTTTTCCATGAAATCACTAAACCAAGGATTATTCTATATACAGATGTAGTATAGCTAAGTAATATATAAACAGCCATTTCAAATAACAATATTAAAAAAAATCTTTGGAATATCAAAATGAAACAGAGCTTTAAAGCTACAAAAGTACTAAATGCATCATAATTACGAAAAATACTTCCACATATTCACTTTATATTATGGAAAAAGGGAATATTAAGGTTCTGTATGATTTCTTAACACATCAACGCAAGGCGAACTGCTAACGCGACGCACTAGTGTAACAATGGACGGACACACAGACAAAAGCATAGACTGCTTTTTAACTCTTTCCGTATTAATTTTGAGTTGAGAAACAAGATTATCTTAAATATTAAAATAAATATAATTAATATTAATTATTTTCTTCGTTAGTTTTTCGCCTTATTGCGCGTTACAACGTTTTGATAAAGAACAATTAATCATTCTTGAGAGACTTGACTAATATTGGCGTTTGAAATGAAGCATACGCCGGTTGCTTCGCTTTACTCAAATAGGTAGTATATAAGGGTTTCGAATCGCAGCTATGGATAAGAACAGCGCAATTGCGTGAACCTGTGGTGGAAGCCCCACCATTGGGAGGCCAGACGTTTCTCGTAACTCTGGCCGATCGCCGCGTATGTCTTAACCTTAAGAATGATGATGGAGTAGAAGCCAGGTGTACTGGTGTCCATGTGGGATGGACAAAAACAAAGACCAGAAGATGGTGGTGTTAGAAGCCTGTAAGTACAGACAGGTGTCCATGTGGGATGGACATAGAGCAGATGACGGTGTTGATTAGAAGCCAGGTGTACAGACTGGTGTCCATGTGGGATGGACAAAAACAAAGACCAGAAGATGGTGGTGTTAGAAGCCAGTAAGTACAGACTGGTGTCTATGTGGGATGGACAAAAACAAAGACCAGAAGATGGTGGTGTTAGAAGCCAGTAAGTACAGACTGGTGTCCATGTGGGATGGACATAGAGCAGATGACGGTGGTGATTCGAAGCCAGTGTGTACAGACTGGTGTCCATGTAGGATGGACAAAGACCATAAGAGGGTGGTGATTAGAAGCCAGTGTGTACAGACTGGTGTCCATCAAACGAGACCCAAGTTTCTGATAAAGTTTGAAGCAGGTGCTTAAAAATCACAAAATGTCCAAAATCTGAAATGTTGAATCTTTTTAACTATAAAATTTTGGAGAAAATGAGTATGATTTTTGGCATCAGCAGGGTCGACTTATATTTAGACGGTGTGAATATTTTCTTAGCATCTTTAATGGTTTGCGAGATATTATAGTTTATTTAAAATCATAACATTGAGAAAATCCCAAGTTGCACACAGTGTGTAAGTGCAAAGCTTTACCGCAATGCCTAGAATTCTCGCATGCAGGGTTTTTACTCCTATTAATTTGGTGATGCTACGAAAAGGTGCACTATAGTGTTTTATAATATTAATGGGATACTTAAACGGTATAATTTTTGTTATTTGTTTCTGTAGTCTTTTACTTAGAAACCAATGAATGACGTTACACGAAATTATTCTTGCATTTTGAGAAGCCATTCGAGAACAAGCGTTCAGAACGTATTTCATGGCGTTGTATTAAGTAAACCTACAGACATTTCGGGAGTGGGAAGCATGCATTAATCAAAATGCCTTTCTGGAAAATAGCTCCCCCATCATTTCCAACCATGAGGGGAATCGACGAAAAAACCTGATCCTAGCACGTTAAGCGTATTTCCCAAGAAAATTGCTCCCAACTAAATCTCCAAATTTCCCGGATTTTGAGAAGTGGGTGGCACGGCTGAGGTGTGGGAGTTTTTCAAAGAATCAACAGCTAGACTACATAAATATTTTGCTCATGACTGGCGCTGGAAGCCACGTTTACAATAACTACCGTAAAAACTGGACTATATATATTACGAAAAGTTTTTCGTCCAACAAGGAATAGGATACAGCCTCATTGCTATGTCTTTGACAGGGGTTTATGGATCGAGCTATTGAATACGACACCTAATCTATTTCAATTCAGGTGGAAAGGAGAGTGTTTGAGGCAGGGTTTTGCCTAGGCGCCATTTGGTTTGGGAAAATATATCGTAGAGTTCTTTAGCGGCCTTGATGGAGGGAAGGTGAAAATAAGAAAGTGTTAACATGTTTCCGATTGCACCGTTCTTTCACGACTTATCAGTGTGTTTGTGAAAATATATCGAGTGACGTTTAAATGGCCATATAGGTTACGTCGAATTATGGACCACTAGAAGAAAAGCTCGTTGGGGCTAATACACCGACGGGCGGTAGCGAATAATGTTTTTGCAATTTTTTCCCCTTGGTGAAATTACTCCTCGGTGGCTAAATTTGAATCTAAGCCCAACCTATACTAGAACCTGCAGATAAAACGGCAAATCAACACCCCAAAACTGGAAGGCAGGCCAGGGCGTTACGCTATTGGCCGAAGGTGCCAGTTTTAAATTATCGATGAAATCAGAATCTATTTTGATTTTTAAAATCATTCAGAGATATTTCCTGGACGTTTCACTGTGCAGATAGGTCTTATAACTGGTAGAAGAATCGTTTAAAAATCAAGAAAAGTGAATTCGGACGGCCGGCGCGAGAAAAACTAGGCTTTTATATATTCGATGAGTCGGGGTAGTGCCAGTTAGATCCTGCGGGACATGACGGTATAACGTAAATTCGAGTGTGACATGCAAAAGATAAATATGGGAATCGAAATTTGCAAATTGGTTTTAAATATTCTTTTATTTTTCTGTTTGTTACCATATAGAAACGTGCGTTTATAAATGAATCAAAAGCGACAAAAAGTTTCATATGCATTTTTGGAAACAAATATTTAGCAAAAATGATGGCTAACTAGATTAAACCGTTTTGCATCAAGTTGGAAAATAAAAATAAACTGCTTAGCAAAAATCAATTTGTAAATCAAAAAAAACTTATCAATATTTAAATAATACGGCAGCGAATCGCCCCTCACGCGCAAACACATTCGTAGCCTTTTCCTAAAGGACACACATAATTTCCGGATGAAATCAGGTGGCAAAGCGTTGTAAGCCGCAAGAACCATGTTGAGAAGATCTTCTCGAGTGCCCGGAATGCTCTTTTCCATGTTGTTTGTCATATGTGCCCCCGTGGTTTCAATGGGATTTAAGTCCGGCGAGTGCGATGGCCATTCCAACACGTTAATTCCTTCGTGGTCCAAGAAATGGGCCACAATTCGGGCATTGTGTGCAGGGCAGTTGAATTTTGTTAACAAAAAGGCACGGCGTTACGGGATTGGTCGGATTTCCTTATTTAAAACTTTTCTTAAAATCTTCGCCTAATTTGAATATTAAAATCAATGGGAGGTATTTCCTAAATTTTTCATTGTGCAGACTGGTCGTATAATTAGTAGAGTAATCGATAAAAAATACTTTGATTTCCACTTCCCGCTCCCATTAGAAGAAAACCCGCGTCTTTGGAAGAGGAGAAGCGGTTTAAAAATATTGTTATTTGGCCCATGATATCATAATATTTAGAACTCATATTAATTACGTCTAGGTCTTCAGCCCGACTCATTGCAGCCTAGTGAAAATCTCATTCATGATGGCATATGCGCTTCAGGAGATCCCTTCAAATAGACATATTCGACTATTCCATATAAGAAACAACTTCATAGGAGATGGCTTCTATAAAAGAACCTTCGCTACGCGATTGAGCTTCTCTAAACGGAGCCTGAGGTTGGGCTATAGCCTCCTGCGTTTACTGCAAATGTGAGGCCAGGGATAGATTTATTTTAGAAGTGGGAATCGAGAATAGAGTAATCTGGGCGCGTCAAATTCCACGGAAAGGAAGGGTATGAAAGAAGAGGCGTGTCAAAGCAACAAAGGTAAAAAGGAATAACGTATTTTTCGCCGATCCCGTCCGCAACGTCAGCAAAACGTAGTTTAAGTGAGCAATCAGAAAATTTAAACTTTTCATCACTCGTGAGAGGGAGGGCTCTATACTGGGCTATGAGTCGGACTGAATTAATTACTAACCGTTTTCCAATCCTACTTCTAAATTTAAATCTATCTCTATTGAGGCTTAATAATAAAGTCGATCGTTACCAAAGCATGGGCAAAGGCTATTTCACAACTAACGTTCAAAGCTACCGATGGAAAAGTCTAACAATTAAATGAAAAAAATGAATGCCGGTAACAATGATCACAACTGAAAATAACAGCTAACAGCTAAAACGAGCCCGAACGGTAAAAACTTGAATTTAGTCTCTGCGCTGCTGGTCTGCTACTCCTTTTGTTTATTTTCTATGGCGAAAATACTAACTTTGGGAGGTTTTGGGATATTAGGCCATTTTGTGTTTTAAGACTTTTAATGTGTAGGAAAGAAAACTCTCCTTTTTAAAGAAATTTTGGATAACTATTAATATCATTATTGATAACTAGTTAAAAGTTTAAAAATATTTATAAAATTTGGAGGAAAATTTTCAAAAAACAAGACTTCGAGTTTGAAGAGTGCTCGTGTGCTTTATTGAACTATTTTATACAAACAAGACAGTCACTTTCAGCTTGAATTGTTGCTTGATATTTTATTGGACATACCCTAGCCCTTAAAGGGAGGATGAAGAGGAAAATAAAGTGATTTTTGTATCGATTTTTCTTCTAATTATAAGACCATTTTGCATAGTGAAACATCCAGGAAATACCGTCTGCGTTCTTGAACAATTTATAACAAACAAGACTGTCACTTTCAGTTTCAATTGTATTTTACTTAACCTCCCTTAGCCCTTAAACACATTTTAAATCTTTTATTAAATGCCAGACATAAACGCTAAATCGGGTTCAAGTCGGGCGAGAGAGCGGGTCAATCCAAAGCGTCAATTCCTTCGTTCTCCAGAAATCTTGCAACGAGTCGGGACGTATGGACTGGGTAATTGTCCTCCTGAGCCTAAAACCTTACACTTAAACAATGTTTTAAGTTAGTCAAGATTAATTATCAGGTTATTAATATTAAAATCGGTCACGACGGGGGCTGTTACTCATACAGAGAAAAAAATACCAGCGAACAGGGCGGATCTCTATTTTTAATATTAGAATGCTTTAACTCCTAATTTCATTAGAATTTATGTCTGTCTTTTAGAATACGATTGAGAATGTGTTAAATGGGAGGGTGAAATGAAAAATCAAATAATTTTTTATAGATTCTTCTAATAATTATAAGAACATTCTGCATAGTGAAACATCCAGGAAACATCTCCGAATGATTTTGAAATTCCAATTAGGTTCAGATTTTATGGATAATTTGAAATAATGACCTCCGACCCATCTCGTAACGCCCTGCCTTTCTATTGACAAAATTCTCGTGGCACGCTCCATGCCGAATTAAATTTATCGCGAGATTTAATAAAAGTTGCTCGCGATGTGACTATCGTGGCTCGAGATATAGATCGTGCAACGGAAATTTTGTTAACAGGAAGGCAGGGCGTTAAGCTATTAGTCAGAGGCGCTTATTTCAAATTATCTTTAAAATCTGAACCTAGTTTGAATTTTAAAATCATTCGGAGACAGTATTTCCTGGATGTTTTACTGTGCATATAGGCCTAATGGTCTTATAATATTAAAAGTCTATCAAAAAATCACTTTATTTTCCTCTTCATCCTTCCTTTAACGTTAAAGGCTAGGGGATGTCCAATAAAACATCAAGCAAGAATTGAAACTGAAAGTGACTGTCTTTTTTGTAAAAAATAGTTCAATAAAGCACACAAACATTCTTCAATTTGAAACTCATAGGAAGTCTTGTTATTTGAAAATTCTCGTCCAAATTTTATAAATAAATTTCGACTGTTAAAAAATATTAAAAATTATCCAAAGTTTCTTAAAACATGGTCCTTTTTTCCTACACAATAAAAGCCTTAAAACACAAAATGGCTTAATGTCCCAATACCTCCCAAAGTTAGTATTTTTGCCATTGAAAATAAACGAAAGGAGTAGCATGGAAAAATAACATGTTCAAAACTAAGACATTTTGGAACTGAACATGTTTCAAACCTAAACGTTTTATAGTACATGCGTTTAAAACCTAAGGATTTGACAAAAGGATGCGTTTAAAACCTAAACGTTTGACAAAAGGATGCGTTTAAAACTTGAACTTATAAAAGTGAAGCATTTTTAAAACGTAAACACTTGAAATTATATGTATTTAACACCGAAACGTTGGAAAACTACATGAGTATAAAACATAACCGTTTTCGATCTAAACGCGTTGGAAACAGAAACGTTTTCAATCTATGCTCGTTAGAAACATATACGTTTTCAACGTTTATGCGTATGAAACCTGAATATTTTCAAACTATACGCGTTAGATTAATAAAAATTTCAGAACAAAACGCGTATAGGCTGGACTCGTGCTTAGAAAAAAGTTGCATTTTTCCCTTTAGATAAACGTTTTGAGAATCTAAACATCGTTTTTTAGCCACATCGTATGATGTACATCTACACAGAAAAAACGATGTTTAGATTCTAAACGTTTTCCTAAACGGGAAAATGCAACGCCTTTTTAAACAGGAGCCCAGCCTATACGCGTTTAGTTCTGAAATTTTTATTTTTCAAACGCGTATAGTTTGAAAATGTTTACGTTTCAAACGCGCATAGATTGAAAAAGTATCTGTTTCAAACGCGTTTAGATTGAAAACGTTTATGTTTGAAACGCGTTTAGATTGAAAACGTTTATGTTTGAAACGCGTTTAGATTGAAAACGTTTATGTTTGAAACGCGTTTAGATTGAAAACGTTTATGTTTCAAACGCGTTTGTTTTGAAAACGTTTAGGTCTCAAACGCGTTTAGATTGAAATCGTTTAGGTCTCAAACGCGTTTAGATTGAAAACGTTTATGTTTCAAACGCGTTTGTTTTGAAAACGTTTAGGTCTCAAACGCGTTTAGATTGAAATCGTTTAGGTCTCAAACGCGTTTAGATTGAAAACGTTTATGTTTCAAACGCGTTTGTTTTGAAAACGTTTAGGTCTCAAACGCGTTTAGATTGAAATCGTTTAGGTCTCAAACGCGTTTAGATTCAAAACGATTATGTTTCAAACGCGTTTAGATTGAAAACGTTTATGTTTGAAACTCGTTTAGATTGAAAACGTTTATGTTTGAAACTCGTTTAGATTGAAAACGTTTATGTTTGAAACGCGTTTAGATCGAAAACGTTAATGTTTCTATCGCGTTTAGATTGAAAACGTTTATGTTTCAAATGCGTTTGTTTTGAAAACGTTTATGTTTCAAACGCGTTTGTTTTGAAAACGTTTAGGTCTCAAACGCGTTTAGATTGAAAACGATTATGTTTCAAACGCGTTTAGATTGAAAACGTTTATGTTTGAAACTCGTTTAGATTGAAAACGTTTATGTTTGAAACTCGTTTAGATTGAAAACGTTTATGTTTGAAACTCGTTTATGTTTGAAACGCGTTTAGATCGAAAACGTTAATGGTTCTATCGCATTTAGATTGAAAACGTTTATGTTTCTATCAAATTTTTCGATCGTCATTTTTGAACGTAGAGAGAAAATATTTTTCTTTTTAGTTAACAGTTCACAGGTGGAGTTTTAAACTTAATACAGGGAAGAAATTATTTTTTTTTCAACTTTTCTTCCTCCACGGAGAATCGAACCGCGGACCTTTCACTTGCCAGCCCATTACTATATAGCCTCGCCTAAAATCGCTTGTTAAGGGACGGTCTCGAATAAAGCGGTATACTCGGAGAGAGAGGTCTGTCACAGGCACGGTCCACTTCTCTCTCTCCCTCTATCTCTTCAATTAGCAGTCATGATCTTATCCGAGGCCAGGAGATATAACTTCGCGGTTGGAGAGGCAAAAGCATATTAAATTTTTACCGACCGGGCAGAAGCTTTTATCACTGTTTAGGGTAGGGCATCGAGGGGCTATTCACTCCGATTTTATGCACGGTAAATCATTTAAGCATTGTAAAAGATAGTATTATTCACTCATTAGGGTAAGGTATAGAGGGGTTATCCACTCTTTAGCGTAGGTATAGAGGGGCTATTCACTCGTACGATGTGGCTACTATTACGAGCCCTTGGGTCGCCTTGTTCTGTGTACTATTTCCTCGTTTAAACTCTCTCGGGCGCTGGTCGCTCGAAGAGTAACAAAGGGGTTATAATTTTAGCACGACTTTCAGGCGCCATGGTTAGAGTGTTAGGCCTCGCTCCTTTCTTGTCTCCTGATTCTATCAATAGCTTAAACATTACTTTCGCAAGGTTTTAGCGGTGACCATCCCAAGTGAGGACCGCTGGTAATCCCCATGGTTCAACTCCGTACCTATAGTTCTTTTGTATTTTCTATTTCTGACAAAAAGGGTTTCGACCAATGCTATGTAGAAAGTACCAATTGCCTAGGTTGTCGCCAACCAAAAATAAAGCCCTACCTAGGCAATTGGTACTTTCTACATAACATCGGTCGAAACCCTTTTGTCAGAAATAGAAAATACAAAAGAACTACTAGAGTAGTAAGTTACCACACTTTTAGGCATGCAAATTAGCCAACAATGATCCAAATTTGCATAATTCAGAAATCCCACTTTTGACTATGCAAATTAGGATCTAAATTTGTATAATTCAGAGATCCGACCTTAAACCATGCAAATGAGCCGTATCACACCTGTCAATCAAAATAGTTAATAAAAGCAATTAGTAAATTGATGAATAAGTCATTAGCAATAAATAACTCGACAAGTAAACATGGCAATGTTAGCACCTGCTTACGATTCCTTTTACATTACTTTACCTAGTAATGCCTCCATGCAATTATATCCTGAAAATACTAAAACAAGTTATAGGACGGAACTACCTACAACGTATAACTTATCGGAGGGAAATTGGGAGGTTGGATTGTCGGAAATAAATATGCCTTCAAAGTGGGATAACATAACTGATTGTTTTGATGAATTTGTCGTAAGATCGGTGGATCTTGATTATGAGTACGAAATGGGGGAAGGGGGTTGTGGTAAATTGGGAAATATAGTTAGGGGTCCGAACGACGAACCTACTAGTATTTACCAAAAATTATTCGAAACGTTTAAACAGTCAATAACAACAAAAGCTGGGGATGATATAAATTTTGAAATAATGACGAAAGAGGGAATGACATTTATGCAAATTAAAATTAACGGAGACAAACAAACGGCTATCAAGTTTCCTAAAGAATATGGAAAAGTACTTGGAATAGCGGAATTAGATTGGGATCGATGGATTTTTCGGGAAACATATATAGCTAGTAATCCTTTAGACACTGCACGGGATCAATTAGATACCAGAAATTTGGGTAAATTCCAAGTCAAACAATTTGTTCCAAGGGATCGAAATAGACCCGTTGATGTTGATAAAGATGTTAATAAAGCATCAATCGAAACGAAAGCTTATAAGATACCTCACGGAACGTATGAAAGTATAGATACTGTACTCGAAGCAATGAAAATGGTTTTACCCGAATCGAAACGAAAATATTTCGATTTTGTGTATAATAAAACAGGAACAGTAACAATCAAATGCGGGGTTGGAATTGTTGAAGAGAATACCCCATGGCATAAAATTACCAAAAATGAGGCTAAATATATGGATTATTTTTCAATTACATTTCCAAAAGATAATCCCGGATTAGGTTATATGTTAGGGTTTGATAAGAGTCAAGTAGACACTCCGTTGAGGAACAATACGGAAAGTAAACATCTCGGAGATATAAATAGAGGTGTACAAACCTTATTCATTTATACGAGTCTCATATATCCCCAGGTAATAGGTGACTCTTGGGGTGGGCTTTTACGTACAATTCCAAGACCTGAAAACAGTCGAGATAATAAACCTCACGTGTTAACATTCAATCCAATTAATTATTATCCAGTACGTACACCCAATTTTAATTTAGTTGAGATAGATATAACGACAGATTCGGGAACGAAAATCCCATTCAAACTCGGAAAAACCGTTACGACTTTACATTTTAGAAGGATCCGTAATCACTAATAATGTCTGTTCGGAATAGATATTATAATTATTATTTACAACAATCGGGCTGGGCATTTGTTGGGCCAGTATTTCAAAGAGGAAACGGGTTAGGATCTATATTTAAGAGTTTAGTTCGCTTCATAACCCCCATACTCAAACCAGCAGCAAAAGCTGTTGGACGAGAAGCGATAGGTGTCGGAAGTAGATGGTTCGGCGACATAGCAACGGGAGCAGATCCTAAAAGCTCTTTCAAAAAGAATATTAAAATTGCGGGGTCTAATTTATTACATAAAGCGGGTGATAAAATAGGGGAAGCGCAATTTGGGAGTGGAAGACGTAAAAGAAGAAGAAGAACCAGTAAGCTAGGAAAGAGAAAAGTGAAAAGAATAAGGAAGAAGACTGATTTTTTAGCTTAAAGAAGTACCCTTAAAAATCAAAGGGGGGTATAAAAGTAGGGAATTTACACGAGTAATAATTAGTTTACGTTTAAACCTTGACAAATAAAGTTATTCAAAAATGGAAGGAATGATGTCGGAATTAGATTTTTTCGCTAAACCCGTCACTAATTTGAATATTGTGGCCAGTAACGACATACAACTACAAACTGTTAATGCTATAACGGATGGTGGTCCATTGGAATTTTTTATTCCCGGAACTCCTGATAGTTATATAGACACTTCAAAAATTAAACTGTACGTTAAGGCTCAAATATTAGGATTTAACACAACTGATAATAAATGGGTAGAAATCGCGGGCAACGATAAACTCGGACCGGTTAATTTAACCTTATGGAGTTTATTTGATCAAATAGAAGTTATGTTTAACGATACTCAGGTTCAAGTCGTGAATAATTTAGCCCCATATATCGCTTATTTCGAAACAATGCTAAATTATGGGAAAGAAGCTAAAGACACGCAATTGGCATTAGAAATGTTTTACAAAGATACAAAACTAACAAATGCCGATTCACACCATGCTGAGAATAACGGAATGAAATCTAGAAGAACCAGAACCGGAGCATCTAAAATATTTGAAATGATAGGGAGATTACACGTTGATGTATGTAAGATGAACAAGTTCTTATTGAACAACGTTGATATAAAGTTTAAATTTATTAGATCAGCGGATACATTTCCAATAATTTATCAACCTGGCGCTGCTGCTGCTGATCCAATTACTAATTATAAAATCGTTATTAAATCAGCTTCTTTATTTGTACGGAAAATAAAACCAAACTCTGAAATTATGCTAGCGCATGCTATGGTTTTGGAAAAAACACCGTGTGTGTATCCCATTAATCAAACTGTAGCAAAGTATTTTAGTATCGAAACCGGGAACAGTGACACGATTAAAGAAAACCTATTTTTAGGTAGAATTCCTAATCGAATGATTATCGGATTCGTTAAAACATCAGCCTTCAATGGGCGTATATCTCAAAATCCATTTTATTTCGAACACTTAGATTTAAACTTTTTATCAGTTACAGTAGGGAATAAAAATTATCCAGATCAACCTTTCACACCGGATTTTACTCACGATCAATACTGTAGGGAATACGCTTCCTTATTTACGGCTCTAGATATGTATGGGAAAAATAAAGGAAACTACATTAGTCTTTTTGATTATCCTAGAGGTAACACTCTATACGCTGTTGACTTTACTCCGGAAGAGCAGGCTAGTGCCGAGCACTGTTCTTTAGAAAAACACGGTAGTTTAAGGTTGACTATACGTTTTAACAAACCACTCACTTTCGCGGTAACAGCCATAGTATACGCCGAGTTTGAAAACGAGTTATTAATAACGAGGGATCGTAACGTTTTGTACAAACTAGAGTGAGAGTATGGACGAGTACGTTTATTTACCAACTCGAAAAGATAATAATCTTCTCGTAACAGTTAGAAATAACAAAAGACACGTAACAATCGTCGGTAATTGTTGGGATTTTAAGGAAATTAAAAAGGTGTTGAAAGAAATATAAAATTAAACGTCTCCAACGAATTAACGTCAAATGATCGCGTGAAAATCATGAAACAACAACAGTACAATCTCTCCGATAAACAAACTATCGAGATAGCCGAAGCTGGCGATGATCTAATTATTTCCATTTCCGATAATGCGAGAACGGAGTATATGGTTACAATTAGTAACAAAGTTTATCAAAACTTATGGTTGCTGGTGGATTATATAAACTTGTTTTTCCAAGACGTCTTACCCCGCTTCCACAGTACCCTACCGGAAAATTTTCAAGTTGAAGGTTACGTATCTGGAACCGGAACAAAGTATATCGACATTCGACAATACGTATGCGAAAATTCGAATATTCATCGCTACGATTTACTGTGGATGGCTACGTGTAAAGGATTTTGTTTAAATAAAACCACGTGGAGTCGATTGAAACAAATAAAACCGGAATTGGACCGGCAATTGGAAATAAAAGCCAATACCAAGGAATTATTCAGAACAATGATTTTGCGAGACATTACCGAAAATTTACTGGAAAAGACCAACTGCTGCGGTAATCTTAATTGCCAAGGCGAAATCGAGCACCACGTATCCTGCACCTCAAATTCGAATACTGACTTGAATATCCTACAAGCGATATCGATGTTAAATAAGACGAACCTGAAGAATGAGTTTGAAAAACGATTTGGAGAGAAGAACGAAAATTTGGATCAATTATTTCTTATTATTACCGACAATGTAACGGAATTGAAATGAGATGTTTTTTACAATTACGTTTGATAAATAAAAAGCTTATTCACAGATGGTTTTTTTCTTTATTAACCAAATACCTTCTAAGATGGTTAGTAAACGAATAGCGCGTAAAATCGAAAATATATATTACGATCCGCAACATCCCGCGAGTTTAGGTTCGGTGAGAAAATTACAAAAAGCTCTACCAAATGTATCAAAGGAAGATATCGAACAATGGTTGATTTCCCAGCCCGCGTATACGAAACATAAACCCAGAAGAAAAATATATCCTAGAAATCAAACGTACGTCACTAGTATGAACGAGGTTTTCCAATGCGATTTAATCGATTTACCCCAATTATCCAAATACAATAACAAATATCGTTATATTCTAACCGTCATTGACGTCTTGTCGAGATATGCGTGGGCTTTACCGTTAAAAACAAAGGGGGCGAAAGAAATTATAAAAGCTCTCGGTACAATCTTTAAGCAACGTACACCTTCGAGGTTAAATTCTGACGAAGGAAGCGAGTTTAAAAACAAAAAAGTGCAAGCCTATCTTAAAAGTAAGGATATCCATTGGTACGCTAGTTACGGTAATTTAAAATGCGCCATGATAGAAAGATGGAATAGAACATTGAAAACGCGAATGTTTCGATTAATGACGAGAAATAACAATTATAATTACACGAAACATTTACAAAAAATTGTAAATGGATATAACGCCACTGTTCATTCAACAATCGGTATAGCTCCGAAAAACGTAAATATAAATAACGAACATTTAATATGGAAACGATTATACTACAAGAAGAAACGTACAAGCAACAAGCCAAAATTACGAAAGGGTGATTTGGTGAGAATTACGTCCGACAAAGGCGCTTTTGGTAAAGGATACACTGGATATTGGACGAATGAAATTTTTGTCGTGCATAAAGTACTACTACGTACTCCAACTGCTTACATAATAAAAGACGAAAACGACGAAATAATAAAAGGATCATTCTACGAGCCGGAATTACAAAAAGTCGCTAAATGAACACGGAAGAATTAAACCTTTTTTTAAGCACAGATCCTCGAACGAGACCCTACTTCATAGGAGTGTTCCCGAAAGATATTTTACCCGACCCACCAGAACGGAAACCCTATTGTTTCGTGGTCAATTCGGAACCATCCTCAAACGAAGGATTGCATTGGTTAGGAGTCTATATCGATACTAACGATAACGGTTATTTCTTTTGCTCGTACGGTAAAGACCCTAGTTATTACGGTTTTAATCTATCAAGCTACGCTTCCAATTGGTATTACAATAATTGTCAAATACAGCCGAATAGTTCATTTACATGCGGGGGACACGTTATTTTTGTTTTAACAAGTTTGTGTTACGGATTTTCCTATAATGAAATAATACGAGAATTGTACGACGTGAAAGATAAACCTTACAACGACGTGATTATTATGTTAAATATGTGTATACATTTATTGAATCAAGAGAAAAAATGAAATAAAATATTTTTTATTTTTAAAAAAATTGGTACATTTTCATTTAGACCATTTTATCGGTGTTTTGACTTTTCGCAATTTCATACCAGTAAGGAGACGTCTCGGGCGATAAGGATGACCGTCACCATCATCACCATTATCACCCTCCTCCGCCTCCGGTACACCTCTGGTATATCGTCGATGTCTCTTCGTTTTCGGAGTCGACGTGAGTTTAGGCCGTGGGAATGACTTCCTAATCGTCGAGGGCACCCTCGAGGGTGACCTCGGTGTTGACCTTGAGAGGGCCAGGGGGGTCCCTTGAGGTGATTGTTGTTGCGAAGGAGGCTGTTGCAATACTGAAAACGGATTAGGTGTTAGAAATTGCGGTGGTTGAACGGGTTGTTGTTGTTGTTGAACTTGGAAAACTGGTGGAATATTTGCAACGTTGACGTTAGGAGGTTCTATCAGGCTCTTCATAGTCAAATACTTTTGTAAAGTTAATAAATAATGTCGAAGTTTATCCTCCGAAGAGGTGTTTTGTTTTAAAATCCGACTCATTTCACGATCCAACTCTGTCGCTTCTTTTTCAGCTCCCGATAAAACAGCGGATTCGGGTAGTAATACCATTCGTTTCATCTCGCTAATGAAGTGATGGTAGATATCAAGGTCGGTACCAAAGCAGCTATTAACCCGGGTAAAAATCCTCCCGCCTGTTTTATAAGAAGTTTCCGTTTGTTTTTAGCCAGACCTCTTTTATTAGCGATTTTTCTTATATATACTCGATGTTTTTTAATATAAATTCTATCCTTTTCGGGTAAAGGAATATTTCCCTTTAACAAATTATAAAACGTGTTGTGAACGGCTTTGATTTGACTTTGCTTGGCTTTTTTCAGTACCTTGGTTAATTTTCCTCCGCCACTTTGACTGGCGCGTACCAATCCACGAAAAAATGGTAAATGTCTGTGTAACGGATGACGTCCTCTCTTTCGAATTTTTCGTTTAAAATTTCTTTTTAATACTTTTTTTAACAAACTCGATTTACGCTTTCTCTTAACCATTCCAACTCCTCGAACGTTCCAACGCGAAATAAAAGACATACGGAAACGATAAATAGTTTTATATACAAATTTTATTTGTCATCGCATACAATAGTCATATTTCCTTCATGCGGAAAAATATTTGTTCTTAAACGCAAATCATCGTGAATGTTTTGTTTTAAATCGATACACAAGTAAGAATAGGGAGTACCCTTGGTAACAAAATCATACGCTCTAGTTACGAGGTTTTTATTATTCGGAAATATTTGTCTGCTCAAGTAAGTTATTTGAGACCCGTCTCGCGGATTTTTAAAAACAATTATGTACGAAGAGTTAAGA
Organism: Phalangium opilio; assembly: GCF_054372755.1. Lineage (NCBI taxonomy): Eukaryota > Metazoa > Arthropoda > Arachnida > Opiliones > Phalangiidae > Phalangium > Phalangium opilio. The sequence goes on from NW_028324173.1 coordinate 463,763, forward strand.
CTAATGGTTCGACTCTCTTTACCTTGACCAAAAAGATTTTGAGTTAAAAGAGCGACGGATAAATTTTTATGATGAGAGCCGACGCAAAATATATTAGCGATATGGGAACTATTATAACAAGAGAATGCCAGATCATCTATTATTAGAAAATTATTAATACTTTCATCCCAAAAGGAAGAATCATCTGGGGGGAGTCCTTCCATAAATTCAATGTTTTTAATTTCTTTTTTCGCAATGTCAAATTTCGGTTGATATTCTTTATAACAGTACACTATCCTGTCCGGAGGTGGTTCGATCAAACAATGGGCGTGTTTCAAAAGGTTAAATATCCACGTCGTTTTACCAGCCATAGTACTACCGGCCAGTAAAATTTGCATGGGGGCTTGGAATTTTATTCTACAAGCATCAAACATTTCTCAAAAAGTTTATTAAAATCGTCAATCCGTTTTTGAAAATGGAGTTTGTTTATTTCTCTCCAATTAACGCGATCTTCGCACGGAATAATAAAAACCACGGGGATATCGTCGAAAGTCACTTTTTTTCTTTTAGAGTTGAAATTCCGTGTTGAAAGCATCTATCGACGATTCGAGAATTAAATCGACGAAACTCGACGTAAACGTTTTAATGGATTCGTCAAAATATTCCACGATTTCTTCCTTTAATCGTCTCTTTTCCCCTTCTTCATCCGCCAGACTCACGTTAGTAATATCGAGTCCGAGAATATAATTACAAAATGGAGCTTGTTTTTGATGCACTTCGTGAGGATTAGTCTCATTCGATCCTCCCCAATCGAATAAGTTATGACAGCTGAAACACATGGTTTTTAAACCGTCGTTCAAGTAAAAGAGACCCGACGCTGCTAGTTCCGCGGGGATAACTTCTAACTCCGACGAATTGGAAGTCCAATGACCGTTAAATGATTTTAAACGTAGACTTTCACGATGCATCTTGCTTTAACGAGTATCCAAACGGATATGTTAAAAAATTGTCCGCGATTATTCTCTTATTAAAAGTCACGCCGAAACTTTTTTTCAGATTTCCTAAAAGTAGTTTCGCCCGAGCTTTGTCACGCACAACGTTAAAGGGGATTTCCAAAGTGTAACTAGTTCCCGGAGTGTCTAAAGCCGATTTGATCGAATCAAAGTTAATTATCTGTTCGTTTTTCCGGTTTAACGAAATTCCTTTCATTTTCGTAACGCAATGCCCGGTATTTGTTTTGTAACTGTACGATTTCGGACCCGAAGTAACGAATTCCGATATATACCCATTTGGAACTTCGTCGGTCCAATCACCCATAAATTGTCCGACGGGTGGAAGAAATTCGTCACTTTCTTTGTAAATAAATATAATACTAACCGTATCGCAGTACAAAACCCTTTCTTTTAATTTATTCAGAGTCCGAAATAATTCCATCCGACCGTACGAACTAACGAAACTCCCCAACACTGCCGATCCTTTGTAATATGTCGGACAAAAATCTTTTTTGAATTTGTAGGTCATTAAACAAACGTCATCGTCGTTAATTGGGCGCATATCCGTTAATTCCAATGTCGGATCCATTATAATTTTAATGAAATCTTGATAATCCTTGACGAAAACCGATTTTGGTTTATCGTTGTTTAAACAATGTCGACCCCATAACGAGTTTAAAGCTAATTTCGCCAACGCGCGTAGAGCTGAATTGTTTGTTACATCTTCGGGTCTAATCTCGATATCTTCTCGTTCTTTAATCAGTCTTAAATATTCCGTTTTTTCCTCGTCGGTGGTAACGTTGCGAGGCCAACCAGAGTTTTGGATTTTTAGTTTCAAAAATGTATTAATGTAACTGCCGAAAAAACCAGGATCTTTATCCTTGATATAGGTGTACCTCTCGGAGTAATGGTGAACCTCGAAGATTTCCAATATAACGTAACCGGTTTCGACCGCCATGTATATTTCTGGGGTGGGCCAAATCCCTTCGAAAGCTCGCTCGGAGTCGTTATGCCCGCAGGCTGTTTGTATATCGTTTTCCACGCAAGTACGACACAAAGCGAAAAATAGTTTTTTTCTGGTTCGAATTGGTAATGCCGGTATGTAAGCGTCTTTCGGAGCTAATATTTTACAAGACATTACCCCAAAGTAATGATTCAAATCGAATGAAAAATCTCTCGTAATAATCTCCGGGTGATTTTTAGGATAGTCTCTGTTTTTACATACAAAGGGGTACAAACTACAAACATCGTAATATAGAATTTTTTCGTTTGGTTTGGTTTTATGATACAGCCTGAAGCATTCAGTACGACCACCGTATAATGCCGATCTTGGTCCTATCGGATCTCGAAAGTGTAACGAATCGCAAAACTTTCTTACCTCGATTCTGTTTTTCAACATTTCGTCAAACTCGCAACTCCATATTCTAACATATTCAGCGTTCGGTGCATTACACATGATATCATCATCTCGATCCAGAGTTCTCTCGTATAAATTTTTAAACGTATCTTGCAATAACGGATTCCATTCGCCTCCTTTCGTATGTTTCGGACATCCGTGAATAAAATCTCCGTCAAATTGAAATATTATTTCGGGTTGAGAAGAATAACCATCTACCGGGTATCGTCCAATCTTTTTTTCCCCTTCCAACGAGAGAACCGATTGAATTTTTATTCCGGGTTCTTTTTCTTCCCACGCCAACCATTTTAAAGCAGATTTGCTTTGATTGTAGTTATTCCTGTAGCCGTTACACGGTACTACTCCGAGTGTAAATTCTTCCAAGTATTTATGAAGGAAAATATTCGTGCAGGCCCCCGCTATGGTTAAAGCGTTCATATTTAAAACATCGAAACCAGTTTCCTTCTCGAACAATTGTCTAAATTTATCCATACCCTGTTGTAAAACCTTAACATCCATGATAGTATAATATTCCAGTTCTTCGCGTAAATTATAGACCGATTGTCTCGATTTCGTTGCGTACCATTCGAGAAAATCTTTATAATCTTTTTCTTTCATATGTTCCGGTTGAAAATACTCTTTCGGCGGTAGTGGACCGACATAATCCAAAGTTTCTTCGGTGTGGAATATGTAAGGGAAAAATTCTTTTCTATTTTCGCCCAAAGAAAACGTCGCGGGGAACGATCTTAATGGTTGCGAGACGAAATTGAAAGAGTCGATAAATTTCATTTTTTGATTTTTCAAAAAAATGGCCAACATTTTGCTTCCGTCAAAAACAATATCCGGTATGATGTTCAATTTTAATAACCCACGAAGAATAAAGAACGAATCGAAACCTTTACTGTTATGGGCTAACAACGTAATATTTTCAAAAACCGGTTTAGTTGCTTTAAGCCGTTTTGTCGCGTGTTGGAAAACCATTTCTTTCGTCCGGAATAAATAATTTAGAAATTTATCGACGCAGTCGAACCCCCGAAATATCTCGTACTCGTAATTGTTCCCTTCATTTTCTTGCATAGCGCTTACGAGTAAGACAGGGACGTGTTCGTTATTTTTAACGATTGATTCGGTATCGAAATAAAAATATCTGGTTTTTTCGTACGTTCTCGAAAGAGGCATAACGTAACAACGGTTCCTCTCGTGTACGCGTAAACAGTTTTTACATGGTTTCGAGCAAGAGTGTTTTTCTTTCAGTTCTAGTCCACATTTTAAACACCTTTTAAAGTTATCGCACGTTCCGTTAGATATATGAAAATTCAAACATTCTTCTCCTTTAAAATAACGATGGCATTTTCGACATTTAACAGGTTTAATTAGTTTATCTTCGTGGAATACATTTAAAGTTCTACATCTACTACATTTAACTCGAGTTTCGCAAAAGTGATTATTCTTTTGATTAGTTCCGTGAAATACTTTTAAACATTTAGAACAATAAGATATACCGCCAAACATTGTATGCAATTCCTTAACTACATGCACGTGATCATTAACTAACAATAGAAAAATTTGTTTTTCCTTGAAAGGTCCGACAAAATATTTTTCTAAATTATCAGCTCTGAATATAATAATTTGATATTCGTTTAAGTAAGTTTGAAAATTTTGAATATCTAATAAATTAACGGTATCCGGAGAAATATTAGCGTTTTTATATAATTGCTCCGCTTTTTCTTTTTGGAGGGGGTGATTACATTTTTTTATCTTTCTAAAATAATTAATTGACTCGTTCGTTGTTTGATACTTTTCATTCGTATTCTTTTCGAATCTCTTATCAGCCAAATAAATTCCTATCACCAAAGCTCTTCCAAAACATAAGTTATCGGTATTGTCAATGTAAATATAATTTGGACTCGTTTTTATAAACGTATCCAAAATTACTATATTTCTATTTTTTAATGATTTTGATCGACGTCCAACGGGTACGTCGCAATGTAAAAAAATTACGTCAAAAACTAAAGAGCTTTGTAAATGGAAATTTCGATTTGATTGCGCAACTTGACTTATAGCTCCTATTACTCTTTCAGCCGTTAATTCATTAATATTCATAAACCTTAAATTTATCGGACTATCCAACTCATCCGAACGAATACAAAATCTAACTCTATTATATCCTTGCTGGTTGCGTAATAATTCAAAGAGTATGGAATTAATTATACTAACAAACGTTTCGTTTACTTCGGTTAATTTAATACGTTCTAAATTTTTAAATTTAATTTTACATTCTACTTGATTACATTTGTATTTTCGAGATTTTTTATCTAATATTTTTTCGCAAGTATAAAATTGTTTAGGATTAGCTTTAACACTTAAATTTAGCGGTTCTTCATTTTCGGAATCGCTCGAACTACTCATCTTTAAATGAGTAAGTTTATCAAATTGTTTAGAGTTTTATATATTTTTTTTTCGTTTTTCTTCTTTTTCTTTTAAATCGTTTTCGAGTCTGGCTTGTAGCATGGCCGCGTAAGGTGATAGTTTACAAACTCTGCTGCGATCATTTTCCGGTCCCGAGAACTTCCTATGCATTTCCTCTAAATAATTACGACCAATGATAGGGACGTTTCCACACCTCTTTCCGTCCCCACGAAGAAATAGACATAACGGTTGTTCGCGCCAATGAACAGCCAATGGATGATTGTCGGCTCTCCATCCAGTCAAGGCGGTAAGGCAACAAAAACAACGAACGGTTTTAGGACTAACGCAATAAAAACCGCTAGCTGCCATGTCATCCACGCTAATACCTTCGACAGACCATATCTTGAACGTTGATAATCTGTTAACTTCGACTCTCATATCCATCCCATCAAACGTAGACATAGTGTCTTCTTTTTTATATTAAATAGTAGTAGTAATTGATATATTGGGTATATAGTATATATAAATACGTTAATAGATATACGAGTAATAGATATTGGGATTCCATATTGATTAATTATTCGTTTTTGTTAAAAAACGAATAATTTTTCGTGATCTTGTCGGGATTATCGATGATATGCTTGGCGATCTTGTTCACGATAGATCGAATTTGTTTACATTCGACGCTATCTTTAGACGCGACAAATCTTAATCTTCTTCCATCGCATTGCCAAATATCTTTATTATCTCTATCTTTTATATCCTCGTACTTGTATATTTGAATATCGAAATAAAAATCGTCACGCGACGCTGGTAATGTAGTCACGTAACTAGCTAAACCTCGTTTAATATCGTATCGAGGGACAATGCCGGTTTTTTCGATAGTATTTTCCTCTTTAACGTTTTTAATTTGCTCAAAAATATCTATTTCCTCTTCATCATCTGATATATTAAGTTTTCGCTTACCGAGTGAAGATGAAGATGCCATAACGAACGTCGAGTGAAGAACGAATGAAATATCCGAAAATCCCGAGAGTTTATATACACCGTCCCCGCCGCCCCCGGGGGAGGGGGTGACACACGGCGTCCCCGCGCGCTAGCGCGCGGGGAACGCTTAATTATACGGTTAAAAATATTTTTTCCCAGTAATAATTACGATAGGAATTCTCGTAGATAATTATAGCCTCTATAAAATTTTTAAAAGTTAGAATTCTCGTGGATAATTATACGATACCTCTTGGTTATAAAAATATATTTTGAATTCTCGTCGTTAATGATACTTAATGATACCTCTTGGTTATAAAATATATTTTGAATTCTCGTCGTTAATGATACTTAATGATACCTCTTGATTATATAATATATTTTGAATTCTCGTCGTTAATTATACTTAATGATACTCTAGGTATATACAATGTAACAAAAATAATTGCTTTTTTAGCTGGCTGCGGGTATACTTTTTAATGATGGGTAGATATACGATTTCAAACACCTGGATACCCCTAGGTTATCAAAATATATTTTTTAAAAGTAATTTACCGAGAATTCTAGTCGTTAATTATACTTAATGATACTTTTAGGTTGTAAAATATATTTTTTGTATTACAATGTATCAAAAATAATTGCTTTTTTATCTGGCTGCGGGTATACTTTTTAATGATATTAGATATACGATTGGAACACCTGAATTCCCCTAGGTTATCAAATATATTTTTTAAATTACATTGTATCAAAAAATAATTGCTTTTTTATACGATGCACCTGGGTGTAATTACCGAGAAGTATTTTTTGCTTCGATCAAATTGGTCTGGGTGGAGTTTATGTAGAAGGCTAAAGACGCTTTCCAATACACGTCCTACACAGATGGAAAGCTTTAATTGGTATTTAATGGTTTTATAAAAAACGAAAAAGTGTGGGAATTTAAACAGGGATTTTTCGGGGGAAAGGTGCTCCGATCTTAAAATGGATGATATTTTTGGAAAAAGGTCGAAGGGTCAAAAAAAAAAATTCTCTCTCGTAGATAATTATACTTTCAAAAATCACGTGTGAATTCTCCCAAGGTTTTTATTTTCTCGTAATTATCAGGTATAAGAATTTCTATCGCTTAAGGGTAATATTATGGAATTTTTAAGTGGAGATATTTTACTATAAAAAGACCCCGAGTTTTTGTTAGGAAAGTCAATCGAAAGTAAATGTTTGAAACTGCACTGCTCGTTCCTGAATAAAAATACCCGTGATGTGTTGTGAGTAATACTATTTTTATAAAAATATGGCTATGTTTTGCGATTTGAACTTACACTTAACAAAAAGCGGTGTAACGGTAACTGTTTGTCCGCGGGGAAGAGACGTAGAACCAACAGTTATTGTTGAAAGTGGAAACTTTATTTTAATACCGTATAAAATATGGTACATCTTGAACAAACGTAAATCTGAATTCGCGGCCTGTATGCAGAAATCGTCAATTAAATTTTATCGTTGTCAGAACATCTATATATCTATTACGAGTTTGGGTCTTGTCTTTACGTATGACGAAAGCGTTCCAGTAACAATTAAACCCGAAGTATTTACGCTTATTATGCAAGACCCCGTAAACGGGTTTATTTCAACCCATATTAACTTTATTATAAATCAAAGAATTTTCATAAAAAATATGCTACTCACCTTTCGAATTCTTTTGGGTGATTTTGAAAAAAAACTATTGGATGTTAAACGCGAGTATAAAACTACCTTACACGCATTTTGCAGCACGTTAAATTTAACCGATCTGTTAAAATCTTTCGAAAATAATTTACGTAATCCTCAAAATATTCAATGTGTTTTAAGCATTCAACAAATGATTTCGTACTGTTTAATTGAATTTTAAAAAATCTTTTTTAATCACTTGTAAATTACAATAATAAAAATATATGTTTTTTGAAAAAATGGTAAAAATATATTTAAACATTATAAAAATAGTGGTAAGCCCAAGAATTGGGCATATCGCGTACTCCAATCGTCGTAATACCCGCGACAAGGAATAAAACAAATGGAGTGTGTACAATAGCAAAATAATTTTAAATAATAAACACAATTAACATTAGTACAATAGTAAGCGTCAACAATTCCATTAATAGCTAATACAGTATAGGATACAATATGATATTGCGACGAAAAACAGTTAGAGCAAGGCATGATTTCAGAAAAAGCACAGTTAAATCTACAAAATGTATATAACTATTAATTTTTTAAATTTATAGTAAAAATAGATTTTTTCGCTTACCGATAGATACTAGCCAATTCCATTTCATTTTGACGCGGAAAATCCAAAATATCCGGAGTTTGAGAACTATAGTATAAAAGACAAATCTTTAAAATCTATAAGAAACTTCCAAGATAGAATAACGTACTAGTTTTCGGAAGCTTCTTCGTTATTGCTAGGGAGACCCATGTTTTTTAAAAGACTTTCTCGGATGAAGCGTTAAAAGAAAATGATAAAGTTTTCCCCGAGATATCTACTATTTCAAAAGAATTATTATTGGGCGTTGTCAAGGTTGACTACTTTTTTAAGAAATGTTTGGCACTACGGTTGTTTAAGAGAGGGGATTCTTATAGAGTGTTTAAGCTTAATATAAAAAGATAAGAGACAAGTTTCGTTATAATATATATATATTTTTATTGAGAATTAATTTGAGATAATAATTTAGGTAAGCGTCTACGATCAATAAGAAAACAGAAATGAGAATTATTTAAAATATGAACAGGATAATATTTTTGATGATAGGAGAAGCAGATGAGATGTTGGTATAAAGGACACTCTCGAATAGGACAGAAGTAGAGCTTGTAGACAGTTGTACGTCGTTCCGGAACGCAGACAGTTTCCCTGATAGTGTAGTGGTTTGGAGTACGGCAATAACAATTAGGGCAGCGAGTAGGAATATCGTAGGTAGAACTATAAAAATAGGTTAAAATTAGTTTTTTATATACAATAAGACTCATTTCCAACTTACTTTAAGTCAATTTGTAGATCTTTTTCGTATAGGGGAAGTCGGTGTGCTTTATATTTAGAAAGGAAATAGGTGTCTAGGAAAATGTTAATGGGATAGAAATTAGACTGATCCCAGGTAAGGCAGATGATAGTTCGGAAAAGAGGGCAATTAGGAGTAGCGCAAAAGTATAAAATATAGCGGGATTCAATAGTACGAAAAATGACATGAGAATTAAATTCGGTGGAAAAACAACAAGAACACAATGTAGGATAGGGATATTTAAGACTGTAAAAAACATGTATTAGTTTATTAATTTTTAGATAATAATTTATTTTGCTTTACTTTAAATCAATTTGCATGCATGGGTATTCTTGAATCATTGCGTTGTAAAGTTCTTCGCTTTCGCTGTTTTAACAAAATTTCTTGTTAGGTATCTTACAATTCCTCAAACTTATTTAAAACCTTACGTTTCTTCATCCGAGGATGATTCGGTAGAGACCACATCCGGGTCGTCCGCTTCGGCGAACATATCAAAATTCGCGATTAATTCGTTTATTTGCTCCTCCATGCCATCTGGGATATCATCCTCGTCTTCGAGGATGATGATTGGTTCTACATCCAGTTCATCATCGATATCCCAGAGTTGGGGTAAAGCGCTATATAAAATAGATCCGGTATTAAAAAATAATTTTAACTTGCTAGCTAAAATAACTTACAATTCCTCAACCGGTTGAACAGAGTTTGAGTTAAAAGATTTTGCTGGACACATTGTAAAAGTTTTTTGGATTATGATGTAAAGTTTTTTGCGTTATGATGTGAAACTTTGAAATCCGTTCGGTTTTTATACGAAATTTTCAAGGTTGTTAGCTTAAGAAGTCTAGTTAGGAATTTGTAATGAGCGTCGAGGTCATCCCCTGGTTTTCTTAGAAAAATATATTTAACTGTTGGTTTTTTATGTATTAACGATTTTAAAGAAGGGTCCATATTAATGAGCGTCCCTATCGAAAAATATTTATCAGTCGTTTTAAGAAGGGTGCATATTATAAATGTATAATTTTAAAAGAGGCCCTCACAACGTGCGTGTTTCTTATAAGATATTATTACTTTTCACAGACTTGAATAAAAAACAATTTTCGGAATTAAATACCACAGGCCAAACTGAGTTACAGAGTGGTCAGGATCTAAACTATCTTTTTTGTGAAAAAGACGATATTGCTAGTTTCTCATCTATTGGTGGTGAAATTCATTACTGCGTTAACAATAATTGTGAAAAATTTAAAAAAGCCATTTATAAACAATACGGTAAAGTTTTAATCACCAATATTGAAAACGCTTACGCGATTCTGGACAATAGTTTTTTTTGTATCAATTGTAACCAGTTTTGTTACAAAGCTCAACGCCAAGAAAAAGAGTGTTCATACTGGGACAGTGAAGAGGAACCAAACTATTATTTGTGTAGCTTCCCCAAAAAATGAGAGAAATTTATTCGTACAATTTTAATGAAAAAAATATTATTGAACATGATTGTAAAAATAACGTACCTCGGTTAGGGACGTTATGTCTAATCGAAATTGAAGACAATCGTCAGAAATTTGCGCGAAAGTATAAAATAACTCACACAGTGATTAGAAAACTCGTTTGCGAAGAAATTTTGAAAAACAAGCGGGAGAGTTATGTTGTAGAACTATCTTGGGTCACTTTCTGTACAGTTGACTCATTATGTCAAATCGATACCGTTGATTGCGGTATTTACATCCCTACAACGGAGTGTAAACTAGGTCGGATTCATAAGTACTATAACAAACAAAACTGGCGTTGTCAACATCGAAAAGAGGCGGCCTACGTTCTGGGATACGTTTGTCACGACAGTGAGGCTGTTCAAGCAGTAATTAACACGGTGATTGTTAAAATCATTTACGAATGCAACTCTACGCTGACGTATAAAAACCCATTTCGCAAGAAATACGCAACATCTAACAGCTTCAGCTCAAATTTCTTGAAGCTGTTATATATTAGTGTTGTAATCGATTCTTTACGGTTCGGCAATTACTCTAAATCATCCTTATCAAATACACTGTCTAGATTTAGGGATACATTTTTTAAGGTTCGATACTCTTTTTGTAAAACCGGTCACTTTCGTGACAATGTATCCATTGATAACGTGTCTGAAGTGATTTTTTCAAAGAATGCCACCTATAAATCTTACGAAGATTTTCAAAATGCCAATCCATCTTTCCTAGAACTTGAAGGTGAAGATTGGGATTGGTAAGGATTTGCAAGATAGTGAACCATCATTTACCTTTTAGTGAAATAAAAATTCAAAAAAATGGATTCCGGGTTTGGAGAATGCATGCATCACATGGTTTTTGGTTCAAGTAACAATATAAATTATCGATTTTCGAGTTACGCGTGTGGCGAAGCTTTTTGTATTAAATCACAAGCTGCGAACGCGATACCTCGGTTAGGTACGTTATGCCTGATCGAAATTGAGGACAATCGTAAAAAGTTTGAAGGAAACAATCTAATATCGAAGTATGCTATTGCTCAACTTGTACAGAGTGAAATGTTAAAAAACTTGTGGATCAACAACATTGTTAAAGTATCTCGTAACCGATATGATTTTTGGAGAGATGTAGTCTCGATCGATACCAGGGATTGCGGACGTTACATCTTGACTACGGAGTGTAAACTAGGACGTTTACATAAATACTACCCTCATGAACTTGATCAATGTCAACATTCGAGTCAAGCAGCGTACGTTTTAGGGTATGTGTGTCACGATCAAGCGAGTGTTGAATCGGTATTAAATACAGCAATTATAAAACTTTTGTATGAATTTAACACTCGTTTGATCATAAAGGATAAAAATGGCAATGATGATTACTTCTATTATATTAATGGTGATCCCCGTATTAGTTATACTGTTAATGTGATAAAGTTATTATATATTAACGTAGTTATTGAAGAATTGCATAACTTTAATCATTCGTTAATGGATTTAACTTTCACTTTTGAAAAAATGAAAATAAAATTTAATCTCTTTACAAAATCTGAAAATATTCCAAGAATTTTGAGAGATAAAATCGGTTTAATATATGACCCCACTTTTAAAGTATTTTCAAAAGACGCTATTGATTATGCACGCCTAGAGTTGCAAAAAATAGAACAAAAAATGTTATATTCATTTCCAAGTTTTTGGAATTATTTTCGCAGAATTTAACCCCAGAAAGAACGCTGCCAATTATAATTTACAAGATAGTGAACCATCTTTTACCTTTTTGGTGAAAATAAAAATTCACAAAAATGGAGAACGTTTTTGGTATTGAATCGCGTAAAAATATAAATCATCGGTTTTCGAGTTACGTGTGTTACAAACCTATTAGTATTAAATCAGAAGGTGCAAACGCGATACCTCGATTAGGTACATTATGTTTGATCGAAATTGAGAACAATCGTATAAAGTTTGAAGGAAACAATCAAATATCGAAGCATGTCATTAATCAACTTGTACGTCGCGAAATGTTTAAAAACTTGTGCGCTAACAACATCGTTAAAGTATCTTACTATCGAAGTGTATCTCCCCGCTTACGAAATGGTGAATGGTTTGAATGGACCTCTATCGACACCAGAAATTGTGGACGCTACGTTTTTAGTACGGAATGTAAACTAGGAAGTATACATAAATACGACCCTAATGAACTTGATCAATGTCAAGATTCGAATGCAGCAGCGCACGTTCTGGGATACGTTTGTCACGATCAAGCTAGTGTTGAATCGGTATTAAATACTGCAATTATAAAACTTTTGTATGAATTCAACACTAGTTTGATCATAAAGAACAGACAATACAATGACACCCCCTGGAATATATATATTATTACACCTATTAGTTATACTATTAATTTGTTAAAATTATTATATATTAACGTAGTTATTGAAGAATTGCATAGATATAGGTATTCTTTAATGTTTTTAACTTTCACTTTCGAAAAATTTAAAAATAAATTTACTCTCATTACAAGATCTCCATATCTTCCAGATATTTTGGAAGATAGAGATAGAGATGGAAACCTAACATTAGCGTATGACCCCACTTTTAATGTATTTTCAAAAGACGCTGTTGATTATTATCATCGTCAAGACTTGGAACAGATGGAAACACGCTTTTTAAATTTATTTCCAAATTTTTGGAATGTTTATCGCAGAATTTAATCGTGATGTAATCAATACAAATAAACATTGTTTTTTAAAAAATTTATTTCATCCTTTGATTTGTTTTTTACACCATTGACACAATCCTGTTTTAAAAAAATTCTGATCTAAAATAGGTAAGAGTACAGGATAAAAACCAAGAAGCGCTACTCCTGGGTTCATAGATAACATTCCACAAATAAGTCCTACAGGTACAGTTATGGGAAGGATAAGTAATAACCCAGCTAAACAGACATTTTCTTTTACAACCTGTAAAACACGCTGCGTACAACATCGATTATTACAATATTCTTCAGTCTTGGATTTGCTTGTAGTTGAAACGTATTTCTCCGTTGGTGGTACATCTCTACCTATCTCATCGATAGAACAATGTATGGGTATGTTGCATGTCGAAAACCCTTTCACAATTGGACATTCCGGGGAATATTTCCGATGCTCCTCATTTACTTTATCATTAGCTTTCCAAATATGTAATGTTATATCGCAATAAAAACATTTAACGGCGTCGCCCTTCTTTAAATAATAAAAACCATGTTTCGCAAACTCTGACGGTCTTATATTACTAACGGGGTAATCTTTAAAAGTTTCGAGCCGTAGTTTTTCCCAGTTCATTATAGCTTTACGTTTTGTCCCGAACTAATATAATTTCAACCACTGTTGCTGATATATCTTACAAATTTTACCTACGTCACAACACTACACGTGACTCACACGTGACTCGCCTTTGATTGACAGGCGTGGGATTCTGAATTATGCAAATTATAATCATTTTCGGTTCATTTACATGTTTAAGGTCGGATCTCTGAATTATACAAATTTAGATCCTAATTTGTATAGTCAAAAGTGGGATTTCTGAATTATGCAAATTTGGATCATTGTTGGCTAATTTGCATGCCTAAAAGTGTGGTAACTTACTACTTACTAGGCACGGAGGGAAATCATTGTAAAAATTAAAGCGTTCTTCTTTTAAAGGATTATAATCACGACCTCGACCACCAGTGCTAAGGTGTTCGAACTTTCGAGGTCGTGAAAAAGTTACCTTCATGGTCGAGCATGCCCCGGGAATGCCTCTGACCAATGGCGAGCGTTCCACGTGCACCACGCCTGACGTGACCTGACGCTAACCCTTGCCTGATTGGCAAAGGTTTCGCGGGCTTTCGTTTGATTGGAAAGCAGTTTCGCGGGCTTCCGGGACGCGGTCCTAATTGGTGGACATAGGTGCGGGTCCAAAATGAAAACTCATAAAAAGACGGACTCCATAGGAGAGAGACAGGAGATAATGACTTGATAATATGAGATCCGAACCTTGCAAGAGGAGCCAAAAAAATAAAAGAGTTCCTGAGAACTACGACGTTCCGAAAAGGCGATATAGCCCCGATGGCATACGCAAGGTGCGCGACGTGTAAATATATGTAAATAACTTGTAAATATTCGGCACCCGGTTACGCGTCGTGGCGGTCAAGGAACAGGACGCTCGGTACAAACTGTAACGTACAGATTTACTTTTAATTTACTATTGACGTCTTTTATTTGGCATTGGTACGGCCGTAAGGCCAATGCATATTTTGCTGTTTGTTGAATTGTTGTTTTGATTTGATTGATGATTAAATCTGGAGTATTTGCGAAACCCAAACCATGGTCTTCTTATTCCAAACGCATAAGTAGAAACAAATCCCCTAGACATATGGACAAGACTCGCTAACACCACCCTCTACCGTTAAGCGAGGAGGAACCCGGAGGTAAAAGAATTTATCGATAAAATGGGGGTCCGTCCGGGATACAAAGGCTTTATTCGAAGTGTAAGATGGGCGTTAGATAGAATACCATGGTTTTGTTCATATGTATGTAAATAGTGTAATTAAATAAGGAAATGCTAGTAGTAGGATTAGATGTGTAGGGTTGTAAGATAGTGTGTAATTACGGTAACTGTGCAGGGTTGAAAGTGTTTTTGATTTTAAGTTAACGTTCTGTATCGAATGGTTTAAGGGGTTTAATTGTGGTAACAGAAACTAAAGGTTTTGTTTATGGCTAATACTTATAGTAGATCCGATTCAACGTTAGTAGAGACATTAAAACAGTTACGTAATGAGCGTTATGAGAGACGCAACGCGATAAGTCAGCCAGGTAATAATTCGGCGCAAGGTATGAACGAAACCATGTCTTTGTCCGCAACCCCTACGCATTCCAGGCAACCGTCGCCTATTAGATCACAACCTACAACTCCTAGCTTCCCTACTGTTCTTCATCCCAATGTGAGTCAGGCACAAACGCAAAGTGTTCCCACAGCAGGTCCCTTTCAGACCATCCCTCCTGGAACTCAGGGTCTCGGTATTAGTTTAATTAGTAATGTTAATTCTGGTAATAATAATGTTCCCATCGGTAATAGTAATGTTCCCGTCGGTAATAGTAATGTTCCCACTGGTAATAATAGCGGTAATGTCTCACTTAACGCTTCTTCGAATGTAGTACTCCCACACCATGCCCTAAACGCGTTATAGTCTGGAGGATAGCTGAAATAATCGTGCAATTTTTCAAGAAAGCATGAAACTTGGTATAAAGTTAGTTTGTAGTATATTAAGTCAATTAAATATTGGAGGCATTCCGTATCTCTGTTGTGACAGCCGTGACAAGCCGTCAAAGCGGCCGTGAAGTTGTAAACTCACCTAACATCATTTTAGGTAGCACCCCTCGAGATACGCCGCCTTCAAGCTATAGAGAAAATGTAGGGGTCGTGTATAAAGCAAAAATCTCTACGATTCGTAGGAGCTCAGTAAGGAATGAAAGAAATTTTCAATAGAAAATCAAACCACGCGCTACAAAATGAAAAAATAATTTAATTCTTAACTGCTATTATTGAACATTTTACAATAACAATTTGGCAACATAATTAAAGGCATAATTTCGCATAAGCACAACTCTAAGTAACACCTGTTACTATTGAGTATTATTAAAAAAAAATATTTAACCATAAATATTATTAGAGTTGTAAACAATTTTTTTTAATCATTCATGTGTAAAACCCACTAAGGTTTTCGGAAATTGTTCTATAGCCAACTGCTTTAAATCTATTTTCATAATTGCCAGGGCAAGGCAGTTTTTCAGTGGTACTTTTTGACATAAGAAGCATATTTCCCAGTTTATCTCGGTTTCTTCGTTTCCTTTTAAATTTAGAGAATCGTCTTTCACTAACACGAACGTATTCATAATTAAGCCGAAGTATAATTTAACTTGGACTTAACTACCATAAGCGACCTTTATGACGAAAACTAAAATCTAATTTAATAAAAGAAAAATTCCGGTAACTTCATAGTGAACCAGCACGCTCTGCACTAGAAAACTATGATATGAAGTACTGATATTTTTGGTCATGCAAAAGATCACTAAAACCCCGTAAATAACCTAGAAAACCTGAAAAACATCCACTCAATCACCACAATTCCAAAATTTACCATGAAGTTTCAGATCTTTACAACTTAACACGCGTGAATTAGCAGTATTGGGATACCGAATTTCTAACTGAGTGCCTGTATCATAAAAATATTTTTGAATCTTTAAAATGTGAAAAATAATTAAAATGTTCTAAATTATTACTTAAAAATGTTGACAGTTGGTTATTCTTAAATGTTGCGAAATTATGACTTTAATTATGTTGCGAAATTATGACTCCGTTTATGTTGCGAAATTATGACTCCGATTATGTTGCGAAATTATGACTCCGATTATGTTGCGAAATTATGACTCCGATTATGTTGCGAAATTGTACTTTAAAATGTTCAATAATTAGATAAGACTTCATACTGGCTTTCATGTATAAAGAGGTTTTTTTTATTGGAAGTAACTTTTTTCCTATTGTGTTTACCGCTATGAAAATGGAATACATTTAAACCATAGAGGGTTTTACACATGAATGATTAAAAAAATTGTTTACAACTCTAATAATATTTATGGTTAAATATTTTTATTAATAATAGTAACAGGTGTTACTTAGAGTTGTGCTTATCATGCGAAATTATGCCTTAATTACTATGCCAAATTGTTATTTTAATATTTTCAATAATAGCAGTTAAGAATTAAATTATATTTTTCATTTTGTAGCGCGTGGTTTGATTTTCTACTGAAAGAAATCTGAGCTCCTACGAATCGGAGAGATTTTCGCTTTATACACGACCCCTACATTTTCTCTATAGCTCGAAGGCGGCGTATCTCGAAGGGTGCTACCTAAACTGATGTTAGGTGAGTTTACAATTTCACGGCCGCTTTGACGGCTTGTCACGGCTGTCACAACAGAGATACGGAATGCCTCCAATCTTTAATTGACTTAATATACTTCAAACTAACTTTATACCAAGTTTCATGCTTTCTTGAAAAAGTGCATGATTTTATTGAAAATTGACAGTTACCCTCCAGACTATTATTAACACGTATTGATTCATTAATCACTACCCAAAATTCTCAACAAAACTTGATTCAAACCCTAATGCAAAATGCTTCTGCGTCAGGTGCGGCAAGCGCCCTATTTGTACCGTCCAACGCTACCGCCCCTAGCGTAAGTCCAAATACAGCAACCTCGGGAGGATCTATGGTAGCTCCCCCTCCAGTATTTCCAGGGCCATCCTTTTATATATTCTACCCCGTTAAACATTCCCTCGTACACCAGTAGTCCGTCAGACCCCGGTCCGAAACAGTTTTTGAAGAGAGCGAGACAGGTGATGCTAACCAGCAATCAGCCTGAATCAGAATTTATTCAACGATGGATGTCGACGATGTTGACAGCGTTTGACTGGTTTGACGAAGAGGGCGGATTTCATGACTGGGCCGATTTAAAAGTAGATGTAGGGCTCGTTTCGAGCGTACGACTAATGACGAACATGTCAAGGATAAAATTAGTGAACGCTTACAAAAACACAGGAATTGGTCTGTCAATATTTAACCGTCCTCCAAAATTGTTTGGACAATTAAATGAGCCCCTTTCGTCAGCCGAACAAGTCAGGCTAGCGGGACGCTATCTCAGACAGGAGATTAAAATCCATCTCATAACGAAGAGTTATGCCACGTTACGAGATTTAATTGATGACGCGGTAATGATAGAAAGACTAGTAAGAAGGAATAGGCAGCCTTCGATCTTAAATCAATATATAGCTAACCATAGTGCGAACAATGCCGGTCAACCAACCCGTCAAAATTTTCAAAGAGTAAATATCGGTGCTCGTCCTCGTGAATGCGCGCGCTGTGGGAAGCAGGGGCATACCATAGACAATTGTTGGTCTAGGCCAAGTAACCGGCCAGACCACGGAAGGAGTGCCCCTTACTTTCCAAACATTCAGTGTTACGAATGCCATCAGTTCGGGCACAAAAATGTTCACTGTCCAAATAAAAGTGGGCCGGTTCCGATAACCAAAGAAAAGGGAAACGAAGTGGCGGGCGGCCAAGAAGGGGTCAGCCGTCCCGCATCGAGGTAAAGAAGAAGGAGAACCCCGCTAGCTCTGTAACGAAAACATGATTTTTTTATAGTTAACTCTAAACGTTTTATTTGCTCATGATAGAGCCCGAGGAAAAATATAGTCGCGAAAAAACCCCTTTCGTACCAAAAACGTTAAAGAAGATGGTTCGCCTTGATAAGCGGCCTTTGGCCTAGACTTATCTACCTAGATAAAAAACACCTATTGTGAGCAGCATGGACACTAGTGGAAAATTTGGTGATTCACGCGTTTTTGGTACGAGAGAGGCCCCCTATTTTTAAGATACTGTACCCTTTCTATAGAGAGGGTAGTTGCAAACTTTTTGTAAACCCGAAAGGACGTGTTTTTCACTTCAAATAAAGTTGTTTTTCTCATTAAGTTTATATCGACGTTTAGTGTTATTAATTTTAATTCGCCAACCTCAGTTAAGTTAAGTCTGAAACTATTTCGAATCGTTTCATGGTGCCGAAACCCGGGATGGATTAAAATTTAGAAATTATAACTAAACACTTATTTATTAATTAGAAAAAGTGAGAAAAACTGAAGTCGAGACTTTCGAGAAGTTTGTAGCCGTTAAAAAGTATGTGAATTTTCAACGAAACCTGTATGGATGATAGAATTTCAAGAAGTTAAAGTTAACTTCAACGAGACTTTTAAAACCGTGTGACCGTTCAAAGAAACCTGTTCCGAATACGCGAATTTATTGAACTTTCAAAGGATATTAGCGAGGTTTTAAATCGAGAAGCAGATCGTTTTAATTATGATTCAACACAAAAGAAACATTAGCGAAAGAGGATACGCGAGAGGAACTTTAACGAGATTGGACAATGAAATATCTCAAGTGTTAGGAGCAACGTCTCTAAGTGAAACCAACGCCGTTTTAACAAAGTGCATTCTACAATTAGAAAAAATCGAATCTTATATAAGTGACTTAAATGAAAAGGTGCAAGAAGGATTTAACACGGAATCTGAGTTAGAAAAGGACTTACATGACTGTGAACTGATTCAAAGTAAAATAATAGATTTAAAAGCAAAATGCCTGGACGTTCAACATGATCTACAATCAGCAAACCAACGGTCAGGAGCATCGAGTAACACGCAAATAGTAAGCCCAAACCCATCTCCTTTATCATTTAATAGCGCGCAAATTGCAACCACGAAATTACCGCGAATTGTCATCGAAAAATATTACGGAGATATCAGTAAATGGCAAGAATTTTGGACGTCGTTTGAAACAACTATCCACAATTCTTCGTTACCCGATTCTGGAAAACTTGTTTATCTGAAGAGTTACCTAGGCGGCACAGCTTTAACTAGCGTTAGCGGAATTTCCATGACCTATGCAAACGCAATTATCACTCTTCAAGAGAGATTTGGAAGAGATGATCTCGTAGAAAAGGCTCACGTTGAAAAAATCAGAAAACTAGAAGCCGTCAGAAAATCTTCAGATATAAAAAGTTTAAGAAGTTTCTTCGACAGCCTGTACATTAGCGTAATGGGTCTTGAAGCACTAAATGTTAAAACGAAATACGGTGGTATTTTAATACCAATAATCACTGAATTGTCGCCAGAAGATATAGTCCTCAGTTTTACCCAGAAGAACAAAAGGGCAGACGCGTTATCGATAGATAAGTTGATAGATTTCCTAAAAGAAGACATTGAAAGTAGAGAGCAAGCGTGTAATTTGAAGAAAAGCGTCATCTCCGTTGAGAGAAAACCAGAAAACGCCTTCAATAGAAGCTCTACCTTCAATAAACCGAAGATTGCGTCAACATCTTCCTTCAAGGCAACAGTAGCCCAAGAAAGCGAATGTGGGTTTTGTAAAGGTTCACACAGGATGGAAGACTGTACCGCTCTAACCGCGAAAGAAAGAAAGGAAATTTTCAAGAAAAAGTCCCTCTGCTTTATATGCGCCCAAGGAAGACACATGGCTAGATTTTGTTAGAGGAAAAGAGAAGTTTCATGTAAATTTTGCAATAGATGTCACTCACACATGGTGTGCGAAGAAAAATATCCAGAGGTTAATCAAGGTCAAGAGACGAATGAAGGTCAAGGAAGTGAAACATCAAGTATGTCCACTATCACCTCTAAGAAGGACAGTGTTTCACCACCGATTTATCTCCGTACTGCTTGGGCTAAAATATGTCATGACGGAAAAGAAGTGAAAGTACGATGCTTGTTAGATGACGGGAGTCACCGTACCTATGTTTCGTCCGAATTATGCCAGAAGATGAATTTACCAGTCGTCGGCAAAGAATCCTTGAAGCTAACCGTATTTGAAGAGAAGAATAAGAAAATAGAACGTGAGAGAGTACAACTAACCCTAGGTAGTCTCTTCGAATCTCAGAGCATAACTATAGAAGCCATTGTCTCTCCTAAGCTAAGTGGAAATATACCAGGAGTTCCAAGAAAGGATTTGATAAAACTATCCAAAGAAAAGAGGTGGAATTTAGCAGACACGCCACCTCCAGAATCACTCTCCGGCTCAGAAGAAATAACCATGTTACTGGGAGTCGATTATTTTTGGAAAGTTTCAAGTGGTAAAACAGAAAGAATTGGTACATCCCTCATGGCGCATGACACTATTCTTGGATGGACTATCCATGGTAGAGACGAAGTCTCGGAAGAAGAGAAGCCCTCAACTAGCACTTATAATATTTGCCTCTTCAAAGCACTAGTCAATCAAGAAACAAGCGAAGATGAACTCATATCGGATAACTTGAAAGCCTTTTGGAAATTAGATTCCCTTGGAATTGTTGACAAAAGCGACGAAGAGTTAATGAGCGAAAAAGCCATTAAAAAAGAATTCGATTCAAAGATTACCTATGACGGAAACCGTTAAGGCCCGTTCGCAAAGGTGCTTTTAGCGCAAGCTGATTGCTTAGAGAGTAGGCGGAGTTCGCTCTCGGCGTCTTCCTTGACTGTTCTCAAAAGAGCTTAGGCGGGCTTCATACGGGCGTACGCTGGTAGCAGCGGCTGATTGTCGATGTCAGCCTCGATCTATCGCTGCTAGATATATAGCTGATCAGCGTTATTTTTTGTCGTCTGCTAAAATTTACAGAAGCGAACTTTTCGTGCTTGTGCGAGTGACATGTCTCTAAAATAAAAAAGAAGCCGAAAAGTCTTTAAAAGCTGAACAGATAGCGTAATATATTGATAATTTTGGTTTAGCTCTTTTTCCTTTTCAACAATTAAAGCAAAACTTAAACTCGATTTCTATCTTCTCACAATTCTGATTTAAATCTTATATTTTTCAACATACCCTATATTATCCTATAATTTCATGAAAGGTTCTAAAATATCCGATATTTTTGACTATGTCGAAGTTTTCCTATGATGTAGCATCAAATTTATCAATATTTAACTCTTTTATCGCGATCACATTTGACTAGACACCGATATTGCGGAGCTTTCTTTGCTGGCTCAGATTTAAATTATATTTTAATTAGGTTCCTCTTATCAAAGGAATTTTTTTCTTATGAGATTTTTCTACATGATTTAGGCCTAAATAAAGCTATATAAAATCATTTTTATTCCAATATTTGCCTATAAAAACACAGTTTTTCTCCTATAAAATTCTATTTGTCATGAAAGGAATTTGAAGTTTTAACTGGGCTCCCTGTGTTCGTCCTCTATATTTTTGACGCCAGTGATTAGATTCAGAAATCAGTGCGACCAAACCAGCGTTTCTGTGAACGAATTCGCGGAAACTGAAGCTGATGGCGTAAAGCAGACGCTTATCGAGTAAATTGCAAGCTGGAACTGCACTCTGTTCTATCAGCAATCAGCTTGCGCTAAAAGCGCCTTTGCGAACGGGCCTTTACAGTGTATGTCTTCCGTGGAAAGAAGAAAGAAAACCTTTGAACAACAACTACATTCAAGCTAAAAGAAGATTTCAAGGTCAATTAAGGAAGTTTAGACAAAACCCTGAGTTATTTGACAAGTATGCTGACGTCATAGAAACGTACATAGAAAATGGAATCGTTGAGAAAGTTGAAGGCGAAGGTGAAACCAACAAGACATTTTACCTTCCACACAGAGAAGTCATCATGGAAGAAAGAAGCACAACCAAGCTCAGAGTGGTTTTCGATGGCTCTTCTCACTCTCCAAACTTTCCGTCAATTAACGACTGTCTCCACTCAGGACCAGCTTTGAATGTAGATCTATTAGGTCTTCTCGTCAAATTCAGAAAGAATAAAATAGCCTTCACCGCGGACATAGAAAAAGCGTTTCTCCAAGTTGGACTGTCCGAAAGCGATCGAGATGTGACGAGATTCTTATGGATTAAAAACAGAGAATTAAACCCGGATAAACTAGAATTCGAAGTACTCAGAATGACCCGAGTTTTATTTGGACTGACGTCAAGCTCTTATTTACTTGCGGCAACCATTCGATATCATATCGAAAAGTACAAGGAAGAACTACCGGAAGCCTACGAACTGTTAAGAGATTTTCTATATGTTGATGATCTCGTGGGAGGAGCTCAAGAAGAACAGAAAGCGCTGGATCTAGCTAAAGAAGCTAAAGGCATCTTAAGCACCGCGGCAATGCCTTTACGCAAATTCCAGTCAAACTCGACATGGCTAAAAGACCAACTGTCAGAAGAACAAAGTAATCAAGAATCAAAGGAAATTACCAGTAAACCAGAAAGCACCCTCATGAAAGTATTGGGTATCTCTTGGAAACCAGAAGCGGACGTATTTTGTTTTGATGTCTCGAACCTTCTAACGTTTATCAAAGACAAAAGAAATACGAAGCGATTTATTTTGCAAGCATCCTCACGTATTTTTAATCCAATTGGGTTGATATCGCCATTGACAGTTAGAATCAAGTGCCTCTATCAAGAATTATGGAAACGTGGCACTGATTGGGACCAAGAAATAGACCCAGATTTAACTGAAAATTGGAGCAAATGGTGCCTGGAATTGCAGCACATGTCTGTATTAGAAATTCCAAGACATTACGGTTCTAACTTTGGAAAACTTCAGCTACATTGCTTCACTGATGCCAGCGAGAGGGCATTCGGAGCCGTTGTCTATGTTCGATCAATAGAAGAAAATGGCACTCCCAAAGTACTATTAGTGGCGTCTAAGAGTCGTGTTTCGCCTTTGAAGAAACTGACAGTTCCTAAACTGGAGCTTATGGGAGCTGTAATTGGATCCAGATTGATGAAAACAATTAAATCGAATTTCGAAAAGAAGAAACCCAGTTTACATTTTTGGTGCGACAACCAATCAGTCATTTCCTGGATCAAAAGTAACGCCACAGAGTGGAAGCCTTTCGTAGAGAACCGCGTTTGCGAAATCCAGGAACTAACGGAACGAGTACAATGGAAATACGTTCCGACCAAACAGAATCCAGCCGACTTTCTCACGCGTGGCCTAACAATAGATGGACTTAAAGCGAACGATACCTGGTGGACAGGACCAGAGTTTTTAAAGAAGCCTGAATCAGAATGGCCTGTTCAACCTGCCAGATATATCAAATCAGATGAAGCTGAAACGGAAAAAAGACCTAAGTACAGACCATCCATTGTCTTATACGCGAGCGAAATGTCAACCAAAAGGATTGAACCTGTATTAAAACTAGAGAACTACAGTAGTCATTCGAGAGTCTTAAGGACAACCGCGTGGATAAGAAGGTTTATTTTCAACTGTAAGAATCCAACCAAGAAAATTAAAGGAGAATTAAGCACAGAAGAAATCGACCAAAGCGAAATTTATTGGATTAAATTGGCTCAACAGGAAACCTATCCAAGAGAAATAAAGGCTCTCAAGGAAAAACGAGAGATTCATCAAGGTTCAGTACTGTCAGAATTGAAGCCCTGCTTAGACCAAGACGGTTTATGTAGAATGGGAGGTAGACTTGGCTTCGCGAACATGACATTTGATGAAAGACATTCAATTATCCTGCCAACCGAACATCATTATACCTACCTTCTAATCCAGAAGCAACACAGAAATGTAATGCGCATGAGCGTCACCGCAACTCTTTCGAGTCTTGGAGGAAAGTACTGGATTCCGCGAGGACGGCAGATCGTGAAGAAACAATTGGCAGGTTGTGTAACATGCAAGAGAATGAAATCGTGTCCGTTCGTTCGCGAAACCGCGCCTTTACCTCCAGAAAGTGTCAACGCGAGTCCGGCTTTCGAAACGACAGGAATAGACTTTGCAGGTCCGGTCTATGTTAGATGTTATGACGAAAAGGAAGGAAAGTTCATTCAATCGAAAACTAAAAGTTACATCGCGCTTTTCACTTGCGCAATAACTCGGGCAGTGCATCTCGAATTGAATTCGGATTTGAGCGCTGAAAATTTTATATTGGCTCTCAAACGGTTTGTCGGTCGTCGAGGCGTATGTAGACTTTTCTTGTCGGACAATTCAAAAACATTTAAAAGAACAGAAAAGGAATTGTCAAAACTTTGGAACTCGGTCCTCACACCAGAAACTATACAATATTTCGGAGAAAATAAAATTGAGTGGAAATTTATTGTAGATTATGCCCCATGGTGGGGAGGAATATGGGAAAGGATGGTAAGGACAGTGAAGGACTGTTTGAAGAAGGTTTTAGGCACAGCTCTATTGTCTTACGAAGGGTTCGAAACGGTTTTGATAGAAGTTGAATCGGTAGTTAATTCTCGCCCTGTAACCTTTACCGCTAGTGACCATAACGAGCCTTCACCCCTTACTCCATCCCATTTCCTCATTGGAAAGAGACTTGACGCTCTTCCCCCACGGAAATTTAAATTGTCGGAATTAGAACACAGAAGACATGATCTAACAAGTAGATGGAAACACCGTCAAGAGTTAGTAAACAGATTTTGGGTTAGGTGGCGGAAAGAATACCTGCTAGAACTCAGAACAGCTCAGGTAGTTAAAAATGGAACTAAATGGTCAGCTCAGATTAAAGTAGACGAAATAGTTTTAATAAAGGATGATAAGTTGCCAAGACATCTTTGGAAATTAGGAAAAGTATTGGAACTCCATCTAGGACGAGATGGAATATGTCGGTCTGTTTCAATTAAGAAAAGTTCATCCATCATAAAGCGTCCAGTACAACTTTTGTACCCATTAGAAGTTTAAAAGTAGTTTTTCCTTTCGTCATTTAGTTTAAAAAATTTTTTTGTAAAAATAAGAATTCAAAGAACCCTCATTTGGGGGGGAGTGTAACGAAAACATGATTTTTTTATAGTTAACTCTACTCCGTTTTATTTGCTCTTGATAGAGCCCGAGGAAAAATATAGTCGCGAAAAAACCCCTTTCGTACCAAAAACGTAAAAAGAAGATAGTTCGCCTCGATAAGCGGCCTTTGGCCTATCCTTATTTACCTAGAGAAAAAGCATCTATTGTAAGCAGCGTGGACACTAGTGGAAAATTTGGTGATTCACGCGTTCTTGGTACGAGAGAGGCCCTCTATTTTTAAGATACTGTACCCTTTTTATAGAGAGGGTAGTTGCAAACGATTTGTAAACCCGAAAGGACGTGTTATTCACTTCAATAAAGTTGCTTTTCTTCTTAAATTTATATCGAAGTTTAGTGTTGTTAATTTTAATTCGCCAACCTCAGTTAAGTTTAGTCTGAAACTATTTCGAATCGTTTCACGTTGTGAATGATGCTTCTATCAATACCGTTTTATGTTTTCCACAAAACCAGCTACCAAGTTGTGTAAAAACTGTCGTATTTCTTCTTTTTTGATACTAAAATGTACTATTGTTCTAACCTAGTAATTTGATAACCAATACACAAAAGGAGTACACCTAGAATATCATCTTAGCTTAATTTGTACCTTTTGCAATGTAGACAATTAAAACTGGTTCTTTAGTATGACATAAACATACATGGAGACCTCAAAATCATACAGAGAATAGCATTACAGGATGGTGTAGAAAGGGCCTACTGAACCTATATAAATCATATCCTAAATGTACACAATATCCAAAAGATACATCTAATAACAATACAAAACATGAGTACACCTAGAACCGCATCGTAGCTTAATTGGTACCTTTTGCAATGTAAACCATATCTCAATTAAAACTAGTTCTTTAGTATGACATAAGCATCCATGGAGACCTCAAAATCATACAGAGGAATAGCATTACGGGAAGGTTGAGTGTAGAAAGGACCTACAGAACCTATAGAATTTCCAATAAATCATCCCCTAAATGTACACAATATCCTCAAAATATACCTAAATATATTATTTAGGTATATTTTGAGGATATTGTGTACATTTAGGGGATGACTATGGTCACTGAATGCCTTCAACACGAATAAATTACGTGACGCCATACCAATACACTAAAAATAAATTCAAAATTCCCGCACACCATCACGTGACACGTGACGTTATCAATTCAAATTTACCACCAACAATATCACGTGACGTCATCAATTTCACCCCCCCGCAACTTCCCATCCCCTCTGGCGCACCACCTAGAGAGAAGAACGAAAGGGGGGAAGAAATGACCCCCTCTCACCTCCTCACAGTACCACCGTATACCGACATATGAATTCGGTATACGGTGGTCTATACTCTCTATCGTTGAAAGGGGGGGGGTCCAATTTTGTGAGAACTCGAGACGTTCGTTGCTAAGGAACCAGTTTTTAGTCTCATTAGTTTTTGACGCTAGTAAGAATATATTTGCCGATGTGAAATCGGGTACTTTGGGCAGTTTACGCTAAAAATAGTTTGCCAGATTGATTTTAGCATACCGCGTCCACCCAAGGCAACGAATTTTGAACGCGGCTTGAAGAAACGAACTCTTTCCGAGCTTTCGCTTGTTACTTTTTCATTTCCAGCAACTGTGAATATTATAGCGTGTCGAAACCATTAAATATCGTTAGCTGTTTTCCAAAGTTATAATGGAAACAAGAGAGATAATGGTTCTACCTTTCCTTCGGGAATAACATTACTCCGTGATCAATTATTTTTTGATTTTTCTTGACCCGTTACTCTTTTCTTGCTAAGTGAAAGAACTTTGTTTAATGCCACTAGATTTCCAAACTTGTCACGATGTTAACTTCGACAGTGGATTGATATTATACTGATTTGATGGTCTAGTCAAGTGACGCGCGATAGAAAAATTGTCTTCTTTTGTTGCAAAGGCGATAGTTGATGATACTTTGGTCAACCAAAATACACTTACGTTCGATGATATTTTTGTGGGGACCGTGTAGGGGCCTATTAACTATTGCAGTAGTTGAAAACATTCAGTGAACAGAAGAATGGCTAGAAAAGGATTCTGTGTTGGATATGTTTTTGTAGACACTGTTATTTTTGGTATACTTTATTTTTACAGAGTAATGTTGGTCTAATGGGTCTAATAGGCTAAGGTCTTGGCATGTTACGTTTCAACATGTCAACGTTTATTTCGAGAACGAGAGTGACGAAGGATACGGAGAATCCGAAGAGACAGACGCGGAAAATGACCATGAAAGCGGAGACGTTGATGACGACGAACGAATCGGGGGTTTCCGTTCTCTGACATGGATGCATTTCGTTTTTCAAAGACGGGTTCAGATCCTCGAAGACATCGCCCTCGGTCAGTTGGCGCAACCTGACAAATACGCTGAAATTAACTCCACCTTAAACAAAATAACATTGAAGGGGTCACGAACCTTCTGTTGATGTTCATGATCAGAGTTTGCGAAAAGTTTTTCTTGAAATACAACACTCCGTAGATTATCATTAAAGGCTGGCTTAGTTTCATTTTGCAATTTCCAGTCTTTGCGTACCGGGCCTTGATAATATTCCTATTGGTTTATGCTTGCTAACCACATGCACCATCAATCCGGCTAACAACACGCACCATGTTAGTAGTCCTGTACTAGAAAGTAGAATTAGATAGTCAGTGGAATGTTTAGTCAATAGAATTGTATAACAAAAGATTACTCTCTCGCCGTCCACCACGATGTATAGTTAATAAATGTTTCACGATAAGTGCGGGTCGTGTGGGGTGTAATATTAAATAACACAGATGTTATTTTAACAGAAGTTATTAGTTTTAATATGTTAATAAATTGTTGAGTTATTTTATAGACGTGGTGATTATTTATTAGGTAGAGCCAACGTAAGCCTCGGCCAACCTAATGACAGTAACAACCCCCTCTTCCCGTTACAAGTGGTAGCAGAGCGTGGTTCGGGTTAGATCGTGAAACTGTTCGGAAAATAAATTGAGTCAAGTGTTAAAAAAGGCTGAGGGATTTGGATCGGTACCGTTTAAAAGACTTGATGGTGAGAACTATGAACAATGGAAAGTAGATATGAGAGCATGGCTATTAGACGGTGGCTTATGGAGGATAGTGGATGGGACCAAGGCTAAACCAGATGAGAAAACTGCAAAGACGGAGGAAATCGAGAGATATGAGAGGAAGCATGATCAAGCTTTATCACGTTTGACTTTGGCCGTAGATGATCAACACAAGCGGGTAATTAAAGAGTATGCCACCGCAACTGAAGTTTGGAAAGGATTAGAGGATCTTTTTGAGCCTAAGTCATTGACTCGAATTGGAGCGCTTAGGAAGAAGTTCATCACTATGAAGTTTACACCACCTGAAACGATGGCCGTGTATTTGGCAAGGGTCAAGGAAGTTGCCAGTGATTTGGCGCTAGCAAAGAGGCAGTTGGAGGATGATGAAATTGCATTCCAAATGGTTCATGGTCTACCAGATGAGTACCAGAGCGTAGTGCAATACCTGTTTAATGGAGGAAGCGCTAGTTTCACATCTGCTAAGGTAAAAGAACATTTAATTGCCGAGTATGATAGACGGAAGAGGATGATAGGACCTACACCCGTAGAAGATGTCGGTACAACAGCTATGGTTTCATATAAGGGGTCATATCAGAGATCTAGAGGCATTAGAACCCAAGAACCAGATGGTCGGCAAGGTTTATATTGCGAAAATTGTAAGAAGAAAGGGCATATGACCAAGGATTGTAGAAGGAACGATAGGTTCAGGGTTAATAATAATAGATCAGATGGAAATGACAGGACGAGGGATGACAGATGTCATAACTGCAACAGAAGAGGACATTGGGCCAGGGACTGCCAGGATAGACATAGCCATAGAAATAATGGGAATGGTCAAAGGCCTAGGAACCGACTAAATGATCATACATTCTTATCGGCAATAACAAGTGTAAATGATGATTTGGAAAACTACGAAGTTACTGATGGAAGGGTGGCTAACGAGCAGGCTATGTATAGTTCAATGGTAGCATGTCTGTCAAGCAGCAATTATCAAGAGGGATGGGTGTATGATTCAGCGGCCACGTATCATTTCTGCAATAAGAGAGAATATTTCTACAATTATTATATTGTGGAGACATCGGTAATGATAGCGCAAGGCACGGCAAAAGCCGTGGAAAGGGGCGATATAGTTTTACAGTACAAGAATAAACATCGCATTACATTAAGAGGGGTTGTATACGTCACAGGCTATTGTAGAAATTTGATCTCGGCGAGACTAATCGACGAGTCTGGATACAGTGCCGTGATTGGCAACGGAAAAATTGAAGTATTTACGAAGACAAGAGTGACACTAATGATCTCGTATTTAAGTCCGGATAGTAACTTATATATCGTAGATGTCCAGGTTAATACGGGTCTACCAGGAGTACCTAAGATACAAGCTAGATCAGAATGTCGTCCAGAGAGGCAAGTTAGTCACCTGAGTGAGGTAGATATGTGGCATAAGAGGCTGGGTCACCCGAATCCGAGAAGACTAAAGGAGTTGGAAGTAAAAGATATGGTGATAGGCTTATCAAAAGTTAAAGGGGAAATGGAATCGTGTGTACCATGCAAACTATCAAAGGCCACAAAAGAAATATCAAGGGCGATAAAAGACATTAAATCGAATGGGGTATTACAACTGGTACATTCCGACATCTGGGGACCGGCGCCTAAGGCTTCAATGGGCGGATCATCATATTTTACAACCTTTATCGATGATTATTCTCGGAGAGCCATGGTCTATTTAATGCGCTCAAAGAATGAAGCTTTCCAGAAATATCAGGAATATAAGTCATGGGCCGAAAGACAGACAGGGGAAAAATTAAGGCACCTGAGAACAGATAATGGGCTTGAGTATACAGCAAGTTATTTTGAAGAATGTTGTAGAAAAGATGGGGTTCAGGTAGAGAGATCCAATACATATTCACCCGAGATGAATGGCGTAGCGGAGCGGTACAACCGCACGCTCATGGATGGCGTAAGAACCTTGCTAGAGGATAGTAAACTACCACAGTATCTATGGGGAGAAGCACTATGCGCATTCAATTATCTTTCAAATCGTTTACCCCATTCCAAGATTGCGGACCAAGTACCGGAGGAGAGATGGTCCAATCGGAAACCTTCGGTACGACATCTAAAGCGATATGGCTGTTTGGCTTTCACCTATTTACCGAAGCAACATCGAAATAAGTTAGAAAATAGAGCGAAATTAGGAATTATGGTTGGCTATGCATTTCATACAAAGGGGTATCGTATTTGGTTCCCAAGGGAGAGGAGGATAATTGAAACCAAACACGTGTCATTCAATGAATATAAATTGGGGATTCAGGAGCACAATGATACGAAGAATGAAGAGTTTACATATTGTTTCAATATGCATTGGCCTAGTCATCATTTGGATACAAGTTCGGATGGTGACGACTCGGATGAAGATGGACAAGACCCCGAGCCCAGACGGGCACTAGAACCAATACAAGAACCAAGACCAAAACCGATACTAGAACCAATACGAGAACCAAGATTAGAACCAAGAAAAGAACCAAGACTAGAACCAAGATTAGAACCAAGACTAGAACCAAGACTAGAACCAAGACTAGAACCAAGACTAGAACCAAGACTAGAACCAAGACTAGAACCAAGACTAGAACCAAGACTAGAACCTAGACTAGAACCAAGACAAGAACCTAGACTAGAACCAAGACAAGAACCTAGACTAGAACCAAGACAAGAACCAAGACGAGAACTAAGACAAGAACCAAGATTAGAACCAAGACAAGAACTAAGACAAGAACCAAGATTAGAACCAAGACAAGAACTAAGACAAGAACCAAGATTAGAACCAAGACAAGAACTAAGACAAGAACCAAGATTAGAACCAAGACAAGAGCCAGAACCAGAACCAAGACAGGACCCAGAGAGGAAGGTGGATTACTATAAAGTTGGAAATTTACCACCAGGTTTAACCCGGAAGGAGGTTATTGGAACTAAGGGAATTATTATTATCGAGGCGGGGAAAGACTACGTTCACGAAAGGATTTACGAAACTGTTTTAATGCGAATGATCTTCCTTATGATCCAAAGAGGTTCTCATTTAAGCCTGACGGAGGAGACCAGCACGAGATACAAACAGAGAACAATATGGAAGCGCATTGTATGGAGATACCTAATTCATATGATGAAGCAGTTGGAAGTCCGGAAAATGACAAGTGGCGGGATGCAATGAACGTAGAGCTCGATACCATAACTAAAAGAGATGTCTGGGAGGTAGTACCAGCTCCAGAGGATAGAAAAATCGTTGGATGCCGTTGGGTATATGCGTTAAAGACAAAATCAACGGGTGAAATAGCAAGATTCAAAGCCCGGTTGGTCGCCCAAGGATTTACCCAACGATATGGATATGATTACAATCACACCTATGCTCCGGTTGTAAATTTTGCACTAGTTCGTTTGATAATAGCACTATGTGTAACGACTCTTGGATGGTTTCACAGACAGTTAGATGTAAAGTGCGCATATTTGTATGGCACGCTAGATGAAGATGTGTACATGAGACAACCCAAAGGATATGAAATTCCCGGAAAACCTAATCATGTATTGAAGCTGAAGAAGGCGTTGTACGGCCTGAAACAAAGTGGAAGGCAATGGTTTGCTGAACTGGACAATCTTCTATTGAAACTCAAATATACCAGATTAGTTGGATGTAATTGTATCTATCGGTATGGTTATGACGCACTTATGATTGTATACGTGGATGACATCATTTTACTATCCCGAAATGAGGAATTACAAAACGAGCTAATAAACCAGCTGAAGAAGAACCTTGAAATAACGGATCTAGGACCACTGCATTATTTCCTGGGGATACAGTTTCAGTTTGGAAACGGGAGAGTGAAGATTCATCAAGAAGCTTACATAGATAAAATCGCCAAGGATTTCAACGTATCTTCGGATGAGACAACCAAAATACCACTTGCACCGGGGGTTATTTTAACAAAGAAAGATTCGGCGGTCAACGATAATTGGGAAACCCCATACAGGAAGTTAATCGGCGTGTTATTGTATCTGGCACAACGTACGCGACCAGACATCGCGTTCGTCGTTTCATCGCTCTCAAGATTTTCTACAAACCCCGGCCAAGTACATTATAAATATCTCATGAACGTGTTAAAATATGTTTGCTCAACTAGATCTTATGAACTAAATTATACCTCGGCCAACGATTTAAAGTTAGAAGCTTTCACTGATGCGTCATATGGATCGGATTTTGATGACAGTAAATCAACAAGCGGTTACGTAGTTTTCCTAGGAGAAAACCCTATTGACTGGAGATCGACGAAACAAGAATGTGTGGCCAGATCAACCATGGAATCGGAATATATGGCATTAGCCGAGACAGGAAAAGAAGTAGTATGGATGAACCGGATATTAAGCGAAGTTCTACCTCTTTGCTCACAAGTAAATAATCCGGAATTGTTGCCTGTCATTAAGTGCGATAATCAGTCCACCATACACTTCTCGGAGAACAGAATTGAAAATAGAAGATCGAAACATATAGACATTAAATACCATTGATTACGAGATTGCATTGAAAAGAAATTGTTTAAGGTATCATATGTTAGATCTGATGAAAATGTAGCAGATGTGTTTACAAAGTTGTTAGTCTAAAAGAAATTTGAATATTTTGTAACTAGGTTAAATTTAATTGATTAATAGTATGATCATGTTGTTATCAAGCAGGGAGAGTATTGGTTTATGCTTGCTAACCACATGCACCATCAATCCGGCTAACCACACGCACCATGTTAGTAGTCCTGTACTAGAAAGTAGAATTAGATAGTCAGTGGAATGTTTAGTCAATAGAATTGTATAACAAAAGTTTACTCTCTCGCCGTCCACCACGATGTATAGTTAATAAATGTTTCACGATAAGTGCGGGTCGTGTGGGGTGTAATATTATGTAACACAGATGTTATTTTAACAGTATTAGTTTTAATATGTTAATAAATTGTTGAGTTATTTTATAGACGTGGTGATTATTTATTAGTTAGAGCCAACGTAAGCCTCGGCCAACCCAATGACAGATACGCCCCCTCTTCCCGTTACAATTCCAGTGAAGAAAATCCGAAGAAATGGAAAATTTCTCTCTTTTTTCAATTTCCGAATGTATGTCGTTGCTCTCTGTTAAAGCGTCAAATGTCTGATGCCATAAATCTGGGTTCGCATCTGCTCGCTTCATTACTTCCGCATATGCCGTATTAATTAAGGCATTTTTCTGAATCGAGAATAAGAGAAATTAAAAAAAAGCTTATTTAGGCCTCTAACGAATGAGAAATTAACTCGTAAATTCTTATATTATCCTGACCTGAATGAAACTGAAGTAAGCAGAGTTTTTCGTCAGCAAAGGCTTCGCATTGGGAAAGTAAAATACATCGTCGATGGTGTCAAAGGGAAGTGCGTCCTTTTTGCTCGAAAACTGTGACGTCATTTCCGAAGATACGAACACCAATAGAACGAAAGACGCCAGACTCCACGAGACAGAAAGAAAACGAGAGACTCCGTTGCAATTCAAACTTTGGGGACCTGAGAAAGAAATTGATTTAAGTTTTGAAATGAGTATATCGTGGCTCTACAAGTTCTTACACGTTCCCAGAAGGCATTGCAACAAAAACATGAAGGGCAGTTCCGATTTGACTTTGCCATATTTAGAGTTTAATTTCCCCGTCATGTAAATCAGCAGAGCGACACCGATGAACAAAACAACTATCTAGATATATTAAATATAAACACATAAGTCAACTGCTTCAACATGGATAAATTTATAAACCAAACTAAAAATATTTTTGCGGAGAATTTTCAGTTTAATCTACAATAGAAAGCTTAATCTATACTGATAAACTTCAGGAAAGTGAAACTTGACGTCTGATTACAATTTTTTGTGGAAGTTAGGAAAGACAATTAAGTTACCCATTTAATAACAACAGAAAAAATGTCGTTTTCATTTGATTGATTTGCACCGAATAATATTTGGGTTCTCGAAATGAAAAATTGGTGCGAAGATGGAAAGGCATTGAAACGATCAGTGGTTAATGCCAAAGGAGATATTGAAAAATCTCCCTCCTGTGTATTCGAAACGTTAACTCAATTATTATTATTGAAAGAAGTTGACCAAGAACTAACTCGTATTACTAAAAGAATATTGCAAGACGCGGATTCTAAACAAATCTTCCAATTTTACGTGACAATTAACCTCCGTATAAGATACAAAGCTACTGATTTTCGAATCAACTACGCCCTAATTTATGTTCACAAAAATTTAACAATAAAATGGCAAAGTGTGTTTTAAAACCAAACTACATAATTTAGTTACAAAGAAGCGTAAGCCATGTTATCATATTCTTAGTATCGAGAATGAATCCTTGGTTCAGAATTTATTTGGAGTTATACATTTCTCTGGAGCATTCCTAGAAGACCATTCCAAGAATTATTAACTTTCGCTCCCAAAAACTGATCAGCATTCGGAATAAGAGTAACGCTTAAAATCATTCCATGATTGCTGTTATTACACAAAATTTAAACGCAGACTAACGTAACGCTTAATTACTTGATACTGTCGAGTGTTTGTAGAACATTGAGGAATTTAATCATGTAGCCAGTTTTCTCTCCTTGTTCATTCGAAAAAACAAATGGCGAAAACTGAAAAGAAAGATGGCCCAAGAGCCTTAATAGTAGCCACATCGCTCTCTATTTAATTAACACATAAATAAAAGGAAAACAGTTCAAAAACCATAAAAAATCAGAAGTGTCCGACCCCACAGATAAAAATTCAAAAGTGTCCGACCCCACAGATAAAAATTCAAAAGTATCCGACCCCACAGATAAAAATTCAAAAGTATCCGACCCCACAGATAAAAATTCAAAAGTATCCGACCCCACAGATAGAGAGGTGCCATCCCCCATCCCCGACACTTTAGAGATAAACTAAAGGATGAAAACTCGAATGTATAATCAAGTCTCTAAGTTGCGTGTCTTACTGGTGCACCAGCTATCCGGGTGCGATGTGAAAAAATTTTAGTTAAAATAAAATCTCTAATCGAGCTCAGTTACACCTATGGGTGGTTTGAGGTACTATAGTGTTCCTTTTAAGCTAAAATCTAACGATAACGAAAGCGACAACCCCGGCCACTACCACTACTACTACTACTACGGCTCGGGCCAAACTAAGAGCCTCATCGTATACTACGATGTGGCTAAAAATATAACGTACTCATCTGAAGTGTATGTAAAACAACGGCCGAACATAACTTAGTGAATTATTATATTATTTCAAAGAAGACCTCTCGTTTGGACCAGTAGCATCATCTTTGAACAGTAGCAAATCATGAAATGCTTTAAACTTACTGCAATGAAGGGTGCTCTATAGTATTTTGCTGTTTCCTCGTGCATTATTATGACTTTTTAATTTCTCAATTGTACTCGTTGGATAACCCTTTGCAAAAAAATTAAATGTAATAGAATGTATCCCTTCTCAAGTTACGCCGTTCTTCGACATAGCAACCGCGCACTATTCTTTTAGGGAATCGCTCCTCGCACAACGCGAGCACCCACGCGTATAATGTGAATAATTTCTAAGAAACCCATTTGTCCATTGATATTGTTTTTCGGGATTTCGTTTTCTTATGTCACTCTTAATTTGGGGCATGAGTGAATATTGAAACTCGTTGAAACCATGAAAGTAATATTTAAGTTTTCTAACGTAGCGAAGGCATCAGAGCAGTGATAATGGTCCTACTTTCCTTGATAGAAAAATCTTATTTCGGAATCGATGAAAGGGGAGTCGACGTTTGTGGGAACTCGAGTCGTTAGTCGCTAAGCAACCACTTTCTAGTGTCGCAATAATTTTTGACGCCTGTATTTTACATTTAAATTTTACTTACTTCAATCAAGAACTAATTCAGGATACTATAAGAACGTTGAAACAAGGCAACGATGGCAGTATGAAGTTATACTTTTCATAATATGAGGGAGGGGTCTATATTTTTGGGAATATTCTAGCGCCCTCAAGAGTCTAGACTATCATTAATTTATTTCGCGTTTCTGAGTTCCGACAGTAACGGAGCCGGGTGTGTGGGCACTCCGGTAAGCCAAGTTTGTGGGAATAGGACACATGTCGGCGATCCTACCTTATAGGTGCCGACTGCCCCGTGTCCACCGGAGGTGACTTGACCCCCACACTCCATCCGTCACCTCCCAAGTAAACCTCATTTCCTTCCCCTGCTTACACACATGCTGAAACCTGATTAATCGAATCCTTGCCGAGGACCCATGGACCCAATTTGTATTGAAACCTCTCAAAAAAAACGGAAAATGGAGTCTCCCAGCTCTAGGAGTGTTGAAGTCGGTGTCAAGAACAAAACTGTTAAAATAGTTAATGAAAAACTGATACATTTAATAAGAGTTGGTTTTGAACTCTTTACTATACCAAAAACGGATTTATGCAAGAACAACGTTGAACGTAGCAAATTCACTACCCATCCTCGCATACTTTATTGAGAAACTTCGTCTGCTTATATTTTGACTCCACCCACAAATTCTGTATTTAGCAATTTGGAAAAAAAAAATTTAACCACGAAAATAGAGATAAGAATGACATTTTCGATCTCTAGAAGTCTCCATATAGAGAATTTGTGGGTGGAGTCAAAATATAAGCAGACGAAGTTTCTCAATAAAGTATGCGAGGATGGTACTAGAGGCTAAAGCTACGATCCGACGTTCTTAGTACATAAATCCGTTTTTGACTATACTTAAATGAGTTCTCGGTGTTTCAATGTACTTTGCGCAGTTATGAAAGAAAGAATTCCGAAATTGCAAACGTATTAAGCATTTTTTCAAAAACTCATTTATTTGGGTTCGTTCTCAAGTGCACCGACGCGAAGAATAAAACTCTTTGCGTGTTTCACCTTATTTTCCGAGCCTACGAGGCTTACTTTCAATTTGTGGCATGAGTGAATATAATAGGCCTGCCCTTTCGAAATTTTAAAGTTCTTTACTTCAGTTCTAATTGAAAAAGAACAGCTATAAAAGCTATAGATTAGTTGGGTTGTCGAAGATAAAGTTCTTGTTGTGTGCCGGCATCTTATGGTTACCGTAGAAATGATGTTCTCGTGTTAGCTAGAAGTGCAAAAATACCTTTAAAAATTCCAGAACAATAATAATCGGTATCATTTTAAAAAGCTAAGCTTAAACGTTTCATTATAGATTGTGATAAAAAATCACTTAATATTTGGGAGGAAATTCTTTATTCAAAATAATTTCAGTGATATAAATGGTCCAATCCAATACACCGGAGAGACTACATACGCCACTACACCCTAGTTTGACTGAAGTGTCTTGTTTAACCCATTTGATTTTGCTTTCCCCCTTTTTTCACTCCCTGAACTTCTAAGCAGTTGAGATGAAGGACCTTATATGAAATTCTTTTTTTTTGTATGAATTTGTGTGGTGGACTATGAAGCGACCGAATTACATCTATTAACTTGCGAAAACTTAGTTAAAAATATTCAGAATGCCAGAGAATGGTCTAAAAGCGATTTTGTAGGTGATGGATACGTTTATGTGTACACTACATCGATTTGCTATGTTTTAAGTACTTTTTAAAGGATAAATGTCTGTCTAAAGGAATGACACCGATAAACTAAGGCGCTATACCATGTTAAGTTATCAACATGCGAACGTATATTTCGAGAGCGAGAGTGACGAAGGATGTGGAGAATCCGAAGAGACAGACGCGGAAAATGACCATGAAAGCGGAGACGTTGATGACGACGAACGAATCGGGGATTCCGGTTTCTGACAGGGATGCAATTCGTTCTTCAAAGACGGGTTCAGGTCCTCGAAGCAATCGACCTCGGTCAGTTGGCGCAACCTGGCAAATATGCTGAAATTAACTCCCACCTTTGTTAAATCCCCAAATTATTTACTTAGTTTAAATGATAAATAGATCTTAACTTTACGTTAAATATCAAAACAACACTTAAAAATCCGGTATACTTCAAATTATGTACTTCTGTTAGCATAAGCTTTACAAGCGCCAAATATCTATACATAGCAAATAATACCGTGAACTCTTAACCCTTTTTTTTAACAATGGGCACTCGCGAACTCTCTGCGTTGGGTTTTTTTTTAAAGAAGAGATCCCGCGCTCTGAGTTTGAGAACCTTTAACCTAGGTAGCAAATATTTTGGCGCGCAAAAATATTTACTCTTGTAAATTCATTCCCCCTTTGTTAGACCAAAAGGTATAATGGGACCTCGCGCCCAAAATAAAATCAGATTGAAACGAGCTCTTAGCCTTCTCTCTCAGCGACTCGCACTAGGTCGCAACTCGTTTTTTGGGCAGTTTTTGCGCAACAAAAAATTTCTGGCAAACGCTGACCCTTAAAATCGAATGCCCGCTAAATCTCAAGGACTAAGCCCTTTTTTAGATAGTAAATTTTACCATTTTGAAACTTTAACCTTTTTCCGTATCAACCAGAATTTTTGGGCCAATAAACATAAACTTTGCTTTTTATCTCGTTACTAAACTTCAGTCGTTTTACTTTAACTTAAACGCGGATACTAGTTATCGAATCAGACCTACAAAACCTGCCACAACCTTAAACAAAGTAACATCGAAGGGGACACTAACCTTTTGTTGATGGTCATGATTAGCGTTTGCGAAATGTTTTGTTTGAAATACAACACCCCGTACGCTATCATTAAAGGCTGGCTTAGTTTCAATTTGCAACTTCCAGCCTTTGCGTACCGGGTCCTGATTATATTCCAGTTAAAAGCATCTGTAAAAATGATAATTTTTTCTCTATTTTCAATTCCTAAATGAATATCGTCGTTTTCCATCAAACTGTCAATTGCCTGGTAACAAGAATCTGGGTTCGCGTCTGCTCGCTTTATTATTTCCGCATATGCCGTGTTGATCAAGGCATTTTTCTAAATCGATAATAAAAGAAATCCGAAAACGCCTTATTAAACCGATTGAGAAATTTACGTGTATTTCTTATATTAACCTGACCTGAATGAAACTTGTAAATGCCGAGTTTTTTACCAGCAAAGGCTTCGCATTAGGAAAGTGAAATACATCGTCTAGTATGACGAAGGGAAGTGGTTCCGATTTTCTTGAAAACTGTGACGTCATTTCCGAGGATACGAAACCCAATAGAACGAAAGACGCCAGACTCTACAAGACAGAAAGGAAACGAGGAACTCTGTTGCAATTAAAACTTTGTGGACCTGAAAATTAAATTAATTTCAATTTGAGTTGATCATACCGTTACTTCATTACTTACTCGTTCCCAGAAGGCATTGCAACAAAAACATGAAGGGCAGTTCCGATTTGACTTTGCCATGTTTAGAGTTTAGTTTCCCCGTCATGTAAATCAGCAGAGCGACACCTACGGACCCCGCAATTATCTAGATACAATTTATATCATAAGTAACATAATAACATAAGTATGACAATTAGCCAAAACTAACTATAAACCTATTTTCGGACCTTTTACGTCATCATAAGTTCGCGCCCAGCACAGAGACCCCTAGCGGTGGAAAATGAAGCGACTTCCGTCCCATATCGGAAACCCGATTTAAAGAGACGATATTGAGATTTGAGTCAACGGTTCTAAGCCTTGGTTATATAGCTGATTTGTATTGACTTTTTACCGACTTTAGCGCGACCACATTGAAAATTGCACTGGGTAGGTTTAGTTACCAAATATTTAGACTTCAAAATTCTTATCATTTTTTGTGCTGAAATATCCGACTTATGGCAGTCTCAAAGTCAAACATGCGAACACCACAACCGCGCGAGCTTGTAGGTACAATAAATGGCAGACGAGCTATTTCCGACACAAAAACATTCAAGGAGATGGTTTATTGTGATTGGCTAAAATTGTAAAACTATGTCATTCGCCAAAGACCAGCATGAAGTACTCGACGGGGTTGCAAGTCCTGGCCTGATGTCAGTGAGTGTCAGTGTTGATTATAGGTTTTATTTTGAAATTTGCATTATTACAATAGGAAGAGTCATACTTATGTTCATTATGTTATGTTACTTATGTTTATATCAATACTTAACACTCATAATCTTCAGGAAAGTGAAACTTTGTCTCAGACTACATTTTTTGTGGAAAATAGTAAAGAAAAGTTACCCATTTATTGACAACTGAGAAAATATCGTTTTCATTTGATTGCTTTGTTCCGAATAGAATTTGGGTTCTTGAAAACATAAATGGGTACGAAGATGCAAAGTATTGAATCGAGCAGTGGCTAGTGCCAAAGGAGATATGGCAAAATCTCCCTCCTTTGTATTGAAAACGTTTACTCAATTATTGTTGTAAGAAGTTGACCAAGAACTAAGTCTATTTCTTTAAGAGTATGGCAAGACTCGTATTCTGAACAAATCTTTCCATGTTAAGTGACAATTAATATCCATATAAGACTCAAAGCTTCTTATTTTCGAATCAACTACGCCCTAATTTGATATTCTTTTCTAAGCTTGCGTTTTGGTATGTTTCTTTTAATTTGTGGCATAAGTCAACGTTAGAAACAATTAGAGCAGGGCTAATGGTTCTACCTTACTTTAGAGGAAAATCTTATCTCGGGATCGTTGACGCTTCCACTTTTGCTGTCGTTCGTTGCTAAGCACCTACTTTTTAGTGTCATTTGTTTTTGATGCGTTTTAATATATATTTAAAATGACATCAGGTATCCTGGTAAGTTTTGAGATTACACTGAATTGTTCTACAGAAGTTATTGTTTAGCATTCGCAAAAAACAAGGACGCTCAAACCAACTTGAATGCGCCTATACTTCATTCTAAGTAGCAAAGTATTTTACAAGTGGATGCATAAGCATTACATCCGTTAAAGTGGTTGTTGGTATGTCTTCGTGTGTTGTCGACTCAATACTATCCGAAAATTAGTTCTCAATGTTTCATTGTGGTCCGTGTCGTTATGTAAGACTAAATCTCCAAACTTCTGAAATATTTTATCAAAGACATCTATTTGAGTCCGGTTCTAAAGTTGGCACACACTAGGCCCAGTAGATGTTAATCTGCAGTCTTATTTGGATTGTGAGTTCAAATTAGCTTGAGGGGATCGATTCTCCCATTCCATGTGCACCTTGGCAAACAATTGAAAAGCGCAACATTAGGAAAATCTTTGCGTGTTTCAACTTTTTTTCCGAGCCTTTGTGGGGTTACTTTTAATTTGTGGCATGAGTGAATTTTATACCCTTTCGAACCTTAAAAGTTGTTTACTTCAGTTCTAATGGAAACAGAGCAGAAATAATGGGGGTTGTCGATGAAGTTCTTTGTTTGTGGCGGAATCTCATGGTTTTCGTTGAATCAAGAGAAAATAATCTCTTTTGCCAGCTTGAAGTCAATAAAATGTCTTTGAAAAAATATATTACAATGGCAGTATCCCATGAAAAACTATGCCTAAAAGTTTCATCATAGTTAATTTATGATAAAAGAAAAATAAATTTATATTTGGGAAGAAATTTTTTATTCAAAATACTTTTAGCAATATAAATAGTCAGATACACCGAGAGGTATTTGTTATACAACAAGACATGAACAGTAGAATAATTACTTAATTTAGCCTTTAAATACGTATAAAAGAGTTCAGAATAATCATTCCACCCTAAAATGCGCGTTAGCTTTGGGTTCCAACAAACGAGAGTAAAGTCAGATCAGTAATGAGTTCAACCATCCACAAGTTTGTCCTAAATTCGTCCATAAGTTTCAAAACACTGGCTACTGAGAGCT
Source organism: Phalangium opilio (assembly GCF_054372755.1). Classification (NCBI taxonomy): domain Eukaryota; kingdom Metazoa; phylum Arthropoda; class Arachnida; order Opiliones; family Phalangiidae; genus Phalangium; species Phalangium opilio. The sequence goes on from NW_028324173.1 coordinate 506,223, forward strand.
TGCAATTGAAGCTCTCGGTAAGGCATTGTTAAGTTTCGTACTTATGAACGCAATTATTTCAAACTTATGATGGATACGATTCTAGTTAGTCTCGTTTATACAGAATGTGAAAGTCAATTAGAATTTAGTTCATTGAGAATCGTGGTTTATCGTCGAACGATGTATTCGTAAAGAGAACCGGACTCGAGTACTCTGTAGCCGGAACTTTCGCGGGGAACCGAGATGACTCTGTATCCGCTACGGCGATGGGGCGTTCGATGATGATGGGTTGAGGGGCGGGCCTCAAGTAGACGGGACGAGGGGCGGGCCGAGCGACGATGACGCGTCTGACTGGTTGAACGGGTTGAACGACGGCGACTGGAGCGGGGGCCGGACTGTTGACTTGTTGCACATTGACGTCAGCGGGGGCGCTGCTTTCGACACCGGGTTCGTTCGAGACGACGGTGGCGCGGTATCCCAATTCATCGGCGACGTAATCGACTTGACGGGAACGTCCATCTGGGTCGCTGATGCTGTAGGTACCAGTGACACGACCGGCTCCGTCACCTTGAGATCGATGCGAAGAAACTCCACCATCTTCACCGACGTTTCGGTACTCGAAGGCATATGGTTGCGGAGGTTCCTGAAACAAAAACGGTCACTCGCGATTATGTTGGCAGCTGAAAAAGAGGTGTACTTACAGCTGGTGCCGACAAAACTTGGGCGTTGATGGCCGCTACACACACCAAGGCGAAGACGGCTAGAATCTGTTTAATTGAAATTGTTTTTCTTACTTTTGTGAAATTGTTATTATCATGCCATTTTCCATTGGCATTCTACACGGAGTAGTTTTAGGGGAGAATCTAAACTGGTCGAAGTAATTTGAGGTTAATTCCTCATTAACTGAAATTTCGAAAGGATTTTACGGGATGCACAATGGATTTTAAATGAATGAATCATTTTTCGTTATGTTGGGGCACGCCTACGAAAAACATCTTCGAGAGCAGAGAACCAAGGTCAGGAGGATCACAAATAACAGAACTACATAGCTACATTTTCTATCTAAGATTATTTGAAGATGTGGGAGTTAGAGTCCACGCTTACATTGCCCAAATACCAAGGTCAATTAGTAGCGTAACAAATAACAGTAGCATTCCCAAATATATGTACATAAAAATTCAAAATTCTACCAACAACTTGCCCTACTTCGAACATGTTGCGAAAGCTCTTATTTGTTGGGAGAGCAGGTAAGGAAATTACCACATCGCTTAAGCCGACTGAAAAACTTAGGCTTCGGTTATAATGTCGTTGGTATCGTATTTAGAATAAATTGAAAACTTGTTTTAACAGTAACATTTTATTTCGCTGCGATACAGCGACCGCTCTCTTCAAAGAAAACAGAACAAGTGGGTTTTCAACTGAGCTTGGGTTACTCTTTTTAATCCTTTGGCCACCCAGGCTTTACAAATAAAAAGAAAAGTGATTTTCCATAGAGAAGCAGAGTTCCGCGACCTCTCGAACCTTCCGTAAAATTTTCCACCTTGTTGTCATTGCCATCTGAATTCGATGGTTGACGAGATGGGAACTCCCCTTTCTCTTTACAAATACTTACAAATACAAAAATAAAAATCCCCACCCTAAAACTTAAAATGCTAAAGTTTTAATAGAACAGGCTTTAAGAGTTACGAATTTTGATGCATTTTAATTATAATCGAATCGAGAAAGAACTCGATTAATCGATTAAATCGCAAACTTATCTACAGAAAATCTTCCTATCAAATACTCTGGCTAATGTTCGATTTAGATTGAAATTAATCGCCTTTTTTGTTAACCGATTAAATTTAAAACATTTGTAACCGTAAAATTTAAATGTAGGAAAGGGGGCCTAATTTTCACGGCTCACAAAGAATTTAAAGTAAAAGTAGAAAACTAAGAAGTTCCCAGGTCACCCGTTTAAAGGACTTATTGTCCATGACTAATATTTACCAAGTACTCCACTCTTAAAAATAGAGCGCAGCAAGTGATAGAAACAATAATATTGGTTTTATTTAGGAAACAAAACAAACGCGTCTGTACTTGATCGCGAGTACAAAAACTGACTGCCTACTATACTGACAGAGGCGGGGGTTTTTAAGCCCGCCGAAATAGTTTTTTACAAATAGTAGCCAGTGGCGCGAAAAAGTATAAACAAAAATTATCTGAAGCAGACGACGCGAAAGGAGCTGCGGGTGCCACGGTTACATCCCCCCTCTAGATAAGTCGTCGGTATTCAGAGAGAGGGGGCCCTTTGTCCCTTTTCTTGGGCCTGTTTCGGCGGCGGGCCTGGTAGGCCTCGCTTCGTCTCGGCCGTGGCTTGAAACAGTGGCTCTCATGGTGGCGTCTAACTTGACAACGGCGACATAGGGTGTGTCGCTCGTCGGGCGAATCCCTTGGCGGCGCCTCAGCAGCGCAATGCCCCGTGGGAAATGAGGGTGAAGGGCGCCGACAACATGACGGTCGCCGGAACCTGGCTGGAATAATAAGGGGCATCGTTGGTCTCGATGACTAGAACGAAGTGCCCATCGGTACCTGGAAGGCGTCAAAAATTATTAAATTTCCTTCCGGACAGTTTCCCACGGTTCTCGCGAGATAGCTTGACGAGAAAAGTTAAAATCACACGAAGTCAAATCGGTGATTGCATGCGCGCGTAAATAAGTTTCAACGTCTGCGCGAGATCGAACAGTTTTATGCGGATATGTTGCTGGAGGGTGATAATAAATGTCTATGTTAGGACTATCTCACGTTTCCATCCTTTACGAAAAGGATTGACAAATATCATCGTCTTCCTCAGAGTTAGAGAAAGAACTGGAATCGTCGCGGTGAGATAGAGGGAGAGACTTCTCCCTCGAGCTCCTATCAGGAGAGAAAGGAGGAGAAAGGTCTTGCGGTATCCGATTCACTCGGAAAACCGCGGGAGGATCTGAGAATAAGGCGAATGCGTCTGGCTCAGATTCCGCAGGTAGATCTGGTACTTCTTCCGAGGGGAAATAAGAGGATCCATCATTGGATGAAGATGAGGTTTGATTGCTCCTCTTTTCTTCTCCAGACGACTCGGTCTGCGCTTCTTGTTCTCTCAACAGTCGTTGTCTTCGTTCCCGTCGAGTCTCACGACGTTCGTCACCAGTACTGAATCCAGCGTCCTGAAGTACAGGTATGGACTGTGAAGAGGTAAAGATGAGGATGACTGGCTTCTGTCCGGGTGGCAGACATCTTTGTTTGACCAATACAGCTTTAAATTAGCGATATTCTCAATTCCTTTATTTTCTCCAGTTTCTGGGTCTTCTAATTGATATCGCAATCGGTCTATCTTCGTTGCGATTTTGTAGGGACCATCCCATTTGGGACATAACTTAGCGGCGACATCACGTGCCGCTTGAGACAAGGGATGCGTCTCCTTCCAGACAAGCGCACCAACGGGAAATTCAATGCCTTCCCGCCTCTGATCGTAGTAGCGCTTCTGGTGTGCTTGCGCTTTCTTGGGAAGTTCTTTAGACAAAGCAAGTTGCTTCGCTAAAGCTGAGAGCGATGCGGACCTTTCGACAAAGTCCGCTACTGGCATACCCACGTCCAAGTCCCAGGGAAATCTCGGTTCCCTACCCATGTTAAGGTAGAAAGGAGTTCTTCCTGTTGTGGAATGTGTAGTCGAGTTGATGGCAAACTGAATGAATGGCAAGTTCTCGTCCCATCTTCGGTGATCTCGACCAACGAACATCGAAATGATTTCTCCCAGAACTCTGTTTGTGCGCTCCACGATGTTACTCTGTGGATGATACAGAGTGGTGTATCGTGGTTTGACTTTGAACATCTTGAGAATGTCCTTCCAAAGTTGAGAAACGAATTGTGTCCCGTTGTCGCTTACGATGGCTTTCGGACATCCGTAACGAACTATCATGGAGACGAGTTTCTTCGCGCTCGTTCTGGCGGTGATGTTCTTCATCGGGTATAGTTCGACAAATTTGGTAGCATAGTCCGTGAAAACCAGGAGGTATTTATGATGGTGTCGGCTTCTTGGTAGAGGTCCCATTATGTCCACTCCCAGCAAGTCAAATGGCTCAGTAATGGCCGTAGGCTGCATGAGACCTGGACGTTTTCTATTGCGGGCCTTGTGCATTGGACACAAAGGACATCCGCGGACGTACTCGGTAACGTCCTGCCGGAATGATGGCCACCAGTATCTGGCTCGTACTTTATCGAAGGTGCGATCTCGACCTCGATGTCCAGATAGAGGGTGGTCATGGAATGAGCGGATGGTGTCCCGCCGGAACCGCTGTGGCAAATAGATTTTCGCGGGTTGTCTACCATAGGCCTTTCGGTATAAGACATCGTTCTTTAGTTCGTAGTACCGATCTCCTGATAACTGGACTATGATGTCATTGGTGGCTTGTTCATCTTGTTGGGCCGCTCGTACTTCTTCCAGCGTGTAAGAGTGGTATAATGCGTGATTGGCGGGAGGAGCTAATCCGCTACTGGTCGAGGACTAAGTCCACGTCATTGAAGAGGATTCCGCTCGACTGGAATCTTCCAAAGACATGACTAATAGCGAGACAGGCGCTCATGATAATGCGTCCGCAACCTTGTTCTCAACTCCCTTCTTGTGTATGATCTTGAAGTCATACGTCTGCAAGTACATTGCCCAACGAACAAGTCGAGAATTTGGTTCTTTCAAAGTGAACAACCACTGGAGCTCTTTGTGATCGGTGATCACAGTGAACGGTATGTTGTCCAAGTATGGTCGGAACTTAACAACTCCCCAATAGATTGCAAGACATTCCTTTTCAGTAGTGGTATATCTTATCTGGACGTAGGTCAGCTGTTTACTGGCATAGGCAATAGGTACCTCGACGTCATCCTGTATTTGTGACAGGAAAGCTCTAAGTCTAGCGTCGCGAGCATCCGTGGTCAAGATACACGGCAACTTAGGGTTGTAAGCCGCTAAAGGAGGCGCCATGCAGATCGCATCCTTGATGGCCTGAAACGCTTCCTGCTGTTCTTTCTTCCACTGGAACGGAACGTCCTTTTTCTTGAGACGGTTTAACGGGGCAACGATTTTGGAATACTGCGGGATGAATCGAGAGCGCCGTCCCGCCATGCCCAGAAATCTTTGGATTGCCGTCACGTTTTTCGGGATTGGAAAGTCTACTATAGCCCTAGTCTTGGAGGGATCAATGTTAATCCCTCGTTCATGGACAATATGCCCTAACACGGTCGCTTCACTTTGCCCAAAGCGACATTTCTTCGTCTGAAGCGTAAGTCCCGCTTCAAACAGTCGGTGAAAGACATATTCCAAGGCTTGTAAATGGCCAGCCCAAGTACTGGATGGAATGACGATGTCATCCAGATAGACACAGATGGAGTGACGATGTCGTCCAGATAGACACAGATGGAAAAGTGATGTCCATCCCTGAAGACTTCTTCGATGAGTCGTTGGAACGACGACGGCGCATTGCATACACCGAACGGAAGTATTTCGAACTCGTACTTCCCCGCGTGCGTGATAAAAGCAGTCTTCGCTTTCGTCTGCGGAAGGAGATCTATCTGCCAATAGGCGCTCTTTAAGTCCAGTGTTGTGATGAACTTCGGGACACCCATTTTTCCTAATAGTTCTTCTATTCTCAGTAGCGGATAAGGGTCTTTCACGGTCACTTTGTTTAAAGCGCGATAGTCGACGCAGAAACGGATCTTTCCGCATTTCTGGTGGACAAGTACCACTGGCGACGCGTACGGACTAACGGATGGTTTCACGATACCGTCGCGGAGCATTTCGTGAAGATGATCTTCAATTATACGTTTTTTCTCGTCACTAACACGACACGCGCGTTTACTAACGGGAACATCGGTGGTAGTGTGTATCTCGTGATAGACTAAGTTAGTACGTCCCGCTATTTCCTTAACTAGTTTTGGAAATCGTAACAATAAAGTTTTTAAGTCTTCCTTCTGTTTAGGACTCAGGGTAGGCGACGCGACAGCTTGTTCAATATCCTCGATAATCTGAGGGGTTCGAGTCTTTAACCCAGGGAGATTAAGCACGAATGGAAACGTCATTCCGTCAACCTGACAAGTTTTGGTACCAAAATCCAAAACGGCACTATGTTTATACAGGAAATTTTTTCCCAGAATAAAATCGTTCGGTAGTGAGGGAACTACGTGAAATTCCTGCTTTAGTTTCAACTGTCCTAAGCGGAAGTCTATTCGCGCTCGTCCCTTCGTGAAGGTATAACGTCCATCGCCTAACACTATGCATTGAGTATCTTCTTCTTCCGGAAGTACTAAGTCTGGTTTTAAAGTTCTGACTAAATTACGCCACTGATATAAGCTGATAAAACATGCATCAGCGCCTGAATCTAGTCTAGTCATGAAAGTCCCATGCGAATACACGGCTTCTATGGCCACGGGAGGATCAACCTCACAGCGACGCACATCCATAGAGCCAATTTCCATAAGGGGCTTTACTTTCTTCGCGCGGCGGGAAGACAATCTCCTTTTGGTCTTCCCGCTTTCGAGTTTTCCGAAGCCTGTCTTTGCGCGACTTCTTGTTTGTCCGGACAGGTTGTGGCATAATGCCCTAAGAGTCCGCACTTATAGCATTCTACGCGACTTAAATCGTTTTGCTCGGGCTTAACCTGTGTCGGAGTCTTTGGTCTATTTGTATTGCTTGCGTTTGGTTTCGCAACCTTTGATTTCGTACCTCCCCCCGGCGGTTTAGTTAAAACCGCGGCTGTGGGAGAATTTCTTCTCCCACTGGATTCACGCGAGGTAGACTTTGCACTGACTCTAGGATACAATTAGCTAGAGGGGGTCGCTCGTAAAATTTCTTCTGTTACGCAGCCCTTTTCTATAAAACTGCGCATTGTCCTTATGTTGTCGTTTAAGACATGGATGTGTATCTCGGGGAGGATGTTTCTCTTGCAAATACCAACAAGTTCAGAGTCAGTGTACGGAACGGGTAGGTTTTGATTCATCTCGGTAATACTCGTGATGTACGCGTCAAAAGATACACCGGCGGGTTGTTTAAATTGCTCTATTTCTAGGCGGAGGGATTCCTCCGCTCGCACAGAAAAGAAATAGTCTCCAAACGCGCCTTTCACTGTACGCCACGTAATTGTTTGATTAGGCCTATTCAAGTCTCTAAACCAGATTAATGCACGACCCATTAATATTTGGGGTAGAAGCGCGATAATGTCATTTCCAGTCATGCTGTGATGTTCAGCGAATTCCGTCAAAGTCCGAAGGAATTCCGGCGCGCTTTCACCTTCAACACCACTAAATATTAAGTGAGGGGGTGGTTTTGGCCTATTTTTGGCAGCTGGTCTAGTGCCTACATTCGCTTATGTAGTAGCTAGGGTTTGAATAGTTTGCAGCCAAACATTGGTCGCTGCACCTTGCGGTAGCGGTGGCGGAGGAGGGATTCCTCCTGCCGCTTGTCCTTGTCCATGCGTAGGACTAGTACCAAGGCTTGGAGGAGGAGTGTTCCTCCTCGGGGGAGTATAGGATCCCGGTAACTGCGCGTTAATCGCGGCAATTAAAGCATGCGGATCGGCGGGATTCATGAAGCGACAGTTCAAGCAAAGGCACGAGTAATTGTCATAAGTACGCGTTTAAGCACAAATGGTAATGTTAGTCTTAACGGGTCCTGGCAAGCTCGCCACTTTAAGTAACCGTAAAATTTAAATGTAGGAAAGGGGGCCTAATTTCACGGCTCACAAAGAATTTAAATTAAAACTATCAATTTAAGAAGTTTCCAGGCTACCCGTTTAAAGGACTTATTGTCCATGACTAACTATATTTACTAGGTAGTATCAGCCCTGAAGTTAGGTTAGATTAGTTTACTATTTTACCAAGGTCCACAACAGGCTCTGTTTTTCGAAATAAGAAATTGGTTTTGAATTGTAAACGAATCGTGTAACAAGAAAGCGAGTTTTACTTACCTTTAACAGGGAGGATGTATTCATTCTCATTGCTTTTATTTTTATGCGGGGACGTAGTTTTGTATACAGCTTTTTCTCCCTGAAATTGAAGGGAAAGTAAAATGAACACTTAGAAGGATGTAAGTCGAAACAAGACGACCCAAGGGCTGGGCTCGTAAGTAGCCACATCGTACGGTACTTAACAGGCGTACATAAAATTTTTGTGAATAGCCCCTCGAAGCGCTACTTTTAAATGTGCTAAAATGATTACCCGTAAGCCTTAGTTCAATATATTTATTTATGTTATAATTATAATAGTGCGACATAAAGAGAAATTTTGAGTGAGTAGCCCCTCTATGCGGTACCCTTAACATGATTACCCGTAAGACCATTCTGAAAACGAGGCGTTAGCTTAAACAACGCTAAAATGATTACACACAAGTAACCCTTAAGGGGGAAGTCTAGCGATTTGAAGAAATAAAGGCAAATTTTCTTGAACTAAATACAAGATAACTAAATAAGATAGAACATCGCGGTTTGCTTTACAAATAAATTTAATGTCTATTGTTGCGATTGATATAGTTTTGAAAATATTTTAAGTATAATTACAAATCGTTAATTTTAATTTAAAATAGGGAACTCCCTGAACTGGAAACTCAAGTTCTAAACACTCGATTTGCAAAACTCCAATTGTCAGCGGTCCGTACCGAGGCTTTGCAGCGAATGATTTGCTTTGGTGACTCTAGCTTAAAAAAAACTTTTGACCAACTTGCGGCGGCTTTAGAATTTTTTCACCATTATTTTCTAATTAGTCAGAAATCAGTGTTGGTTGGGTTAGTTAGATAAAGTAAAATCCTACCAAAACGTTGAAACAACGAAACTATAATTTGGCGGAATATAAATCGGTTGAAGTTGGATGCAACCTTAGACTATATAAAGTGAAGTTACTATTATTAGTCCAAGATGCAATTAGCCTCTTCGACGGAACTAAGAGAGAGAAACATGGGGGTAATAATTTGACTTCCATCTCGCTAAGGGGATTTTGTGATTGCGCAGAGGCGGCAATGAATCAACCCCCCCTTGTACGTCCCAGCCCTGAGGATTGCCTACTCACTTTTTGTTACGTCGAAGCTAATTTAATTCAGTCTCAAATGATTTTGTAGAAACGCTAATCTACCCCGGTCCTCAAATCCTACTCCGGTCCTCCAAACCTACCCCAGGATCAAGTCTATCTTTCCGTATTTGATAAATCAATTCTCCATGTATATTTTGTGTTTCATTCCTCCAATTTAAATTTAATAATTAAGCATAAAATAAATTAAATAAGCCCCCTTAAAAAATTAATTAAAATAATTCACTTACTGTTGGCACCATTTGTTGGCATAAATCAGCACCGAGGCTGGTAGCCGCCTGTTTTTCTTGAAAATGTTTAAGTTTTAGCTCCGATTCCATGATCCGTTGACTTGACAATCTATTCAAAGTTTCTAATTCTATCAAACGGGATTCCTTTTCCTTTCAAAGAGCTCGTAATTTTTCATTCTCTCCGATTAATTTCTCGGGATTAACACCATCAATAAGGTTAACATTGGAGATGGAAGTCTGTAATAAAAATGTGGCTAAAAGTGAAATAAATGTCAAATAATTGAGATAAAACGCCTTTAAAACCAATAAGATAAAGTTACTGAATGACTTCAGAGATAAAGATTATCATTATTTTCAATTAAGATAAAATAGACTTTTTTATACCTCTTTAAACAAGAATAAACAAATGTAATTCTTACAGCCTTTTCTTTCATTTCAGCTTCACTTTTAGAGAGTGCGATTGCCAATTGTAATTCCTCTTCTCCCAATTCTTGTTCAGTTTTACCACTAGATGTGGGAACTGCCGAATTTTGAGCTGAACTAGGTTCCTGGAGGAAAGAGTGGGCCCATGTTTGATATAGCTCCAAAGTTTTGGCTTTAAGAGTCTCGTGGGGTGTAGTCTAAAAGAATAGGTCATTGGCTATAGGCTAAAGGTTATAATTATTCGTGAATAACGCCTACTTTGTATAATTCCCGCAGTTCTTCCTTTAACTCTTTAGATGCAATCTCATTATGAACTGGAGTGCCACAGTTTTTAATAACAGTTTCTAAAACATGAAACGCGTTTAAAGCTACTCGAGGATTCCGAGCGTAGAGTTTTTTCCTAATGGCACTGACGGCGTAATCAGCCCTGATTAATAGTTGAATTTAATTAATATTTACGCCTAATTGTAATTCCCAAGGTTACGTCATTTTGGATACATACGGGACATCCTGTTGACTTATAGAATCACAAATGTTCAAAATCGAAGCCCAATCGGGTTCAACAAGATAATGGCTCGTAGCAGCCTCTAAAATTTAATTAATAAAATGAAAATAATGACTATGACTCATTCATTGTGATGATGTGATCGTTGTCAATGTCATTTATAAAACCAACTTACCTAAACATTTGTCGAAGTCTGACATCTTCGCTGTCTTCGGGAAGTAACAATTACTTATTAATTACGGTTAATTAACAAGAATGTACTATTAAATTCGTATCAATGAATAGAAGTCAAGTACATAGACATTAAAATACTATTAAGAACCTAGATATAAAACAGCAACGCTGACCCTGTCTCAGCGGCGTAAAATTAAAAGACCACGAACAAAGTGCGCGAACCACGTTCATAAAAGGCGCCAAAAGAAGCCACGTGATCTATGCTGGCGCCGAATTCGGTTTATTACAGCAGGAAGCCAGGAAAGAAGCTGAGAAAGTTGCAACTTTTAAACCCATGGAGAAATATTACTGGAGTTGATGGTAAGAATAAATAATTTTGGGCAAAAGCGTTAAAACCAATAACTCGCTGAAAGTTCTCTGATGTTCAGCCCCAGTCTAAGGTAGTTAGTACTTAGTAGGTTATTTTCCTAAGCCTAATTTTTGGAATTTTGGCGCCGAATTTGGCGGAGAAGCTGCGGAGGGTGAAGCCAGGGATGTTTGATATATCGTCGACACTATACGGGAGTTACGAGGTTACCGCCACCTTTTCGGAGAGTTGTTCTGCCAAGGCTACAGAGCGCGTTCGACGACAGGCAATGTCAGCCAATAACTAAAGGCCGCAGACAGTTTATGGCAGCGCCAACAGAAAACGTCTAGTAAATCCAGTATAGAGTGTGGACGATATATCAAACATCCCTGGTGAAGCCGACGATCTGGACCTGTCAGCTTACTTTATCATTATATTTAAGTCGTAATTATGTAAAATAACTTCGAAAATTTATTTAAAACGGAAAGATAATCAGTTTCTGCGTGTTTTGATAGCTTATTTTCAAGAATTTCTCGAAAAGTTACGGGTAATTAAAGTTTTGAGGAGCGTTATGATTAGTAGGCATAAAGGTCCCAAAGTGTTTCCTTGGCAAAAGAAACAACAATTAGTAGGTAGTTAGTAATTAACTTTATCTTGGTTTTAGAGCATAGTACATAAATATTTAACACAAAAAAAATTCATTTAAGCAAGATATCCTTAATTTTTTTATCCATAAATTATCCATTAAAAGCAAAACTTAACCAAATCCCTAGCAATTTAGGTGGGCAATTAACCCCCTTTTATAATGTAAGAAGGTAGGATTGCACTTTATCTAACTAACTCAACTAACAGCAGTTACTGACTAATTAGACCACGGGGAGTTCGGAAAAAATAGTAAAAAAATTCTAAACCCGCCGCAAGTTGGTCAAAAAATTTTTTGAAAATTTTAAAATTGCATGTACTTACCGCTATAGACTAAACGCATTATGCACTCAATCTTTCAAAATATGCCGGGGGGGAGGGCAACTATAAGAACTTTAAGGACTCGCAACGGAAGTATAGCTATGGAATTTTTAAGACCTACTGAATTTAACAAAACCATTCATTTTTGGTACTGTGATCGTAAAGTAATCTGAGAAATTTTCAAAATATTGCGTAAAGAAAAATTAGAAATGCCAAAAATAAGGAAAAGGAGAATATAAGCGAGAATCGGCGAAAATTACATTAGCGATATTTTAGTTTCTAAAAATAGCATTAAACTTTTGGGAAGTATTTAAAAGTTAACTAGGCCAAATCGCAAACAGAAATTTTGGAAAAGGTGGTAAATTAGCTAATAAGTAACCTAACCTAACCTTACGTTTAATACCTTTGAAATATATGGTATTCCTTCCCCGCTAAAACTGTCACTGAATCCGCTGGCCGCCCCTTAACGCCTCCCCTCGATTCGCGCCTCTTCCCGCCTCGCGGGTTGCCATGGAAACGAGAACTTACTGAGCAGAGACTCGTTGATTTTCAACGTGATTAGACGTGTTTTTTTGAAGAGGCTTTCTTGAGAGATAATTATTACTGCTGTCAAATTATATTTTCTGGGGGTTTATTAGGTTTAATTTCTAAATGGCTCATGCTAATTTGGAAAACGAGGCGTATGAAAACCCAAATTTTGGGAATGAGAAACATTTTTTTAAAATGGTTTCCTTGAAGAATTGGGGAGGGTTTTTTCCCGGGATGGATGATGGCCTAAAGGCGCGGTCAGAGAGGGATGCCATTGCCCTAGTACTTTCTTTGGAGCTTGTCCCGCGTCTTGAATCCTTCAATGAAGGAAAGACACCTTGCGGATGTGGGAATAAAAACGATGATGGGGAATTAAATGGATATCTTGTTGGGGTTGGCAATGCCCAAAGCCGATTTGGCTATTCAATAAGATGTTCCGCAGCCCAGTCTCGCGCTAACAAGCGCAAGGCCTTAAAAGCATCCAAAAAGAAGGTACCAGAGTATTTGGCGGTCGAGTGCACGAAGGCTTTCGTCCCCTCGAAAAACACCTGGTTTTACAATCAAAACCTGTCGGTTACCGACAATCTCTTCCTCGTGTTCCTGTGGGTTTCCAAAATGAGCGTTTCTGACGCTATAATCCACAGTGAATGTGCCAGCCATACCGTCGTGGATTACTTTTCCATGTGTCGCGAGGTGGCTGAGATTGTCATTTCGAACAGGGCCGACAAGGTGCAGATTGGAGGACCAGGATTGTTCGTAGAGGTGGACGAAACATACTTGCACTCTAGAAAGTACAACCGCGGGGCTCAATTGGCCGGAGAGACCATTTGTATCTTTGGTATCTATTGCAGAGATACGAAAGATGGTCTTTTTTTGAAGGTCAGGAATAAGTCCAGGGCCGTTTTGTGGACCCAAATGGCGAAATACATAGCTCCGGGGTCAGTGATAGTGTCAGATGGCGCCCCGATGTACATGAATTGTACTTTGATGGGATTTCGGGAGCATCTGACTGTTTTGCATAAGTATGAGTTCGTGAATTCGGAAGATTCACGTGCTCATACGAATAATATCGAAAACAGAAACCGACATTTGAAGGCGAGCATAAAGTCCTACAGAACTGACCGGGCGTTGAATAGTTATATGGCCACATATTGGTACAGGTGTCTTTTTTTCAAGGACCAAGATGGCAATTGGCTTCCTCCTGGAACCAACTTCCGTCGGTTCCTGGAAGACGTCAAGGCATGCTATCCTGGTCCAGGGAAAAAAGGCCTTGAACTAATTGAAATTGGCGTGTCGGAGGAAGAGTTGAACGCTCTGAATCCAGAGACACAGCCGGCGTTCCTTATTGGTGGTCAAACCGAAGAAAACACGGTTGAACTCAGCGATGAGTGAGGTCGGTTTTCTTCGTTTAAGGCTGTAGGCAAGGGGATTCAATATCCTGGGGAGTTTTCATTTGGCAGGCCCCCCTACCTATATACTGTCGACCTCAATGTCCTGAGGAGTTTTGATTTGGCAGGGTAATGAGGTCGACATTATATAGGTAGGGGGGCCTGACAAATGAAAACTCCCCAGGATATTGAAGCCGGCAGTAGGCAAGGGGACCTGCCATAAAAAACTCTCCATGAGAAACGAAGTGTGGCCACCTCCAAGTGGTGTTTCTCGGGTAACGCTAAGTGCCACACATTACTGCATAACCATAAATATATTTGGAATTTCTAATTGTATTTAGTTCTTCCCTGGTAATTTAAAACCCTTTCCAAAATATCGCTGTTTGTGTTTAGATATTTCAAAAAGAATAAGACGCCTTTTTCAAAATATTGCTGTAAAATTTGACGCCTTTTCCAAAATATTGCGTTAAAATATGACGCCTTTTTCAAAATATTGCTGTAAAATTTGACGCCTTTTCCAAAATATTGCGTTAAAATATGACGCTTTTTTCAAAATATTGCGTTAAAATATGACGCTTTTTTCAAAATATTGCTGTAAAATTTGACGCCTTTTCCAAAAGATTGCTGTAAAATTTGACGCCTTTTCCAAAATATTGCCGTAAAATATGACGCCTTTTCCAAAATATTGCCGTAAAATATGACGCCTTTTCCAAAATATTGCCGTAAAATATGACGCCTTTTCCAAAATATTGCCGTAAAATATGACGCCTTTTCCAAAATATTGCCGTAAAATATGACGCCTTTTCCAAAATATTGCTGTAAAACATGACGCCTATTCCAAAATATTGCCGTAAAATGTGACGCCTTTTCCAAAATATTGCTGTAAAACATGACGCCTTTTCCAAAATATTGCCGTAAAATATGACGCCTTTTCCAAAATATTGCCGTAAAATATGACGCCTTTTCCAAAATATTGCCGTAAAATATGACGCCTTTTCCAAAATATTGCCGTAAAATATGACGCCTTTTCCAAAATATTGCTGTAAAACATGACGCCTATTCCAAAATATTGCCGTAAAATATGACGCCTTTTCCAAAATATTGCTGTAAAACATGACGCCTTTTCCAAAATATTGCTGTAAAACATGACGCCTTTTCCAAAATATAGCCGTAAAATATGACGCCTTTTCCAAAATATTGCCGTAAAATATGACAGCTTTTCCAAAATATTGCCGTAAAATATGACGCCTTTTCCAAAATATTGCCGTAAAAAATATGACGCCTTTTCCAAAATATTGCCGTAAAATATGACGCCTTTTCCAAAATATTGCCGTAAAATATGACGCCTTTTCCAAAATATTGCTGTAAAACATGACGCCTTTTCCAAAATATTGCTGTAAAATATGACGCCTTTTCCAAATATTACCATTAATTTCCAAATAATTCGCGTAATTTTCCATAATTTTGCCTTTACGTTCATTTGCTTTACGTTCATTTGCTTCCCAAATTATTTGAAGCCTCTTGCAAAAACTAGATGATTACTTTATTTACAACCCAAATAGAACCTTTTCTGAAATATTTCTCAACTAAAATCCGTCTTTTCCAAAATTTTGATGCTTACTTCTTTTACAACTCAAAAAAAATGAGACCTTTTCCTAATTTTTTTCTCAATTAAAATCCACCTTTTCTAATATTATTAGCATAAATCTCATAATTTTTGTAGATTTACCTTTTCTTAGTAAGATCTAGAATAAGCTATAACACTATTTTCGTCGCGAGTCCATTTGGTAAGATCGAGCTCGGCTGCAGACGACGGAGTTTGGTTTTTCTGGATTTCTCGGGGCCCGGGGTTATGGTAAGTACATGCAATTTTAAAATTTTCCAAAATTTTTTTGACCAACTTGCGGCGGGTTTAGAATTTTTTTACAATTTTTTCCGTACTCCCCGTGGTCTAATTAGTCAGTAACTGCTGTTAGTTGAGTTAGTTAGATAAAGTGCAATATTATATATATACTATTGTTATTATTTCCGGACTTGACACCTACCTGTAAGAATTTAGGTTCGGTCGTAAATAGGGAAACTGATTTTCGCGCTGTATGTTTCCCGCCTACTTGACGAAGAAATTGTATACCAAGTCTCTTTCCCTACCGAAAAATAATCCCTTTAACCTACATAAAGTTGTATGAGAATTAACTAATAGGAACTAAATTATTTTTAAGTTTGCGCAGACTCAGCAGAAACGCCAATGAATCAACCCCCACCCCCATCCTTGTACGTCCCGACCCTGAGTATTTGTTACATAGAAGCTAGTTCAATTCAGTCTCAAATGATTTTGTCGAAAAGCTAATCGGAAAACAATAGTTAACGCCAAGCCTAAACCACGTGGTCGTACCAGATTGCTAGGGTGAAAATGGCGAGCCGACAGGCAAGAATGAAGCCAATACGCGCTAATCACGATTAAATGTTCCAAAAATCTAACCTTAAAATTACGCGACAATTCACCAGTTACCACTACAACTTAGAAAGAATCGTTCCCATAATTAATTCAAATGAAACCTTAGGAATTCCGTATTTTATCAACTAATAATGGGCTAATTAAAATTATCTAAATCATGGTTTAAACCATTCTAATTAAATTCAAAAATTGCCCCCAATTTCGATAGAAAAACCCTTCACATAATTAATACAAATGAAACCTTAGGAATTCCGTATTTTATCAACTAATAATGGGCTAATTAAGTTAACCTAAATCATGGTTTAAATTCAAATTAAATACAAAAATTACCCTAATTACGATTTTAAAGTATGGTTGCAATGAAATTTTGCGCTTACCAAGTTACCACTTCGGAGTCACGTTAGTGAGAGAATAAAATTTCTATTACGTTTTTCTTACCAGCTGTAGGAATAGACCGCCAGGGGGCAAAGTGGCTCACTTGGAAAAATATAGACCTAATATAATCAATAGGCCAAAAAAGGCGTGCGAGTCATATTTTTTGGGAGAAGCAATGGGGAACGCGTCATGTTTCGGCCTATTAAAGCGGCCTTTACACGCTCAATGTTTTGCACAAATTAAGTGGGGAACATATATAAAATTCATCATCTTTTAAATTTTTCCCTAGACTTTACACTAATTGTGCAAATAAAAATATATCATGATATTGAAAGCTCAAGATATAGGACAAAAAATTTAAAAATTTATTGGACAAATATATTGATCATATTCCATATTATTAAATTATATTGAATATATTTTATCATAATAAAAATGTTGATGTTGAGTCCATGGACCTCTTACAATTTTATTGACCACACATAACGTATAAATCGTTAAATACACAGACCTTTTCTTTCGAATGCGAAATAGTGTTCGTATTTTAATAACATTTTGAGCCATAAAAACTCACTCAATATATATGTTCATTTTTTTACGGAAAAATTGTCCAAAATTTACCGCAATATTATTTTCCATTTCCTAAAACATATTGTAGCATTACATTTGAAGTCTGCACAAATATTAGTCTGAATAACGTTCTATTTATACTTTGTAACTTAAATAACGGGCCCCACGTTTTTTGCGCAAATTATTGAGCAAGTAGGATGCCCTTAACATTCGCGACTCAAAAACAGGGACAAAAACCTCAGGGAAATTTCGAATTTTTAGTAAAATTCAGGGAAATTTGCGTCAAACAGGGGCGGAGTAATTAGGCAAAATGTTCATAACCATACCCTCCATAGGATTAACATTACACTCAACTTTGAAGGCTCATAACTCGGTTCAACTAGAGTTATGGTTATTTCTTTATGCTTTTAGTGTCAAACTTATGGTAATTATCTTAAGGTTAAAGTGTCGAACTTATTGTTATGACATTATGCTTTTAGTGTCGAACTTATTGTTATTACCTTATGGTTATAGTGTCGAACTTATGGTTATTACCATTATTACCATAGACATTATTCGTGTTCTCGAAGCCTTTAGTTTGAATCTACTGTCAGCGGTTTGCCATATTACCAAATTACCAAGCTCGCGGCCTTTGTTCTGCCGGACTCATGACGGTGTGTTTAACTATAACTGTATCTGAGACCTGACTAACAAAAACGCTTAACGGTTGCATATTGAATTGCCTATGGCGCCTTATAAAATACCTTGCCCAAAGTGTGAAAAGGGCATTTTTGGGAAAGAAAAGTACATCTTCTGCAAACTTTGCCCAGTTAGAATTCACACGTATTGTATGAACCTGAAATTAGAGGAAGATATACTTGCATTCTGGGATGGTAATGAATTTAAGTATACTTGCAGTATGTGTAAAAGGAAGAGTAGTGAAGGTCTACTACCGGTAAATCCTCCTGATTTTTCCCAAATTTTGGGCACAAATCACACCCCATCCATTGTAAACGCCAACGATAATAGAATTAATGTAATTTGTAGCAGGGACAAAGAGATTAGTGATAGACTATTATCCATTGACTCTCAAAGCTGTTCTTCCAAGGAAGACACAACTAAGACAAGAGTACCGACAGTTAACTTGTCAACAGCCTCGGTTAACTCCATTAAAACGTATATTTCAAGTGAAAACAAGTAACTAAGACGCGATTTTGCGGAATGCATCGCCAAACTGATAAGTGAACACACAAGCACGCTGCTAGATAATAGCAACATTCAATTAGTAGCGCTAAAATCTATCATCGAAAGGCAAGCGAAGTAAATAAAGTCACTAGCTGTTACCATGGACGTTCTGGCAAAGAAGCTGCAGGCCTTGAAAACGGAAAATATCAGGTTAGCGACACTTACAATGGATACGTCGCGATTGGACACACTATTGGTGGAGATGCAATACCTAAAATCTGAAAACACAAAACTGGCAATCTTGTCCACTGATGTGCTATCCGCGCTTTCGGAGCACACGACAAAATTGGATAATTTGGCAAAGGGAATTCAAGCCTTGAAACTCGAAAACTCTAGGATATGCACACTATCAGCAGACACCCTTCGAGACGTTTCAGAACTTAACCATAATGACGATACTTCCCCCATGACCCGCATGCATAAGGAGACCGAGGAAAATGCTGAGCATGGTAATAATAACAACAACCCATCGTGGGCTAGGGTCACGAAACGAAAAGCAAAGAAGATTAACCACAACACCACGAAAAATGTGAATACTTACCACGTTACCAAGAAGAAAAAGCACGTGGTAGTCGGGAGCTTTACGGGGGCTCCATTCAAAGCAGCGGAAAAGGAACGTACCACCATTCTTCGGAAAAAGGCTGTTTTTGCGACCCATCTCGAAATTGCATTAACTAGCATCGACCTTACAAAATGGCTATTAGACGAACACGGATTTAAAACAATTAAATGTCTGAAATTCAAATAAAAACATAACAAGTTCTCATCTTTCTACATATCCTCCTCTCACGACGAGTATGACAAACTGTTGGACAGCGAAATTTGGCCGAAAGACGTTCATGTAAAACCATTCCGTGGAAGTCTTTACAACAACCAAATAGATGCGGAGGGCGAAGAGTCGAGACCATCAAATAGGTCAATCGCGCAAGAACAATTCGCATCTAACAATGAAGACTCGCAGGCTACGAATAACACGTCCCTAGTGCAGAGTCCAAATAACATTAATAAGACTCGTCCTCTAACAGAAACAGAAATAGTTGTAGAAGTTGTCAATTAAGAAAACTAGACTGCCCGACCAATAATTGCCGAAGAATAACAAGTAAAAATTCCAAAGAAGACAACAGCAACCTGTAATATGGCACCGCTCAAATTAAAACAGCTCCGAATTGGCTACCAGAATGTACGAGGCCTAAGGACGAAATTAGACATTATCAGGACAAACCTATTGAGCAGCACCGAAGATGTAATCTGCTTGACGCAAACGTTCTGAAACCATACACACTTCGACAAAGACTTTGTTCCACTTGATATGCACGTTTTTCGAGCTGATCGCCAACAATTAAACGTTAAGGACAGGAGAGGAGGCGGGAGTCTGATTCTAGTACGAAAAAGTCTCTTGGTAAAGAGACGGACTGAACTTGAGCTCCGACCGGAATGTGTATGGATTGAAATAGACGGAAGAAATGGACATAAGACTTTAATCGGAAATCACTATTTCGCTCCTAAAATAACAAAAGAAGAGTACGCGCAATATTTTGATCAACTTTACGCCAAATTAGAAAATGGCCCAGGCGACATTGTCATTGTAGGCGATTTCAACATTCCTGGAGTCAATTGGGACATTGGTCAGACAAGCGAATGCAATTCTGGAGTAAAACCAAAGGCGGAAGTCGTTCTTTACTTTGTACTGAGTCTAAACTTGCATCAGTAAAATTCTTTCCGAAATGTCTCTGGAAATATTTTGGATCTCGTTCTCAAAAAGCACAAATACAATGGTTCAGGAAGACCAGACACCACTAGTTGAAATAGATGTGTTTCACCCACCATTGTCGATCGTCATACGATTGAATGAGAACCTGCACATGGTACCTAAGAAAAACATTCAGAAACGATTCAACTTCAAAAAAGGAAACTATACCAACCTATATACTTACCTCCGTGATCAGTCCTGGAAAGAGATACTAGCCGATCAGCCAGTTGACGATGCCGTCGAGGCACTCCATACCGTAGTCGATGACGCGATAAATCGATTCATACCAAAAAGTATTTGCAAATCCTCAAAATATCCACACTGTTTCTCGCCGGAACTAAGAAAAGCCCTGCGTCGAAAACAGTATTTCCATAGAAAGCTTAAAAGATCAAACAATTGGATAGACCTACAAAAGTTTAAAGAGCTACGCAAGGAAGCTCAAAAGCTGCTAAGGATTGACAAGGACAACTATGGCCGATCAATAGTGAAGGAATTGAAAGAAAAGCCTCAAAATTTTTGGAACTACATTAACAGCAGAATTAAGCCTAAAGTTAGAGAGAACTTACGATTGGAAGGGGTAAGCAACGAAACCATTGTCGACAATGAAGAAATAGCTCAAACATTCAAGCACCATTTTGAACAATTATGCGGGGGGAGAGAGACTTACTCACCGACGTGGAGCGAACAATAGTATTAAATAATATGAGAGGCAATTTATTACAACCTTTCCTTTGTCTTCAAATCACAGACAAGGATGTTGATGAGGCTATTAGAAACATTAAACCGAACAAGGCCATAGGAATCGATAATATCCCTGGATTTGTAGTTAAAGCCTGCGCGCAGTCGTTATCCAGTCAACTTAGGCACATATTCAATACATCACTGAAACAATGTGTTTTTCCAAAAAAGTGGAAAATATCTTTGGCGGTACCAATATTTAAAAAAGGGCGGAAAGAAGACGTGAACAATTATCGGTTGATAACCATTATCTCCGTATTTGCAAAGCTCTTCGAAAATATCGTACATAAGTACTTTAGTAATTGGTTCCAGTCGGCTCTAGCGCCTACGCAACATGGTTTTAGTAAAGGAAGATCAATAAACATGAATCTACTTACTTTTATGAATTTCTTGGTACCAAGAGTTTTAAACTAGAAGCAAGTGGATTGCATATACATGGACCTAAGCAAGGCTTTTGACCGAATGGACCATGAGGTACTGCTTCTGAAACTATCATGGTACGGTATGGATGGCAAGATGTTAGAATGGGTAAAAGGCTACTTAAAGCACCAAACGAATTACTTAAAAATAAATCAAGATCCTACCGATATTAGTTTTAAAAGCACCGTAGGAGTCCCGCAAGGGTCAGCTTTAGGCCCATACTATTTGTTATATTCATAAATGACTTACTGTGGACCAACGAGGACAACTCGCTAGCATACGCCGATGACAATAAGGCTTTCAACGAAATAGAAACAATACAAAACTGCAAAGAGCTAAACATAAAACTAGAAACCATAAGTGAATGGGGCAAGAGAAATAAATTACCGCTAAACCCAGACAAAACATATATAATGACATTCACTAGAAAAGTAAATTATATTACATACCCCTACGTGATAGACGGGAAAGTTTTACAAAGATCCAAAACCTTGAAGGATCTGGGCGTATTGGTCGACGCGAAACTACTCTTTGTTGAACATATAGAAGCTATACAAGCCGAATGTTTCAGAAAACTATATGCTGTACTAAGAATAGCCAAGAACTTTAACAGCTCCACGATATTTATCGCACTTTATGTATCCTTGGTTCGCGTCCGACTGGAATATGGGTCATTAGTTTTTGGGGGCTGTAGTGCACATAACATAACTAAATTAGAAAGAGTTCAAAGAAAATTTGTAGAACTACTTTATAAGAACTTCCGAAACCCTTGTAAAATTGAATATCATTAAGACAACAACTTAAAATGTCTAAAATTCTTAACAATTCGAAATCGTCTAAAATATCTGGAAATTACTTATTTATACAATCTTGAGAACAAATATATAGACTGTCCTTGCCTCTTAAGTAAACTAAATTTTAAATTACAAAACGGTGTGACAAGGGAAAAGAACTCTTTTAACATATTAAAACATTATCAAACAAACCCAATACTTAGAATACAAAAAAATATGATGAATTAGAGAACAGTCCTGAATTATTCGAAAACATCAAAAGTCGTTTTAACTCAAATTTGAAGATTTCCCTAATGGGAAAGTAAAAATAGTAACGTGTTTTATTTATTAATTTATTTTTTCTTTTCTTTATTTTTATTTAAACGTTTATAGCACCGTTATATATGAAGTAAATTATTCATTGTTATTTATTTTAGTTAAGTTTAATGTTCAAAGACCTAATTTAACTCGTGTACGATTGTAAAAAGTACTTATGTATTTTATCATGCACGAAATAAAATTCAATTCAATTATTAACATTAAACCTCATATATCAAAATGTTCGAGGGCTATGGACTAAATCCAAAGAATTTTTTTCTAAATGCGACTCTAAATGATGGTGAAATCATCTGTCTCACTGAGACCTGGTTCAACTAAGCCACATTTAATGAAGACTATTTTCCGAACCTCTATAACGTTTATCGGGCGGATCGTCCGTCACTAGATGGCAAAGACATTCGAGGTGGAGGTGTATTAATCGCATGTCGTAAACCTATTACAGTAACGCGCAGATAAGATTTAGAACACATAAACGATTGTGTATGGCTCGAAATACTAGTTGGGTATCATTACTTACCTGCTTCCACTTCTGAGTGGGAGTTTACCAGCTTTTTAGAAACAATTCTGCCAAAACTATCAGCATTTGATGGAGAATTGCTTATTGTTGGTGATTTTAACCTACCAGGCATAAAGTGGAACCTCAATGATGCAACTGCATGTATATCGGCGGTGAAACTCAAGGCCCAGGTACTAATAGACTCCATGAACACAGTGAACCTAACGCAAGTTAATGAGTTAACGAATTGCAATGGAAACATTCTAGACTTCATTCTTACTAACGTCATCAATATTAGCAGTGAAATTACCTCAACTCCTTTAGTTTCACCAGACAAGTTCCATCCACCAATGGAGATTACCATACCTGCCATTGTTTCACAAGATTATGATTCTAAAACATACTTAGCTTACAAAGCTGGCGACTATTACGGCCTTTACACTTTTCTGGACAAGTTTGATTGGACTCCTACCCTACGTGAGAAAAATATAGACGTGGCGGTTGATACTTTAACAAGGGCCGTGCAAGATTCCATGAAAGAAAATATCCCAGTAAAGTCGTACTTAGCTTCGTCTCGATACCCGCATTGGTTCAGCATAGAATTAAGGAAAGCGCTTGCGCGGAAAAAGGTATTCCATCGGAAGTTTAAACGAACTAAAAACCAGGCAGACTTCCTAATATATAAGGCATTGCGAAGGAAAGCGGCACAATTATTAGACACTGATAAATTAAAAAACGCTCATACAGTAGTTGACAGCATTAAAAAAGACCCAAAAAATCTATGGGCATATGCAAATTCGAGACTCAAACCAACTGACAATAACATATCTATTAAGAAAGGAAATAGGATAATTACCAACCCAGTCCAGCTTGCCGAAATATTTCGACAGCAATTCTACATAGAGCCTAACACTTCTGACAGAGATAGTAATGAAGAAGACACCGATCAAACCCCAAACAACTTAAATGTTTGTTCTTACTTCAATACAATTACAATTACAGAATTAGATGTAAAAGAAGCCATTGTTAAACTAAAACCCAAGTTTTCCACAGGAATAGACCGCATACCAACATTCATAATTAAAGGTTGTTCTGACATTTTAGCGAAAATTTTTACATATATCTTTAATGAATCAATGAGGCAAAATAAATTCCCAAAAATGTGGAAAACGTCGGTAATAGTTCCAGTTTTCAAAAAGGGCTCTAAATTAGACAACACAAATTATAGACCAATTGCTCTTATATGCATATTTGCTAAGATTTTTGAAATGGTCCTGTTCAAACATATAAGTTATTGGTTTAAACCGCTGACTAGTTCAACTCAGCATGGATTTTGCGAGGGTCGCTCGACAACTACCAATCTCATGCAATTTATGGACAAAGTATCTAATAGCCTGTTAAACCAGGAGCAGGTAGATTGCGTATTTCTAGACTTTAGTAAGGCTTTCGATCTCATGGACCATGAAATACTATTCAGAAAACTTGGCAAATATGGTATGGGTGGGGATATTTTAG
The DNA here is from genome assembly GCF_054372755.1 of Phalangium opilio. Taxonomy (NCBI): domain Eukaryota; kingdom Metazoa; phylum Arthropoda; class Arachnida; order Opiliones; family Phalangiidae; genus Phalangium; species Phalangium opilio. Next base: position 530,489 of record NW_028324173.1, read on the forward strand.
AAATCTTGCGATCGTTCTTGCAAAATAGGCAAAATATAATTAAATGCAATGGTGAACTAACTAATCAATCCTATGTTACATCTGTTGGAGTACCTCAAGGCTCCGCATTGGGACCCCTTCTATTTACAATATACGTAAATGACTTATCGAATTATGTTAAATCCTCTGACATATCTCAGTTTGCTGATGATTCAAAATTATACAGAGTAATTAAGACGCACAAGGATTGCTTAGCTCTCCAAGGAGACATTAATGGCGTTGAAAGGTGGAGTTTACTTAATAAAATACCATTAAATAACCAAAAAACAACTATTGTCACTTACACACGTAAAACCAATAAGTTAACTTTCAACTATACGTTAGATAGAATTATATTACATAGAGCGAGCTACCATAAAGATCTGGGATGACTGGGAATAATATTGGGTAGTAAGCTTATTTTCAAGGAACAAATATCTGACGTTACATCTCGTAGTATGAGAACGCTGTCAATGTCCCTAAAAATTGCAAAATCATTAAATTCCGGAAACGTTTTTAAGATACTGTATATATCTCTTGTAAGAAGTGTTTTGGAGAATAATATATTAATTTATGGAGGATGTGCTGAGTCAAATCTGCAAAAAATAGAACGAATCCAAAGAAAATTTATAGAGTATTATTATTTCAATTTTAAATGCGAAACTATCTACAAATACTGTCTCGTAATAGAACATCTTGGACTACAATCATTAAGAATTAGGCGAAATATGCTTGAAATATGTTTCCTTAAAAAATTACTAATGTGTCAGTTGGATTGTCCCTATTTACTGTCTAAAGTCTATCTTAATGTTCCAAAGCAGAGAACACGCCATAAATCTAATTTTTACTGTAAAAAGCTTCAAGAACTTAATCCTATATCAAGGCTACAAATAACGGCTAACTCTTACAAGGATCTCGATTTATTCTTTTATGGAATATCATACATTAAGAATTATTTTAAAAAAGGGGTATCTTAGTTAATTTAATATTTCGTTTTTAAATGGTTTTTAAATAGTTAAACTAGCAATTTACAGTACTTAATCTGGCAGAGGCATAATTGATAAAAACAAATCATAAAAATAAGTTTTAAAAATCATAATGTCAACAATTTTAAAGAAAAAATAACTTCGAGTTATTGTATTCTATTTTATTTAGTTACACAATGCAAAGTGTATTTTTAATTTAAGACCTCGTGACCCATTGTTAAAAGCCCTCGGGTGTTATGGACACGCAATAAAAATTGATTGATTGATTGATTATTGTTTACTAATTATACAATAGTTATAATTAGTGTTTACTAATTACACAATAGTTATAATTATTTTTTACTTGTTATACAATAGTTATAATTATTGTTTATTAAATATACAATAGTTATAATTATTGTTTATTAAATATACAATAGTTATAATTATTGTTTATTAAATATACAATAGTTATAATTATTGCTAACTAATTACACAATAGCAAAAACAGATTTATGTGAGAAGAACGTTGAACGTAGCAAATTCACTACCCATCCTCGCATACTTTATTGAGAAACTTCGTCTGCTTATATTTTGGCTCCACCCACAAATTCTGAGAGAACGAAAATGTCATTCTTATCTCTATTTTCGTGGTTAAATATTTGTTTCCGAAAATGCGCCGGTGCTAAAAAAAGCAAAGTGGACAACAATGCGATAAAACTCCCGATTTAATGGAATTAAGTTTTAAAGTTAAGAATATAAATAATTGATGTTTCTTTTTTTAAGTATCTAGTTTTTCTTTCTTTCTACTAACGTAGCAAATTCACTACCCATCCTCGACTACTTTGTATGTATTGATGGGAGTGGCTTATAATTTCAAAAAATGGATACTGCATAAAGCAAGTAAATAATAATAATAACTTCTAATTGTACTACAATAATAATTTTCAAGATGGCGACTGCCGCAGCGTGTCAGAAAGTACCATCCTATTATTAGAAAAATGTCGCTAAGCTGAATGGGTTATTTGGCATGTTAAAAATTATATAAATAATTGAAGAAAAATTATTTATTTTCGTATTTTTTATGTGTAGTACTACTTATTTAAAAAGATTTTTAATAGTGGTGGTCCTTTCCTTTAAATATGGCATATAGGATAGGACCAACCCGTCCTTCAGCTCCAATTTTGGGTTTTCATGAACGAAATGGGTTTGTGAAGGGAAACCACCAATTCCTTTTATAATTCAGAGAAGAATATTTAACAATATTTTATGATAGATTTGAGTTTTATAACTATTATTTTGATTATATTGTGTCATGATGATTTGGTAACAATTAAAATTTTTGGGCCGTAAGAGTTTCTACAAATAAAATTATGGGTGGATGGTGTCACTGCTTTCATCGTAAATGGTCGCGAGGATATTCAATTTCTTCTGCTGTTGGAGAACGTTTACAATTCCTTTACGTCTAGTACCTTTCAAAGTCTTTCTAAACGGACAGTATTTGCACCAGTATTTAAGCCGGGGGCTGCATCTACCGTCTGATTTCTCTATTATGTGTCATTGATAAATTATTTGATATGATCAACAATTTGATATATATCTATCTATTTGTATATATGATATACAACAATGCAATAGATCTTTTATATAAACTCAACGTTCATGTTGGGAAGTCTCGCAACGTTTACAACCCATTTAATTGTACGAGTGCAAAATTCATGCGATTTCTTTACTGACAAAAATGATACGTTAACTAACTTGTTACACGGAGAGGTTATTAAAAAACAATGTATTAACAAATTATTGGATTAACCGCTTGTTAATACTATATACTACATTGTTCTAAATGTGCATATAATTGTATTACAATTTCTATACCTTGCGAGTAAGGCTTTTTTACGCTCATTTAACTAATAACTCATATTATTATGGTTTATGTCTAGGTGTTTTAAGTAAAAAAATCGATTGAAATATTTAAAACATTTTTAGAATAACAATTTATTTTCGAATGATCTCGTAAAATAAACCTTAAGATTTTAAAAGTATTATTTACAAGCCTAATTCTTCATTGAGAGCTCCAAAGAAATTTTTGAAAATTTGAGGGCTTTGGATCTTTTTCTCCAGAGCAGTTTCAATTACATTGATATTTTTTTAATATTTAGATAATAACCATTTTTTTTACATTACCCGAAACGTTGTAGAATCTTTAATTTCACGACCGAGTTATTCTATTATAGCGTCCCCGGGTTTAAATTTTTTAAATCAATCAGGGATATCTTGGCAATATTAAATTACCGTTAAGTGCTGGCGCCGCCTGGACTTTTCCTGGTAGCTTCGCTATTTCAGGAGGCAAAGAACCTCCGGATGAAAGTCCGGCACTTAAAGTTTGAAGCGCAGCGAGAGATTCTTCGACGCGTCGTATGGCAGACACAATGTCATTCACAATTGTACGCAGGTCTGGAACCAGGAGAACACAACTTGGGCAAAGAAACGGTAAATGCTTAGCCTTGGTGGCATCCAGACTGCAATGGTCCTTGCAAAGGCTGTCAGGCAAATGAACGCATCCGGAACGGCAAAGAGAACGACAAAAACCACAAGTAAACGCAGTTTGTCCATCGGCAACACTTAACGAACACATCGAGCACACTTAATGGTCACTTGTGGTAGTACATGACTTGGAATTAACGGATGACATCGCCTTGCGAACAGACCGACCCCGGGTCATAATGGTGCAATCAAGGTCAGAAGCCGCAAAAGTGGAGACAACCGAAGTGGAAAGAGAGCTATTTCGAGGTATATTAATGGTTGCAAGGTTGTAAAATTAAAGAAAACACTAAGCCTTGGCCTGAGAAGAAACGAGTTTGAAATTTGAATTATTCAGATTCGCGCGGCATTAGTAGACTTGGGAGTCTCGTGCGCTCGCGCTTGGCTTTTCCGCGAGATGTCGTTAGTGACGTAGCAAGGAGAAAAACCCCCCAAATTTCAAGTTTTCAAAACACTTTTTCTGTGTTTTTCCTCATATTTAAATATTGATCAAGCATAATTTTTTAATACAGAAGAGTTTAAACTGTCAAAAAAGTAAGGTTTTCTTTAGATTTGAGATAAGTTTTAAACAACGGCACTATTCCTTTAAATTAAAGTAATTGTTTAAGGGGCTATTTATTTTTTATTGAATCTTTTGGCCAGATTGCGTGGACAACAAAGTTAATTATGAGATTTTAACATGTTGTTTTTTAGTAAAACAAAACTTCTTGAAGTTGCTAAGAGCAATTTTTTACTCCCTCGTAACCTTTAATTTTTTTTACCTTAACTTTTTTATCCTTTGCCATGGTTGTTTAATAAAGGTCTTCTGAAATTTTCTAAAACAATTTTTAATATCCGCGACCTCGGTTTCACCGCTCTAGGTCTATGCCTTGCCCTAATATTGTAGCAGTCGACGGGGTAACGAGGCTGTACTTTTTATGATACTAAAAGCGTCCCCAAGCAGAGCTGTGCTAATTAGCTGACAACTAATTGAATTAAAATTAGCAATTAAGTAAATATTTATGAACTAATTAATTAGCCAATTAGCAATTAGACATAGAAACTAATTAAATTCAATTAGAAATTAGGCATTTATTTATCAAACTAATTAATTAGAAGTACTAATTTCTAATTAATTACTTGTCTAATTAAGGTGAAAAAGAAACCATAAGTAAACATAAAGGTTTAAAAGTGTCCATGGAGTTAGTACTTTGGTAATGCAAAGTTTAATGTTTTAATGCCATTGAAAAACGGGTAAGGAAGCCGTGAATTATTGTCGAAAAATGAGACAAGCCTCAACCCTTCCGTCATGTTAAAATTTGTTTCACCTCTTCATTTTCTTGCCACACTTCCTATAATGGACTCCTGAGTAGTAAATCCATGGGCACTGCTATTAATTCGAGAAGCATAAATAGTCGAAATTTCGAAAAGGGGCAGTTACGATTTACGATTTACGAAATTTTCTACTGGTACAAGTATTCTCTCATGTTTTGAGGAGCTGAAAAGGAGTAGCACCAAGGTTTCCTCATCGATATAAACATATAATAAGGTCTTTATCATGTTCAAATAGATGAATCAAGAGTAAATTCCTCGATTTTTAGCTTTTACTACAAATTGGCGTAAAAAATTGGCGAAATTCCAATTGGCTAATTAGTTAATCCTAAATCTAGTTAAATTTTAATTAGATAATTACATTTCCGATGCATACTAATTAATTAGAATTACTTCTCAATTAGCACTAAGGTAATTAAAATTCAATTACCATTTTCAATTAGTAAATGATGCTAATTTTATAGAAATTCAATTTGCTAACTAATTAATTAGCACGGCTCTGTCCCCAAGTGAGAAAACGCGGCGAACTTAATTAGTTAAAAACTATTTTAGCTTCGCGATAGGCACGGGCCTAGATATCTCGGAGGCTCCGTCTCGAGACTTAATTGGGAAACGTGAATCATCCCAAGACTTAATTGGGACACGTGAATCATCCCGAGACTTAATTGGGACACGTGAATCATCCCGAGACTTAATTGGGACACGTGAATAATCCCGAGACTTAATTGGGACACGTGAATCATCCCGAGACTTAATCAGAGCCGTGCTAATTAATTAGTTAGGTAATTGAATTTCTATTTAATTAGCATCATTTACTAATTGAAAATGGTAATTGAATTTTAATTACCTTAGTGCTAATTGAGAAGTAATTCTAATTAATTAGTATGCATCGGAAATGTAATTATCTAATTAAAATTTAATTAGATTTAGGATTAACTAGTTAGCCAAATGGATTTTCAATTAATTTTTTTAAGCCAATTTGTAGTAAAAACTAAAAATCGAGGAATTTACTCTTGATTCATCTATTTGAACATGATAAAGACCTTATTATATGTTTATATCGATGAGGAAACCTTAGTGCTACTCCTTTTCAGCTCCTCAAAACATGAGAGAATACTAGTACCAGTAAAAAATTTCGTAAATCTTATATCGTAACTGCCCCATTTCGAAATTTCGACTGTTTTTGCTTCTCGAATTAATATCAGTGCCCATGGATTTACTACTCAGGAGTCCATTATAGGAACTGTGGCAAGAAAATGAAGAAATGAAACAAATTTTAACATGACGGAAGGGTCGAGGCTTGTCTCATTTTTCGAGAATAATTCACGGCTTCCCTACCCTTTTTCAATGGCATTAAAACATTAAACTTTGCATTACCAAAGTACTAAAGGTCCGTCCACACTATGGATTTTTTTCGCGTCGCAAGCTACGTAACGCTCGCGCGCGCGGTACGTCGCTTCGCTCGGATCGATTACACTACTGAAATTCGCGCCAAAGCCATGCTCGCAAGGCCTTGCTAACCTCGCGAAAATCTTTGGCGTGCCAAAGATTTTCGCAAGGATTGCAGCCTCGCAGCCAATCAGAGGTCTCCTGGTTGGCGCAGACGCCGTGTATTCGAGATATTTTCACGAAAACAAATATGTCTCCGGTTAATAGGCCTAGTGTTTCTCGTAAACGAGTGGAAATCAACAACTATTTTCGTTTTTATTAATAAATCACCTTAATAGAAAATGCACGAGAAGAAGGATATGGGTTCGCGAAGTTTTTGCAGAGAGAAAGAGTTGGTAATTACCATCATTTAATTCCAAAACTTCAGTTATATAAAGAGCTTTATGATGATTCCCTATATGTTCAATATTGTTGACTAGCCCCCTTCTCAGTTTGATTATTTATTAAGGTCTAAAGTTAATCCGGATATAATATTCAGCCATTGAAGCTCTCGGATATGCTGCGAAGTTTGTCAAAACGAGGGCGTATACCTTAGCGAATTTCTATAGTGTAAACGATCGGAGCGAAGCGACGTACCGCGCGCGCGAGCGTTACGTAGCTTGCGACGCGAAAAAAGCTATAGTGTGGACTAACCTTAACTCCATTGACACTTTTAAACTTTTATGTTTACTTATGGTTTCTTTTTTACCTTTATTCTAGGAGAGCGATAGCTCTCTTAGATAAGACTTCATACCGACTTTAATGTATAAGGATGGTTTTTTGATTGGTTATAACTTTTTTTGTATCGTATAAACTGCTTTGAAAAAATTCCACAGAACTACAATTCGGGCCCTCAATATGTGGTTAAAATTTCAAAAAGATCCACTCATTAGTTTATTTTATAAAAAATAAAGTTGCTAAGGGTGGTTTTCATTTGCATAAATTTGTCAGTGTTTTTGGTGAAAAAGTTAAATTTTCCCATAGAAATAACATGGAGTTTTTTCAAATTTAGCCATTTTGTGGCCACCTTTTTGACATGAAATATTCGTTTGTTACGTTTGGGAACGGTTTTATATCAAAATTTAAACCTTTTTCTAGGACCATTTTTAAGGTTTTTGAGAAAAATTAATTTTAATTATGTTTAATTTTAAATTTTAAAAACTACCCCAATCTGCGATATTTTAGCATGGATACGCTGTTTTATTGGTAAATATCAGCGCGACCAATATTGGCCTTTTTTTAAGTATAGTTGCGTCATAATAATCCGATTGTTTTTTCTTAATGCCTTTTGGTTGAAATGGCCACTCGATAGTGAGATAAGACTGCTTTAATATTGCTGCCGTGACAAATTACCCTGTTTGTGGCCGCCATTTTTTTAAGGGGAAAAAAATTAGAGTGGGTCCTTTTTCGTTGCCATTTTCATATTTTTTGAGGATTTGCTCATGGATGGATTTTAAATATAATATAAAGTAGGTTTCAAGCTTTAATATAAGCCTAATTTCATAATTTTCCACCTTTTTATTGTCCCACAATCTATTTGTAAACTTGGCACTTTTTTTAAGGCGTTGAAATTGCGCTAAGCCTTGGCTTACCGTTAATTTTTGCCGTTTAAAAAAATGTTTACCTCTCGTTGCCCGTTACTTCGCCTTCTCGTATCGTCGTACTTAAGTTTAGACTTTGAAAGTAGTGCTTTGTTTTCTTAAATATTACTTAATTGTATAAAATTTCAATATTATAATTGCATAAAACGAATTCAATGTTGTTTGTTGATGGGACGGGCCTTGCATTTGAATTTCGTTCCCTCCCTTTAACGGGCCGGAGAATTTTTATTTACCGCCGTCTTTCGGTCGCTTCAGCCCTGAAAACAGCTGTAGTGAGAAATTTTATTTACTATAAAAAATGTATGCGCTCAGTGTGTTGTTGTGTTTGCATTTTAATGCTTCTAATCGTTGTGCGCGTCGAGGTTTACGAATCAAACGTGTGTTGCGAAATGAAAATCAAGGGTGGATACTATCCTATATGATCTAGGCTTTAAAAGGAATTTGACGGCGACATGCAGTCAAGCAAAACGCTATTAAGCCTTGCATATGAAAATTTAAACCTTTTTCTAGGACCATTTTTAAAGGTTTTTGAAAAAAATTAAGTTTAAGTGCTAAATTTCATGTCTTTTTGCAAACTCTACGTATAAGGATTTGTTAACTGGTTTCTAAACTGGTGTCACCGGCCAATGATAACAAATACGTACATCATTTTGTTCGTTGAAATTGCTGGTAAATTAATCGATAGATCTCACGATCACTAAACCCTGTCAACAAACCAATTAATATTTTTTATTCAGACTCTTCCAATCATTTTTGTTGGGTAACTATTAAATTTTTTATTATTTTTTTAGTGCTTATATTTAGTTACCTAAGAAAAAATTAAACGATGACCAGTTTATTTATATAATGATTATTTTAACATTGCCCAAGAAAACAATAAGCAATAGCCTGTTTTTAATTCTCACCAGGTGCCAATGATAACTGCTACGAAGATAAATTGTTTGTCAAATTGCTGGTAGAATAAATGATTGATTAAGTCGCACGATCAAAAAACCGTGTCACCAAAAAAACCAGAGCTGTGCTAATTAACTGGCAACTAATTGAATTGGAATTAGCAATTGGACAATTATGACTTAATTAGCAATTAGGCATAGAGGCTAATTAAATCCCTTTACACACTGATAAACAAATAAACCCTGTCAACTCCACTCTTGGACTACGGGACCATCTAGTAACGTTTGTTTAATCGAAACCACACCATTTATTTGCTTTAAAATTCTATAACATTTGATTGAGTTATGAAGATTGAAGAAATTGATTAACGCGAGTTGATAAAGAAATTGTTTCATTTATTAATATTTGCTTACAGCAATTAATGATACATTCATATTGGTATAAATTGTTTATTTCTGTTAATAGGAGTTAAAGGGATAAGAAAATGTTTTTATGAAATATATTTGTAGCTTCAAACGGGTCAACCATTTTTTAGATAACTGGAAAACTAAATGGTTTTGAATCAAAAAGAATGGAATAAGGAAGGAAAGTTAGTTTATTTTTTCAAAAGATAAAAAAATGGTTGGGAAATCATTTCCTATGTTCAAGGGGTAATGAAATGACTGGTAAACCTTTTCTTCAGTTAAAGGGATAATATTTATTAAAATAGATTAATTAGAACGAACATTAATTTATTATAATGGATCAAAAAGAATGGAATAATGATTGGAAAGTTAATTGAATTTTTTAAAAAATAACAACATGGCTGGGAAAATGAGTCTTCAATTCAAGGGATAAAGAAATAACTGGGAAACGTTTTCTTAAGTTCAAGGGATAAAGAAATCACTGGGAAACATTTTCTTAAGTTCAAGCATGGATTAACTAACGCTAGGGATTGTTCACTAACCGAGTTTCGCATGTAATGCCATCGCCAACTACATGTTCCGAATTATTCCTTGATTTCCCTCTTCACTCCCCCAATTTATTGGACCAAAACGGATGTACATATGGCGCCATCTCTAGGCAAAATAAACAGTTTTTCCGAATTTTAAAGATGGCGGCGCCCAATTTAGGCGGGATTTTAATTTTGACGTCATAGGACACGTGATATTTGGTCCAATTTTCTTATAACTTCCTGTTAGGGATTGAAGCTGCTGCTAGGGGGCGTTTGGAACATGTATACTTTATATTTTAGGGGGAATGAACAATCCCTAGCGTTAGTTAATCCATGGTTCAAGGGATAAAATTTATTAAAATGGATTAATTAGAACGGTCCTTTAATTTATTAAATAGATGAATATTGATGAAAAAAATTATTTGGTTCAAGAGATAACCATTTTTAAGTCAAGGAATAACGTAATTGCGGGTCAGAAGTGTCTTAAGTTTAAGGTATTACAAAATGGCTGGGAAACCATTTCTCCCGTTCAAAGCATAAACAAATGATTGGGGTAACCATTTATTATTTTAAAGGAAATAAAACTTTTCTAAAATGGATTAATAAGAATGGAATATTAGTCCATTAAAATGAATTAAAAAGAATGCAATAATTTTGGATGAAATTAATTTATTTGGTTAAATGCTTTTTGACAAAAAAATTGAATGAAAATTAATATGGTGATGATGCTACAAAAAATATAAGAAAAAATATATTAATTATCTTCAATGAAAATTTTTAATTGAAACTCAAGAAAAGAATTGAGAATGCAAAAATATTTAAAACTTAGGCTTTCAAGATATTAATGAAATAAAAAAAACCCCAATAGTAACTTCTTTTCCTGTGCCCCAATATAATAAAAGTGTTAACTTTTTTAAATGTGGTTTAATACTTACAAAATATTTACAGTGATGTTTCTATATTGTTGGTTGGGATGGTGGTGTTTGGGGTGGTGGTGGTTGTGGTGGTGGTTGGGGTGGTGGTGGTTGTGGTGGTGGTTGGGGTGGTGGTGGTTGTGGTGGTGGTTGGGGTGGTGGTGTTTGTGGTGGTGGTTGGGGTGGTGGTGGTTGTGCTTGGGGTGGTGGTGGTGGTAGTGGTGGTTGTGGTTGTGGTTGTGGTGGTGGTGGTGGTATTGACCGGCAACGGTTCGTCTATCATGTAACCGTATATAAGACAACTATATATATATGCTTGAGCCTTTAACACCTTTGGCTGATTTGTGTGCGATATACTTTTTTATATATTTCATTTTGGTCTTACATGCAGAGATTCTCTGTCCTACAATTTCAGTCTAATATCCCCTTTTCTCTAGATACTTTTATACCATAGAATATCTTTCTACCCCATTGCCAATATTAGAACAAAATTACGCTATGAAAGCCATGGCAATAACAGGCTCTAACTAATTTTGCTTGCTAGGGCTACCTAGGGATAGCAGGGTACTTCACTGTCTTTTTTATTTTCAGTAGGGAGCTTTCAGATGGGATAGTAGTACGTCACACCCTCCCAATTCTTACCGCTGTTCTGGTAGCCATATTGGGTGGTCTCGGCTTCATTCCTGCTTTAAACCCTCCAATATGGCAGCGTAAATTATGTCACGAGACTCAGCTCCAACTGAAAGCTCTCTATAACATTTTATTAAATTTAAAACTAGTTTCCCTAAATGAGACCTTTAACGAAGTGCATAGAAGTTTTTAGGTAGCCCTGGGAAAAGCAATCGAAAATATTTAGTACCTCGGTTTTGCGGACACTCCCGCATTATGTGGCCGGCCCTCTCGCACTTGTAGCAAGTCCGGACCCATTGCCACCGTCCGCGACCGCCGCCTCGTCCTCCGCCCCGTCCTCCGCCCCGTCCGCGACCGCCGCCGTAAAAATAGGCGTTAACAACATTTATGTTTTTGCCTTCCATTACTAAACCCAAACCGACAAACAAGAAATTTCATTGAATAGTTTGCAATCAATTACTTTCTATCTAGTTTAATGTTTAACAATAAATTTAAACATTATAACTTCAAATTTTATGACTTAGCTTCAAAACCCGTTAATTAATAATTTTAACTATTAGAAATTGTGTTTAAAACATACTTACGAGGTTGATATACGCTAGCTTGCTTTAAATAAAGTAATAGCTTTGGCAGGGGCTTTGGTACTTTCCCGCCAAAAAAATTCCCTGGGCTAGGAGAAGCGGCATAGAGCAATAAAATGGGATTGGAGACTATGATTTTACAGCAACGCATCCAGTTATAATTGCTCCATGCTACTACTCCAGAGGGCACTAAATTCAAGTAGCTTATGCCTTATTCCCTCCCACTTGGCAGCCTTGGCTTCTATTTTGGCGGGAATTGTTACAATTTCCACCTCGTTCCGTTCTCTTACAATTCCGAAGACTTGTAAAAGAATATTAATTGCCACGAATCTTAATTTTTAAGGTTTTATATGATTTATAAACTTAAGTATTTTTGGGTTTTTTATGTTCCTATTGTACAATAACTTTTGTTCTCATTTCAGATTGTGAAATTGTCTTATTTACTCTTAGTCTTAATAGGTTTCACTTTCCCTTGTAATTATATTATCTTCATTAATTTATATTGTATTTTTTTTCTTTTTACAATTTGCAATTTTGTCAGAAGTTTTTTTTGACACTGGGTTCTTTCTGTGCGCCTAAAAGGTTCCCTGTGTACCTATTATTCGGCCAATTCTTTGTGTTTGGCAAGTGGGTTCTCTGTGCTCTCATTAATTGGGTTCTCTGTGCTCTCATTAATTGGGTTCTCTGTGCTCTTATTAATTGGGTTCTCTGTGCTCCCATTAATTGGGTTCTCTGTGCTCCCATTAATTGGATCTCTTTGTGTATCTAAATTGCAAGTTCCAGTGTGGGATTAAGGTTTCCTTGTGACCTATTGCAATCTGCGTCAAATACGGTACTGCTTGTACTGACTAGAACTCTGCAGAGGTTGAATAAGATTTGCTTTCTTGTGCGATTCGAAAATTTTCATACTGTTTTGTCGGGAGAAAATAAAGAGAAAAAATAAATGCTTAGCAATGCAAAAAGAAAGAGCCCAAAATAAATTGTAACTGTTAGTTAACAGTAAAGCTTTGCAAAAACAGCGAAGTAGACAACTTGAAAATAAGAAATACTATCTGAAAAACCAGGACAATATTCAGAGAAAAAAAGCAAATAACTATGTTCAGCATAAAGTTGCGCGTGGTACAGCAAAAGGTGGTAAAAGGGCTATGGCACCAGGTGGCACCACTAATGTTGGTTTCTGTTCAAAAAAATTCAAACCCAAACCTAAACCAACTAAAGTAGATAAATTTGGTTTTGCGAAAAAGCTCCTCAATTCGGGGATTTTCAAAACGAAAAACAAAAAAATTATAGCCGAAAGCTATAAAAGGTTTTTAGTCAAACGTCTCACTGAAAGATTGGCGGCGTCAGAGTCTTTTAACGGTGAGACTAAAAAACAACGCACGAAGTCTATCTCTCACAAGCTAAAATGCCAAGTGCTAGCTGGTAGAATATTTCATTTGAAAAGGCAATTATATTCGGCTTACCACGCCCAACTAACGAGCATTGTTAGTGAATTTAAGGATTTTGTTCAGAAAATCAAAGAAATTGGGTCCATTGACCCTGGCAATTTGGTGAAAGTTGTGGGTGGGAAAAGGCTTCACAGTAGCATGAAAGAGGCCTATTTTCATGAAACTACCTATTATGTGATTGGAAATAATGGTAAAATATTGAAAAATGGCGATGAGTCACATTACGGCAAAATTTTTCAATTGGATTCTGATGGTAGTATAAGAAAAGTTCTGAGAGACCGTGCTACCAGTTCGACTAAAGAATTGTTTGTTGACGAAATGGGAAATATCGTTGACATGAAAAACAATAACGCAACTAGTAATGTTGAACTAGTTTTACAAGTCAATGAGTCGGGTGTTGTTACGAATCTCTTCAACATTGTTGAAACTGAAGAGAAGAATCCAAAAGCAAATTTTGTGATCAATGAAGGTGGGTTTATTGAAACCTTAAACAAAACTGTATATTGGGAATGCAGTGATATTTGTAATGTTCGAACTCGAGCCATTGCAAAAGTACTAGCTTTCGTAAACACAGTTGCCAATGCGAATGAAAAATCTTTGACTAAAATCTTTGACTCTGATTTGGACCTTTGCGAATTAAGAAAACAATTTTGCAAAAAATCAAACGTGTCTATACCACCAGATGGGGACGAAATAGTGGTGAGAATAGTTCCGTTCCTAGGACACACTGCTTACTGCGCTGATAGCGAAGAGTGCCAAAGTCATTTGCGTGCTTTAGCTGAACTGGCTCCTCACTATTCGGGAATTAGAAATATTCTGAATAATATTTATCACGTCAAAGCGTTACTCAACGCGTTAACTAAAATCTCAACTGAAATTGAAAGTGGTGATTACGAGTCTGTGACGAATGTCATGGCGGAATTAAGGAAAACCCTTGCTACACGTGGGAAAAATTTAAATAAGGAACAAAACGATGCTCCCGAAGGAAGCGTTAACGCTCCTCAGCCGAGTCTCGATGAAAGTCAAATCTTGAGTCTTTACGAGAATCAATTCGCTCGGGCAATGCTAAACACCAACGAGTTTCACGATACGCCCTGCGACTGCTGTTTAAGATTACTGAAAAAATCTGATTTAAGAGCAGTAGAAAAACTGGTAAACAGAGCTGTTTTTGAGAACGAGGCCTATCTGATTTTAAGAGCTGGCTCGATAATGAATAATTCCGACACGAGAGAAGCAGACATGCTACTATGTCGTTACTGCGCTACGGATTTGGGAAAGGGTAAAGTTCCCATCAGATGTTTTCTGAACATCTTGGCGGTTGACAATCCTCCACCAGATGTCACCAGTTTAAACATGTTTGAGAAAGTTTTAATTCAGCTTGTGAAGGCCTTCCACACTGTGGTGCGGTTAGGCACCAAAACCAACTCCAACATGCAGTTTGGCACGTTTAAAGCATTGAAGGGAAGAGTAATTTATCTTCCAATACCCGTGGAGAAAAATTTGAAGATGATTCCCAAGACATTGCCCAAAAATCACGAACTGCATATCTTGGTCAATGGCGTTCCCACAGCGGACAAAAAAGTTTGGCAACAGGTTGTTTGCCTCGAAAAAGTGTTGAAAGCATTCAGTGTGCTGAAAAAGATAAACCCTTTTTACAAAGACATTGATATTTCGACAATGAATGAGGAATATATTTGTGGCACGCAAGAAACTGATGGAAATGAAAATTCATCGACTCCCGAAGAATTACTGAGCGTAACAGATCCACTTGCGTTAATTAATGATGGATCTGATGCGTTGACACGTGCTTCCGCTGCGCTTCCAACAGAAGGACCAGCGGATAGTAGTCACGACGTCCAAGGTGACCAAAACGCTTCGAACATGCATGAGCAGGATGAAAATCAGTCTAGCCTTGCACCAGGCGACGCCTACAAAATTCTAACACAGCCCGAGGCTTTGTTGCGAAAACTATCTGAGGGTGAAGCCAATGATCTGTACGATCATTACTCTATTCATCCAGTGAACGTTCAACCACCGAAAGATTTACTTGGCGCTTACCAAATGAAGCGCGTCGAAGCCGAGCCGGTTAGCACTTGGGACAAAAATCTTGAATACATGAGCTTCGTTCATTTGTTCCCTCGGGGTCGTTTTGGCAAGCACGATGATAGACCATTTGGGAAAATAACGGAAACCGAGTATCGTTTATCCCGTCTTTTGAACAAAAGTCAAATTTTTAGACGAGATTACGCCTATTTGTTCCATTCTTATCAAGAATGCGAAATGAAAGCGATTTCTAGCAGCTTGAACTACGTTCTTCGTGTTAAAAAACCCATGCCAATTGGGGTTGAAAATTTGCTCAATCGAGTTGAATCTGGCGATAAAGAACTTGAGAGTAATTTAGCTACTTTCTTGGGTCATATTCGAGGAACGAAGAACTACTGGTATAAAGTTCTTAGAAACGTTTTAGCGATGATTCGGGAATTTGGTCCTCCCACCTGCCTTCTAACTTTTAATCCAGCCGAGTACGATGATATGGAACTGCACGATCACTTGAGAAAAGTGAATTCAGACGTTCCAGGAGTAGAGTCGATGACGGTGGCTGAAGTGTTGAATTTCGACCCACTTAGCGTCAATTTGCACTTTCACAACAAAGTGCGGTCGCTGTTAAACAACTTTGTCTTGTGTAAGCAAAATCCAGTTCTTGGCATGATAGAACATCATTTTTGGAGGGTTGAATACCAATCTCGAGGTTTACCTCACTACCATATGCTTTTGTGGGCCAAGGACGCTCCAAAGATTGGAACTTCTTCGACCGAGACTATTTTGGATTACGTGCAAAAACACGTCACGTGTTCGATGCCAAGAGCATCGGTAAGTCCGGAACTGCACCGGCTGGTAAAAAAATTCCAAACTCACAAATGCACCTCCAGTTGTTATAAGAAGGTGAAAAATTCTAAAATAGGATTGAAAGTGTGTCGTTACGGTTTCCCTCGAAACGTAACAAACATTGCTACTATGAATTCTGTTAGATCAGTTACTCGTCACCGTAAAATGAAAAAGGTGCAGAAACGACTGTACGACTTGCCGAGAAAACAGCACGAAGTTTTAATCAATGATTAAAATCCCACGCCACTTTTGGCTTCCAAAGCCAACATGGATTTGCAATTTGTCGCTGACAAATCGGAAATAGTGGCAAACTATGTCACGGCTTACGTGACAAAGGGAGACCGAGCTGACATGGACCAAACTTTTGCCGATTTAGGCAACGAAAGTTTGCCCAAAAAATTATTTGCCTATAGATTGAAATCTTTGACGTGCAAGCAAATAGGAATTTATGAAGCTCTCGATATGATGCTGGGCCAAGACCTTTACAACAAGTCTGACAGCACTAAATTTACAAACACTAACTTGAAAGAAAACCGATCGAGAATTTTGAAAGGTTACAAGGAACTCGCTCGTTTGAGGGAAACTGACCCCGTAAGCAAGGACACTTGCCAAAAAGGGTTCGTCGACGACAAGTATCCGAATCGTCCCGACAGCTTGGAAAATATTAGTTTGCGGGAATTTGGTCAGTTTTACGATTACGCGAAGCACTCTGATGGTGTCGAGAAAAATG
Organism: Phalangium opilio; assembly: GCF_054372755.1. Taxonomy (NCBI): domain Eukaryota; kingdom Metazoa; phylum Arthropoda; class Arachnida; order Opiliones; family Phalangiidae; genus Phalangium; species Phalangium opilio. The sequence continues at coordinate 547,373 of NW_028324173.1, forward strand.
CGAATGTAATGATGAAAAACAATCTGGGTTTCATGAGAAAGAGAATTAAGCCCTACATAATAGAGCACTTTATTCACGACCCGATAGAGGAGAAAGAACAGTATTGTCACGCTCTACTGATCCTCTTCAAACCGTGGCGTGACGAAACTGAGCTATTGGGCGATTTTGAAACATACGCCGATGCTTTCGAAAACTCTCTTTCGGTGTTAAAAGACATGAGAGAATACCACGAGAAACTCTCGGTTTCCAAAGAAGTTGAAAAGAAACGGAAGGCTTCTAAAAAGGGAAAGAGCCAGAAACCATAGTCTCGGAGATTGAAAGTGACGACAATGAAAATGCGCTGCAAGGGAAGGAAACTGTTATCGAAACCGAACACGCGATGGCTGATGTGGAAGCTGCTATGGAAATGAATTTCGAGACTGATGTTGACAATGTGGCGTTGCTAAACTCGGATCAAAGGCGAATTTATGATAACATCATGGATCACTTCTCCCAAGAGGAAGAAAAATGTAGAAACAAGTGCCTTTTTGTGTCGGGACCTGGTGGCACTGGCAAATCGTTTCTTATCGACACTCTCGCCAACGCCGTAAGGCGACGCTTTCAAAATCCTGCTAGCGTGGCCATTGCCGCGCCAACGGGTTTGGCAGCGTTTAATGTTAATGGCGTAACATTACACAGATTACTAATGTTGCCAGTAGATCATGGGCGTATTGCCGAATACCATTCCCTAAGTTCTGACAATATGAGCATTATGAAAGAAACTTTGGGTAATTTAAAACTGTTTATTATTGATGAAATTTCTATGGTCTCATCGGTTTTACTGACACACGTTCACTTGAGGCTGAACGAATTTTGGGAAATGAACCAACCATTTGGTGGAGTTGTATTTATTCTTGTTTTGGGAGACTTTATCCAATTGCCACCGGTTCAAGGAAATCCCGCGTTTATCAAAATCACTTCCGAAGAAGCCAGACTTAGATTCAATTGCATCGGAGGAAGTGATCTTTGGATGTTTTTTAAATACGATGAACTAACGCAAAATGTTAGACAAGCCAACGACCAAAGTTACGGCGACATTCTAAGCAGAGTTAGAATTGGAAATATTTCCGAAGCTGATGTTGCACCCAATTTGTTTGATGCCTAAATTAGCCATGTGCGTAAAATTCAACTTTGATATGCTGCGAAAAAACGGCGAGAAAGTTGAAGTCATTCGTTGTCAGGATTGACTCGCTGACTATGGGAAAAAATGAATAAAAACATTCTCAGGAGACTGCAAGGGCTACAAAACGAACCGTCCAAAACAGGCGGTTTGAAGAGCGAGTTAGTTCTTTGCGTTGGCTGCCGAATAATGGTCAGAAGGAATATCAGTTTTAAAAAAGGCGTTGTAAATGGTACGATGGGTTTCGTAACTGGATTCAAGAAGGACGAACAAGGAAACGTTACTGGTATTTTTCTCAGAGTAGATCGCGAACCGAATAACGATGACGCTAACACTGACTTTTTAGTTGAGAAAATTTCCGTCAAATTTTTGCTCATGGCAAACATTTACGGTAAACGCTCCCAGTTTCCCGTCATCCTGGCGTACGCTATTACGATACACAAAAGCCAAGGCATGAGTTTAAAATGCGCCATTATGGATTTGGGTCCGAATTTATTCGGAACTGGCATGGCGTATGTGGCTTTATCGAGAGTGACGTCCTTAGCCGGACTCCATCTATTACAGTTCGATCCGACTAAAATTAAGGTGGATGGACGAGCCATTATGGAGTATAACAGGCTTCGCAAAAAATATAGGCCAGATCTGCCTCTTTTGGAAATAACGGAGTTGAAGGAAAGTCGAGGTAGGAAAGGAAGTGCGCCTACACTATCTAAAAGCCTTTTAGAAGGCGAGGAAGAGAGATGTGCAGAAACACCGAAGAAGAAAAGGAAAACCCAACAGAGTTTGGATAGTTTGCCCTTGAAGGGTTTAGCTAACGATGACCAAGTAACATGCTATTCTAATAGCGTTTTGCAACTACTCTTATTAGTGCCGGAATTAAGAGAATTGGTTAAATCTTACAATGGATCATTCGTTGAAAAACCAGTTTTACGTTGCCTCCATAACACGATAAACGACATCGAGAGTTCTCAAGGAAGCTTCAGTCGTAAAGGGTTGGAACTGAGAATGGCTGTCGGAAATCATTTTACGCTAAACGATCAACAAGACGCCAGTGAATTTTGGATGGTCCTTTTGACGACACTAAGTCAAGAAAAGGAAGCCGATTACTCTAAAGCTCTGAAAGATCTTTTTTGGTCAAAGTCGCGAAACGTTACCAAATGCCCCAATTGTCAAGTTGAACAAAATTCGGAGAATATTGTTGAAAGCAACATTTTCAATCTTCCACTAGAAAACCGAGAAAAAATTTATTGGAAATCTCTAGAAAAAAGGATGAGATTAACAGAGGTGCCATGCGTATTTTGTAACAACCCAAAAATACAAGAGCGTGATGTATTGATATCCAGCGGGAAGTACGTATTTTTGTGTCTTCTCCGTGGCGATTACAAAGATGGTCGACCAATTAAGATTTCGACCAAAATATCAAGTTTTAAAACTAAAGGGGTGATTATTCATAAAGGTGAATCGTTGGCCGAGGGACATTATGTGAACTTTGTGAGAAAAGACAACGGCTGGTACGAGGTCAGTGATACAATGATCAGAAAAAGGGAGAGATTCGTCAGTAACTTGACTGACGTCACTGTTCTGCTCTTGGAAAGAGTTCAGACGCATTAAAGAGAATCTAACGTGCTTGAAGAATCCATATCAAAATTACCCCGAGTAAAGTCCAAAATTTCAATATTCATACCAGAAAGGAGCATCATATCTGTCAAAGATATACTAATAGTTTCATATTCCCTTTAAAGTAATTTATGACTGGGTAAGATTGTTAATCCTAGAGCAAGTTTAAGGTTAACGATGGTTCTGGAGTAATTTTGATGTTGCCTACTATAATAACCGTGAAAGGGAGAGGAGGGAGGATTGTAGGGCCATGCTATTGTTACGAAAAAAAGGCGATGATTCTTGCATTAATTTTAGAATTTTCTAGTGAAGGGTTTTTAGTACTCTGTATTAGTCTTGCCCCAATTGTGTTTTATGTAAAAAACACGCTAAAAACGTAACCCCTGTTGGTAATGCTATGTGATTAAATATAATTCTTTAATAAGCTGGTGAAACTATTGAGACAAACTCATCCTATTAGTTAACATTGAACAGATTTTTGAACTGAGATTTAGACACTCGTATCCAAATTTTAAATAAATACTGATTAAATTTAATATATTCAAAGAGTTTTCTAAATATCAGTTTCGCATCTTCCATTTTTTTTTTCTCTTTTAAGCGCGCTATTTTTTTTAATTAAGACGCCCATAACTTTTTTACATTAACAAAACCATTAAAAAACATTAAATTAAATTAATCTAATCTTATATTATCCTGTTAAAATATCAAAGATTAGCAAAGCTTTTATGTTTAAGTATTATCTATTAATATAACCTTTTCTTTCTATAACTTATCAATAATGTGTACCCGACCCAATCCAATACCACTTACAAAAATTGATTTTTAAACTATTTAATGGTTAGGCTTAAAAAAAGCCATATGAACTTATTAATTTGTCCTATAACTAATATCTTACTATTGTTGTATAATTTGTTTTTATAAAGTGTGAAAATTATTTCCCAAATTGTGGTTACCAATATTTATAGACATTACCCTTGTAATTAAAACAACTAAACTATTTTTCCAATTAATATTCCAGGAAGTTTTGCATAATATCTTTGTGTTTCTCACCAGCTGGGGTAGTCTGCGTGGCAGGTTGCATTGCGTAAATCCAACAGGGGTACAATTTACAAAGCCTTCTGGAATATTTTTTTTCCCAAAAACTAAAAAAAATTTCATTGTCCCTTTGGTAACCCACGCGCAAAACAATAATTGCCATGTTCTAGCAGCACCGTTTCCAAACTTAAAGTTAAGAGTTGCGTGACAAAATTTTAAAAATAGACCCTCAAAATCTTATATTTAAATGAACATATAATTGCCAGTTAATTGTAAAGTTTTCTTTCAACCCCCGCCCCTTTACATAACTAATATAACGAAGATTAAAATTATTGCGACATAAATACTACAAGCAGTGCATATTTTCAAGTTTGAAACATACAATTTAAAGACTAATTTCGTACAACTACATGCGTATCGTATCAACACGTGCCAACTGCTAAGCTTCAAGAGAAAGATAATTCATCATAGCTACTATTACCAGTATTATAAAAATAAAAGATTAAAACTACACATCACAAAAATATGATGATGGTCATCATCATTATAAAAAAAACCACAACAAGACTTCGATAGACAAATCAAAAAATATATTCAACTTCTCCAGCGAAATAACAGACACTTTAGACTGGCGTGTTCAAAGAGTAAGAGCGTCTTTGGATTGAGACCAGCAAAGATATTCAAAGAAATAACCTTTCTATTGGCTTGAGTCAGTGTCTAAAGAACATCAAGCCGTATCAAGGCCAAATAATACATGTCACCTCTTTGGTTTCCCTATATAATTACGTTACGGCTTGGCAAGCCTTGCCTTCAAGTTCATCAACACAATAGAAGTTCATAACAGCTATGGATTCGCAAAAAAAACTTTTTCGGGCAAAAGTTGCCTCAACGTTGTTAAAATTTAGAACAGCGATGGTTTGTTACTAAAATTATGTACTTGACTATGTTGGGAGTTGGGCGCACTCCTGTAAGCCAAGCTTCTGGGCGACAAAGTTTTGAGGGAATAAGGGACTTGTCAGCATGCCTACCCTACAGGAACTGACTACCCCGCGTCCGCGGGTGGTGAAATACCCCAAATCCCCCCTCCTTCACTACTCGATTAAACCTCAAGTACTTCACTCGTTACTCTAAAATACCAACTGATTAACCTTGGACTTCAATTTTCATCAAAACGCCTTAAAGGTAATATACCATGATGGTATATTACATTGTTTAACGGACGTTTGCCAAACAAAACAAGGTCGAGGGAACCAGTAAAAATGCTGCCAATTAATGACGTTAAGCAGTAATGCCATCTGAGTTCAATAGTAATAAATATAGAAAAAAAACTAAAATCAACTGGATTGGAGATGTCGCTACCAAACAGAAGGCACCTCATTGACTCTCTGAACTGAACTGCAGATTCTACATCAACAAAACAAAATAGCGCGATGGAACCAGTAAAAAAACTACAATTAATGACATTAACTACCAACGCCATCTGAGTTCAATAGTAATAAATATAGAAAAAACCTAAAATCAACTGGATTGGAGATGTCACTAACGAAATACAAGGCACCTCATTAACTCTCTGAACTAAACTGCAGATTCTACACCAACAAATCACTACCAATTTTAAAAAGCATCTTTAAGTATATTAGGAGTAATTTAACAAACTCCCCTTCCCTTTTCTTATACCTTAAAAAAATAATATTGAAACACATGCTTACTATTTTTCTGGCAATTATATAGTCTCAATTTGACAGTCCTAGGATTAAATATGTGTAAATATTTTTTCATCATTGAATTGTTCACTTGAGAGATTAACAAAATTATTATTGGTGCTCTAACGTTATTAATGTTGAACTTTTCACACTTTTTAAATCCAACCTTCACGTATGACTGTCTTTGAACATTTTTTAATCCCTCTCATGTATTCATAGTGAAACTTACATTTTAGATTCATTTAAAATTAATTATAGTTACTCTTAGCTTTTCCCTGTTAAGGTCTATTTTTTGGTAGCAGGAACCAATCGCTAATTATCCTCAAAAGCTTTTCTGGTGTCAAAAAACAATTTTCTTTGGAAAAACCCTTAAAAATATGCAAATTTTACCTTTAAACGTAAAAAACAAATATTTATTGACTGGAATAAATTTATAAAGAATACCATAATTATATAACAACTACGGAAATGAAGCCCAAATTACATGCTGTAAATAAACGTGGCAAGTATCAATCCAAATGTTTATTTAAATAAATCTTTTGCGCCTTCCAATATCATAATCATGCGTGTTTAAAAACTTGAAAATAGTCAAACAAAAACATTTTTAATGCAATTTTGTATTTAATGATTTGAAAGTAATTATTAAACAGCCATTACATTCCTATTTGTATTTTAACTATTATATGAAATAATATTATTAACCCTAAACTTTGTCATCAATAAATTACCGTAACTGTCATTTGACTTTATTTATCAAAGGTAAAATAGTGACCATTAGTTTCATAAATACTAGTAAATAATTTGTTGATCCTGGTATTTCCTATATTCAATGATAAATCTAAGCACAGTTCCATTGTCAGACTCCCGTAGTACGCTGGCTAATCATTTATCATCTATCCCATGGCTAAATCCAATTAAGATTGTACTTAAGGACAGAGCTAAAAATAAAATATGCCAAACTACAACACTATACGGAAGAGAAAATCTTTTTAAGACACGTTATATTTATATTATATTATAATTATTATGATATTGCCAGCTTTTCCAAAATACTACAAAATTGTGTTTCTTTTCCCCCAAAATATTGCCAAATTATTGCTAGTTGTCTTATTTAATGTCATTTTTTAACAAAAAAATTACTATTTTAGTTTCTTAAATTAGGTTAAAGTTAGAGCACCACAAAAGATGGTAATCTATATGTTGAATCTCGTGTGAAGGTCAAGAGAAATATCCGTTCTGAATAAGATCTTGTTGACACAATGACATTGGAAATGGGGTTCAAAATTAGCCTGAAAGCAACTGGTATATTCTGGTCTGGGTTCATTAGAAATAGTCAAACTAAAATCTTTGTCATGACATCACACCCTCGTATATCTTACTTCATCAGCTCAAATTAAGATTAAAAATATTGATGTGACGTCCCCTTAGCTACTAGCTCTCAGTCTATTGAATGACAAACTATTTCCTTTCCTGCAGCATGCGGGAATGAGCACTGAAATAAATTTACCACCACATGTACGCAAAATTAATAAAAATTAAGACCGAAGTAACAGATATTAATCAAAACGCGTCTTGGATTTAACCAAGACCTAAAAAGTATCGATAAGAACAAGGTTAATCACTTGACTGAATGAGCAGATATTGAAACTTTTTTTAATTAAAACTTACATGCTTAAGAAAATATGTTCCATCACCCTATTCCATTGAATAAACTTATTTTACTGGTAGTAAATTTTTTCCCTCTCAATAATTTGAAAAATTTACTTATCTCGGGTTTTCGAGCACAATTCCATTCCCCGAAAACATTTTATAACTACATTTATTATCACTTTTAAGAGTTTTCGTGTGGAAAAATACCATATAACTACAACATAACAATGACAAAATGATTAAGAGTAGTCTGCTTTAGCCTCTGTTGCGCCCGATACGAATAAGGAGGATGTATAGTTGTATACCCCCCTTGATAGAAGTACGCCTTGTGCCATTCTCGTGCCTTGTCTTTCGCTGACCTTGTCACCAAGGCAATAGCCCACTCAATTACGCATTAAACTGCTCGAGAATTCTGTGTGAATTACTTTTTAAGGTATTCGTCAGCAAATAGTACTTGTTTTTGAGAGCATTCCTCGCCTTGAAATAGGACAACTACGAAATAATTTGGCCAAATTGAAGTTTAAATATTCGAACAAATCTTATTTTATAAATATCTTCTACCATTTCAATTTCTATAAAACTGTTCTACCAAATGCATACAGAGGGCTACCAGAAGTCTCTGGGGCTACTAGAAATACTACATTTACTATAGGAAGATTCGCAGCGACAAGTTTAAAAATCCCATTTTGCATTAAAAATCCTTAATACATTATCCTTATCCTGAAGATATATAGACTAAGTAGCAGAGTCGAGCCAAAGCGTCCTAGATCACGCGACTCGGTGAACGCAGGCTATTTTGCAAAATAACCAAGCCATAATTTTCAGGCTACGACCACGCTTAAGTTAACAATTACAACAAAGAACATCAAAAATTACGAATATCATGCACGCCCCTACTGCTTGCGAACCATAGAAACGCCATGGCAGAACCGTTTGACCATTGTCTGTCGTACCGCTGCTATAGACCCTTTCTACGTAAAAAAAGAGATGTCAATCCTCAGTATCGGGACATACGGGGGGTTGACCTCTCGCCGTCTCTTCTCTATTTATGAACTTTTCATCGACTCGAGCGAGATGGAAGGCAAAGTTTTACCCCCTTGTCTTTCCATGTCGAAGTGGTCTATTACATAATTCAGTTTAACCAAGAGTAAAAATCATAACGTCCCTATTGAATGTGCTGCCATTGTTGAAATTTGCACTAAAATTAACAAAATGTTTCACTATGGAGCGTTCAGGGCATGAACGGGGATATGCTAGCAACCTATTAACGACACAATGTCATACACGTACTCTCTTAAAAGTGATAATAAATGTAGTTATAAAATGTTTTCGGGGAATGGAATTGTGCTCGAAAACCCGAGAAAAGTAAATTTTTCAAATTATTGAGAGGGAAAATATTTACTACCAGTAAAATAAGTCTATTCAATGGAATAGGGTGATGGAACATACTTTTTTAAGCATGTAAGTTTTAATTAAAAAAAGTTTTAATATCTGCGCATTCAGTCAAGTGATTAACCTTGTTCTTATCGATACTTTTTAGGTCTTGGTTAAATCCAAGACGCGTTTTGATTAATGTATTAAGAGTTTCAATTCATCAAAAATATCCTGATAAACGCTATAGCAGTAGACTATTTTATCAGGTGGTTTTTCCCTGATAATGTCTTTTTATTTGAGTAAATTTATAACCCACGTTATTTTCCCTGAGCCGCTTGGGCCTACCAGTAAAATTGTCATTGGTATTTCTAAGCGAAGGCGATACCCGTTCTCCATTTTTAAAACGTTGTCTAATATGGTCTAGACTCTAGAAAACTCTAGACCGAATGTATAGGGAAATGTCCTTAAGCGGATACTAATAAATCGGTAGCTGTCAATGAACATCATCTTTAGATTATTCAAGAAGAGTGCCATGATTTTTGAACCGTTGAAGGTAGGCTCAGGAACTATATTCCTCCTAAGTATTTCTTTCAATATAAAGTAAAAATCGAACCCTGCACCGTTATGAGCGCAGCAGATTACATCGGAAAACAACATTGTGCAATCTTTACTTTCTTATTTCCCTTTTTAATAGTTCTTGTCTCACTTAGGAAAAGATAGTCTATAAAATCCTTTATACAATCAAAACCCCTAAAGACACGATAGGTAAATTCTTTTGAATCAACGGATTCTTGCGCAGCGGAAACCAAGAGTACTGGAGTGGGTTCATTATTTAAAGGGATAGTTTCACAATCGAAGTATAGAACATGAACAGGACGATAATCAATATCTATGGGCATCACCCAACAATCATTTTTTTCATTTGTAATTCTACAATTTTTGCAAGTTGGATCAGACTTTGGTTTTACTTCGCGAGTGCAATTTCCGCATTGTTTCATAGAACCGCATGTTTCGTTTCTCATATGCTTATTTAAACATTCGGTTTCCTTTAAATATCTATTACACCCCTCGCATCTGATGAGTTTATACTGGTCTTTTTCATCATAAGCCTCCGTTGTTTGACAGAGGTAACACTTGGCCGTTTCCGAACAAGAATGAGTAGATTTTTCATCCGGACCGTAAAATAGTGTGTAACAGTATTGACCTTAACAGCGAACATTGAGATATAAGACCGTACAACGTGCATATGGTTCCCAACTTTGAGGAGGGAAGTTTTTTTTTTCCTTGTGAGGACCTACAAATATTTTCTCAAACTTCTCTTCTGCGAAAAAATTACAATTTGGTAATCTGACAGGGCATTTTGAAACTTTTGAACACCCAATAAATCTACAGGACCCTCCGGGACTTCGGCTAATGCGTGTAACTCTAAAGCCACGGTTTATGAGAAGGATTGTCCACATTTCTTAATAATCGGAAGGTCCATTGATTAAACTCGTTTAGCTTTCCTATTGATATTAAATAAGTTCGATCAGCTAGGCTTTTACCCACGGATAAGGCTCTAGAAACACAGACTATCATTATTTCTAATAGGTATGTAAGCATAACCTTGGCCAATATATTTATCCAGTTCAGCTATATTTCTATTATGCATCGCTTTTCTACCTGTCATTGGAACATTACATTTTAAAAGAAAAACATCAATTTTAAGAGAACAACATTACGTTTGGACTGAACTAACTTTTCAATACTAAATAGTAATAGATCAGGAGTTTCTGGAGTTAACTAATTTATCGTAAGGAATATAAATTTACAAGGTTCTGTAGCGCGTCGGGGCTTATGGCGAATCTAATTGAATTATACTGTTAATTAATTAGCGTGGCTTGATTTATAAGAGAAGTCAAAATTTGGGAAAGTTGGTCGTGAATTTTTGCTAATTTTAGTTCTTCTAAGTTACGGAATTTAACACTATATTCTGTGGTAATACACTTATATTTCCTAGATTCACGGTTACATATTTTGTCTATCTAGAAATATAGTTCTGGCCGGAATTTTGTGGATAAATCGATGGGATAAAATTTCATCATCTGAGGATGACGAAGTGTCTGACATTTTTTCTTAACGGGAAAGTTCTTTAAATCTACTGATTGTTTTCTCGAAGGACACTATTATGTTAAGGAGATCGTCTGAATCTCTAATTACGAACTGCTTCTCATAGGGTTGTCCTTTGTATTTAATGATGGCCATTTTTCGGTCAGGTGTGGTGGCTATTTGAATGGGCTCCTCTGACATATATGCCGCAGTGGCATCGCTACAGGGGAGCAGAGCCCGCAACTGCGGGCAGGCCCATGGCTTTTGGGGGCCCTTTTGAAATTTTGCTTATAGACTGATTGTCCCGTATTTCATAAATTTTACTATAATTTCACAAATCGTCCTATGAAGTCCTATATTTTTGAGGTTTCTAAGTAATTATTTAAAATTCCAACTGTATGACGTTTTAAACGCTGAATTAGTTATATCTCATTTGGTCATATCAAAAATTCGCCGAGCTCGCTTCGCTCGCTCAGGATTTTTTTACCTTAACTTCTCACATAATTGATTTTATACGAATTTTGAAGGTCTATTATTTGAAATGATAACAATTACTTTGCATTCAGAGCTGCACTCCAAATGACACAAGTGAATTTTTCCTCAGACCTTTCATTTAAATATCTAAGCCCAAAGATTGAAATTAATTATAGCACAGACTTTTAAAATATTTTTAATTATAAAAAAGAGTTTTGAAAATATATCATCTCTGAAAACATTTCTTCCTACCTGACCCTTTTAAATAGCTTGATTTGGTAATTTTCACTCACTTAGGTCTCTTTTGGCTTACCGTTTCATTTAATTAATAGTCACTTTTTCAAGTAAATCTAAATGTACCTCTTTGTGAGCCTTTCAGCATTTGTTTAGTTCTAGGTGCGATATAACGCTCATTTAAAGAATCTTACGTTTTCAAAAAAGTAAAATTATCCACACTCTAAATCTAATCATTTATGAGTCCTGTATAATCCTGTAATTTGATTAATCTGGTCCTGTATAATGCTATAATTTGGCGAAGAGAATCCTACTTTTTTGTATTAAAAATTCTCCATAATAGTTGAGGCTTGGCATTACAGTTTAGGGGAGTGAGCCATGTATGTGCAAGAAATCTTAGTCAAAAGCGGCAACAAGACGCATTGCTATAAATTATGAAATTGAAAAGTAGTGGCGTTCGTGATGCTTTCATACTTTTTGAAAGCTCGACGCTCCAGAAGGGGCCCTAATTGTCGGGCTGCGGGCGGGCCCAACAAACGTCGTTACGCCACTGATATTCCGTAGCGCCCCAATCATCCTGAACGCTGTTCAGAATTGATTTCAGTTCAAACATGCTCTCGTATTTAATACATATACCGTCCTTAGTAGGGATGGGTAACAGTTTTCGAGGGTTCTTCGATTTTATATATCTTCAGATTTCAAGGTATAAGGTACTGTTGAACGACGATATTTTAACCGTTAATAATCTTTTCCAACCATATTCCATTACATGATTTTTCCGATCATCCTTTTTATATCCCGACAGAGATAACAAGGTCTCTCTTTCCTTGTCACAGGATTGTGTCTCGTCCTTTTATTCGGCCTATTGAAATACCTATTTCTAATAAACTAAACACTCTAATCTCATTGTTTGACTCTCGATAGGGGATATTCTATAAATAGGAAAATTTCCCCAATACAAAAATCTCTCTCAACCTGAACACAGAAAGTACATAATGTTAGGGTAGAGCCTAAAGAAAGCGTTACTTTCAACTCGACTTAGACAATAACTCATCTACCCCAGGCGCTCGTTATAACCTACCCGGTTTGACTCTCGAAAGGGGATATACGAGAGTGGGTCGTAGGAAGCAATTCATTGCAGGGTATTTAGCGATGCATATGTTCAGGCAAAAGGCCAAGAAAGGAAAAAAATTTATTCCTAGCATTTCTTGAAGCTATTGCTATAGTGTACAATCCAGAAAATCATGAAAAACCTTGGGGAAATATTGGAAGTTGAATAAAGTTCAACATTATTATAGTTCTTTTCTAGTTTTGTATTAAAATATTTCATTTTCTGTATGTTTCCAAGTTTTGGGACAAAAAAGTTTTTTTTTGGAGTAAAAGTAATAAAACTTGCAGTTTTCGAAATATACTCTATAACATACTTGGGGACTGAGCCTGGACTGAATACTCCAAAAAATGTTTAAACTTATGAGTGTTCTTTGACCAAAGAATAGCGCCCATTTTAGGCGCAGATTAACAGAGTCTAACATTGGAAAGTTCTAGTTTTGCGAGTGAGCTAGATTATTATTAACAATTATGGAAATCTCAGATTATTTTCACGGTTTAGAAAGTCACGTTAAAAATAGGTTCCGCACGAAAATAGCATATATAAACAATGTCGACCTGTGAGTTTTAAAAAACAAAGACTTCAATGTAATAAAAGCGGAATCCGTTCCAACCAGAGGCGTTCTTTGGGAGCGCATTCAACTTGCTGCGGCAATGTGGAAGCGTCTTTTAGATGCCGGCCGCCGGTTTCGAGGCTTACTATTCTCTAAGGCTTATTACTCGTAACCTACAGATTGGAATTGGATTTGGTGAAAATTGTTCAAATATGAATCGACCCCAAGGAATCCAACATTGTGAAAGTTGTTAATTTTGACACTTCTAGTTTCCTGTATAAGTTTGTGGTGGACTGTGAAATCGATAAAGTGTTAAAAAACTATAACACGTTTTCAGGGCATTGGCTTGCATAGTGTTCGAAATATTGTAAAATGTGTGCGAAAATTACAACGCGCAAAGACTTTTTTAACAGACTTCTTATTATTCTATGACATATTTTATTCTACAACCTGTCGAGGGCATGCCTTTACTTTCAATACTCTAGGAAGTCGGACCTGTTTGAAAATAAAATGGATACATAATCCTGTTATTTACGAAAAGGTTATGTTAAGAAAGGTATGTATGTATAAAAATAACCTGCTTACATATGAATGTACAGGATCAGGATAAGTTTTGCTTGGTTCGTTTCCAGCAACGAAATGTTCTGAACAAAGATATGTATTGTATTTTCGATGTTATTGGTTTGAGCTCGTGAATCCTCAGAATTCACAACTCATACTTATGAAGGACAGTCAGATGCTTCTGAAACCTCATCATGTACATTGGGGCACCGTCCGAAACTATAACGGACCCAGGGGCTATATACTTAGACATTTGCGTCCATAAAACGGCCCTGGACTTATTCTTGACCCTTAAGAGCCCATCTTTTGTATCTCTGCAGTAAATGACAAGATACAGATGGCCTCTCTGGCCATTTGAGCCCCACGATGGTATTTTCGATAGTGTAAACACGTTTCGTCCACCTCTACGAACAATCCTGGCCCTCCTATCTGAACCTTTTCGGCCCTGTTCGGGATTACAATCTCAGCTACCTCACGGCACATGGAAAAGTAGTCCACGACGATATGGGCGGAACATTCACTGTGGGTAATAGCGTCAGACACGCTCATGTTGCACACCCACAGGAATACAAAAAAGAGATTGTCAGTGACCGACAAGTGTTGATTGTAGAACCAGGTGTTTTTTGAGGGGACGAAAGCCTTTACACATTTGCTTACCAAGTACTGTGGTACTTTTCTTTTTTTCGCCTTTAAGGCTTTTCGCTTATTATCGCCAGATTTGGCGGCTGAACAGCGGATTAAATATCCAAATCACCTTTGACCATCCTGAATGCCCTCACGATACCCATTTATCTCCCCATCTTCAGACCTGCCTGTTACTGCATTCACAAACTATGTTTCGTTCATTGAACGAATCAAGTCGCGGGACAAGCTACTAAGAAAGTACCAGAGTAATGGCGTCCTTCTCTGACCTCGCCTAAAGTGCATCATCCATACACGGGAAAAGTCCTCCCCAATTCCTCAGTGCACCCTTTGGAAAAAATGCTCCCCATTCCCAAAATTAGGGTTTTCAAAAATATCTCTCTACAAATTAGCCTCGGCCATTGAAAAGTTTCTCCTTGACTCCCAAATATATCAAATATCACAGCAAAAATAAATGCCTTTAAAAAGCCTCCTGAAAAAAATACGTGTCTTATCGTGTTGGTTTTCAACGAGTCTCTGCTCCATGCAAAGGTCGTTGTCATAGCAACCAGCCTGGCGGGAAGAGCCTAAAGTCCGGGGGCGGAAATTTGGCGACAATTTTACGGGGGGGAACGTCAAAGTTCTTCCAACATCTATTTTCACAAAGTGTTTATTAGAAAGTATTCAGTGCTTTGGAATTATTTTAGTTACAAGAATTGTTGCAAGAATACGAGAAAGGTAAATTGAACAATTGTGTTGCGGCCATGAGACGCTTATTAAATGGAACGGATGTGACTAATTTTAGTAGCCTTCCGGACGGCATTTTTTGACGAATGCAGGTTGTAGCATTTTGCATAATGAATAGTATATCCGAGTATAATGCATGGCGATTAATATGCTAGAGAGAATGTTCTAGGGAAGACAAACGTAAGATAGCGGAGCTTTTCGTTTATATGAAAAAATCGGAAAATTGTGGGAGGTTTTATTCCTCCGAGATCCATTCTGGGCTTATAAAATATTTGGATGGTGCTACAAGGTATATTTGTTATCGAATTGACTAACCTTTTTTAAACTCTCTTCTTAATTTTTATCGAGACGATAAAAAATTTTAATATGAAGCATTCATTTAGGGCAGTGAATATGGGCAGTAGAATAAGTGGGCCTGCCATAAAAAACTCCCCTTGAGAAACGACGTGGGACCACCTCCAAGTGGTGTTTCTTGGGTATCGCTAAGAGCCAGACATTCATGCTTACCATTTTTAAATTTCAGTGCATTACTTTCAAATTGTATTGATCGAGTCCATCCCCAGTGAACCACTTTCCAAAATATCATTTATCAAATTCAGGAATAATTTGACACCTTTTCCAAAATATCGTGCTTCACATTTATCAAATTCCCGAATAATTTGACACCTTTTCCAAAATATCGTCCTTCACATTTATCAAATTCCCGAATAATTTGACACCATTTCCCAAATATCGTCCTTCAGATTTATCAAATTCCCGAATAATTTGACACCTTTTCCAAAATAACGTCCTTCACATTTATCAAATTCAAAAATGATTTGACGGAATTTACCAAAATTTGCCGTTATCAATTATCGCATTCCCTAAAAAATTCAACGACTTTCCCAAATCATGGCAGTTTTTCTCGCATTATATTTCCGTCCTTATATCAGAAATGAACAGTTTCCGTAAGCTTAAAAAATTCCATAGCTATAACTCCGTCGCGAGTACGTCAATTTTTCACAGTCCCCCCGGCTTATTTTGCAAGATTGAGTGCAGAATGCGTTGAGCGGATAGCGACTTCACTGGCGGTAAGTGCGTGGATTTTAAAATTTTCAAAATTTTTTTACCCAACTTGCGGCGGCCAAATAATTTTTTAACTATTTTTTTTCGGACTCCTCACGGTCTAATTAACTAGAAACCATTTTTAGTTGGGTGGGTCACGTAAAGTGCAATCCTACCTACTTGGCTATGGTTAAGAGACAATGCACGCGTACTAGCTTCCTAGTTCCATCTTAGCGTTGTTTCAAAGTGCTTTCTAAGGTGTAAATTGTGTTAGAAATAAACTCTCTAGTCACTCATTCTCAGACTATTATTTTAAATGATAGGTAGTCTGCCATTTTGTTACAATTGTCTTTAGTTTTGATGTTAAGTTTAAGTTAATCCTACTTTAAAGCATACGTGGTTTTTGAAAATACAGATTCATTTCTAATTTTTTTAACTTCTTTTATTTTAGCACTAACTTTTTTTGCTCCGTTTTGTATGACGAGCTAGGGCACTTTTACAAAGCCTTACAGCTCAAATTTTGGGGATAAACTAGACCTAAAAATTTTTGGTAGCCACTTTGAAGTGGGAATTCGAACGAATGGAAACGACTTCATCAGGAAGGGAGTTCCAAACGGGAATAGTTCTCCTGAAGAAAGAGTGTTTTAGTGGTTCTTCGCAGGATGGCGGGAGAAAGAGTTGGCGACCATGGCCGCAGGTATAGTGCGTGTGAGGGGGGAGACAAAGTAGGTCTGATCGGAGGAGTGAAGGACACGAAAGAGGCTGATTAGATCCATGTAGGTGTGCCGACTGGACAGGGGGGCCCAACCGAGGGAAGCAAGTCTGCTTTCGCGAGGTAAGTTCCGTAGAGACTTTCGGATTTTTGAAGCGCGACACTGCACGTCGTTAAGGAGTTTTATATCTCCACCAGAGGAGGGGTTCCAGAGTTGGCACCCAAATTCGAGGGTCGGACGAACATAGCAGTTGAAAAGACGCGTAAGAAATCGGTGGGAGAGATTTGGAAAATTGGCTTTGATGGTCACGAGTAGCCCATTGGCGCGACTACATGTCGTAGTAAAACGGGTGTGGAAATTAAGGTTTACATTCGTTTACCCGACGTATATTTTGACCAATAAGGTAGTATGGAAAGGGTAGGTCTTCATCATCTTTCGTACATTGAATGGTTAGCAATAAGGACATTTTGCTGTTAAAAGAGAGACCGTTACGCGAGGTCCATGCCTCAAGCCGATTAAGGTCGGACTGGAGGGTTTGTACATCGTCATAAGAGTGGAAAACACGAAAAAGTTTAAGGTCATCCGCGAAGAGGCACAACTTAGAGGAAAATTGAGAGGAGAGGTCATTTATGAAAATAAGGAACAGGAGAGGGCCAAGAATGCTACCTGGGACGCCACTAGTAACTGGCAGGAAAGTGCTAAGGGATTCGCCAACGCGGACTGACTGAGTGCCAGCAAGTAAGTAGGACTTAATCCACTGGTAGATATTGTTATTTACACTGAATACCCTAAGTTTGGCCAACAAACGTTGATGGGGAACCGAGTTAAAGGCCTTAGCTATGTCTAGGTAGATGACGTCAACCCTATGTCCCTCATCAAAAGCTGAAAGCCACGTAGAAAAAGCCGAAAGGATGTTTGACTCAATAGATCTGTTGATGAGAAAACCATGTTGGAACTTACTTAGATGGAGGTTATAAACTGTAAGAGGGGCGTACGGATGCACTTTTCAAAGACCTTGCAAACCGTCGACGTTAAGCTGATGGGTCTGTAATTGATGGCATCGCTTTTGCTACCTTTACCTTTGTATATGGGTGTGACGTGGGCAACACGCCAGTCCGAGGGGAGGATCCCTTCAGTTAATGTGAGAGTAAAAAGGATTAGAAGAGGTTTAGCAAGCGAGGAGGTTCAGGAGGAGGTTTGGAATCCCATCAGGACTTGAAGCACTTTTTGAGTCAAGGTTGCGGAGAATTTGCTTAAGATGTACTAAGTTTGGAAGAAATCAGTCATTTGAGCTATAAGATTTGGGGTAATACAGTTAGATCAGTGGGATTTGAATTAAAGTTTTGCGTTAGAGTGTCATTCAAAGTGTTCGCCATGGCTTCATACGAGTCGGTTTGCGCACTATTACTGAGCCGAATATTGAGACGAGTCGGGAGGGAACGGATTTCACGGTGTACGAAACTGTAGAATGCAAGTGAGTTTTTCTTGATTGTGGATAGTTTACGAGCATGGGACTGCAAAGTAGCTTTGCGTAACAGAGATTTGACTAGCCACACTTGAGACTTGTAGAGAGGTCGGAGACGGAGTTGTGCGTGACTGTTGTTAGTGGAAATGGCGTGGCTCCGTTTCTTCCATAGCCGTTCTTTTTTGCGTATGGCCGGGAAGGGCGCGACACTGAGTGATCGAAAAGCGGAATTGCCTGAGAGATACAGACAAAGAGTTTTTCCTTAAAAAACAACCAAGCCTCTTCAGTAGGGAGCTGAGAGAGTGGACCAGTCCAAAGCTGCCAACAGGGTGTTGAGTTTGATAAAGTCTCCCCGACTATAGTCGAACTCACAGTAAATTTGATAGGAGATAGTCGTGGGCTAGCCAATGGGTTTACTCCGCAGAGCGTTGCGTGATCACTACCACCAATTGGTGGTAGTGAAGATATATTCGGGGTGACGTTAGCATTGGTTAAGAAAGATTAAGTCCAGGGTGTTGTGAGAAAGAGAGTTGCTTTGGCTGAATCTGGTCGGGAAATTTACATATTGGTTCAGGGCCGAAGAGTGAAGGAGTGCGAGCAAGTCATTATGAATGGATGAGACACTGAGAGTTGGGGTGACGGTTGTCCAACAGATTGAAGGCAGGTTAAAGTCCCCGGTGATAATGATTTCGGAGCGTTGCGCGGAAATTAGTTTAAGATCCTGGAAGAGTTTGGAAGTTTCAGTCGGGGACGTGCTTCGGGGACGGTAGATGCAGCCGAGCGTTATCCAAGTCCGAGAAGATTTTGGTTTGAGGTCAATCCATAAGGATTCTGGGTAGGTTGTTTGAACGGGTAATAAGTGGTGAACAAGGGTTTGACGAATATAGATGTTAATACCGCCACCCGCGTGATTGCACGATCTTGACGTAAAAGTGTGTAACCGGGAAGATTAAAAATGGAGTCATTTTGTGAGGGAGAAGCCCAGGTCTAAGTAATGCAAATACAGTCAGCATTCCAGGTCGGGGAGAGGGAAATAAGTTCATCGCGTTTGCCAAAAAGATGCTGAGCAATAAAGAAAATGACGGTGAGACCCCGCGCTGAAGTTAGTTTTTTTGGGCGTAACAAGCATAAGGTTGTTGCACGTTGGTAGAGTAAACAAAATGTGAGACTGGGATGTTGTTGGGATTAGAGAGGACTTGAGGTCCACCCTGGACAGAATAGCTAGTGTTTCTCACATTGGAGTTGTGGGTAGAGGAGGCAGTTTGATAGCGAGGATGAGATGATAGAGTAATTTTACCCTGGCGGATTACAAGTCCAACCTCTCTGTTGGCTCGTCGTGTCCGAAGTTCCGCCACAAGGCGGTGATGGGTGTCACGTTGTTGAGGAGATTGGTCGGGCGATGCACAATAGTCAAACGTATTTTGTTGGCGCCAGTAATTTATACCTTGTTTGAAGTATTGGCGATGGCTCACTGATTCGAAGCGAAATCTTAAGGGGCGATTTTTCCCAGGACAGTATTCACCCAGACGCTTGATAGATATCAGGTGACATTGCGCTGGGGTAAATTCAAAATCGTGGAGGACGGAGTATGAGAACGTATGATCTTCTTCAGAGTCATCGGTATATGGGACATTAAACAAGATAGCATAGCGTTTGCGGCTGTAGAGATCTGAAGTCGATGGGTCTTGTTTGAAGATGGGAGAGTGGCTATAGTTGAAGGACCGAGATTGATTTTGAGTGTGGTGATGATTTGGAGAGGTGCGGTTGTGAGATTGAAAGTTAGTTCGAGTCGGGACAGGAATTTGCGGAGGGCATTGACTCGAGTTTGAATGTGTACTTTGGATATGACTAGCTTGTTGATCACAAGGGGGTGGTGGTGTTTGAGTGGAGATTGAGTGATGTCGCCAAATGGACGCGCAACCCAAGATTGGGTTGTTTTTGTGTCGTGTAGTTTAGCTGTCGTAGACGATGTAGTAAGGGCCGACATGAGGTCGCGAAGTTCATCGTTTTGGTCTTCTAGTTGTGACGCTATTATAGCGTGAAAAGCTTTATGGGCCTCAATTTCGTCAGAGAGAGGTGTGATATTTTCGGCGGCAGTCTGTAGGAAGTGTAAATTGCTACTGAAATTGGTAACAGATTTTTGAAGGGCAAGTAATTCCTTGGAAAAGGTTGATTGAAGATTTTTGAGATCAGTTTTAAGCGTCTCCATATCGGTGAGAGGAGGCATCCCAGCAGACAGGGATTCTAAGGTAGTAATTCTGGCTGAGAGGCTTTTGCAAGACATTTTGAGAGCGTTAAAGTCCGACCGGTTGGTCACAAAACTGCGTAAACGATGTAACTCATCAGAACGTGCATTGGTAATGGATGTGAGATGTTGTTTGGTAGCAAACAAGTCTTGTGAGAGAGTGGTAATTGTCTTCAGCATGGTGGGGCCGCATAGATAGCAGCTTGGGCAAAAAAATAACAAGTTGTCACTCGGGTTACTTTTATGAAAGTCATATTGAGCGGTTGAAATGTTCACACAACCAATGTGACTCCAGGCCAGACATATTTCACATTGGAAGGACGCATGAGACTCCTCCACTGATTGCGAGCATACGGGGAAGGCTGAATTGCTATTTTTTTGCTTGGCTGGGAGACTGTTATGGATTTGGAGGCTCGGTTGCGAGTAGAGATCTTGGACGCGGGTAAAATAGCTTTTGGACGTCCACGTTTTTTCTTTACGGGTGTAGTTGAGAGAGATTGTGTGCAATTTGGACCACATTGGTCACAGGAAGAGAGATCTTCACACGGTAGGGTGATAGATTGAGAGTTTGAGCTATCACAACCCTTAGGGCTATCACATGCAAGTTCAGTAGGAACGGGGTTTTTATCTCATGGTGGATTCTGCGTGAGATCACTGGAATTTGTAATCTTTAAAGAAATGCCAGTTTCGATAGGGGGCGTTGTTGAATGCAGGAGATATCCGGTAGCTTGATCACTGCTAGTAACGGTAGCAGGACAAGGCTTAGGAGATCACGTGTCCGGGGCAGAAACAGTACATAGTGAAGACGTAGTGAAGCAAGTATCGTCGATGAAGTTGGATTCTTGGGGAATTAATGATATATTTTCACCAATTAAAAGAGTTCCAGCGTGAATTGACGGTAAAGTGAGTGGCAGCGGCTAGAAATTATCTTGCGAAGGAATAACTGGTTGGCGCGAGGACGAAATTCCAAGCATCCTCGAGTTTTGAAAACAGAATCAAATCGTAGCTGTGCAACTGCTTTGGAGGTATTTTGTGAAATGTTTGGTTTTGAAGCCTGTTCTTTTGCCCATTTGTTTTGTTATAAAAGTTTTACCTTACTCTTCTTCTGGGTTGATGGTTTTATAGAGGATTCACAGACGCAAGGAAGCACTGATTGCAATGATATAATGATGTGTTTAAGCCCAAGCCCACGCTCAAGTTCAAGCTGTAGTACTAGTAGTTCTAGGGTTGATCGGCAATTAACTATAGCTGAAACTTTAACAGGGAATTCCAGTTTTGACAGTACGTTTGTGCTTGCATTGCATTTACAAACACGTTGTTAAAACACAGTATTAATTATGCTTTTAGGAGGTGGTTCACGGTTTAGCGCTATTACAAATGCACTAATTTAAGTGATTAGCAAGGACAATGTTTCCCATGCTATCGTAGAAAATGACGGATTCAAAGTTTTTATTAAGACAATGGTTTCGTTTTACACGCTACCATCCCGAAAGACGGTAAATTTATTTTATTTACATTTTACTTTCACTTCTATCAAAATTCAGTTTTACTAATAATAAAATTTTTGGTACAAATTCTAGGTGACTAGCATGGTGTCTGCATGGTACAGTACAGTTTCAACTGCATTGAAAAATGTGTTGTCAAAGGCAGAATATATATCACTATCAGCTGATAACTGCACAGTAACAAATACGAGCAGGGGTTTTTAGTAATGACCGCTCACTTTATTAGTAAGTTCACAGAAGAAGCTAAAATAACAATTGTAGTTAGAACAGAGGACTTACTGGTATTATGTATCTAGATGATGCGTGTGCCGAATCCGCTATTTTAGGAGCACGACAAATGACTCCTAATCACACTGCAGATAATATTGGGAAATGCAAGATATAACCGAAAAATTCCGTATTCCCAGGAAGCAAATAGTGTGCATTTGTACTGACGGAGCTGGAAACATCATGGCTGGTGTTCGAAAATTCTTGGGTGAAGGAAAAAACATTTATTGTTTTACACATTTATTAAATTTTGTAGCGAATGACGGATTACAAGACGAAGCTAACGCAACTTTAAAGGGACATATTACCAAAGTGAAAAACTTAGTTTCGTTTGCGCGTCATAGCGTAGTGTTTATGGATCTCTTAAGAGCTGAACAGCGCAAAGAAGGAATTCTTGAAGGGAAAGTTTTAGCATCTATCCAGTCTGTTGTAACAAGGTGGAACTCAACATATTACATGTTGGAAAGATTAATAGTACTTGCTCCTTACGTAGCTAGAATAATGGCTAGTCCATCTTTTAGGTCTTCGGCATTAACAATGCTCTCAGGTTTTGAAATCGAAATACTGGTAGAGTTTAAAAAGGTTTTAGCTCCCCGCATTTTTATTATTCTAGAACAAGCCACAAGAGAAATTTCAGGTAGTAACTATGTTACAGGAGGTTTATTTCTACCTATGGTGGTATGTTTGTTAAAAGTAATAGAAAAAATTTGTGGTCAAAGTGAACCAGCTCAACGTTTACAGGAAAGGTTGTTAGAATCTTTCAAACGAAGGTCTCAACAACTTGAAATAAATAAGTTGCTAAAAAGAGCGACTTTATTTGACCTTAGATTTAAGAAAATGTTCATTCCACCACTAATAGCAAGTCAAGCTGTGGCTGACTTTAGAAAAGAATTAAAAAAAATTGAAAGAAACTGTGTATGTATGCGAAAGAATTGATCCTGAAGAACCTAACCAACAATTAAACACAAAATCTCTATTATGGGAGAGTCACAAGGAAAAACTAAACGACTGTTGTTCTTCTCTAAGTAGCTTACCAAACGAGTTAAAGTTACATTTTCAACAACCAACTTTGCCTTGAACTAGCAAACCAGAAGAATTTTGGTTTAAATCGAAACTCTGCATTCCACTTCTATCAAATTTAGGACTAAAATATTGCACAGTATTAGGTAGCTCAGTTGTATCGGAAAGACTTGTTTCAATAGTTAATGAAGTTGTAAGTGATAATCGTTCTCGCCTCGCTAGTGACCACATTTCAGAGCGAGTGTTTCTGCATGGTATAAATCAAAAGTATTGGCAGGATTGAATAATTATACACTGTATAAATGTAAAAAACAATTATTTACATACTTTATATTGCAATAAAAACTTTTAAAAACGACTAGGTCTAGCACTTGCCGTTGATTGTACATTGGAGCAGAGCATTTTTAAAAATTTAATAAAACATATAATAACGGCCGGATAAAAACCGGTTTTATTGTCCAGTTTTTTTTGCATCGGTTAAACCGGCCATTTAAAATTATGGGTTAACCAAAAACCGTTTTTTTGGGGGGGAAGTTGACATCCCTAATTGAGGCAGGGAGGAGGGAACTTTGTTCGAGGCGGCTAGTCTCGCGTTTCCATGATAGCGCGCGTATACATGCCGAGAATTGAGAGGTAAATCTTTTTGCGGGAAATTCGGAAATGGTAGTGTAACCCTCAATAGACTTAAACTAAATTGGGAGATTCTCCCAAGGGCCATAAAAATGAAATTAGACAACTTACTTTAATTATCCAGAAATAGAAGGATTTATCTTCTAAACTTTTATTAATTCTTCCAATAAACAAAGGGATAAACCCGCACTAGTCAATACTTCGACTATTTAACTAAATAACGACTAGCTCTCTCTACAAGCTGAGTCTCGACTGACTAACTGAACGTAAATCACAGAGATTTTGGTAGGAGGAGGAGCATGTAACATGGAGGCATAACACCCTGCCAGATCCAAGGAGTAGAAACTTCAGGAATCTGGCAGCTATGTTACATCCCCCCTCCCTCTTTAGGAACTCTTTATATCATGAATAATAGTAACTATGTGAAAAAGAAGGTTACCCCGAGGAATCTTAAATGTTTTTAGCAGGGGTGAGGTAATTGTTTAATTATCACCAAAAAATTTTTTTTTCTATGTCGTGCCTTCTTCTTTCTTGTGTTTTTCTTCCAACCGGGCTAGCCTCCTAGCTTCCCTTCGTTGTGCCGCGGCTTTACTCCTTCGTCCGGGATAATCCGACACCACATGATCCCCCTGTTTATGGTATCTCCAACAGATAACTGTATTTCGGATTAACGGGTGCTTAGTATCAGGAACAGCAGATGGGATTAGCTGTTTAGGGAAGTTTCTTTTTGGTACCCAACCCATTGCTCCAAAACGTTCCCAATTGTCTTCATCTTCGCTAAGGGTTGGCGTTAAAGGTTGCCATTTTTGAGAAGAAGAAAGTGGGAGAGGATTTGGAGATTCGTTTATTCGGATTGGACCCGGGTTAGCGAGGGCAAACGCCCTATGTTTTTTGTAGACCGTTTCTGGTTCAGGAACTTTAGGTAGTAGAGTAGCCTGAGGTAGGTATGGTGTTAGTAAAAAGGTATCCACGGCTGTGCCTGTGTTAAGGATCACTGGTATAGGGTTAAACCCGGACGTTTCTTCTGGACAGGAAGAAGAAGCTACACTTAATGGGATAATCCCACTAGGCTCGAATAATTCTTGCATTTCGTCCAGGGGAACATCCACAACCAATGATTCTTCTTCATTAAAAGGACAATTGTCAGCCGAATGCCCTCGGGTGTAATACCTTGAGCACGAATCCTTGGAGTTTGTGAATCGATTGGGCATATAACAGTCGTTAGCTTTATGTCCGATGTCATTACAATTTCGACATTGTTCTAGCTGTTCTCTGTCCGTTGGACAGTACTTCTCTAATATAGCGAGCGACTTTCCCGTCAAGCTGGTCGGCTTTGATGCCGTACTCTCGTTCCTTTTAATTTCCTTAGGCAAGTCAAAATGCCACGGAGCGGCCCCATATTTCTTCGCCATCTATAAAGATATGTTATTAATAGCGTCTCTTAGAGGCTTGGGAGATAAACTCCCATGGGAAAAAAGAGATTGGCTCTCGGGAAAAACAAAAATGTTCCATTGTTAGGTTCGGGACGTTATTAGTCTGGAGGTAAACCTGGACCTCATACGGTGACCTTAATCGTTTATTGTCGGGAGGTCGGTAATAGATGTCAACTTCATTACCCCCTGGCTGAACCGTCGCCCTCTTACACACCTCTCGTCGCCATCCCAATCGAAAGGGTTCTAAATATATATCGGGTAAGGTAGCCCTGTTTAATCTAGGAATTCTCATAGACTCTGATAACGTGGTCGATGAACTATCAGACACACGCAGCGATTGGGATTGCGATTGAGGAATCTGTTCCGGAGGTACTATTTCTTCCGAAAAGCCAGAAGAAGCTGAATGGTGTCACGCCGGTTCCGATATTAATTGTTCGGAAGACGTTGATTTATGTTCCGGCGTTAGAAGTTGACTTGTGTAGCTCTGGTTCCGCGACTGATTTTTCATGACAGACGGGGAAGCCTCCCCTGCCGCAGAAGGCGCACTGTCGTTAGATGGATGATTGAGCTGGAACGCTCGCATATCGTGGTTAGTATGGAGTAGGAGAGGAGGGTCTTCAAAAAGGGCCATGCCCGGTTCACTATCAGAGTCTGTAGGTTGAAGTGAATCATCTCGAATTGCAGGATGGATCGGCTCATCCGCTGCTTGATCTTCTAGAGTACTTGATGTCGAGGTTTGAGGGATATCTGGGATAGCAGGAATGATCGGTTGATCGACTTCCTGACCGTCCTGAGGTGACGTAAAAGATGATGATTCTGATGAAGTAGTTGAGGAAGTCTCCTCAGGTTGGTGGTGCGCGCTACCACCATCCGTAGAGGGACTAGGTTCAATTTCATCTGCGACTTCGGATTGAGAAGCGGGGGCATTTCCGGCGTTATCGAAGACAGCTACGTTAGTCCAGTAGAGTTTAAGATGTTCTAGGTTAACTTTTCCTACATTTTGCCCTGAGTTAGCGTCTTCTAACTCGTAGACTACGGGAGAATGTTTAGATACTATTTTAAAGGGACCCCTGCCCAAATAGGACTAAGCTTCTTCATAAGCTGATCTGTCGTACTTGATAAAGGATGCGTTTCCATCTATACTAATTTTCCTACCTCAAACTCTCAAGGGTCAGGGCGGAGGTCATAGTATTTCTTTTGTTGAGCTTTTGCTTATTTAGATAATTCATTACTGAATTCTAATTGTTCCTTAAGAACTTTTGAAGCCTTAGTACGACCTGGGTCATCACGGTCTTGAATGGGTTAATCAATTTCTACATCCCAAGGGAGACGTGGCTCCCCCCCTAAATTCAAAAAGAAAGAGGATCTTCCCGTGGTTTCGTGGGGTACAGAATTAATAGCAAATTGAAGAAGGTTAAGGGATTCATCCCATCTATCATGGTGATTCCCTACATAGAATGATATAAGCTCGCCTATTTTTCTATTAACTCGTTCGGTGGGATTTCCCTTAGGTGTATGGGGGTGGTAAACTTTGGATTAATTCTAAAAGCTCTGCACGTTTGCAGCCAAAGTTTCGAGGTTAATTGTACCCCTCTATCACTAAGGATAGCTTTAGGGGCTCCCCACCCTGAAATAATAGATTTGAAAGCTTAGAAACAAGTCTTTGCTGTAATAGTTTTAAGTGGTATCATTTCCACGAATTTTGTCAAGTAGTCGACAAAGACTAGTAAATACTTATAGTGGTGTCTACTTTGGGGAAAAAGTCCCATAATATCGACACTAATTTCGTCCCAAGGACTTGTTATCTCAGAGGGTTGCATAAGCCCTGGCTTTTTTCTATTCCTAGCCTTAAATTGTTGGCATAAGGTACGTCCTCTAACATAGTCCTGGACATCACTAACTATGGTTTGTTCTGACCCGCGAGAGTCCGAGACCCCCGCTGCGTTTGCTAGAAGTAAAGACTTTCGTTTTGCTCACCCCCCGGGATTGTGACGTCAATAACGACGTTTTAAAAAAATATTTACAACGGTCCGCCGACTTCTTTAGAGACCCTTTAAGCGGGGTGGTAAATGAATTTTTTCAGGAAAGATTATTTTTTAGTTTGAATAATTTATGCCTAACTGGGTTAGGTCCTTGCAAGGAATTGATTATAGGGGAAGAAAAAAGGTCTTCCCTTTGTGATTTTCTTACATCTTCCAATGTAAATACAGAATATAAGGCTCTAGGACCTGGAGGACGTATCTGACCTTCAATAGAGTCACTAGAGGAAGTTGGTGAACTACTACCGGTAGAATTTGAACTTGTACTACTACTAGTTGGATCCTGGATACTAGTAGAACTTCAAGTAGATGTGATAAAGTATATGCTTAAGACGTTTATCGGAGCTCTCGATAAAGCGTCAGCTACTACATTCTCTACTCCTTTCTTTTCTTTAATTGTAAAATCAAAAGTTTGAAGGTACATTGACCATTTAAATAGTCGAGAATTTGGTTCCCTGATATTAAATAGCCATTGTAAAGCCTGATGGTCAGTAAGGACAGAGAATTTTCAACCTTCTAGAAAGGGCCTAATCTTCTTATTTGTCCAACAAATGGCTAAACATTCCTTCTCGCTAGTGGAGTACCTCGTTTCTGCGACTTTTAGTCCTGCACTAGCGTAAGCTATTGGAACTTCTGTATTATCTCGAATTTGGGAAAGAAGGGCACCTAACCCTGCATCACTAGCATCTGTAGTTAAAATGCACGGGGAATCCCTTCTAAAGGAAGCTAAAGGATGAGCCTTATAAATTTCTTCCTTAATCTTTTCGAACGCCTGTTGCTGTTCGATACCCCAAATGAATTTCTGATCTTTTCTTTTTAATTTGTTAATAGGGGCTACTATTTGGGAGTAATGATTAATAAATCTGTTTTGCCAACCTGGCATCCCTAAAAATCTATGTTGACTATGTGACCAAAAATAGTAGCTTCCTTTTGAGCAAAACGACACTTCTTCAACTGAAGGGTGAGACCCGCTTCCTTTAATCTATTTAGGACGTATTCTAAACACGTCAAGTGCTGATCCAAATCCTCACTAAGAGAGATTAAATCGTCTAAATAGTCAATTAATTGAAACTAATCGGCGTTTCTAAAAATCTCGTCGATTAAACGTTGGAAAGAGCAAGGGGCGTTACAAAGCCCAAATGGGAGGACGTTAAACTCGAATTTTCCCATATGAGTCACGAAAGCAGTTTTTTCTCTACTCTTAGGGTGCATTTCCACTTGCCAATACCCTGATTTAAGGTCAAGTGTTGTAATAAACTTGGGTCTTCCAACATGTCCTCTATATTAGGCAAGGGATAAGGGTCCTTAATGGTAACTTGATTTAGTTTTCTGTAATCAATACAAAACCTATAGGGTTTACCCCGTTTTGTTTGATCAACTAAAACTACGGGCGAAGCCCAAGGAGATACAGAGGGTCTAATTATCCCGTCATCTAGCATTTCCTTGACATGTTGCTCAATTATTTTCCTTTTCTGGTCATTAACACGATAAGGTTGAGATTTGATGGGCGGACTATTTCCCGTATGAATCTCATAGAAGACTAGTCCTGTTCTTCCTACTTTATCTGAAAACAACTCAGGAAATTTCAATAAAAGGGATTCTAATTGATGACGTTGTTCATCAGAGATAGGGGCTGCAGAAACTGCGTCCCTAATATTATCTACAATCTCCTTGTCTATTGGATCTTTTTTAGATGGAATTGAAAAAGGGATCTTTAAGTACCCAATAAACATTGAGATGATTCAAAATCTAACTTTACCCTATTTTCTTCAAGAAAATCTTGACCTAATATAAAATCACAATTTAGGGAAGGAACTATGTAGAATTTAAATTTGAAATGTTTCTCACTTTCATTTGACATGAGAGTAAACTCTAGTTCGTGAGAACCTTTTGTAAACGTATAACGGCCATCACCCCAAACTACACAATCAAGTTGTTCATCTTCAGGTAATTCTGAAGAATTTCTACACTGAGAGAAATTTCTGTAGTTTAAACAGAAGAGTTTTACAATATTGAAATGTAAAATATATTAACGGAGTTTCTCTGCAGAAAAAAATCGTTTTTACTATTTTACGGAAAACATCTGTATATTTCACTTATTGAACTGCTATTTCTAATTCTAACTGTAAAAATTACACATTTGTTTCTGTAATTTCCGATCCTCAGTTTTGAACGGTGAATTCCACAGAAATGTTTTACAGGGAGACTGCTCGATAGGCATTGCAGGCATTTACTGTAAATTTTACAGAAAATATTTTATAGAAGTATCTGTTAATTTTAGTACGAAACTGTGAAAAATACAGCTTTACTTATTTGATTGGTAAAACAGATGCTTTCTGTAAATTTTGCAAAAATATTACACAGTGACTGTTTTTTAGGTATTGCAGATATTTTCTGTACCTTTTAAAATAAGTATTCCATGGTATTATCTGTTAGTTTTAGTCCGAAATTGTGAAAATGACAGATTTACGTATTTGAATGGTAAAACAGATGCCGTTTGTAAATTTTACAGATATTGTGCTACCATGACTCTGTTAAAGTTACTAACAAACTGTGAAAACTACAGTATATTGGTGATTAAACAAGCAAAATATGTTCCTTGTATAATTTTCAGATATGTGTGTTACCGGCAACCTGATAATAATGCTTCAAAACTGCAAAAACTAAAAGATATGATTCTTAAATGTTTCATTCACTTTTTCCCGCAAATTTTACGGTATCTATTTTGGGAAAATTACAGTTAAACCCATATAATTGCTACACTAATTTTGACAGACTAATTTTTACAATGGCAAGTCTCTGTAATTTTTAATTGCGCCCGAGCCACTTCTTTAACCATTGAGGAAATCAAAAATAATCGACCTCTGTTTGACAGTAAAAATACTAGACCTAATTTAGAAAGAGCTCCTATCATTTATGGTTTAACTAATATATAATTTCGAGCTGGAAATCTTCAAATTCCACCTTGTCGGTTTACGTGTAATAAAAGGTTTATGAACGGGTATAGCTTTTAAATATATCGTCTAAACCCAAAGTTTCGATGGGATGCAAATCAATGCAAATAATTGAAGTAACAGGTGAAAAATTCATCATTTTTTAGTCAATTTAATTTTTTAACTCATCGTGTAGGGGACTAGACTATACATTTTTGGTTCATCAGATGTTTATATTGGAGTGCATTTTCTATAAGATTTAGTTAATATTCTATAAATTAGTAAATATTTATATTAGCTCATTTGGTGCTGCCAGATAAAATGTAAGAACTTAA
Organism: Phalangium opilio; assembly: GCF_054372755.1. Taxonomy (NCBI): domain Eukaryota; kingdom Metazoa; phylum Arthropoda; class Arachnida; order Opiliones; family Phalangiidae; genus Phalangium; species Phalangium opilio. The sequence continues at coordinate 577,926 of NW_028324173.1, forward strand.
TAATGCTAAAAAATAAGTGCACGTGGATTCGAGAGAGAGTTCACCGGACCCCACCTTTAGAATGGAAAATAACCGCAACCCCAGGAGGGGGAAATTCTTTGGAAAAAAACTATGAGGCTCCGCTGGGTCAAGAGAGAGAGTCTATAATTTTAAACCCTTTTTTGTCACTTCACTCTGGGCTAGAAAGTTTCCATTGTGCGCGGTCGGGGTCGGTTTCGGGTTTTTTTGGACAGGTTCGCAATCTAGCGATAATCTACGGTCTCCACGCGGGTAATGCAGGTGTGGTTCTTAGAGCTAGAAATGAAACGCGACTTACTGAGTATTATATTACCTGGTTTACCAGCGCCCATTAAGTGAGATTCCACAATTTGAACAAGTAAGTTAAATACATTTCAGCATCCTGCTTGATAAAGGATCTAGGTATTAAAGGTGAATTTTGCTGTTTATTTTTAATTGAAGACAATTGAAAATCCTTAAATCGGTTACTTATCTTTTGTTATTAAAGCGGAGTTAATTAAACAGTTTTTCTTTAAAAATTAGGACATAAAGCCTAGATCATTTATATATTGAATTTATTATGGAACCAAAACGCAAATTTATGTTTTTGTTTGATTACAGACTATGACTAATATAGAAATACCACGTTGATTATTGCGTCATGACGAGTGCCAACTAAACAAGTAAGTTATACATATTTGCATTGTTTACATTAAAATAGGCCCTAATACTGCAGCCCCTTGGCCAGATAGGTTTTTCTTTAATTGTTACGGAAATTCCCATGTCGCTTAAAAATATCAGCCATTATTGATTTACATTGGCCCTTAAAGGGAGAATAAAACAGACAGAACACGTCAAGTGAAAGTCTAGGAAGCTCAAACCTATATTTTTTGTCCGTCGACAAATGTCGTCAATGATCATACCAAACAACGAGAATTTTACCGTTCTTAGGGTTGGATTTCGTTTTAAATATCGAGTATCCAGAAAAAGCGAGCACGGCTAAGGAATTCATCCAAAGGTATAACATCGTCTTTCTCATATTTTCCCCTTATTGTGTATTAAAATCCATGTTAACATAGTTTTTAAAAATCTAGAAAACCAAAAATTCACATTGAAAACCTGTTTTTCTGCAAGAGTTTTCTTTTTGGGCACTCAAAGTTTCAATTTAAAAGCTATTGTTAATTTAATATTAATCATTTAATTAATTTTCCTTTAGATGCACCGCGAAGATTAACCCAGAAAATCTCAAAGGGTGTAAGTCAAAAAAACTATGTTTTTGATTAAAAATATGTTCGAGTTTGGCTGGCTTTAAAGGATTTTTAAGGGTTTGGAATTTACTTTTATTAAAATTTTGCATATTTTAATTTTTTTTAAGGGTTTGGCCTTAACTTTTATTAAAATTTTGCATATTTTAATTTTTTTTAAGGGTTTGGCCTTAACTTTTATTAAAATTTTGCATATTTTAATTTTTTTTAAGGGTTTGGCCTTTACTTTTATTAAAATTTTGCATATTTTAATTTTTTTTTTAATTTATAAAATAATGAATCGTTATCAGAGCGAACTCCTTTTCAAAAATGGCTTTTACAGAAATTCACGGAATCAATGAATAAGTTTCCACATTATAGGATATAATCAGGCTACAATCGGTATGTCTTTAATTCTTTCAATTTCTTTGGGTGTAATGGTCTTACATAAAATTTATGGATTTTATAGCCCTACAACAATGTTTCTGTAAATATTGGAGACATTAATCTTGCATCGATTGAGTTCCCGTGCGAAACAGTGATTTTGATAAGACATTTGTGTGAAATTTACAGGTTCAACACTGAATAATTCTGTTAAATATACCATATCATCTGTTTAAAGTACTGATATTGAGCGCACCCCAAAAAAGTAATATATACAAATGTTTGTGTAAAATCAACATATTTTTAACACCAATAAAAACGATGGACTTTACACGGGTTTCTGTAATTATTACACATTTTAAAAGCTGACATATACAGTTATTTCTGAAAAAACCACAGACATTAGTTTAAGATCAGAACAGTTATTTCTGAGAATTTTACAGATTTTTAAAGCCTATCTACGCAGTTATTTCTGTAAAAACCACAGACCATTATTTCAGATCAAAACAGTTTTTCTGTAAAAATTACAGATTTTCAATACAAATCAAAACTGTTGCAATCACAGTTGTTTCTGTAAAAACCACAGAATATGGTTACAGTTTTAACTTGTAAAATTGACATAAAAACTTCTGTTTTGGAGAAAAACGAATAACCTATAATTATTAAAGAACCGTTCTGAAAATCGAAAACCATAGTTGCTGTAATTTTTACTGATATTTTTTGGCATCACGTGCTGCCAGAAGTTTTCATTTTTTTTCACTGAACATATTTTTCTCGGTGCATTACTGTTGCGCAACAAATTTCGACTGGGGTTGCTAACCTTTTATCACAAGCCCTTGAAATAAAAACTACAAACGCCAGTGATCCAAGTGTTGTTGTTGAAAGCTTTACCAAAAGCATAAGAAATCCTGAAGCATTACGGAAATATTGCTTAACTAATCTACATATGCTAGAATCAGTGGAGTATAAGCTTGGATTTTCGAAGTATGTTGGGCGAAGTGGCTTACAAAAAATGGAGACTTTTCAATATGTACCACTTCTGGAACTTTTAAAATTATTGCTAAGCAAAGATGACATAAGAAATTATGTAACGCGGGAAAGGACTTATGAGGACAAGGAATATTTTTCAGATGTAACAGATTGTTCTAATTTTAAAAATCACTCGCTTTTTTCGAAGATGCCAAATGCACTACATATGCAGATGAAATCGAGGTGGCAAACCCGTTGGGTGCCAAGAAAGGTGTTCATAAGCTTAGCATTAAATTCATGATAAAATGTTTTCGGAAAATGTAATTGTTCTTGAAAAAGCGTAGATATGTAATTTTTTCAATTAATTTAGAGGGACTAGATCGATTAACAGTAAAATCAGTTGATTGAATTAAATATTGATTAAGGATTGAGTGGATAAAAATAACTAGAAAAAAATTTCAATATCTGAAACTTCAGTCAATTGATAAACCTCACACATATCGTTTGTTTTTTCGACCTTGGTCCAAACCAAGACGTTTTTATATAATATCTGTTACTTCAGTCTTAATGTAATTAAATTTTTAATAATTATGTTTGCTTTACCGTCATACATTTGCACTCTAAAATATAATGGTGCATTCAAACACCATATATGCTGTTTTTTCCAGTGCCAAAAAAGACATCATTTAGGGTGTACTTTAACCCCATTTCTATGATCAATTCACGCCATTTACTAATATTATTTGCAAGTATTAAGGAAATATTAGGCATTTAAGCACCATTTACAGTGGATTTTAACATCTTTTTTAGACAATCTGTTGAACTTCTAATATTACTTAGTTTAATGGTTTTAAAAATAGGGAAAATGTAAGTTACCTATGTCACATTATTGAACCAAGTGAAGTGAAATAATTGTTAAATATTTATTATAACCACTACACCACAGCCACGTGGTAAGTCTAAGTTTTCCAAGAGATCTAGCTAATTATTATGTCCAATCACCATGGTTAAAACATGTATCTACCTGGGCTCGAACCTGGGACTTCCCCCGTGTGAAGCGGGCGTGATAACCACTACACCATAGATACGTGGTACCACTGATCTAGCTAATTCTTATGTCCAATCACGATGGTCAATACATGTATCTACCAGGGCACGAAACGTGGGACCTTCCGTGTGTGAAGCGGACGTGATAACCACCACACTACAGATACGTAGTAACACTGAGTTTTCCAAGAGATACAGCTAATTCTTATGTCCAATCACGATGGTCAATACATGTATCTACCAGGGCTCGAACCTGGGACCTTCCGTGTGTGAAGCGGACGTGATAACCACCACACTACAGATACGTAGTAACACTGAGTTTTCCAAGAGATCTAGCTAATTATTATGTCCAATCACGATGGTCAAAGCCGTACTTCTGTAATTAAGTAAAATTAACATACTTAGACTTAATTGTTTTGATCAAGCTGGCCGATAGCACACCCTGAATACTTAATTGTTAATTTAAGATAATTCCGATAAGTATCTTCGCTGTAGTTTTTAAGTTATCGGCGGGGAAAAATCACGAAAAACCCATGTTAATCTCCATAGGATATTAGCAAAAGCGGATGAATATTACTTTAACGTTACAAAACGGTATCAAGTCATATCTTCAAGAGCCTACCGGCCCTGTAGAATTATAGGCATTATGCATTTCTTTTTCAAATAGTCATTGTTAAAAAAACCATAGTGCACTCACTGCACTGTGCTTTTTCAAAATGAATATTTTGCATGTTATGCCTTTTTTCACTTTAATTTTCTATTAAAAAATATATATTCAAATTCAGATGCCAGAATACCATATAACCTATGGACTGTTTAAAAAAAACCTCATTATCAAAGATAACGGAACTTTTAATGATTTATTGACGGGGGTGAAGGAACTCTTCAAGATTACATGTGATACTAAAAACTTGTTATTGCAATTTTTTGAAAAAAAATATGATGACTGGATTGACATTAAGGACGAAGAACTGCTACAACATGAATCTAAGTTAAAGGTTACACTTAGAGTTGTTGATACATTAGTTAATGTAAGTGAAATATTAACCGAGACTACAGAGGGCAGCCATGATGATACTATTTTGGATTCAACTATTTTAACAAGGTTAATAATTTTTTGATGGATACAAAATTAATATGCTTCCCGCCGTAATACGTTTTTTTTAATTAATTGCAGCTCTGCCGCGCTAGGTAAACCAGTTTTTCCTCTAGTATATACTGTACCAAAGTTTGCAGCTGATATTGAGGAATTAATTGAAGAGAAAAATGAAATGGTACTTATGCGAAAGTACAGAAATCGAATTATCAACACCTTGTACGAGGATTTATCACGATACACCAAGTAAACGTTTAAATCTATGTTTCTTAAAGGGATAGTGAAGTAGAACAAGTTATTTTAACCGATTAAAGCTGTTAATATATGCATAAAAACATTAGGATGATTCACCAAAACTTTAACATGAATGTATAATTAATTAATTAACAAAGTTGTGATTCAATATTGTGAAATGCCGTTTTAACTATTTCCAAGGATATCCCCACTCTAAGTATAAGTTTCTCTTAGTTTGGGGTCTCCTTAGAAATTATCGAGTTTTTCCCGTCACCAATCAGTGGCCGCTTTTGACGGTTAATTTAAAATTTATCGGTTATGTTATTTTTTGCAGAAAAAACTGCATACATTATAGAATTTTTGTTGAAAAAATGGGTTGGGCTGAGCAAGCTTAAATTATAACTTAAAATTATTAATTATAAATTTACGTTAATGTTTTAGTGATTCATCCTAATATTTTAACAGCCTTAATCGATAAGAAATAATTTGTTGTTCTACTTCACTATCCCTTTAATAGCTTTCTTATTGAGAAACTTTTTAAGGTATCCAACACATGATCAGTATCAAGAGACTGTTAAAAGGCTTGTATTAAAGCATAAATTTCTAAGTGATAGGCAAGAAAATGGAGATTTTCACACAATTCCAAAATCCTATGTAAGTACAAATGTAAGATGTACTATGGTTTGTATGTTAAAGTCAATTATTTTTAGACTACTTGGTGGCAATCTTTAAAAAACAAGTTTAAGCACCAAAGGATGCCTTTGACATCAGACCCTGAAGTAGCGAAAGCCAAATCTGCGCATGGTACGCTGGCTAAGGTGGCGTTAGCAAAGAGAAAAGCCACCGACTCTACTGACCAAATTGGCAACGCAGTCAGTATAAGCAGTACTTCTAATGCTTCCGTTCCGAAAAGGATTAAACGTGGGGTAAGTTAAACATTGGAATTAATATAAATTACCTTCGTCACTTAAACACTAAGTGACCTATTTCCAAAACAACAAAAAATTAAACGTCTTTTGACTTTTGTTTACGGAGAATCGCTTAGTTAGTAAAGACAAAGAACTTGTGAAATTGCTAATTGCGGCGTTTAATGCTTATTTTCTTTTGTTCGTTTCAAGAATTCAAAGAGTGGTGATTTTGGAGGTGAAGACGAAGAAAGTATTAAAGGACACATCAATATTCTTCAAAAAGAGTGGACAAAAGCGAAACCAGACCACGTCTTAATAGACGAAAAAATGAGCGTGACGCTCATCTACCGAGAAAATTTAGTTCACGATGAAAACGTTCCAATATCCCAAATATTTGTAGAATTTCCTACATTTCATTGTGAAAAACAGGTACTACTTGTTCATAATAGTTAACGACTAAATATATTACAATTTAATTTTAGATCTTCAAAGAAATACAGAGAAGAACAACTTTATGCAGTGATGTTGAAAAACTGGTTTACCATTTCGCAGAACTTCACCATGAAAAAATTTTGTCATTCATTAACAAAAAGCCAAAGAGAAAATCATTTATTCATAAAGTGGAGATGGCTTCCGTGGCCATGAATGATGAAAGAATCAAACGTATATATTGAAGTTATATAATTTCCTAAAATGGAACTGGAACTAGCCTACTTGATAATAATTTTATGCACTTATTTATTTGCGATTTTAGAAAAAAGAACCACAGCAGCTTTGGTGGGGCTGCCATTTTTATTTAATGAAGAGTTAGAGGATTGGATATCGGATAAGGTATTTTTCCGATAATGAAATCTTTACTTTATTTAGAGCAGAGCTAAAATTTTATACTTTACCATTTAAATTAGGATGATCCAAAACCAGAACCTTTAGTTAGAGTAATGGGCGACTCTTTTTTTTCAAAGCCTACCGAGGTTACTTTTGGTCAGGATAAAATAAGTTGCTCTACTATTGAAAACGCCATCACCACTAGTTTTTGCTGCTATTATATTTTCAATTTACAGTACGAACAATCTTTGAAAAAAACTTTGGCATTTTTCCAAATGGTAATTCTAAAAATTGACCAAGAAAAAAAGCTAAGATCATCTTTCCAATCAATTTTAAATTACTTAAGCGCCAAAGTTTAACTCGTCTTTGTGAATGTTATTTTAAAAGTTCTGAACTTAAGTAATCAATAAAAAATTCTCTTACATTGACCAGTCATTAATGTGAAATTTAAGATTTTTATATAGGGTTAATAGTTAAGGATCATGTTTGACTTTATTCTAATTTGAACCTAAAAAAATTAAATGTGAACTATCCCATGATGGTGGTATTTGAACCTTGTAAAGTTGACTTTTAAATCTTAAAATGAGAGATATCTTGAGAGAGTGGTGGATATTTGAGCCTAAGAAAGTTCAAAATTGAACCCTACAGTGATAAGGCCTTGAAATTGGGAGGTCGGTATTTGAACCCACTAAAGTCAAAATTGAACCATTCAATGATACAAAATGAGTAGCCGGTATTTGAACCAAATGAAGTTCAAAATTGAACCATTTAATGATACGAAAGTGAGGGGAAGGAATTTGAACCCAGTAAAGTTCCAAATTGAACCATCCTATTATACGGCCTTGAAAGTGGAAGGTCTTTTTTTGAACCCATTAAAGTTCAAAATTGAACCATTCAATTGTATGAAAGTGAGAGGTCGGTATTTGAACCCTTTAAAGGTTAAAATTGAACCATTCAATTGTATGAAAGTGAGAGGTCGGTTTTTGAACCCACTAAAGTTCAAAATTGAACCATTCAATTGTATGAAAGTGAGAGGTCGATATTTGAACCCATAAAGGTTCAAAATTGCACCCTTTAATTGTATGAAAGTGAGAGGGCGGTATTTGAACCCTTTAAAGTTCAAAATTGACGAAAGTGAGAGGTCGGTATTTGAACCCACTAAAGTTCAAAATTGAACCATTCAATGAGACGACTGTTACTGTTATGTATTTGAACCTTTAAAGGCTCATGTGTGAACTTCTCACATAAATGTAAATCGAAGGTGAATATTTGAACCCATTATAGTTAGAGTTTGAACCCTTTTCTAGGGTTCAAAATTGAACTAACCTAAGATGGTTCAATTTTAAACCAAAAAGGGTGCTGCCTGGGTTTTTTGACTTTGAACCCTATAAGGTTCAAAGGTGAACTGATTTTTTTAACAGTGTACTTCTGTTTCGTATTCTTTTAAACTGTGAAGATTTTCCTCCAGTTTCATTTGAAACTTCTGAATTCCCATTTCCAACTTTTCCCTTTTACCCTTAAGATCATTTTCTTCTATTAAAAAGGCTTTCTTTTGCTTTTCTACTTCTAATTCGAAGGCCATCTTTTTCTTTTCATGCACTAATTCTTTTTCTTGGAGCCTCTTTATTTTGTCCTTCAGCCTCTTACTTTCTTTTTCGATGTCGGCCAAGACGTTCCTAATGAAACAATGAAATTTTCGCTATTTGTAAAAGGCGCAATTAAAATCAATCGCGATCTAGGAGATACCGCCAATTATTAAAGAGCTATAATAAAAATTAATTCCGTTTGGTCTTATATTAAACCCAGCGAATGCCACACACGCATTTGGTGTTAGGGGAGCTCCAAGCAAGTTGGGAAATGGGGTCCGAGGGGCTGCTATCTCTCGCTAGAAAGTGTACACCTGATTTCAGATTTATGAATTCCTCCATTTTCAACCTTATGAATTCATGATTCTCTACTGAATACAGAATTCTTAGAAAGAATTCAAAGAATTCAAGGAATTCATCAGTTTGTTAGATGACTTCACGCAAGAAAAAATGAATTCACATGTGAATTTATAGATTTATAGAATTCGAGTATGAATTCTCGAATGTTTAAGTGAATTCAGAGAATTTACTGAATTCATCAATGCTTTAAATGAATTCACTAAATCAAACCGAATTCATCAGTAAATGCGTAAATTTTGAAGTGAATTTACGGAATTCATCAGTGAATTTGTAATGTTGAAGAGAATTCACGGAAGTTATCAGTGAATTTGTTAATTTTGAAGTGCGTTCCAGGAATTCATCTTTGACATTCCACTATTCAAATGTTTTAAGTGAATTTTCGGTAAATAATTTAGCGATGGACTAGTCACGTTACGAGTCTCTGTACACCGATTACGGGTAAAATCATTAGAAAAGAAATGTGTTTACACGGCTGTACCTTTGACTGTACTTAAAGGATTACACGTAAAAGTGAAATCCCTGCCCTTGGCAGTAGTTAATTAAATGATAAGACTTTACTAGTCATCGTTGTACAGGGACTTTTCAAGCGACTAGTCCTTCGATAAGTTATTTGTAAATACTTTTACTGTAAGGGATGGTTAATAACACAAACATATTTGTATAAGAGAAGGGGCTCTCGATAGAACTTACTAGATTGCACCCGTTTGAAAAATTTAAATCTAGAGTGGTAACCATGGTGACAGGAAGGATTTTTTTGTGTTTTTGCTACCTGTTCTCTATAGGCTTAACAATAAATGCTATATTTTTTAACACCCTTGAACAATAATTAAGGTCCTTTTCTAATATATTGATTGTATTACAGGTCAGGTTAGGATAGCTTAGCTTCGGTAGGGTTCGGTTACAATAGAGGCTTGCTACTAAACTTGTGATTTGACCATCGCAGTGCCATTATTTATCTTGGAAAGTGTACGGCATTAAAAACGTATCGTTAAATAGCTGCACTGAAAATTTTAAGATTATAAAACCGCACATTTTGGCGTTCATATGGGATTCGGCCCAATGGGCCAGGAGCTGCGTTTCCACCGTAAAAAATAAATGCCGTGCCCAACAAGTAAGGACAACAATTAAAAATGGCGAATGGCTGGGCATCACCCCAAGGGCTTTCGCGACATCTGCCCCTCTGCATGTTCACAAATCTAAGAAAATTGGTTCAAGAGGTCTTAGTTTTATAATCTGTTACTCTGTGACATAGGAAATTAATCTTTATTTAAAAATCTACCGAATCTAAAAGCTTCAATCCTTTTGATGTAATATAATATATTGTAACACACCTGTCGTTCAAATATCAGGACATTTGGACCATTTGATTCAAAGAGACTGAATTTACAATTATGACACTATAAATCGGTTTTTATTAGCACACCTCAGAATTCAGGACATTGGGACAATTAGATCCGAAGATATATTCAGTCTTGGGCCTGAACCCATCATTTTGACTTTGGAAAATAATTTTTATATAAAAAAAACTATCCATACTAGATGCTTGAATCCTTTTTAGTATGATAAAACACGCCGAAACACGGTTCTCCTTAAAATATCAGGTCATTTTGATCAATAGGGCCAAGGATCTGACCGAAACATCTACCTCCTCCCTTAGAACTTAGTGTTAATTGTCGGTTCCTTCGATTTTTTTTCAAAAGTCGCGCTTGTACTTGTAAATCGATGTCTTTGAACGGGCTTCTATAGCGCGAGCAGCCTGCGTCGTTGAGTTCGTGATCGAGTGGGCTATTGTCAAATCAAATACACTGAACAATACTTATAATGAATTAAACCATAGAGGAGGGAAATAGGCAGAGAGAATCAGCATAGGCAGTAGTGATCCATACGTAGTGAGAGAAGGGGAAAATGTACGGTACGCCGCGGCTCTTAACGCGCAACTTATTCGCGCACAGTTGACGTTACAGGTTCTCCTCTTTCGGGCTACCAATACTAGAGAGAAATTTCAGTTACGTAATGGATGACAGAGACAGAGGCGGTTAGGTCCCCCCTTGCGCGAAAGAAGTGCGTCAAAAATCTTATCGTACCAGAAATGTTTGTTACTACCCGCCGTATTTTTTTCATTTTTCGGCGGATTTTATAGAGCGCGTTTCTATCTCCCTATTTCCCTCCTCTTTCATTAAACTGGGCCCAGTGGTGTTTATATTCTAGCGTTTACAAAAATATCTCATCCAATTACCTAAATTTCATTATAATAATCAATATTTAAACTATAAAATTAAAATATACATGAAATTAGAAAATGTGTGTTTAAAAGACCCCACTTGTCTGTTGAAATGACTGTGAAGGTCCCCACTTGTAAATTTATCGAGTGTGAAAAATGAAATTGAAATACTTGATTGAACCATATAGGCTTTGACACTAAAACAAAATCTAATAATTTATACACAAATGTCCCCAGATATAAGGTTGGAAGACTTTTTAGGTCCCCACTTGTAAACCTGAAATCAGCTCAAAACTTAAGTGTTAAGCCTTTAAGAGGTCCGATTACCTAAATTTCATTATAATAATCAATATTTAAACTATAAAATTAAAATATACATGAAATTAGAAAATGTGTGTTTAAAAGACCCCACTTGTCTGTTGAAATGACGGTGAAGGTCCGCACTTGTAAATTTATCGAGTGTGAAAAATGAAATTGAAATACCTGATGGAACAATATAGGCTTCGACACTAGTAATAAATCTAATAATTTATACACAAATGTCCCCAGATATAAGGTTGGAAGACTGTTTAGGTCCCCACTTGTAAACCTGAAATCAGCTCAAAACTTACGTGTTAAGCCTTTAAAAGGTCCGATTACCTAAATTTCATTATAATAATCAATATTTAAACTATACAATTAAAATATACATGAAATTAGAAAATGTGTGTTTAAAAGACCCCACTTGTTTGTTGAAATGACTGTTAAGGTCCCCACTTATAAATTTGTCGAGTGTGAAAAATGAAATTGAAATACCTGATGGAACCATATAGGCTTCGACACTAGTACAAAATCTAATAATTTATACACAAATGTCCCCAGATATAAGGTTGGAAGACTGTTTAGGTCCCCACTTGTAAACCTGAAATCAGCTCAAAACTTAAGTGTTAAGCCTTTAAAAGGTCCGATTACCTAAATTTCATTATAATAATCAATATTTAAACTATAAAATTAAAATATACATGAAATTAGAAAATGTGTGTTTAAAAGACCCCACTTGTCTGTTGAAATGACTGTTAAGGTCCCCACTTGTAAATTTATCGAGTGTGAAAAATGAAATTGAAATACTCTATGGAACAATATAGGCTTCGACACTAGTACAAAATCTAATAATTTATACACAAATGTCCCCAGATATAAGGTTGGAAGACTGTTTAGGTCCCCACTTGTAAACCTGAAATCAGCTCAAAACTTAAGTGTTAAGCCTTTAAAAGGTCCGATTACCTAAATTTCATTATAATAATCAATATTTAAACTATAAAATTAAAATATACATGAAATTAGAAAATGTGTGTTTAAAAGACCCCACTTGTCTGTTGAAATGACTGTGAAGGTCCCCACTTGTAAATTTATCGAGTGTGAAAAATGAAATTGAAATACTTGATTGAACCATATAGGCTTTGACACTAAAACAAAATCTAATAATTTATACACAAATGTCCCCAGATATAAGGTTGGAAGACTTTTTAGGTCCCCACTTGTAAACCTGAAATCAGCTCAAAACTTAAGTGTTAAGCCTTTAAGAGGTCCGATTACCTAAATTTCATTATAATAATCAATATTTAAACTATAAAATTAAAATATACATGAAATTAGAAAATGTGTGTTTAAAAGACCCCACTTGTCTGTTGAAATGACGGTGAAGGTCCGCACTTGTAAATTTATCGAGTGTGAAAAATGAAATTTAAATACCTGATGGAACAATATAGGCTTCGACACTAGTAATAAATCTAATAATTTATACACAAATGTCCCCAGATATAAGGTTGGAAGACTGTTTAGGTCCCCACTTGTAAACCTGAAATCAGCTCAAAACTTACGTGTTAAGCCTTTAAAAGGTCCGATTACCTAAATTTCATTATAATAATCAATATTTAAACTATACAATTAAAATATACATGAAATTAGAAAATGTGTGTTTAAAAGACCCCACTTGTCTGTTGAAATGACTGTTAAGGTCCCCACTTATAAATTTGTCGAGTGTGAAAAATGAAATTGAAATACCTGATGGAACCATATAGGCTTCGACACTAGTACAAAATCTAATAATTTATACACAAATGTCCCCAGATATAAGGTTGGAAGACTGTTTAGGTCCCCACTTGTAAACCTGAAATCAGCTCAAAACTTAAGTGTTAAGCCTTTTAAAGGTCCGATTACCTAAATTTCATTATAATAATCAATATTTAAACTATACAATTAAAATATACATGAAATTAGAAAATGTGTGTTTAAAAGACCCCACTTGTCTGTTGAAATGACTGCTAAGGTCCCCACTTGTAAATTTATCGAGTGTGAAAAATGAAATTGAAATACTTGATGGAACAATATAGGCTTCGACACTAGTACAAAATCTAATAATTTATACACAAATGTCCCCAGATATAAGGTTGGAAGACTGTTTAGGTCCCCACTTGTAAACCTGAAATCAGCTCAAAACTTAAGTGTTAAGCCTTTAAAAGGTCCGATTACCTAAATTTCATTATAATAATCAATATTTAAACTATAAAATTAAAATATACATGAAATTTGAAAATGTGTGTTTAAAAGACCCCACTTGTCTGTTGAAATGACTGTGAAGGTCCCCACTTGTAAATTTATCGAGTGTGAAAAATGAAATTGAAATACCTGATGGAACCATATAGGCTTCGACACTAGTACAAAATCTAATAATTTATACACAAATGTCCCCAGATATAAGGTTGGAAGACTGTTTAGGTCCCCACTTGTAAACCTGAAATCAGCTCAAAACTTAAGTGTTAAGCCTTTAAAAGGTCCGATTACCTAAATTTCATTATAATAATCAATATTTAAACTATACAATTAAAATATACATGAAATTAGAAAATGTGTGTTTAAAAGACCCCACTTGTCTGTTGAAATGACTGTTAAGGTCCCCACTTATAAATTTGTCGAGTGTGAAAAATGAAATTGAAATACCTGATGGAACCATATAGGCTTCGACACTAGTACAAAATCTAATAATTTATACACAAATGTCCCCAGATATAAGGTTGGAAGACTGTTTAGGTCCCCACTTGTAAACCTGAAATCAGCTCAAAACTTAAGTGTTAAGCCTTTAAAAGGTCCGATTACCTAAATTTCATTATAATAATCAATATTTAAACTATACAATTAAAATATACATGAAATTAGAAAATGTGTGTTTAAAAGACCCCACTTGTCTGTTGAAATGACTGTTAAGGTCCCCACTTGTAAATTTATCGAGTGTGAAAAATGAAATTGAAATACTTGATGGAACAATATAGGCTTCGACACTAGTACAAAATCTAATAATTTATACACAAATGTCCCCAGATATAAGGTTGGAAGACTGTTTAGGTCCCCACTTGTAAACCTGAAATCAGCTCAAAACTTAAGTGTTAAGCCTTTAAAAGGTCCGATTACCTAAATTTCATTATAATAATCAATATTTAAACTATAAAATTAAAATATACATGAAATTTGAAAATGTGTGTTTAAAAGACCCCACTTGTCTGTTGAAATGACTGTGAAGGTCCCCACTTGTAAATTTATCGAGTGTGAAAAATGAAATTGAAATACCTGATGGAACCATATAGGCTTCGACACTAGTACAAAATCTAATAATTTATACACAAATGTCCCCAGATATAAGGTTGGAAGACTGTTTAGGTCCCCACTTGTAAACCTGAAATCAGCTCAAAACTTAAGTGTTAAGCCTTTAAAAGGTCCGATTACCTAAATTTCATTATAATAATCAATATTTAAACTATACAATTAAAATATACATGAAATTAGAAAATGTGTGTTTAAAAGACCCCACTTGTCTGTTGAAATGACTGTTAAGGTCCCCACTTATAAATTTGTCGAGTGTGAAAAATGAAATTGAAATACCTGATGGAACCATATAGGCTTCGACACTAGTACAAAATCTAATAATTTATACACAAATGTCCCCAGATATAAGGTTGGAAGACTGTTTAGGTCCCCACTTGTAAACCTGAAATCAGCTCAAAACTTACGTGTTAAGCCTTTAAAAGGTCCGATTACCTAAATTTCATTATAATAATCAATATTTAAACTATACAATTAAAATATACATGAAATTAGAAAATGTGTGTTTAAAAGACCCCACTTGTCTGTTGAAATGACTGTGAAGGTCCCCACTTGTAAATTTATCGAGTGTGAAAAATGAAATTGAAATACCTGATGGAACCATAAAGGCTTTGACACTAATTCAAAATCTAATAATTTATACACAAATGTCCCCAGATATAAGGTTGGAAGACTGTTTAGGTCCCCACTTGTAAACCTGAAATCAGCTCAAAACTTAAGTGTTAAGCCTTTAAAAGGTCCGATTACCTAAATTTCATTATAATAATCAATATTTAAACTATACAATTAAAATATACATGAAATTAGAAAATGTGTGTTTAAAAGACCCCACTTGTCTGTTGAAATGACTGTTAAGGTCCCCACTTGTAAATTTATCGAGTGTGAAAAATGAAATTGAAATACTTGATGGAACAATATAGGCTTCGACACTAGTACAAAATCTAATAATTTATACACAAATGTCCCCAGATATAAGGTTGGAAGACTGTTTAGGTCCCCACTTGTAAACCTGAAATCAGCTCAAAACTTAAGTGTTAAGCCTTTAAAAGGTCCGATTACCTAAATTTCATTATAATAATCAATATTTAAACTATAAAATTAAAATATACATGAAATTTGAAAATGTGTGTTTAAAAGACCCCACTTGTCTGTTGAAATGACTGTGAAGGTCCCCACTTGGAAATTTATCGAGTGTGAAAAATGAAATTGAAATACTTGATTGAACCATATTGGCTTTGACACTAATTCAAAATCTAATAATTTATACACAAATGTCCCCAGATATAAGGTTGGAAGACTGTTTAGGTCCCGACTTGTAAACCTGAAATCAGCTCAAAACTTAAGTGTTAAGCCTTTAAAAGGTCCGATTACCTAAATTTCATTATAATAATCAATATTTAAACTATACAATTAAAATATACATGAAATTAGAAAATGTGTGTTTAAAAGACCCCACTTGTCTGTTGAAATGACTGTTAAGGTCCCCACTTGTAAATTTATCGAGTGTGAAAAATGAAATTGAAATACTTGATGGAACAATATAGGCTTCGACACTAGCACAAAATCTAATAATTTATACACAAATGTCCCCAGATATAAGGTTGGAAGACTGTTTAGGTCCCCACTTGTAAACCTGAAATCAGCTCAAAACTTAAGTGTTAAGCCTTTAAAAGGTCCGATTACCTAAATTTCATTATAATAATCAATATTTAAACTATAAAATTAAAATATACATGAAATTTGAAAATGTGTGTTTAAAAGACCCCACTTGTCTGTTGAAATGACTGTGAAGGTCCCCACTTGGAAATTTATCGAGTGTGAAAAATGAAATTGAAATACTTGATTGAACCATATTGGCTTTGACACTAATTCAAAATCTAATAATTTATACACAAATGTCCCCAGATATAAGGTTGGAAGACTGTTTAGGTCCCGACTTGTAAACCTGAAATCAGCTCAAAACTTAAGTGTTAAGCCTTTAAAAGGTCCGATTACCTAAATTTCATTATAATAATCAATATTTAAACTATACAATTAAAATATACATGAAATTAGAAAATGTGTGTTTAAAAGACCCCACTTGTCTGTTGAAATGACTGTTAAGGTCCCCACTTGTAAATTTATCGAGTGTGAAAAATGAAATTGAAATACTTGATGGAACAATATAGGCTTCGACACTAGCACAAAATCTAATAATTTATACACAAATGTCCCCAGATATAAGGTTGGAAGACTGTTTAGGTCCCCACTTGTAAACCTGAAATCAGCTCAAAACTTAAGTGTTAAGCCTTTAAAAGGTCCGATTACCTAAATTTCATTATAATAATCAATATTTAAACTATAAAATTAAAATATACATGAAATTTGAAAATGTGTGTTTAAAAGACCCCACTTGTCTGTTGAAATGACTGTGAAGGTCCCCACTTGGAAATTTATCGAGTGTGAAAAATGAAATTGAAATACCTGATGGAACCATATAGGCTTCGACACTAGTACAAAATCTAATAATTTATACACAAATGTCCCCAGATATAAGGTTGGAAGACTGTTTAGGTCCCCACTTGTAAACCTGAAATCAGCTCAAAACTTAAGTGTTAAGCCTTTAAAAGGTCCGATTACCTAAATTTCATTATAATAATCAATATTTAAACTATACAATTAAAATATACATGAAATTAGAAAATGTGTGTTTAAAAGACCCCACTTGTCTGTTGAAATGACTGTTAAGGTCCCCACTTATAAATTTGTCGAGTGTGAAAAATGAAATTGAAATACCTGATGGAACCATATAGGCTTCGACACTAGTACAAAATCTAATAATTTATACACAAATGTCCCCAGATATAAGGTTGGAAGACTGTTTAGGTCCCCACTTGTAAACCTGAAATCAGCTCAAAACTTACGTGTTAAGCCTTTAAAAGGTCCGATTACCTAAATTTCATTATAATAATCAATATTTAAACTATACAATTAAAATATACATGAAATTAGAAAATGTGTGTTTAAAAGACCCCACTTGTCTGTTGAAATGACTGTGAAGGTCCCCACTTGTAAATTTATCGAGTGTGAAAAATGAAATTGAAATACCTGATGGAACCATAAAGGCTTTGACACTAATTCAAAATCTAATAATTTATACACAAATGTCCCCAGATATAAGGTTGGAAGACTGTTTAGGTCCCCACTTGTAAACCTGAAATCAGCTCAAAACTTAAGTGTTAAGCCTTTAAAAGGTCCGATTACCTAAATTTCATTATAATAATCAATATTTAAACTATACAATTAAAATATACATGAAATTAGAAAATGTGTGTTTAAAAGACCCCACTTGTCTGTTGAAATGACTGTTAAGGTCCCCACTTGTAAATTTATCGAGTGTGAAAAATGAAATTGAAATACTTGATGGAACAATATAGGCTTCGACACTAGTACAAAATCTAATAATTTATACACAAATGTCCCCAGATATAAGGTTGGAAGACTGTTTAGGTCCCCACTTGTAAACCTGAAATCAGCTCAAAACTTAAGTGTTAAGCCTTTAAAAGGTCCGATTACCTAAATTTCATTATAATAATCAATATTTAAACTATAAAATTAAAATATACATGAAATTTGAAAATGTGTGTTTAAAAGACCCCACTTGTCTGTTGAAATGACTGTGAAGGTCCCCACTTGGAAATTTATCGAGTGTGAAAAATGTAATTGAAATACTTGATTGAACCATATTGGCTTTGACACTAATTCAAAATCTAATAATTTATACACAAATGTCCCCAGATATAAGGTTGGAAGACTGTTTAGGTCCCGACTTGTAAACCTGAAATCAGCTCAAAACTTAAGTGTTAAGCCTTTAAAAGGTCCGATTACCTAAATTTCATTATAATAATCAATATTTAAACTATACAATTAAAATATACATGAAATTAGAAAATGTGTGTTTAAAAGACCCCACTTGTCTGTTGAAATGACTGTTAAGGTCCCCACTTGTAAATTTATCGAGTGTGAAAAATGAAATTGAAATACTTGATGGAACAATATAGGCTTCGACACTAGCACAAAATCTAATAATTTATACACAAATGTCCCCAGATATAAGGTTGGAAGACTGTTTAGGTCCCCACTTGTAAACCTGAAATCAGCTCAAAACTTAAGTGTTAAGCCTTTAAAAGGTCCGATTACCTAAATTTCATTATAATAATCAATATTTAAACTATAAAATTAAAATATACATGAAATTTGAAAATGTGTGTTTAAAAGACCCCACTTGTCTGTTGAAATGACTGTGAAGGTCCCCACTTGGAAATTTATCGAGTGTGAAAAATGAAATTGAAATACTTGATTGAACCATATTGGCTTTGACACTAATTCAAAATCTAATAATTTACACACAAATGTCCCCAGATATAAGGTTGGAAGACTGTTTAGGTCCCGACTTGTAAACCTGAAATCAGCTCAAAACTTAAGTGTTAAGCCTTTAAAAGGTCCGATTACCTAAATTTCATTATAATAATCAATATTTAAACTATACAATTAAAATATACATGAAATTAGAAAATGTGTGTTTAAAAGACCCCACTTGTCTGTTGAAATGACTGTGAAGGTCCCCACTTGTAAATTTATCGAGTGTGAAAAATGAAATTGAAATACTTGATGGAACAATATAGGCTTCGACACTAGTACAAAATCTAATAATTTATACACAAATGTCCCCAGATATAAGGTTGGAAGACTGTTTAGGTCCCGACTTGTAAACCTGAAATCAGCTCAAAACTTAAGTGTTAAGCCTTTAAAAGGTCCGATTACCTAAATTTCATTATAATAATCAATATTTAAACTATACAATTAAAATATACATGAAATTAGAAAATGTGTGTTTAAAAGACCCCACTTGTCTGTTGAAATGACTGTGAAGGTCCCCACTTGTAAATTTATCGAGTGTGAAAAATGAAATTGAAATACTTGATGGAACAATATAGGCTTCGACACTAGTACAAAATCTAATAATTTATACACAAATGTCCCCAGATATAAGGTTGGAAGACTGTTTAGGTCCCCACTTGTAAACCTGAAATCACCTCAAAACTTACGTGTTAAGCCTTTAAAAGGTCCGATTACCTAAATTTCATTATAATTATCAATATTTAAACTATACAATTAAAATATACATGAAATTAGAAAATGTGTGTTTAAAAGACCCCACTTGTCTGTTGAAATGACTGTTAAGGTCCCCACTTGTAAATTTGTCGAGTGTGAAAAATGAAATTGAAATACCTGATGGAACCATATAGGCTTCGACACTAGTACAAAATCTAATAATTTATACACAAATGTCCCCAGATATAAGGTTGGAAGACTGTTTAGGTCCCCACTTGTAAACCTGAAATCAGCTCAAAACTTACGTGTTAAGCCTTTAAAAGGTCCGATTACCTAAATTTCATTATAATAATCAATATTTAAACTATAAAATTAAAATATACATGAAATTAGAAAATGTGTGTTTAAAAGACCCCACTTGTCTGTTGAAATGACTGTGAAGGTCCCCACTTGTAAATTTATTGAGTGTGAAAAATGAAATTGATATACCTGATGGAACCATATAGGCTTCGACACTAGTAAAAAATCTAATAATTTATACACAAATGTCCCCAGATATAAGGTTGGAAGACTGTTTAGGTCCCCACTTGCAAACCTGAAATCAGCTCAAAACTTACGTGTTAAGCCTTTAAAAGGTCCGATTACCGAAATTTCATTATAATAATCAATATTTAAAGTATAAAATTAAAATATACATGAAATTAGAAAATGTGTGTTTAAAAGACCCCACTTGTCTGTTGAAATGACTGTGAAGGTCCCCACTTGTAAATTTATCGAGTGTGAAAAATGAAATTGAAATACTTGATGGAACAATATAGGCTTCGACACTAGCACAAAATCTAATAATTTATACACAAATGTCCCCAGATATAAGGTTGGAAGACTGTTTAGGTCCCCACTTGTAAACCTGAAATCAGCTCAAAACTTAAGTGTTAAGCCTTTAAAAGGTCCGATTACCTAAATTTCATTATAATAATCAATATTTAAACTATAAAATTAAAATATACATGAAATTTGAAAATGTGTGTTTAAAAGACCCCACTTGTCTGTTGAAATGACTGTGAAGGTCCCCACTTGGAAATTTATCGAGTGTGAAAAATGAAATTGAAATACTTGATTGAACCATATTGGCTTTGACACTAATTCAAAATCTAATAATTTACACACAAATGTCCCCAGATATAAGGTTGGAAGACTGTTTAGGTCCCGACTTGTAAACCTGAAATCAGCTCAAAACTTAAGTGTTAAGCCTTTAAAAGGTCCGATTACCTAAATTTCATTATAATTATCAATATTTAAACTATACAATTAAAATATACATGAAATTAGAAAATGTGTGTTTAAAAGACCCCACTTGTCTGTTGAAATGACTGTTAAGGTCCCCACTTGTAAATTTGTCGAGTGTGAAAAATGAAATTGAAATACCTGATGGAACCATATAGGCTTCGACACTAGTACAAAATCTAATAATTTATACACAAATGTCCCCAGATATAAGGTTGGAAGACTGTTTAGGTCCCCACTTGTAAACCTGAAATCAGCTCAAAACTTACGTGTTAAGCCTTTAAAAGGTCCGATTACCTAAATTTCATTATAATAATCAATATTTAAACTATAAAATTAAAATATACATGAAATTAGAAAATGTGTGTTTAAAAGACCCCACTTGTCTGTTGAAATGACTGTGAAGGTCCCCACTTGTAAATTTATTGAGTGTGAAAAATGAAATTGATATACCTGATGGAACCATATAGGCTTCGACACTAGTAAAAAATCTAATAATTTATACACAAATGTCCCCAGATATAAGGTTGGAAGACTGTTTAGGTCCCCACTTGCAAACCTGAAATCAGCTCAAAACTTACGTGTTAAGCCTTTAAAAGGTCCGATTACCGAAATTTCATTATAATAATCAATATTTAAAGTATAAAATTAAAATATACATGAAATTAGAAAATGTGTGTTTAAAAGACCCCACTTGTCTGTTGAAATGACGGTGAAGGTCCACACTTGTAAATTTATTGAGTGTGAAAAATGAAATTGATATACCTGATGGAACCATATAGGCTTCGACACTAGTAAAAAATCTAATAATTTATACACAAATGTCCCCAGATATAAGGTTGGAAGACTGTTTAGGTCCCCACTTGTAAACCTGAAATCAGCTCAAAACTTACGTGTTAAGCCTTTAAAAGGTCCGATTACCGAAATTTCATTATAATAATCAATATTTAAACTATAAAATTAAAATATGCATGAAATTAGAAAATGTGTGTTTAAAAGACCCCACTTGTCTGTTGAAATGACTGTGAAGGTCCCCACTTGTAAATTTATCGAGTGTGAAAAATGAAATTGAAATACTTGATTGAACCATGAAGGCTTTGACACTAATTCAAAATCTAATAATTTATACACAAATGTCCCCAGATATAAGGTTGGAAGACTGTTTAGGTCCCCACTTGTAAACCTGAAATCAGCTCAAAACTTAAGTGTTAAGCCTTTAAAAGGACCAATTACCTAAATTTCATTATAATAATCAATATTTAAACTATGAAATTAAAATATACATGAAATTTGAAAATGTGTGTTTAAAAGACCCCACTTGTCTGTTGAAATTACTGTGAAGGTCCCCACTTGTAAATTTATCGAGTGTGAAAAATGAAATTGAAATACTTGATTGAACCATATTGGCTTTGACACTAATTCAAAATCTAATAATTTATACACAAATGTCCCCAGATATAAGGTTGGAAGACTGTTTAGGTCCCGACTTGTAAACCTGAAATCAGCTCAAAACTTAAGTGTTAAGCCTTTAAAAGGTCCGATTACCTAAATTTCATTATAATAATCAATATTTAAACTATACAATTAAAATATACATGAAATTAGAAAATTTGTGTTTAAAAGACCCCACTTGTCTGTTGAAATGACTGTGAAGGTCCCCACTTGTAAATTTATCGAGTGTGAAAAATGAAATTGAAATACTTGATGGAACAATATAGGCTTCGACACTAGTACAAAATCTAATAATTTATACACAAATGTCCCCAGATATAAGGTTGGAAGACTGTTTAGGTCCCCACTTGTAAACCTGAAATCAGCTCAAAACATACGTGTTAAGCCTTTAAAAGGTCCGATTACCTAAATTTCATTATAATAATCAATATTTAAACTATAAAATTAAAATATACATGAAATTAGAAAATGTGTGTTTAAAAGACCCCACTTGTCTGTTGAAATGACTGTGAAGGTCCCCACTTGTAAATTTATCGAGTGTGAAAAATGAAATTGAAATACTTGATGGAACAATATAGGCTTCGACACTAGTACAAAATCTAATAATTTATACACAAATGTCCCCAGATATAAGGTTGGAAGACTGTTTAGGTCCCCACTTGTAAACCTGAAATCACCTCAAAACTTACGTGTTAAGCCTTTAAAAGGTCCGATTACCTAAATTTCATTATAATTATCAATATTTAAACTATACAATTAAAATATACATGAAATTAGAAAATGTGTGTTTAAAAGACCCCACTTGTCTGTTGAAATGACTGTTAAGGTCCCCACTTGTAAATTTGTCGAGTGTGAAAAATGAAATTGAAATACCTGATGGAACCATATAGGCTTCGACACTAGTACAAAATCTAATAATTTATACACAAATGTCCCCAGATATAAGGTTGGAAGACTGTTTAGGTCCCCACTTGTAAACCTGAAATCAGCTCAAAACTTACGTGTTAAGCCTTTAAAAGGTCCGATTACCTAAATTTCATTATAATAATCAATATTTAAACTATAAAATTAAAATATACATGAAATTAGAAAATGTGTGTTTAAAAGACCCCACTTGTCTGTTGAAATGACTGTGAAGGTCCCCACTTGTAAATTTATTGAGTGTGAAAAATGAAATTGATATACCTGATGGAACCATATAGGCTTCGACACTAGTAAAAAATCTAATAATTTATACACAAATGTCCCCAGATATAAGGTTGGAAGACTGTTTAGGTCCCCACTTGCAAACCTGAAATCAGCTCAAAACTTACGTGTTAAGCCTTTAAAAGGTCCGATTACCGAAATTTCATTATAATAATCAATATTTAAAGTATAAAATTAAAATATACATGAAATTAGAAAATGTGTGTTTAAAAGACCCCACTTGTCTGTTGAAATGACGGTGAAGGTCCACACTTGTAAATTTATTGAGTGTGAAAAATGAAATTGATATACCTGATGGAACCATATAGGCTTCGACACTAGTAAAAAATCTAATAATTTATACACAAATGTCCCCAGATATAAGGTTGGAAGACTGTTTAGGTCCCCACTTGTAAACCTGAAATCAGCTCAAAACTTACGTGTTAAGCCTTTAAAAGGTCCGATTACCGAAATTTCATTATAATAATCAATATTTAAACTATAAAATTAAAATATGCATGAAATTAGAAAATGTGTGTTTAAAAGACCCCACTTGTCTGTTGAAATGACTGTGAAGGTCCCCACTTGTAAATTTATCGAGTGTGAAAAATGAAATTGAAATACTTGATTGAACCATGAAGGCTTTGACACTAATTCAAAATCTAATAATTTATACACAAATGTCCCCAGATATAAGGTTGGAAGACTGTTTAGGTCCCCACTTGTAAACCTGAAATCAGCTCAAAACTTAAGTGTTAAGCCTTTAAAAGGACCAATTACCTAAATTTCATTATAATAATCAATATTTAAACTATGAAATTAAAATATACATGAAATTTGAAAATGTGTGTTTAAAAGACCCCACTTGTCTGTTGAAATTACTGTGAAGGTCCCCACTTGTAAATTTATCGAGTGTGAAAAATGAAATTGAAATACTTGATTGAACCATATTGGCTTTGACACTAATTCAAAATCTAATAATTTATACACAAATGTCCCCAGATATAAGGTTGGAAGACTGTTTAGGTCCCGACTTGTAAACCTGAAATCAGCTCAAAACTTAAGTGTTAAGCCTTTAAAAGGTCCGATTACCTAAATTTCATTATAATAATCAATATTTAAACTATACAATTAAAATATACATGAAATTAGAAAATTTGTGTTTAAAAGACCCCACTTGTCTGTTGAAATGACTGTGAAGGTCCCCACTTGTAAATTTATCGAGTGTGAAAAATGAAATTGAAATACTTGATGGAACAATATAGGCTTCGACACTAGTACAAAATCTAATAATTTATACACAAATGTCCCCAGATATAAGGTTGGAAGACTGTTTAGGTCCCCACTTGTAAACCTGAAATCAGCTCAAAACATACGTGTTAAGCCTTTAAAAGGTCCGATTACCTAAATTTCATTATAATAATCAATATTTAAACTATAAAATTAAAATATACATGAAATTAGAAAATGTGTGTTTAAAAGACCCCACTTGTCTGTTGAAATGACTGTGAAGGTCCCCACTTGTAAATTTATTGAGTGTGAAAAATGAAATTGATATACCTGATGGAACCATATAGGCTTCGACACTAGTAAAAAATCTAATAATTTATACACAAATGTCCCCAGATATAAGGTTGGAAGACTGTTTAGGTCCCCACTTGCAAACCTGAAATCAGCTCAAAACTTACGTGTTAAGCCTTTAAAAGGTCCGATTACCGAAATTTCATTATAATAATCAATATTTAAAGTATAAAATTAAAATATACATGAAATTAGAAAATGTGTGTTTAAAAGACCCCACTTGTCTGTTGAAATGACGGTGAAGGTCCACACTTGTAAATTTATTGAGTGTGAAAAATGAAATTGATATACCTGATGGAACCATATAGGCTTCGACACTAGTAAAAAATCTAATAATTTATACACAAATGTCCCCAGATATAAGGTTGGAAGACTGTTTAGGTCCCCACTTGTAAACCTGAAATCAGCTCAAAACTTACGTGTTAAGCCTTTAAAAGGTCCGATTACCGAAATTTCATTATAATAATCAATATTTAAACTATAAAATTAAAATATGCATGAAATTAGAAAATGTGTGTTTAAAAGACCCCACTTGTCTGTTGAAATGACTGTGAAGGTCCCCACTTGTAAATTTATCGAGTGTGAAAAATGAAATTGAAATACTTGATTGAACCATGAAGGCTTTGACACTAATTCAAAATCTAATAATTTATACAAAAATGTCCCCAGATATAAGGTTGGAAGACTGTTTAGGTCCCCACTTGTAAACCTGAAATCAGCTCAAAACTTAAGTGTTAAGCCTTTAAAAGGACCAATTACCTAAATTTCATTATAATAATCAATATTTAAACTATGAAATTAAAATATACATGAAATTTGAAAATGTGTGTTTAAAAGACCCCACTTGTCTGTTGAAATTACTGTGAAGGTCCCCACTTGTAAATTTATCGAGTGTGAAAAATGAAATTGAAATACTTGATTGAACCATATTGGCTTTGACACTAATTCAAAATCTAATAATTTATACACAAATGTCCCCAGATATAAGGTTGGAAGACTGTTTAGGTCCCCACTTGTAAACCTGAAATCAGCTCAAAACTTACGTGTTAAGCCTTTAAAAGGTCCGATTACCTAAATTTCATTATAATAATCAATATTTAAACTATACAATTAAAATATACATGAAATTAGAAAATGTGTGTTTAAAAGACCCCACTTGTCTGTTGAAATGACTGTGAAGGTCCCCACTTGTAAATTTATCGAGTGTGAAAAATTAAATTGAAATACTTGATGGAACAATATAGGCTTCGACACTAGTACAAAATCTAATAATTTATACACAAATGTCCCCAGATATAAGGTTGGAAGACTGTTTAGGTCCCCACTTGTAAACCTGAAATCACCTCAAAACTTACGTGTTAAGCCTTTAAAAGGTTCGATTACCTAAATTTCATTATAATTATCAATATTTAAACTATACAATTAAAATATACATGAAATTAGAAAATGTGTGTTTAAAAGACCCCACTTGTCTGTTGAAATGACTGTGAAGGTCCCCACTTGTAAATTTATCGAGTGTGAAAAATTAAATTGAAATACTTGATGGAACAATATAGGCTTCGACACTAGTACAAAATCTAATAATTTATACACAAATGTCCCCAGATATAAGGTTGGAAGACTGTTTAGGTCCCCACTTGTAAACCTGAAATCACCTCAAAACTTACGTGTTAAGCCTTTAAAAGGTCCGATTACCTAAATTTCATTATAATTATCAATATTTAAACTATACAATTAAAATATACATGAAATTAGAAAATGTGTGTTTAAAAGACCCCACTTGTCTGTTGAAATGACTGTTAAGGTCCCCACTTGTAAATTTGTCGAGTGTGAAAAATGAAATTGAAATACCTGATGGAACCATATAGGCTTCGACACTAGTACAAAATCTAATAATTTATACACAAATGTCCCCAGATATAAGGTTGGAAGACTGTTTAGGTCCCCACTTGTAAACCTGAAATCAGCTCAAAACTTACGTGTTAAGCCTTTAAAAGGTCCGATTACCTAAATTTCATTATAATAATCAATATTTAAACTATAAAATTAAAATATACATGAAATTAGAAAATGTGTGTTTAAAAGACCCCACTTGTCTGTTGAAATGACGGTGAAGGTCCACACTTGTAAATTTATTGAGTGTGAAAAATGAAATTGATATACCTGATGGAACCATATAGGCTTCGACACTAGTAAAAAATCTAATAATTTATACACAAATGTCCCCAGATATAAGGTTGGAAGACTGTTTAGGTCCCCACTTGTAAACCTGAAATCAGCTCAAAACTTACGTGTTAAGCCTTTAAAAGGTGCGATTATCGAAATTTCATTATAATAATCAATATTTAAACTATAAAATTAAAATATGCATGAAATTAGAAAATGTGTGTTTAAAAGACCCCACTTGTCTGTTGAAATGACTGTGAAGGTCCCCACTTGTAAATTTATCGAGTGTGAAAAATGAAATTGAAATACTTGATTGAACCATGAAGGCTTTGACACTAATTCAAAATCTAATAATTTATACACAAATGTCCCCAGATATAAGGTTGGAAGACTGTTTAGGTCCCCACTTGTAAACCTGAAATCAGCTCAAAACTTAAGTGTTAAGCCTTTAAAAGGACCAATTACCTAAATTTCATTATAATAATCAATATTTAAACTATGAAATTAAAATATACATGAAATTTGAAAATGTGTGTTTAAAAGACCCCACTTGTCTGTTGAAATTACTGTGAAGGTCCCCACTTGTAAATTTATCGAGTGTGAAAAATGAAATTGAAATACTTGATTGAACCATATTGGCTTTGACACTAATTCAAAATCTAATAATTTATACACAAATGTCCCCAGATATAAGGTTGGAAGACTGTTTAGGTCCCGACTTGTAAACCTGAAATCAGCTCAAAACTTAAGTGTTAAGCCTTTAAAAGGTCCGATTACCTAAATTTCATTATAATAATCAATATTTAAACTATACAATTAAAATATACATGAAATTAGAAAATTTGTGTTTAAAAGACCCCACTTGTCTGTTGAAATGACTGTGAAGGTCCCCACTTGTAAATTTATCGAGTGTGAAAAATTAAATTGAAATACTTGATGGAACAATATAGGCTTCGACACTAGTACAAAATCTAATAATTTATACACAAATGTCCCCAGATATAAGGTTGGAAGACTGTTTAGGTCCCCACTTGTAAACCTGAAATCACCTCAAAACTTACGTGTTAAGCCTTTAAAAGGTTCGATTACCTAAATTTCATTATAATTATCAATATTTAAACTATACAATTAAAATATACATGAAATTAGAAAATGTGTGTTTAAAAGACCCCACTTGTCTGTTGAAATGACTGTGAAGGCCCCCACTTGTAAATTTATCGAGTGTGAAAAATTAAATTGAAATACTTGATGGAACAATATAGGCTTCGACACTAGTACAAAATCTAATAATTTATACACAAATGTCCCCAGATATAAGGTTGGAAGACTGTTTAGGTCCCCACTTGTAAACCTGAAATCACCTCAAAACTTACGTGTTAAGCCTTTAAAAGGTTCGATTACCTAAATTTCATTATAATTATCAATATTTAAACTATACAATTAAAATATACATGAAATTAGAAAATGTGTGTTTAAAAGACCCCACTTGTCTGTTGAAATGACTGTGAAGGTCCCCACTTGTAAATTTATCGAGTGTGAAAAATTAAATTGAAATACTTGATGGAACAATATAGGCTTCGACACTAGTACAAAATCTAATAATTTATACACAAATGTCCCCAGATATAAGGTTGGAAGACTGTTTAGGTCCCCACTTGTAAACCTGAAATCACCTCAAAACTTACGTGTTAAGCCTTTAAAAGGTCCGATTACCTAAATTTCATTATAATTATCAATATTTAAACTATACAATTAAAATATACATGAAATTAGAAAATGTGTGTTTAAAAGACCCCACTTGTCTGTTGAAATGACTGTTAAGGTCCCCACTTGTAAATTTGTCGAGTGTGAAAAATGAAATTGAAATACCTGATGGAACCATATAGGCTTCGACACTAGTACAAAATCTAATAATTTATACACAAATGTCCCCAGATATAAGGTTGGAAGACTGTTTAGGTCCCCACTTGTAAACCTGAAATCAGCTCAAAACTTACGTGTTAAGCCTTTAAAAGGTCCGATTACCTAAATTTCATTATAATAATCAATATTTAAACTATAAAATTAAAATATACATGAAATTAGAAAATGTGTGTTTAAAAGACCCCACTTGTCTGTTGAAATGACTGTGAAGGTCCCCACTTGTAAATTTATTGAGTGTGAAAAATGAAATTGATATACCTGATGGAACCATATAGGCTTCGACACTAGTAAAAAATCTAATAATTTATACACAAATGTCCCCAGATATAAGGTTGGAAGACTGTTTAGGTCCCCACTTGCAAACCTGAAATCAGCTCAAAACTTACGTGTTAAGCCTTTAAAAGGTCCGATTACCGAAATTTCATTATAATAATCAATATTTAAAGTATAAAATTAAAATATACATGAAATTAGAAAATGTGTGTTTAAAAGACCCCACTTGTCTGTTGAAATGACGGTGAAGGTCCACACTTGTAAATTTATTGAGTGTGAAAAATGAAATTGATATACCTGATGGAACCATATAGGCTTCGACACTAGTAAAAAATCTAATAATTTATACACAAATGTCCCCAGATATAAGGTTGGAAGACTGTTTAGGTCCCCACTTGTAAACCTGAAATCAGCTCAAAACTTACGTGTTAAGCCTTTAAAAGGTCCGATTACCGAAATTTCATTATAATAATCAATATTTAAACTATAAAATTAAAATATGCATGAAATTAGAAAATGTGTGTTTAAAAGACCCCACTTGTCTGTTGAAATGACTGTGAAGGTCCCCACTTGTAAATTTATCGAGTGTGAAAAATGAAATTGAAATACTTGATTGAACCATGAAGGCTTTGACACTAATTCAAAATCTAATAATTTATACACAAATGTCCCCAGATATAAGGTTGGAAGACTGTTTAGGTCCCCACTTGTAAACCTGAAATCAGCTCAAAACTTAAGTGTTAAGCCTTTAAAAGGACCAATTACCTAAATTTCATTATAATAATCAATATTTAAACTATGAAATTAAAATATACATGAAATTTGAAAATGTGTGTTTAAAAGACCCCACTTGTCTGTTGAAATTACTGTGAAGGTCCCCACTTGTAAATTTATCGAGTGTGAAAAATGAAATTGAAATACTTGATTGAACCATATTGGCTTTGACACTAATTCAAAATCTAATAATTTATACACAAATGTCCCCAGATATAAGGTTGGAAGACTGTTTAGGTCCCGACTTGTAAACCTGAAATCAGCTCAAAACTTAAGTGTTAAGCCTTTAAAAGGTCCGATTACCTAAATTTCATTATAATAATCAATATTTAAACTATACAATTAAAATATACATGAAATTAGAAAATTTGTGTTTAAAAGACCCCACTTGTCTGTTGAAATGACTGTGAAGGTCCCCACTTGTAAATTTATCGAGTGTGAAAAATGAAATTGAAATACTTGATGGAACAATATAGGCTTCGACACTAGTACAAAATCTAATAATTTATACACAAATGTCCCCAGATATAAGGTTGGAAGACTGTTTAGGTCCCCACTTGTAAACCTGAAATCAGCTCAAAACATACGTGTTAAGCCTTTAAAAGGTCCGATTACCTAAATTTCATTATAATAATCAATATTTAAACTATAAAATTAAAATATACATGAAATTAGAAAATGTGTGTTTAAAAGACCCCACTTGTCTGTTGAAATGACTGTGAAGGTCCCCACTTGTAAATTTATTGAGTGTGAAAAATGAAATTGATATACCTGATGGAACCATATAGGCTTCGACACTAGTAAAAAATCTAATAATTTATACACAAATGTCCCCAGATATAAGGTTGGAAGACTGTTTAGGTCCCCACTTGCAAACCTGAAATCAGCTCAAAACTTACGTGTTAAGCCTTTAAAAGGTCCGATTACCGAAATTTCATTATAATAATCAATATTTAAAGTATAAAATTAAAATATACATGAAATTAGAAAATGTGTGTTTAAAAGACCCCACTTGTCTGTTGAAATGACGGTGAAGGTCCACACTTGTAAATTTATTGAGTGTGAAAAATGAAATTGATATACCTGATGGAACCATATAGGCTTCGACACTAGTAAAAAATCTAATAATTTATACACAAATGTCCCCAGATATAAGGTTGGAAGACTGTTTAGGTCCCCACTTGTAAACCTGAAATCAGCTCAAAACTTACGTGTTAAGCCTTTAAAAGGTCCGATTACCGAAATTTCATTATAATAATCAATATTTAAACTATAAAATTAAAATATGCATGAAATTAGAAAATGTGTGTTTAAAAGACCCCACTTGTCTGTTGAAATGACTGTGAAGGTCCCCACTTGTAAATTTATCGAGTGTGAAAAATGAAATTGAAATACTTGATTGAACCATGAAGGCTTTGACACTAATTCAAAATCTAATAATTTATACAAAAATGTCCCCAGATATAAGGTTGGAAGACTGTTTAGGTCCCCACTTGTAAACCTGAAATCAGCTCAAAACTTAAGTGTTAAGCCTTTAAAAGGACCAATTACCTAAATTTCATTATAATAATCAATATTTAAACTATGAAATTAAAATATACATGAAATTTGAAAATGTGTGTTTAAAAGACCCCACTTGTCTGTTGAAATTACTGTGAAGGTCCCCACTTGTAAATTTATCGAGTGTGAAAAATGAAATTGAAATACTTGATTGAACCATATTGGCTTTGACACTAATTCAAAATCTAATAATTTATACACAAATGTCCCCAGATATAAGGTTGGAAGACTGTTTAGGTCCCCACTTGTAAACCTGAAATCAGCTCAAAACTTACGTGTTAAGCCTTTAAAAGGTCCGATTACCTAAATTTCATTATAATAATCAATATTTAAACTATACAATTAAAATATACATGAAATTAGAAAATGTGTGTTTAAAAGACCCCACTTGTCTGTTGAAATGACTGTGAAGGTCCCCACTTGTAAATTTATCGAGTGTGAAAAATTAAATTGAAATACTTGATGGAACAATATAGGCTTCGACACTAGTACAAAATCTAATAATTTATACACAAATGTCCCCAGATATAAGGTTGGAAGACTGTTTAGGTCCCCACTTGTAAACCTGAAATCACCTCAAAACTTACGTGTTAGGCCTTTAAAAGGTTCGATTACCTAAATTTCATTATAATTATCAATATTTAAACTATACAATTAAAATATACATGAAATTAGAAAATGTGTGTTTAAAAGACCCCACTTGTCTGTTGAAATGACTGTTAATGTCCCCACTTGTAAATTTGTCGAGTGTGAAAAATGAAATTGAAATACCTGATGGAACCATATAGGCTTCGACACTAGTACAAAATCTAATAATTTATACACAAATGTCCCCAGATATAAGGTTGGAAGACTGTTTAGGTCCCCACTTGTAAACCTGAAATCAGCTCAAAACTTACGTGTTAAGCCTTTAAAAGGGCCGATTACCTAAATTTCATTATAATAATCAATATTTAAACTATAAAATTAAAATATACATGAAATTAGAAAATGTGTGTTTAAAAGACCCCACTTGTCTGTTGAAATGACTGTGAAGGTCCCCACTTGTAAATTTATTGAGTGTGAAAAATGAAATTGATATACCTGATGGAACCATATAGGCTTCGACACTAGTAAAAAATCTAATAATTTATACACAAATGTCCCCAGATATAAGGTTGGAAGACTGTTTAGGTCCCCACTTGCAAACCTGAAATCAGCTAAAAACTTACGTGTTAAGCCTTTAAAAGGTCCGATTACCGAAATTTCATTATAATAATCAATATTTAAAGTATAAAATTAAAATATACATGAAATTAGAAAATGTGTGTTTAAAGACCCCACTTGTCTGTTGAAATGACTGTGAAGGTCCCCACTTGTAAATTTATCGAGTGTGAAAAATGAAATTGAAATACTTGATTGAACCATGAAGGCTTTGACACTAATTCAAAATCTAATAATTTATACACAAATGTCCCCAGATATAAGGTTGGAAGACTGTTTAGGTCCCCACTTGTAAACCTGAAATCAGCTCAAAACTTACGTGTTAAGCCTTTAAAAGGTCCGATTACCTAAATTTCATTATAATAATCAATATTTAAACTATACAATTAAAATATACATGAAATTAGAAAATGTGTGTTTAAAAGACCCCACTTGTCTGTTGAAATGACTGTGAAGGTCCCCACTTGTAAATTTATCGAGTGTGAAAAATGAAATTGAAATACCTGATGGAACCATATAGGCTTCGACACTAGTACAATATCTAATAATTTATACAAAAATGTCCCCAGATATAAGGTTGGAAGACTGTTTAGGTCCCCACTTGTAAACCTGAAATCAGCTCAAAACTTACGTGTTAAGCCTTTAAAAGGTCCGATTACCTAAATTTCATTATAATAATCAATATTTAAACTATACAATTAAAATATACATGAAATTAGAAACTGTGTGTTTAAAAGACCCCACTTGTCTGTTGAAATGACTGTGAAGGTCCCCACTTGTAAATTTATCGAGTGTGAAAAATGAAATTGAAATACCTGATGGAACCATATAGGCTTCGACACTAGTACAAAATCTAATAATTTATACACAAATGTCCCCAGATATAAGGTTGGAAGACTGTTTAGGTCCCCATTTGTAAACCTGAAATCAGCTCAAAACTTACGTGTTAAGCCTTTAAAAGGTCCGATTACCTAAATTTCATTATAATAATCAATATTTAAACTATACAATTAAAATATACATGAAATTAGAAAATGTGTGTTTAAAAGATCCCACTTGTCTGTTGAAATGACTGTGAAGGTCCCCACTTGTAAATTTATCGAGTGTGAAAAATGAAATTGAAATACTCGATTGAACCATAAAGGCTTTGACACTAATTCAAAATCTAATAATTTATACACAAATGTCCCCAGATATAAGGTTGGAAGACTGTTTAGGTCCCCACTTGTTAACCTGAAATCAGCTCAAAACTTACGTGTTAAGCCTTTAAAAGGTCCGATTACCGAAATTTCATTATAATAATCAATATTTAAAGTATAAAATTAAAATATACATGAAATTAGAAAATGTGTGTTTAAAAGACCCCACTTGTCTGTTGAAATTACGGTGAAGGTCCACACTTGTAAATTTATTGAGTGTGAAAAATGAAATTGATATACCTGATGGAACCATATAGGCTTCGACACTAGTAAAAAATCTAATAATTTATACACAAATGTCCCCAGATATAAGGTTGGAAGACTGTTTAGGTCCCCACTTGTAAACCTGAAATCAGCTCAAAACTTACGTGTTAAGCCTTTAAAAGGTCCGATTACCGAAATTTCATTATAATAATCAATATTTAAACTATAAAATTAAAATATGCATGAAATTAGAAAATGTGTGTTTAAAAGACCCCACTTGTCTGTTGAAATGACTGTGAAGGTCCCCACTTGTAAATTTATCGAGTGTGAAAAATGAAATTGAAATACTTGATTGAACCATGAAGGCTTTGACACTAATTCAAAATCTAATAATTTATACACAAATGTCCCCAGATATAAGGTTGGAAGACTGTTTAGGTCCCCACTTGTAAACCTGAAATCAGCTCAAAACTTAAGTGTTAAGCCTTTAAAAGGACCAATTACCTAAATTTCATTATAATAATCAATATTTAAACTATGAAATTAAAATATACATGAAATTTGAAAATGTGTGTTTAAAAGACCCCACTTGTCTGTTGAAATGACTGTGAAGGTCCCCACTTGTAAATTTATCGAGTGTGAAAAATGAAATTGAAATACTTGATTGAACCATATTGGCTTTGACACTAATTCAAAATCTAATAATTTATACACAAATGTCCCCAGATATAAGGTTGGAAGACTGTTTAGGTCCCCACTTGTAAACCTGAAATCAGCTCAAAACTTACGTGTTAAGCCTTTAAAAGGTCCGATTACCTAAATTTCATTATAATAATCAATATTTAAACTATACAATTAAAATATACATGAAATTAGAAAATGTGTGTTTAAAAGACCCCACTTGTCTGTTGAAATGACTGTGAAGGTCCCCACTTGTAAATTTATCGAGTGTGAAAAATGAAATTGAAATACTTGATGGAACAATATAGGCTTCGACACTAGTACAAAATGTAATAATTTATACACAAATGTCCCCAGATATAAGGTTGGAAGACTGTTTAGGTCCCCACTTGTAAACCTGAAATCACCTCAAAACTTACGTGTTAAGCCTTTAAAAGGTCCGATTACCTAAATTTCATTATAATTATCAATATTTAAACTATACAATTAAAATATACATGAAATTAGAAAATGTGTGTTTAAAAGACCCCACTTGTCTGTTGAAATGACTGTTAAGGTCCCCACTTGTAAATTTGTCGAGTGTGAAAAATGAAATTGAAATACCTGATGGAACCATATAGGCTTCGACACTAGTACAAAATCTAATAATTTATACACAAATGTCCCCAGATATAAGGTTGGAAGACTGTTTAGGTCCCCACTTGTAAACCTGAAATCAGCTCAAAACTTACGTGTTAAGCCTTTAAAAGGTCCGATTACCTAAATTTCATTATAATAATCAATATTTAAACTATAAAATTAAAATATACATGAAATTAGAAAATGTGTGTTTAAAAGACCCCACTTGTCTGTTGAAATGACTGTGAAGGTCCCCACTTGTAAATTTATTGAATGTGAAAAATGAAATTGATATACCTGATGGAACCATATAGGCTTCGACACTAGTAAAAATCTAATAATTTATACACAAATGTCCCCAGATATAAGGTTGGAAGACTGTTTAGGTCCCCACTTGCAAACCTGAAATCAGCTAAAAACTTACGTGTTAAGCCTTTAAAAGGTCCGATTACCGAAATTTCATTATAATAATCAATATTTAAAGTATAAAATTAAAATATACATGAAATTAGAAAATGTGTGTTTAAAAGACCCCACTTGTCTGTTGAAATTACGGTGAAGGTCCACACTTGTAAATTTATTGAGTGTGAAAAATGAAATTGATATACCTGATGGAACCATATAGGCTTCGACACTAGTAAAAAATCTAATAATTTATACACAAATGTCCCCAGATATAAGGTTGGAAGACTGTTTAGGTCCCCACTTGTAAACCTGAAATCAGCTCAAAACTTACGTGTTAAGCCTTTA
The DNA here is from genome assembly GCF_054372755.1 of Phalangium opilio. Classification (NCBI taxonomy): domain Eukaryota; kingdom Metazoa; phylum Arthropoda; class Arachnida; order Opiliones; family Phalangiidae; genus Phalangium; species Phalangium opilio. Next base: position 614,380 of record NW_028324173.1, read on the forward strand.
AAAGGTCCGATTACCGAAATTTCATTATAATAATCAATATTTAAACTATAAAATTAAAATATGCATGAAATTAGAAAATGTGTGTTTAAAAGACCCCACTTGTCTGTTGAAATGACTGTGAAGGTCCCCACTTGTAAATTTATCGAGTGTGAAAAATGAAATTGAAATACTTGATTGAACCATGAAGGCTTTGACACTAATTCAAAATCTAATAATTTATACACAAATGTCCCCAGATATAAGGTTGGAAGACTGTTTAGGTCCCCACTTGTAAACCTGAAATCAGCTCAAAACTTAAGTGTTAAGCCTTTAAAAGGACCAATTACCTAAATTTCATTATAATAATCAATATTTAAACTATGAAATTAAAATATACATAAAATTTGAAAATGTGTGTTTAAAAGACCCCACTTGTCTGTTGAAATGACTGTGAAGGTCCCCACTTGTAAATTTATCGAGTGTGAAAAATGAAATTGAAATACTTGATTGAACCATATTGGCTTTGACACTAATTCAAAATCTAATAATTTATACACAAATGACCCCAGATATAAGGTTGGAAGACTGTTTAGGTCCCCACTAGTAAACCTGAAATCAGCTCAAAACTTACGTGTTAAGCCTTTAAAAGGTCCGATTACCTAAATTTCATTATAATAATCAATATTTAAACTATACAATTAAAATATACATGTAATTAGAAAATGTGTGTTTAAAAGACCCCACTTGTCTGTTGAAATTACGGTGAAGGTCCACACTTGTAAATTTATTGAGTGTGAAAAATGAAATTGATATACCTGATGGAACCATATAGGCTTCGACACTAGTAAAAAATCTAATAATTTATACACAAATGTCCCCAGATATAAGGTTGGAAGACTGTTTAGGTCCCCACTTGTAAACCTGAAATCAGCTCAAAACTTACGTGTTAAGCCTTTAAAAGGTCCGATTACCGAAATTTCATTATAATAATCAATATTTAAACTATAAAATTAAAATATACATGAAATTAGAAAATGTGTGTTTAAAAGACCCCACTTGTCTGTTGAAATTACGGTGAAGGTCCACACTTGTAAATTTATTGAGTGTGAAAAATGAAATTGATATACCTGATGGAACCATATAGGCTTCGACACTAGTAAAAAATCTAATAATTTATACACAAATGTCCCCAGATATAAGGTTGGAAGACTGTTTAGGTCCCCACTTGTAAACCTGAAATCAGCTCAAAACTTACGTGTTAAGCCTTTAAAAGGTCCGATTACCGAAATTTCATTATAATAATCAATATTTAAACTATAAAATTAAAATATGCATGAAATTAGAAAATGTGTGTTTAAAAGACCCCACTTGTCTGTTGAAATGACTGTGAAGGTCCCCACTTGTAAATTTATCGAGTGTGAAAAATGAAATTGAAATACTTGATTGAACCATGAAGGCTTTGACACTAATTCAAAATCTAATAATTTATACACAAATGTCCCCAGATATAAGGTTGGAAGACTGTTTAGGTCCCCACTTGTAAACCTGAAATCAGCTCAAAACTTAAGTGTTAAGCCTTTAAAAGGACCAATTACCTAAATTTCATTATAATAATCAATATTTAAACTATGAAATTAAAATATACATGAAATTTGAAAATGTGTGTTTAAAAGACCCCACTTGTCTGTTGAAATGACTGTGAAGGTCCCCACTTGTAAATTTATCGAGTGTGAAAAATGAAATTGAAATACCTGATGGAACCATATAGGCTTCGACACTAGTACAAAATCTAATAATTTATACACAAATGTCCCCAGATATAAGGTTGGAAGACTGTTTAGGTCCCCATTTGTAAACCTGAAATCAGCTCAAAACTTACGTGTTAAGCCTTTAAAAGGTCCGATTACCTAAATTTCATTATAATAATCAATATTTAAACTATACAATTAAAATATACATGAAATTAGAAAATGTGTGTTTAAAAGATCCCACTTGTCTGTTGAAATGACTGTGAAGGTCCCCACTTGTAAATTTATCGAGTGTGAAAAATGAAATTGAAATACTCGATTGAACCATAAAGGCTTTGACACTAATTCAAAATCTAATAATTTATACACAAATGTCCCCAGATATAAGGTTGGAAGACTGTTTAGGTCCCCACTTGTTAACCTGAAATCAGCTCAAAACTTAAGTGTTAAGCCTTTAAAAGGTCCGATTACCTAAATTTCATTATAATAATCAATATTTAAACTATACAATTAAAATATACATGAAATTAGAAAATGTGTGTTTAAAAGACCCCACTTGTCTGTTGAAATGACTGTGAAGGTCCCCACTTGTAAATTTATCGAGTGTGAAAAATGAAATTGAAATAACTGATGGAACCATATAGGCTTCGACACTAGTACAAAATCTAATAATTTATACACAAATGTCCCCAGATATAAGGTTGGAAGACTGTTTAGGTCCCCACTTGTAAACCTGAAATCAGCTCAAAACTTACGTGTTAAGCCTTTAAAAGGTCCGATTACCGAAATTTCATTATAATAATCAATATTTAAACTATAAAATTAAAATATGCATGAAATTAGAAAATGTGTGTTTAAAAGACCCCACTTGTCTGTTGAAATGACTGTGAAGGTCCCCACTTGTAAATTTATCGAGTGTGAAAAATGAAATTGAAATACTTGATTGAACCATGAAGGCTTTGACACTAATTCAAAATCTAATAATTTATACACAAATGTCCCCAGATATAAGGTTGGAAGACTGTTTAGGCCCCCACTTGTAAACCTGAAATCAGCTCAAAACTTAAGTGTTAAGCCTTTAAAAGGACCAATTACCTAAATTTCATTATAATAATCAATATTTAAACTATGAAATTAAAATATACATAAAATTTGAAAATGTGTGTTTAAAAGACCCCACTTGTCTGTTGAAATGACTGTGAAGGTCCCCACTTGTAAATTTATCGAGTGTGAAAAATGAAATTGAAATACTTGATTGAACCATATTGGCTTTGACACTAATTCAAAATCTAATAATTTATACACAAATGACCCCAGATATAAGGTTGGAAGACTGTTTAGGTCCCCACTAGTAAACCTGAAATCAGCTCAAAACTTACGTGTTAAGCCTTTAAAAGGTCCGATTACCTAAATTTCATTATAATAATCAATATTTAAACTATACAATTAAAATATACATGAAATTAGAAAATGTGTGTTTAAAAGACCCCACTTGTCTGTTGAAATGACTGTGAAGGTCCCCACTTGTAAATTTATCGAGTGTGAAAAATGAAATTGAAATACCTGATGGAACCATATAGGCTTCGACACTAGTACAAAATCTAATAATTTATACACAAATGTCCCCAGATATAAGGTTGGAAGACTGTTTAGGTCCCCACTTGTAAACCTGAAATCAGCTCAAAACTTACGTGTTAAGCCTTTAAAAGGTCCGATTACCTAAATTTCATTATAATAATCAATATTTAAACTATACAATTAAAATATACATGTAATTAGAAAATGTGTGTTTAAAAGACCCCACTTGTCTGTTGAAATGACTGTGAAGGTCCCCACTTGTCTGTTGAAATGACTGTGAAGGTCCCCACTTGTAAATTTATCGAGTGTGAAAAATGAAATTGAAATACCTGATGGAACCATATAGGCTTCGACACTAGTACAAAATCTAATAATTTATACACAAATGTCCCCAGATATAAGGTTGGAAGACTGTTTAGGTCCCCATTTGTAAACCTGAAATCAGCTCAAAACTTACGTGTTAAGCCTTTAAAAGGTCCGATTACCTAAATTTCATTATAATAATCAATATTTAAACTATACAATTAAAATATACATGAAATTAGAAAATGTGTGTTTAAAAGATCCCACTTGTCTGTTGAAATGACTGTGAAGGTCCCCACTTGTAAATTTATCGAGTGTGAAAAATGAAATTGAAATACTCGATTGAACCATAAAGGCTTTGACACTAGTAAAAAATCTAATAATTTATACACAAATGTCCCCAGATATAAGGTTGGAAGACTGTTTAGGTCCCCACTTGTTAACCTGAAATCAGCTCAAAACTTAAGTGTTAAGCCTTTAAAAGGTCCGATTACCTAAATTTCATTATAATAATCAATATTTAAACTATACAATTAAAATATACATGAAATTAGAAAATGTGTGTTTAAAAGACCCCACTTGTCTGTTGAAATGACTGTGAAGGTCCCCACTTGTAAATTTATCGAGTGTGAAAAATGAAATTGAAATAACTGATGGAACCATATAGGCTTCGACACTAGTACAAAATCTAATAATTTATACACAAATGTCCCCAGATATAAGGTTGGAAGACTGTTTAGGTCCCCACTTGTAAACCTGAAATCAGCTCAAAACTTACGTGTTAAGCCTTTAAAAGGTCCGATTACCTAAATTTCATTATAATAATCAATATTTAAACTATACAATTAAAATATACATGAAATTAGAAAATGTGTGTTTAAAAGATCCCACTTGTCTGTTGAAATGACTGTTAAGGTCCCCACTTGTAAATTTATCGAGTGTGAAAAATGAAATTGAAATACTTGATGGAACCATATAGGCTTCGACACTAGTACAAAATCTAATAATTTATACACAAATGTCCCCAGATATAAGGTTGGAAGACTGTTTAGGTCCCCACTTGTAAACCTGAAATCAGCTCAAAACTTAAGTGTTAAGCCTTTAAAAGGACCAATTACCTAAATTTCATTATAATAATCAATATTTAAACTATGAAATTAAAATATACATGAAATTTGAAAATGTGTGTTTAAAAGACCCCACTTGTCTGTTGAAATGACTGTGAAGGTCCCCACTTGTAAATTTATCGAGTGTGAAAAATGAAATTGAAATACTTGATTGAACCATATTGGCTTTGACACTAATTCAAAATCTAATAATTTATACACAAATGTCCCCAGTTATAAGGTTGGAAGACTGTTTAGGTCCCCACTTGTAAACCTGAAATCAGCTCAAAACTTACGTGTTAAGCCTTTAAAAGGTCCGATTACCGAAATTTCATTATAATAATCAATATTTAAACTATAAAATTAAAATATGCATGAAATTAGAAAATGTGTGTTTAAAAGACCCCACTTGTCTGTTGAAATGACTGTGAAGGTCCCCACTTGTAAATTTATCGAGTGTGAAAAATGAAATTGAAATACCTGATGGAACCATATAGGCTTCGACACTAGTACAAAATCTAATTGTTCCATCAAGTATTTCAATTTCATTTTTCACACTCGATAAATTTACAAGTGGGGACCTTAACAGTCATTTCAACAGACAAGTGGGGTCTTTTAAACACACATTTTCTAATTTCATGTATATTTTAATTGTATAGTTTAAATATTGATTATTATAATGAAATTTAGGTAATCGGACCTTTTAAAGGCTTAACACTTAAGTTTTGAGCTGATTTCAGGTTTACAAGTGGGGACCTAAACAGTCTTCCAACCTTATATAATAATCAATATTTAAACTATACAATTAAAATATACATGAAATTAGAAAATGTGTGTTTAAAAGACCCCACTTGTCTGTTGAAATGACTGTGAAGGTCCCCACTTGTAAATTTATCGAGTGTGAAAAATGAAATTGAAATACTTGATGGAACAATATAGGCTTCGACACTAGTACAAAATCTAATAATTTATACACAAATGTCCCCAGATATAAGGTTGGAAGACTGTTTAGGTTCCCACTTGTAAACCTGAAATCAGCTCAAAACTTAAGTGTTAAGCCTTTAAAAGGTCCGATTACCTAAATTTCATTATAATAATCAATATTTAAACTATAAAATTAAAATATACATGAAATTTGAAAATGTGTGTTTAAAAGACCCCACTTGTCTGTTGAAATGACTGTGAAGGTCCCCACTTGGAAATTTATCGAGTGTGAAAAATGAAATTGAAATACTTGATTGAACCATATTGGCTTTGACACTAATTCAAAATCTAATAATTTATACACAAATGTCCCCAGATATAAGGTTGGAAGACTGTTTAGGTCCCGACTTGTAAACCTGAAATCAGCTCAAAACTTAAGTGTTAAGCCTTTAAAAGGTCCGATTACCTAAATTTCATTATAATAATCAATATTTAAACTATACAATTAAAATATACATGAAATTAGAAAATGTGTGTTTAAAAGACCCCACTTGTCTGTTGAAATGACTGTTAAGGTCCCCACTTGTAAATTTATCGAGTGTGAAAAATGAAATTGAAATACTTGATGGAACAATATAGGCTTCGAAACTAGTACAAAATCTAATAATTTATACACAAATGTCCCCAGATATAAGGTTGGAAGACTGTTTAGGTCCCCACTTGTAAACCTGAAATCAGCTCAAAACTTAAGTTTTAAGCCTTTAAAAGGTCCGATTACCTAAATTTCATTATAATAATCAATATTTAAACTATAAAATTAAAATATACATGAAATTTGAAAATTTGTGTTTAAAAGACCCCACTTGTCTGTTGAAATGACTGTGAAGGTCCCCACTTGGAAATTTATCGAGTGTGAAAAATGAAATTGAAATACTTGATTGAACCATATTGGCTTTGACACTAATTCAAAATCTAATAATTTATACACAAATGTCCCCAGATATAAGGTTGGAAGACTGTTTAGGTCCCGACTTGTAAACCTGAAATCAGCTCAAAACTTAAGTGTTAAGCCTTTAAAAGGTCCGATTACCTAAATTTCATTATAATAATCAATATTTAAACTATACAATTAAAATATACATGAAATTAGAAAATGTGTGTTTAAAAGACCCCACTTGTCTGTTGAAATGACTGTGAAGGTCCCCACTTGTAAATTTATCGAGTGTGAAAAATGAAATTGAAATACTTGATGGAACAATATAGGCTTCGACACTAGTACAAAATCTAATAATTTATACACAAATGTCCCCAGATATAAGGTTGGAAGACTGTTTAGGTCCCCACTTGTAAACCTGAAATCAGCTCAAAACTTAAGTGTTAAGCCTTTAAAAGGTCCGATTACCTAAATTTCATTATAATAATCAATATTTAAACTATACAATTAAAATATACATGAAATTAGAAAATGTGTGTTTAAAAGACCCCACTTGTCTGTTGAAATGACTGTGAAGGTCCCCACTTGTAAATTTATCGAGTGTGAAAAATGAAATTGAAATACTTGATTGAACCATGAAGGCTTTGACACTAATTCAAAATCTAATAATTTATACACAAATGTCCCCAGATATAAGGTTGGAAGACTGTTTAGGTCCCCACTTGTAAACCTGAAATCAGCTCAAAACTTAAGTGTTAAGCCTTTAAAAGGACCAATTACCTAAATTTCATTATAATAATCAATATTTAAACCATGAAATTAAAATATACATGAAATTTGAAAATGTGTGTTTAAAAGACCCCACTTGTCTGTTGAAATTACTGTGAAGGTCCCCACTTGTAAATTTATCGAGTGTGAAAAATGAAATTGAAATACTTGATTGAACCATATTGGCTTTGACACTAATTCAAAATCTAATAATTTATACACAAATGTCCCCAGATATAAGGTTGGAAGACTGTTTAGGTCCCCACTTGTAAACCTGAAATCAGCTCAAAACTTACGTGTTAATCCTTTAAAAGGTCCGATTACCTAAATTTCATTATAATAATCAATATTTAAACTATACAATTAAAATATACATGAAATTAGAAAATGTGTGTTTAAAAGACCCCACTTGTCTGTTGAAATGACTGTGAAGGTCCCCACTTGTAAATTTATCGAGTGTGAAAAATGAAATTGAAATACTTGATGGAACAATATAGGCTTCGACACTAGTACAAAATCTAATAATTTATACACAAATGTCCCCAGATATAAGGTTGGAAGACTGTTTAGGTCCCCACTTGTAAACCTGAAATCACCTCAAAACTTACGTGTTAAGCCTTTAAAAGGTCCGATTACCTAAATTTCATTATAATTATCAATATTTAAACTATACAATTAAAATATACATGAAATTAGAAAATGTGTGTTTAAAAGACCCCACTTGTCTGTTGAAATGACTGTTAAGGTCCCCACTTGTAAATTTGTCGAGTGTGAAAAATGAAATTGAAATACCTGATGGAACCATATAGGCTTCGACACTAGTACAAAATCTAATAATTTATACACAAATGTCCCCAGATATAAGGTTGGAAGACTGTTTAGGTCCCCACTTGTAAACCTGAAATCAGCTCAAAACTTACGTGTTAAGCCTTTAAAAGGTCCGATTACCTAAATTTCATTATAATAATCAATATTTAAACTATAAAATTAAAATATACATGAAATTAGAAAATGTGTGTTTAAAAGACCCCACTTGTCTGTTGAAATGACTGTGAAGGTCCCCACTTGTAAATTTATTGAGTGTGAAAAATGAAATTGATATACCTGATGGAACCATATAGGCTTCGACACTAGTAAAAAATCTAATAATTTATACACAAATGTCCCCAGATATAAGGTTGGAAGACTGTTTAGGTCCCCACTTGCAAACCTGAAATCAGCTCAAAACTTACGTGTTAAGCCTTTAAAAGGTCCGATTACCGAAATTTCATTATAATAATCAATATTTAAAGTATAAAATTAAAATATACATGAAATTAGAAAATGTGTGTTTAAAAGACCCCACTTGTCTGTTGAAATGACGGTGAAGGTCCACACTTGTAAATTTATTGAGTGTGAAAAATGAAATTGATATACCTGATGGAACCATATAGGCTTCGACACTAGTAAAAAATCTAATAATTTATACACAAATGTCCCCAGATATAAGGTTGGAAGACTGTTTAGGTCCCCACTTGTAAACCTGAAATCAGCTCAAAACTTACGTGTTAAGCCTTTAAAAGGTCCGATTACCGAAATTTCATTATAATAATCAATATTTAAACTATAAAATTAAAATATGCATGAAATTAGAAAATGTGTGTTTAAAAGACCCCACTTGTCTGTTGAAATGACTGTGAAGGTCCCCACTTGTAAATTTATCGAGTGTGAAAAATGAAATTGAAATACTTGATGGAACAATATAGGCTTCGACACTAGTACAAAATCTAATAATTTATACACAAATGTCCCCAGATATAAGGTTGGAAGACTGTTTAGGTCCCCACTTGTAAACCTGAAATCACCTCAAAACTTACGTGTTAAGCCTTTAAAAGGTCCGATTACCTAAATTTCATTATAATTATCAATATTTAAACTATACAATTAAAATATACATGAAATTAGAAAATGTGTGTTTAAAAGACCCCACTTGTCTGTTGAAATGACTGTTAAGGTCCCCACTTGTAAATTTGTCGAGTGTGAAAAATGAAATTGAAATACCTGATGGAACCATATAGGCTTCGACACTAGTACAAAATCTAATAATTTATACACAAATGTCCCCAGATATAAGGTTGGAAGACTGTTTAGGTCCCCACTTGTAAACCTGAAATCAGCTCAAAACTTACGTGTTAAGCCTTTAAAAGGTCCGATTACCTAAATTTCATTATAATAATCAATATTTAAACTATAAAATTAAAATATACATGAAATTAGAAAATGTGTGTTTAAAAGACCCCACTTGTCTGTTGAAATGACTGTGAAGGTCCCCACTTGTAAATTTATTGAGTGTGAAAAATGAAATTGATATACCTGATGGAACCATATAGGCTTCGACACTAGTAAAAAATCTAATAATTTATACACAAATGTCCCCAGATATAAGGTTGGAAGACTGTTTAGGTCCCCACTTGCAAACCTGAAATCAGCTCAAAACTTACGTGTTAAGCCTTTAAAAGGTCCGATTACCGAAATTTCATTATAATAATCAATATTTAAAGTATAAAATTAAAATATACATGAAATTAGAAAATGTGTGTTTAAAAGACCCCACTTGTCTGTTGAAATGACGGTGAAGGTCCACACTTGTAAATTTATTGAGTGTGAAAAATGAAATTGATATACCTGATGGAACCATATAGGCTTCGACACTAGTAAAAAATCTAATAATTTATACACAAATGTCCCCAGATATAAGGTTGGAAGACTGTTTAGGTCCCCACTTGTAAACCTGAAATCAGCTCAAAACTTACGTGTTAAGCCTTTAAAAGGTCCGATTACCGAAATTTCATTATAATAATCAATATTTAAACTATAAAATTAAAATATGCATGAAATTAGAAAATGTGTGTTTAAAAGACCCCACTTGTCTGTTGAAATGACTGTGAAGGTCCCCACTTGTAAATTTATCGAGTGTGAAAAATGAAATTGAAATACTTGATTGAACCATGAAGGCTTTGACACTTATTCAAAATCTAATAATTTATACACAAATGTCCCCAGATATAAGGTTGGAAGACTGTTTAGGTCCCCACTTGTAAACCTGAAATCAGCTCAAAACTTAAGTGTTAAGCCTTTAAAAGGACCAATTACCTAAATTTCATTATAATAATCAATATTTAAACCATGAAATTAAAATATACATGAAATTTGAAAATGTGTGTTTAAAAGACCCCACTTGTCTGTTGAAATTACTGTGAAGGTCCCCACTTGTAAATTTATCGAGTGTGAAAAATGAAATTGAAATACTTGATTGAACCATATTGGCTTTGACACTAATTCAAAATCTAATAATTTATACACAAATGTCCCCAGATATAAGGTTGGAAGACTGTTTAGGTCCCCACTTGTAAACCTGAAATCAGCTCAAAACTTACGTGTTAATCCTTTAAAAGGTCCGATTACCTAAATTTCATTATAATAATCAATATTTAAACTATACAATTAAAATATACATGAAATTAGAAAATGTGTGTTTAAAAGACCCCACTTGTCTGTTGAAATGACTGTGAAGGTCCCCACTTGTAAATTTATCGAGTGTGAAAAATTAAATTGAAATACTTGATGGAACAATATAGGCTTCGACACTAGTACAAAATCTAATAATTTATACACAAATGTCCCCAGATATAAGGTTGGAAGACTGTTTAGGTCCCCACTTGTAAACCTGAAATCAGCTCAAAACTTACGTGTTAAGCCTTTAAAAGGTCCGATTACCTAAATTTCATTATAATAATCAATATTTAAACTATACAATTAAAATATACATGAAATTAGAAAATGTGTGTTTAAAAGACCCCACTTGTCTGTTGAAATGACTGTGAAGGTCCCCACTTGTAAATTTATCGAGTGTGAAAAATTAAATTGAAATACTTGATGGAACAATATAGGCTTCGACACTAGTACAAAATCTAATAATTTATACACAAATGTCCCCAGATATAAGGTTGGAAGACTGTTTAGGTCCCCACTTGTAAACCTGAAATCACCTCAAAACTTACGTGTTAAGCCTTTAAAAGGTCCGATTACCTAAATTTCATTATAATAATCAATATTTAAACTATACAATTAAAATATACATGAAATTAGAAAATGTGTGTTTAAAAGACCCCACTTGTCTGTTGAAATGACTGTGAAGGTCCCCACTTGTAAATTTATCGAGTGTGAAAAATGAAATTGAAATACTTGATGGAACAATATAGGCTTCGACACTAGTACAAAATCTAATAATTTATACACAAATGTCCCCAGATATAAGGTTGGAAGACTGTTTAGGTCCCCACTTGTAAACCTGAAATCACCTCAAAACTTACGTGTTAAGCCTTTAAAAGGTCCGATTACCTAAATTTCATTATAATTATCAATATTTAAACTATACAATTAAAATATACATGAAATTAGAAAATGTGTGTTTAAAAGACCCCACTTGTCTGTTGAAATGACTGTTAAGGTCCCCACTTGTAAATTTGTCGAGTGTGAAAAATGAAATTGAAATACCTGATGGAACCATATAGGCTTCGACACTAGTACAAAATCTAATAATTTATACACAAATGTCCCCAGATATAAGGTTGGAAGACTGTTTAGGTCCCCACTTGCAAACCTGAAATCAGCTCAAAACTTACGTGTTAAGCCTTTAAAAGGTCCGATTACCGAAATTTCATTATAATAATCAATATTTAAAGTATAAAATTAAAATATACATGAAATTAGAAAATGTGTGTTTAAAAGACCCCACTTGTCTGTTGAAATGACGGTGAAGGTCCACACTTGTAAATTTATTGAGTGTGAAAAATGAAATTGATATACCTGATGGAACCATATAGGCTTCGACACTAGTAAAAAATCTAATAATTTATACACAAATGTCCCCAGATATAAGGTTGGAAGACTGTTTAGGTCCCCACTTGTAAACCTGAAATCAGCTCAAAACTTACGTGTTAAGCCTTTAAAAGGTCCGATTACCGAAATTTCATTATAATAATCAATATTTAAACTATAAAATTAAAATATGCATGAAATTAGAAAATGTGTGTTTAAAAGACCCCACTTGTCTGTTGAAATGACTGTGAAGGTCCCCACTTGTAAATTTATCGAGTGTGAAAAATGAAATTGAAATACTTGATTGAACCATGAAGGCTTTGACACTAATTCAAAATCTAATAATTTATACACAAATGTCCCCAGATATAAGGTTGGAAGACTGTTTAGGTCCCCACTTGTAAACCTGAAATCAGCTCAAAACTTAAGTGTTAAGCCTTTAAAAGGACCAATTACCTAAATTTCATTATAATAATCAATATTTAAACCATGAAATTAAAATATACATGAAATTTGAAAATGTGTGTTTAAAAGACCCCACTTGTCTGTTGAAATTACTGTGAAGGTCCCCACTTGTAAATTTATCGAGTGTGAAAAATGAAATTGAAATACTTGATTGAACCATATTGGCTTTGACACTAATTCAAAATCTAATAATTTATACACAAATGTCCCCAGATATAAGGTTGGAAGACTGTTTAGGTCCCCACTTGTAAACCTGAAATCAGCTCAAAACTTACGTGTTAATCCTTTAAAAGGTCCGATTACCTAAATTTCATTATAATAATCAATATTTAAACTATACAATTAAAATATACATGAAATTAGAAAATGTGTGTTTAAAAGACCCCACTTGTCTGTTGAAATGACTGTGAAGGTCCCCACTTGTAAATTTATCGAGTGTGAAAAATGAAATTGAAATACTTGATGGAACAATATAGGCTTCGACACTAGTACAAAATCTAATAATTTATACACAAATGTCCCCAGATATAAGGTTGGAAGACTGTTTAGGTCCCCACTTGTAAACCTGAAATCACCTCAAAACTTACGTGTTAAGCCTTTAAAAGGTCCGATTACCTAAATTTCATTATAATTATCAATATTTAAACTATACAATTAAAATATACATGAAATTAGAAAATGTGTGTTTAAAAGACCCCACTTGTCTGTTGAAATGACTGTTAAGGTCCCCACTTGTAAATTTGTCGAGTGTGAAAAATGAAATTGAAATACCTGATGGAACCATATAGGCTTCGACACTAGTACAAAATCTAATAATTTATACACAAATGTCCCCAGATATAAGGTTGGAAGACTGTTTAGGTCCCCACTTGTAAACCTGAAATCAGCTCAAAACTTACGTGTTAAGCCTTTAAAAGGTCCGATTACCTAAATTTCATTATAATAATCAATATTTAAACTATAAAATTAAAATATACATGAAATTAGAAAATGTGTGTTTAAAAGACCCCACTTGTCTGTTGAAATGACTGTGAAGGTCCCCACTTGTAAATTTATTGAGTGTGAAAAATGAAATTGATATACCTGATGGAACCATATAGGCTTCGACACTAGTAAAAAATCTAATAATTTATACACAAATGTCCCCAGATATAAGGTTGGAAGACTGTTTAGGTCCCCACTTGCAAACCTGAAATCAGCTCAAAACTTACGTGTTAAGCCTTTAAAAGGTCCGATTACCGAAATTTCATTATAATAATCAATATTTAAAGTATAAAATTAAAATATACATGAAATTAGAAAATGTGTGTTTAAAAGACCCCACTTGTCTGTTGAAATGACGGTGAAGGTCCACACTTGTAAATTTATTGAGTGTGAAAAATGAAATTGATATACCTGATGGAACCATATAGGCTTCGACACTAGTAAAAAATCTAATAATTTATACACAAATGTCCCCAGATATAAGGTTGGAAGACTGTTTAGGTCCCCACTTGTAAACCTGAAATCAGCTCAAAACTTACGTGTTAAGCCTTTAAAAGGTCCGATTACCGAAATTTCATTATAATAATCAATATTTAAACTATAAAATTAAAATATGCATGAAATTAGAAAATGTGTGTTTAAAAGACCCCACTTGTCTGTTGAAATGACTGTGAAGGTCCCCACTTGTAAATTTATCGAGTGTGAAAAATGAAATTGAAATACTTGATTGAACCATGAAGGCTTTGACACTTATTCAAAATCTAATAATTTATACACAAATGTCCCCAGATATAAGGTTGGAAGACTGTTTAGGTCCCCACTTGTAAACCTGAAATCAGCTCAAAACTTAAGTGTTAAGCCTTTAAAAGGACCAATTACCTAAATTTCATTATAATAATCAATATTTAAACCATGAAATTAAAATATACATGAAATTTGAAAATGTGTGTTTAAAAGACCCCACTTGTCTGTTGAAATTACTGTGAAGGTCCCCACTTGTAAATTTATCGAGTGTGAAAAATTAAATTGAAATACTTGATGGAACAATATAGGCTTCGACACTAGTACAAAATCTAATAATTTATACACAAATGTCCCCAGATATAAGGTTGGAAGACTGTTTAGGTCCCCACTTGTAAACCTGAAATCAGCTCAAAACTTACGTGTTAAGCCTTTAAAAGGTCCGATTACCTAAATTTCATTATAATAATCAATATTTAAACTATACAATTAAAATATACATGAAATTAGAAAATGTGTGTTTAAAAGACCCCACTTGTCTGTTGAAATGACTGTGAAGGTCCCCACTTGTAAATTTATCGAGTGTGAAAAATGAAATTGAAATACCTGATGGAACCATATAGGCTTCGACACTAGTACAAAATCTAATAATTTATACACAAATGTCCCCAGATATAAGGTTGGAAGACTGTTTAGGTCCCCATTTGTAAACCTGAAATCAGCTCAAAACTTACGTGTTAAGCCTTTAAAAGGTCCGATTACCTAAATTTCATTATGATAATCAATATTTAAACTATACAATTAAAATATACATGAAATTAGAAAATGTGTGTTTAAAAGATCCCACTTGTCTGTTGAAATGACTGTGAAGGTCCCCACTTGTAAATTTATCGAGTGTGAAAAATGAAATTGAAATACTCGATTGAACCATAAAGGCTTTGACACTAATTCAAAATCTAATAATTTATACACAAATATCCCCAGATATAAGGTTGGAAGACTGTTTAGGTCCCCACTTGTTAACCTGAAATCAGCTCAAAACTTACGTGTTAAGCCTTTAAAAGGTCCGATTACCGAAATTTCATTATAATAATCAATATTTAAAGTATAAAATTAAAATATACATGAAATTAGAAAATGTGTGTTTAAAAGACCCCACTTGTCTGTTGAAATTACGGTGAAGGTCCACACTTGTAAATTTATTGAGTGTGAAAAATGAAATTGATATACCTGATGGAACCATATAGGCTTCGACACTAGTAAAAAATCTAATAATTTATACACAAATGTCCCCAGATATAAGGTTGGAAGACTGTTTAGGTCCCCACTTGTAAACCTGAAATCAGCTCAAAACTTACGTGTTAAGCCTTTAAAAGGTCCGATTACCGAAATTTCATTATAATAATCAATATTTAAACTATAAAATTAAAATATGCATGAAATTAGAAAATGTGTGTTTAAAAGACCCCACTTGTCTGTTGAAATGACTGTGAAGGTCCCCACTTGTAAATTTATCGAGTGTGAAAAATGAAATTGAAATACTTGATTGAACCATGAAGGCTTTGACACTAATTCAAAATCTAATAATTTATACACAAATGTCCCCAGATATAAGGTTGGAAGACTGTTTAGGTCCCCACTTGTAAACCTGAAATCAGCTCAAAACTTAAGTGTTAAGCCTTTAAAAGGACCAATTACCTAAATTTCATTATAATAATCAATATTTAAACCATGAAATTAAAATATACATGAAATTTGAAAATGTGTGTTTAAAAGACCCCACTTGTCTGTTGAAATTACTGTGAAGGTCCCCACTTGTAAATTTATCGAGTGTGAAAAATGAAATTGAAATACTTGATTGAACCATATTGGCTTTGACACTAATTCAAAATCTAATAATTTATACACAAATGTCCCCAGATATAAGGTTGGAAGACTGTTTAGGTCCCCACTTGTAAACCTGAAATCAGCTCAAAACTTACGTGTTAATCCTTTAAAAGGTCCGATTACCTAAATTTCATTATAATAATCAATATTTAAACTATACAATTAAAATATACATGAAATTAGAAAATGTGTGTTTAAAAGACCCCACTTGTCTGTTGAAATGACTGTGAAGGTCCCCACTTGTAAATTTATCGAGTGTGAAAAATGAAATTGAAATACTTGATGGAACAATATAGGCTTCGACACTAGTACAAAATCTAATAATTTATACACAAATGTCCCCAGATATAAGGTTGGAAGACTGTTTAGGTCCCCACTTGTAAACCTGAAATCACCTCAAAACTTACGTGTTAAGCCTTTAAAAGGTCCGATTACCTAAATTTCATTATAATTATCAATATTTAAACTATACAATTAAAATATACATGAAATTAGAAAATGTGTGTTTAAAAGACCCCACTTGTCTGTTGAAATGACTGTTAAGGTCCCCACTTGTAAATTTGTCGAGTGTGAAAA
The DNA here is from genome assembly GCF_054372755.1 of Phalangium opilio. Classification (NCBI taxonomy): domain Eukaryota; kingdom Metazoa; phylum Arthropoda; class Arachnida; order Opiliones; family Phalangiidae; genus Phalangium; species Phalangium opilio. Next base: position 631,233 of record NW_028324173.1, read on the forward strand.
ATGAAATTGAAATACCTGATGGAACCATATAGGCTTCGACACTAGTACAAAATCTAATAATTTATACACAAATGTCCCCAGATATAAGGTTGGAAGACTGTTTAGGTCCCCACTTGTAAACCTGAAATCAGCTCAAAACTTACGTGTTAAGCCTTTAAAAGGTCCGATTACCTAAATTTCATTATAATAATCAATATTTAAACTATAAAATTAAAATATACATGAAATTAGAAAATGTGTGTTTAAAAGACCCCACTTGTCTGTTGAAATGACTGTGAAGGTCCCCACTTGTAAATTTATTGAGTGTGAAAAATGAAATTGATATACCTGATGGAACCATATAGGCTTCGACACTAGTAAAAAATCTAATAATTTATACACAAATGTCCCCAGATATAAGGTTGGAAGACTGTTTAGGTCCCCACTTGCAAACCTGAAATCAGCTCAAAACTTACGTGTTAAGCCTTTAAAAGGTCCGATTACCGAAATTTCATTATAATAATCAATATTTAAAGTATAAAATTAAAATATACATGAAATTAGAAAATGTGTGTTTAAAAGACCCCACTTGTCTGTTGAAATGACGGTGAAGGTCCACACTTGTAAATTTATTGAGTGTGAAAAATGAAATTGATATACCTGATGGAACCATATAGGCTTCGACACTAGTAAAAAATCTAATAATTTATACACAAATGTCCCCAGATATAAGGTTGGAAGACTGTTTAGGTCCCCACTTGTAAACCTGAAATCAGCTCAAAACTTACGTGTTAAGCCTTTAAAAGGTCCGATTACCGAAATTTCATTATAATAATCAATATTTAAACTATAAAATTAAAATATGCATGAAATTAGAAAATGTGTGTTTAAAAGACCCCACTTGTCTGTTGAAATGACTGTGAAGGTCCCCACTTGTAAATTTATCGAGTGTGAAAAATGAAATTGAAATACTTGATTGAACCATGAAGGCTTTGACACTTATTCAAAATCTAATAATTTATACACAAATGTCCCCAGATATAAGGTTGGAAGACTGTTTAGGTCCCCACTTGTAAACCTGAAATCAGCTCAAAACTTAAGTGTTAAGCCTTTAAAAGGACCAATTACCTAAATTTCATTATAATAATCAATATTTAAACCATGAAATTAAAATATACATGAAATTTGAAAATGTGTGTTTAAAAGACCCCACTTGTCTGTTGAAATTACTGTGAAGGTCCCCACTTGTAAATTTATCGAGTGTGAAAAATTAAATTGAAATACTTGATGGAACAATATAGGCTTCGACACTAGTACAAAATCTAATAATTTATACACAAATGTCCCCAGATATAAGGTTGGAAGACTGTTTAGGTCCCCACTTGTAAACCTGAAATCAGCTCAAAACTTACGTGTTAAGCCTTTAAAAGGTCCGATTACCTAAATTTCATTATAATAATCAATATTTAAACTATACAATTAAAATATACATGAAATTAGAAAATGTGTGTTTAAAAGACCCCACTTGTCTGTTGAAATGACTGTGAAGGTCCCCACTTGTAAATTTATCGAGTGTGAAAAATGAAATTGAAATACCTGATGGAACCATATAGGCTTCGACACTAGTACAAAATCTAATAATTTATACACAAATGTCCCCAGATATAAGGTTGGAAGACTGTTTAGGTCCCCATTTGTAAACCTGAAATCAGCTCAAAACTTACGTGTTAAGCCTTTAAAAGGTCCGATTACCTAAATTTCATTATGATAATCAATATTTAAACTATACAATTAAAATATACATGAAATTAGAAAATGTGTGTTTAAAAGATCCCACTTGTCTGTTGAAATGACTGTGAAGGTCCCCACTTGTAAATTTATCGAGTGTGAAAAATGAAATTGAAATACTCGATTGAACCATAAAGGCTTTGACACTAATTCAAAATCTAATAATTTATACACAAATATCCCCAGATATAAGGTTGGAAGACTGTTTAGGTCCCCACTTGTTAACCTGAAATCAGCTCAAAACTTACGTGTTAAGCCTTTAAAAGGTCCGATTACCGAAATTTCATTATAATAATCAATATTTAAAGTATAAAATTAAAATATACATGAAATTAGAAAATGTGTGTTTAAAAGACCCCACTTGTCTGTTGAAATTACGGTGAAGGTCCACACTTGTAAATTTATTGAGTGTGAAAAATGAAATTGATATACCTGATGGAACCATATAGGCTTCGACACTAGTAAAAAATCTAATAATTTATACACAAATGTCCCCAGATATAAGGTTGGAAGACTGTTTAGGTCCCCACTTGTAAACCTGAAATCAGCTCAAAACTTACGTGTTAAGCCTTTAAAAGGTCCGATTACCGAAATTTCATTATAATAATCAATATTTAAAGTATAAAATTAAAATATACATGAAATTAGAAAATGTGTGTTTAAAAGACCCCACTTGTCTGTTGAAATTACGGTGAAGGTCCACACTTGTAAATTTATTGAGTGTGAAAAATTAAATTGATATACCTGATGGAACCATATAGGCTTCGACACTAGTAAAAAATCTAATAATTTATAAACAAATGTCCCCAGATATAAGGTTGGAAGACTGTTTAGGTCCCCACTTGTAAACCTGAAATCAGCTCAAAACTTACGTGTTAAGCCTTTAAAAGGTCCGATTACCGAAATTTCATTATAATAATCAATATTTAAACTATAAAATTAAAATATGCATGAAATTAGAAAATGTGTGTTTAAAAGACCCCACTTGTCTGTTGAAATGACTGTGAAGGTCCCCACTTGTAAATTTATCGAGTGTGAAAAATGAAATTGAAATACTTGATTGAACCATGAAGGCTTTGACAATAATTCAAAATCTAATAATTTATACACAAATGTCCCCAGATATAAGGTTGGAAGACTGTTTAGGTCCCCACTTGTAAACCTGAAATCAGCTCAAAACTTAAGTGTTAAGCCTTTAAAAGGACCAATTACCTAAATTTCATTATAATAATCAATATTTAAACTATGAAATTAAAATATACATAAAATTTGAAAATGTGTGTTTAAAAGACCCCACTTGTCTGTTGAAATTACTGTGAAGGTCCCCACTTGTAAATTTATCGAGTGTGAAAAATGAAATTGAAATACTTGATTGAACCATATTGGCTTTGACACTAATTCAAAATCTAATAATTTATACACAAATGTCCCCAGATATAAGGTTGGAAGACTGTTTAGGTCCCCACTTGTAAACCTGAAATCAGCTCAAAACTTACGTGTTAATCCTTTAAAAGGTCCGATTACCTAAATTTCATTATAATAATCAATATTTAAACTATACAATTAAAATATACATGAAATTAGAAAATGTGTGTTTAAAAGACCCCACTTGTCTGTTGAAATGACTGTGAAGGTCCCCACTTGTAAATTTATCGAGTGTGAAAAATTAAATTGAAATACTTGATGGAACAATATAGGCTTCGACACTAGTACAAAATCTAATAATTTATACACAAATGTCCCCAGATATAAGGTTGGAAGACTGTTTAGGTCCCCACTTGTAAACCTGAAATCAGCTCAAAACTTACGTGTTAAGCCTTTAAAAGGTCCGATTACCTAAATTTCATTATAATAATCAATATTTAAACTATACAATTAAAATATACATGAAATTAGAAAATGTGTGTTTAAAAGACCCCACTTGTCTGTTGAAATGACTGTGAAGGTCCCCACTTGTAAATTTATCGAGTGTGAAAAATGAAATTGAAATACCTGATGGAACCATATAGGCTTCGACACTAGTACAAAATCTAATAATTTATACACAAATGTCCCCAGATATAAGGTTGGAAGACTGTTTAGGTCCCCATTTGTAAACCTGAAATCAGCTCAAAACTTACGTGTTAAGCCTTTAAAAGGTCCGATTACCTAAATTTCATTATGATAATCAATATTTAAACTATACAATTAAAATATACATGAAATTAGAAAATGTGTGTTTAAAAGATCCCACTTGTCTGTTGAAATGACTGTGAAGGTCCCCACTTGTAAATTTATCGAGTGTGAAAAATGAAATTGAAATACTCGATTGAACCATAAAGGCTTTGACACTAATTCAAAATCTAATAATTTATACACAAATATCCCCAGATATAAGGTTGGAAGACTGTTTAGGTCCCCACTTGTTAACCTGAAATCAGCTCAAAACTTACGTGTTAAGCCTTTAAAAGGTCCGATTACCGAAATTTCATTATAATAATCAATATTTAAAGTATAAAATTAAAATATACATGAAATTAGAAAATGTGTGTTTAAAAGACCCCACTTGTCTGTTGAAATTACGGTGAAGGTCCACACTTGTAAATTTATTGAGTGTGAAAAATGAAATTGATATACCTGATGGAACCATATAGGCTTCGACACTAGTAAAAAATCTAATAATTTATACACAAATGTCCCCAGATATAAGGTTGGAAGACTGTTTAGGTCCCCACTTGTAAACCTGAAATCAGCTCAAAACTTACGTGTTAAGCCTTTAAAAGGTCCGATTACCGAAATTTCATTATAATAATCAATATTTAAACTATAAAATTAAAATATGCATGAAATTAGAAAATGTGTGTTTAAAAGACCCCACTTGTCTGTTGAAATGACTGTGAAGGTCCCCACTTGTAAATTTATCGAGTGTGAAAAATGAAATTGAAATACTTGATTGAACCATGAAGGCTTAGACACTAATTCAAAATCTAATAATTTATACACAAATGTCCCCAGATATAAGGTTGGAAGACTGTTTAGGTCCCCACTTGTAAACCTGAAATCAGCTCAAAACTTAAGTGTTAAGCCTTTAAAAGGACCAATTACCTAAATTTCATTATAATAATCAATATTTAAACTATGAAATTAAAATATACATGAAATTTGAAAATGTGTGTTTAAAAGACCCCACTTGTCTGTTGAAATGACTGTGAAGGTCCCCACTTGTAAATTTATCGAGTGTGAAAAATGAAATTGAAATACTTGATTGAACCATATTGGCTTTGACACTAATTCAAAATCTAATAATTTATACACAAATGTCCCCAGATATAAGGTTGGAAGACTGTTTAGGTCCCCACTTGTAAACCTGAAATCAGCTCAAAACTTACGTGTTAAGCCTTTAAAAGGTCCGATTACGCCTTTAAAAGGTCCGATTACCTAAATTTCATTATAATAATCAATATTTAAACTATACAATTAAAATATACATGAAATTAGAAAATGTGTGTTTAAAAGACCCCACTTGTCTGTTGAAATGACTGTGAAGGTCCCCACTTGTAAATTTATCGAGTGTGAAAAATGAAATTGAAATACTTGATGGAACAATATAGGCTTCGACACTAGTACAAAATCTAATAATTTATACACAAATGTCCCCAGATATAACGTTGGAAGACTGTTTAGGTCCCCACTTGTAAACCTGAAATCACCTCAAAACTTACGTGTTAAGCCTTTAAAAGGTCCGATTACCTAAATTTCATTATAATTATCAATATTTAAACTATACAATTAAAATATACATGAAATTAGAAAATGTGTGTTTAAAAGACCCCACTTGTCTGTTGAAATGACTGTTAAGGTCCCCACTTGTAAATTTGTCGAGTGTGAAAAATGAAATTGAAATACCTGATGGAACCATATAGGCTTCGACACTAGTACAAAATCTAATAATTTATACACAAATGTCCCCAGATATAAGGTTGGAAGACTGTTTAGGTCCCCACTTGTAAACCTGAAATCAGCTCAAAACTTACGTGTTAAGCCTTTAAAAGGTCCGATTACCTAAATTTCATTATAATAATCAATATTTAAACTATAAAATTAAAATATACATGAAATTAGAAAATGTGTGTTTAAAAGACCCCACTTGTCTGTTGAAATGACTGTGAAGGTCCCCACTTGTAAATTTATTGAGTGTGAAAAATGAAATTGATATACCTGATGGAACCATATAGGCTTCGACACTAGTAAAAAATCTAATAATTTATACACAAATGTCCCCAGATATAAGGTTGGAAGACTGTTTAGGTCCCCACTTGCAAACCTGAAATCAGCTAAAAACTTACGTGTTAAGCCTTTAAAAGGTCCGATTACCGAAATTTCATTATAATAATCAATATTTAAAGTATAAAATTAAAATATACATGAAATTAGAAAATGTGTGTTTAAAAGACCCCACTTGTCTGTTGAAATTACGGTGAAGGTCCACACTTGTAAATTTATTGAGTGTGAAAAATGAAATTGATATACCTGATGGAACCATATAGGCTTCGACACTAGTAAAAAATCTAATAATTTATACACAAATGTCCCCAGATATAAGGTTGGAAGACTGTTTAGGTCCCCACTTGTTAACCTGAAATCAGCTCAAAACTTACGTGTTAAGCCTTTAAAAGGTCCGATTACCGAAATTTCATTATAATAATCAATATTTAAACTATAAAATTAAAATATGCATGAAATTAGAAAATGTGTGTTTAAAAGACCCCACTTGTCTGTTGAAATGACTGTGAAGGTCCCCACTTGTAAATTTATCGAGTGTGAAAAATGAAATTGAAATACTTGATTGAACCATGAAGGCTTTGACACTAATTCAAAATCTAATAATTTATACACAAATGTCCCCAGATATAAGGTTGGAAGACTGTTTAGGTCCCCACTTGTAAACCTGAAATCAGCTCAAAACTTAAGTGTTAAGCCTTTAAAAGGACCAATTACCTAAATTTCATTATAATAATCAATATTTAAACTATGAAATTAAAATATACATAAAATTTGAAAATGTGTGTTTAAAAGACCCCACTTGTCTGTTGAAATGACTGTGAAGGTCCCCACTTGTAAATTTATCGAGTGTGAAAAATGAAATTGAAATACTTGATTGAACCATATTGGCTTTGACACTAATTCAAAATCTAATAATTTATACACAAATGTCCCCAGATATAAGGTTGGAAGACTGTTTAGGTCCCCACTAGTAAACCTGAAATCAGCTCAAAACTTACGTGTTAAGCCTTTAAAAGGTCCGATTAACTAAATTTCATTATAATAATCAATATTTAAACTATACAATTAAAATATACATGAAATTAGAAAATGTGTGTTTAAAAGACCCCACTTGTCTGTTGAAATGACTGTGAAGGTCCCCACTTGTAAATTTATCGAGTGTGAAAAATGAAATTGAAATACCTGATGGAACCATATAGGCTTCGACACTAGTACAAAATCTAATAATTTATACACAAATGTCCCCAGATATAAGGTTGGAAGACTGTTTAGGTCCCCACTTGTAAACCTGAAATCAGCTCAAAACTTACGTGTTAAGCCTTTAAAAGGTCCGATTACCTAAATTTCATTATAATAATCAATATTTAAACTATACAATTAAAATATACATGTAATTAGAAAATGTGTGTTTAAAAGACCCCACTTGTCTGTTGAAATGACTGTGAAGGTCCCCACTTGTAAATTTATCGAGTGTGAAAAATGAAATTGAAATACCTGATGGAACCATATAGGCTTCGACACTAGTACAAAATCTAATAATTTATACACAAATGTCCCCAGATATAAGGTTGGAAGACTGTTTAGGTCCCCATTTGTAAACCTGAAATCAGCTCAAAACTTACGTGTTAAGCCTTTAAAAGGTCCGATTACCTAAATTTCATTATAATAATCAATATTTAAACTATACAATTAAAATATACATGAAATTAGAAAATGTGTGTTTAAAAGATCCCACTTGTCTGTTGAAATGACTGTGAAGGTCCCCACTTGTAAATTTATCGAGTGTGAAAAATGAAATTGAAATACTCGATTGAACCATAAAGGCTTTGACACTAATTCAAAATCTAATAATTTATACACAAATGTCCCCAGATATAAGGTTGGAAGACTGTTTAGGTCCCCACTTGTTAACCTGAAATCAGCTCAAAACTTAAGTGTTAAGCCTTTAAAAGGTCCGATTACCTAAATTTCATTATAATAATCAATATTTAAACTATACAATTAAAATATACATGAAATTAGAAAATGTGTGTTTAAAAGACCCCACTTGTCTGTTGAAATGACTGTTAAGGTCCCCACTTGTAAATTTATCGAGTGTGAAAAATGAAATTGAAATACTTGATGGAACCATATAGGCTTCGACACTAGTACAAAATCTAATAATTTATACACAAATGTCCCCAGATATAAGGTTGGAAGACTGTTTAGGTCCCCACTTGTAAACCTGAAATCAGCTCAAAACTTAAGTGTTAAGCCTTTAAAAGGACCAATTACCTAAATTTCATTATAATAATCAATATTTAAACTATGAAATTAAAATATACATGAAATTTGAAAATGTGTGTTTAAAAGACCCCACTTGTCTGTTGAAATGACTGTGAATGTCCCCACTTGTAAATTTATCGAGTGTGAAAAATGAAATTGAAATACCTGATGGAACCATATAGGCTTCGACACTAGTACAAAATCTAATAATTTATACACAAATGTCCCCAGATATAAGGTTGGAAGACTGTTTAGGTCCCCACTTGTAAACCTGAAATCAGCTCAAAACTTACGTGTTAAGCCTTTAAAAGGTCCGATTACCTAAATTTCATTATAATAATCAATATTTAAACTATAAAATTAAAATATACATGAAATTAGAAAATGTGTGTTTAAAAGACCCCACTTGTCTGTTGAAATGACTGTGAAGGTCCCCACTTGTAAATTTATTGAGTGTGAAAAATGAAATTGATATACCTGATGGAACCATATAGGCTTCGACACTAGTAAAAAATCTAATAATTTATACACAAATGTCCCCAGATATAAGGTTGGAAGACTGTTTAGGTCCCCACTTGCAAACCTGAAATCAGCTAAAAACTTACGTGTTAAGCCTTTAAAAGGTCCGATTACCGAAATTTCATTATAATAATCAATATTTAAAGTATAAAATTAAAATATACATGAAATTAGAAAATGTGTGTTTAAAAGACCCCACTTGTCTGTTGAAATTACGGTGAAGGTCCACACTTGTAAATTTATTGAGTGTGAAAAATTAAATTGATATACCTGATGGAACCATATAGGCTTCGACACTAGTAAAAAATCTAATAATTTATAAACAAATGTCCCCAGATATAAGGTTGGAAGACTGTTTAGGTCCCCACTTGTAAACCTGAAATCAGCTCAAAACTTACGTGTTAAGCCTTTAAAAGGTCCGATTACCGAAATTTCATTATAATAATCAATATTTAAACTATAAAATTAAAATATGCATGAAATTAGAAAATGTGTGTTTAAAAGACCCCACTTGTCTGTTGAAATGACTGTGAAGGTCCCCACTTGTAAATTTATCGAGTGTGAAAAATGAAATTGAAATACTTGATTGAACCATGAAGGCTTTGACAATAATTCAAAATCTAATAATTTATACACAAATGTCCCCAGATATAAGGTTGGAAGACTGTTTAGGTCCCCACTTGTAAACCTGAAATCAGCTCAAAACTTAAGTGTTAAGCCTTTAAAAGGACCAATTACCTAAATTTCATTATAATAATCAATATTTAAACTATGAAATTAAAATATACATAAAATTTGAAAATGTGTGTTTAAAAGACCCCACTTGTCTGTTGAAATGACTGTGAAGGTCCCCACTTGTAAATTTATCGAGTGTGAAAAATGAAATTGAAATACTTGATTGAACCATATTGGCTTTGACACTAATTCAAAATCTAATAATTTATACACAAATGTCCCCAGATATAAGGTTGGAAGACTGTTTAGGTCCCCACTAGTAAACCTGAAATCAGCTCAAAACTTACGTGTTAAGCCTTTAAAAGGTCCGATTAACTAAATTTCATTATAATAATCAATATTTAAACTATACAATTAAAATATACATGAAATTAGAAAATGTGTGTTTAAAAGACCCCACTTGTCTGTTGAAATGACTGTGAAGGTCCCCACTTGTAAATTTATCGAGTGTGAAAAATGAAATTGAAATACCTGATGGAACCATATAGGCTTCGACACTAGTACAAAATCTAATAATTTATACACAAATGTCCCCAGATATAAGGTTGGAAGACTGTTTAGGTCCCCACTTGTAAACCTGAAATCAGCTCAAAACTTACGTGTTAAGCCTTTAAAAGGTCCGATTACCTAAATTTCATTATAATAATCAATATTTAAACTATACAATTAAAATATACATGTAATTAGAAAATGTGTGTTTAAAAGACCCCACTTGTCTGTTGAAATGACTGTGAAGGTCCCCACTTGTAAATTTATCGAGTGTGAAAAATGAAATTGAAATACCTGATGGAACCATATAGGCTTCGACACTAGTACAAAATCTAATAATTTATACACAAATGTCCCCAGATATAAGGTTGGAAGACTGTTTAGGTCCCCATTTGTAAACCTGAAATCAGCTCAAAACTTACGTGTTAAACCTTTAAAAGGTCCGATTACCTAAATTTCATTATAATAATCAATATTTAAACTATACAATTAAAATATACATGAAATTAGAAAATGTGTGTTTAAAAGATCCCACTTGTCTGTTGAAATGACTGTGAAGGTCCCCACTTGTAAATTTATCGAGTGTGAAAAATGAAATTGAAATACTCGATTGAACCATAAAGGCTTTGACACTAATTCAAAATCTAATAATTTATACACAAATGTCCCCAGATATAAGGTTGGAAGACTGTTTAGGTCCCCACTTGTTAACCTGAAATCAGCTCAAAACTTAAGTGTTAAGCCTTTAAAAGGTCCGATTACCTAAATTTCATTATAATAATCAATATTTAAACTATACAATTAAAATATACATGAAATTAGAAAATGTGTGTTTAAAAGACCCCACTTGTCTGTTGAAATGACTGTGAAGGTCCCCACTTGTAAATTTATCGAGTGTGAAAAATGAAATTGAAATAACTGATGGAACCATAAAGGCTTTGACACTAATTCAAAATCTAATAATTGATACACAAATGTCCCCAGATATAAGGTTGGAAGACTGTTTAGGTCCCCACTTGTTAACCTGAAATCAGCTCAAAACTTAAGTGTTAAGCCTTTAAAAGGTCCGATTACCTAAATTTCATTATAATAATCAATATTTAAACTATACAATTAAAATATACATGAAATTAGAAAATGTGTGTTTAAAAGACCCCACTTGTCTGTTGAAATGACTGTTAAGGTCCCCACTTGTAAATTTATCGAGTGTGAAAAATGAAATTGAAATACTTGATGGAACCATATAGGCTTCGACACTAGTACAAAATCTAATAATTTATACACAAATGTCCCCAGATATAAGGTTGGAAGACTGTTTAGGTCCCCACTTGTAAACCTGAAATCAGCTCAAAACTTAAGTGTTAAGCCTTTAAAAGGACCAATTACCTAAATTTCATTATAATAATCAATATTTAAACTATGAAATTAAAATATACATGAAATTTGAAAATGTGTGTTTAAAAGACCCCACTTGTCTGTTGAAATGACTGTGAAGGTCCCCACTTGTAAATTTATCGAGTGTGAAAAATGAAATTGAAATACCTGATGGAACCATATAGGCTTCGACACTAGTACAAAATCTAATAATTTATACACAAATGTCCCCAGATATAAGGTTGGAAGACTGTTTAGGTCCCCACTTGTAAACCTGAAATCAGCTCAAAACTTACGTGTTAAGCCTTTAAAAGGTCCGATTACCTAAATTTCATTATAATAATCAATATTTAAACTATAAAATTAAAATATACATGAAATTAGAAAATGTGTGTTTAAAAGACCCCACTTGTCTGTTGAAATGACTGTGAAGGTCCCCACTTGTAAATTTATTGAGTGTGAAAAATGAAATTGATATACCTGATGGAACCATATAGGCTTCGACACTAGTAAAAAATCTAATAATTTATACACAAATGTCCCCAGATATAAGGTTGGAAGACTGTTTAGGTCCCCACTTGCAAACCTGAAATCAGCTAAAAACTTACGTGTTAAGCCTTTAAAAGGTCCGATTACCGAAATTTCATTATAATAATCAATATTTAAAGTATAAAATTAAAATATACATGAAATTAGAAAATGTGTGTTTAAAAGACCCCACTTGTCTGTTGAAATTACGGTGAAGGTCCACACTTGTAAATTTATTGAGTGTGAAAAATTAAATTGATATACCTGATGGAACCATATAGGCTTCGACACTAGTAAAAAATCTAATAATTTATACACAAATGTCCCCAGATATAAGGTTGGAAGACTGTTTAGGTCCCCACTTGTAAACCTGAAATCAGCTCAAAACTTACGTGTTAAGCCTTTAAAAGGTCCGATTACCGAAATTTCATTATAATAATCAATATTTAAACTATAAAATTAAAATATGCATGAAATTAGAAAATGTGTGTTTAAAAGACCCCACTTGTCTGTTGAAATGACTGTGAAGGTCCCCACTTGTAAATTTATCGAGTGTGAAAAATGAAATTGAAATACTCGATTGAACCATAAAGGCTTTGACACTAATTCAAAATCTAATAATTTATACACAAATGTCCCCAGATATAAGGTTGGAAGACTGTTTAGGTCCCCATTTGTAAACCTGAAATCAGCTCAAAACTTACGTGTTAAGCCTTTAAAAGGTCCGATTACCTAAATTTCATTATAATAATCAATATTTAAACTATACAATTAAAATATACATGAAATTAGAAAATGTGTGTTTAAAAGATCCCACTTGTCTGTTGAAATGACTGTGAAGGTCCCCACTTGTAAATTTATCGAGCGTGAAAAATGAAATTGAAATAACTGATGGAACCATAAAGGCTTTGACACTAATTCAAAATCTAATAATTGATACACAAATGTCCCCAGATATAAGGTTGGAAGACTGTTTAGGTCCCCACTTGTTAACCTGAAATCAGCTCAAAACTTAAGTGTTAAGCCTTTAAAAGGTCCGATTACCTAAATTTCATTATAATAATCAATATTTAAACTATACAATTAAAATATACATGAAATTAGAAAATGTGTGTTTAAAAGACCCCACTTGTCTGTTGAAATGACTGTTAAGGTCCCCACTTGTAAATTTATCGAGTGTGAAAAATGAAATTGAAATACTTGATGGAACCATATAGGCTTCGACACTAGTACAAAATCTAATAATTTATACACAAATGTCCCCAGATATAAGGTTGGAAGACTGTTTAGGTCCCCACTTGTAAACCTGAAATCAGCTCAAAACTTAAGTGTTAAGCCTTTAAAAGGACCAATTACCTAAATTTCATTATAATAATCAATATTTAAACTATGAAATTAAAATATACATGAAATTTGAAAATGTGTGTTTAAAAGACCCCACTTGTCTGTTGAAATGACTGTGAAGGTCCCCACTTGTAAATTTATCGAGTGTGAAAAATGAAATTGAAATAACTGATGGAACCATAAAGGCTTTGACACTAATTCAAAATCTAATAATTGATACACAAATGTCCCCAGATATAAGGTTGGAAGACTGTTTAGGTCCCCACTTGTTAACCTGAAATCAGCTCAAAACTTAAGTGTTAAGCCTTTAAAAGGTCCGATTACCTAAATTTCATTATAATAATCAATATTTAAACTATACAATTAAAATATACATGAAATTAGAAAATGTGTGTTTAAAAGACCCCACTTGTCTGTTGAAATGACTGTTAAGGTCC